>NW_027508755.1:3495000-4177500 GCF_051911475.1 Siphateles boraxobius
AATATTTATGAGTGTACTGTAGGAGTTTGCAGTGTTTGTTAGGGCGTAGGCCTGATGTTTCATCACTCTACACACAAGGATTGTCCTCTATAGTTTACACAGCTCTCTGTGGTCTAACTGAAGAAGTATTGTCTGAAGGACCACGTGGACTCAATCTGTAGTCGCTCATTCACAGACACATTCATCATACTTTACAATGTTCACTTTAAACACCCTAAGACTTTTTATTTATTCGATTCTTCTCTTTTTAATTAATCTTTCAAAACACTGTACAGGATGTATTTAAGCATTACAGTAATGAATATAGCCCTCTAGATGGCGCTATTAATCTTTAGTTTTAACTTACTGTAAAAGGATAGTTCACCCAAAAATGAATAATTCATCATTTATTTACCCTCATATTTTCCAAACCTGTTTTTTTTCTAGTGGAACTCAAAAGAAGACATTTTGATGAACACCCAGTCAATATCGGACCCCATTGACATTCATTGTATAGAGAAAAAAAAGAAAAAAGACATTTGAGACATTTTTCAAAATATACTTTATTGTCACATAAAGTCAAATAAAAAAAGTTTTGCAGGCTGGCATGGTAAATGATGAAGTGATTTCCATTTTTGGGATGAAATTTTGACACTTCAGCCACGATTACAGATGTGTTTATATATATATATATATACAAATGCCGTTTGTTTTTTAAGAAATATAGCACAAGCACTCTTTTCAATAGAAATATTGTGTTGCGTTTTCATGTTTTATGGGGACTTTACTTTGACATAATGATCTTTATACTGTACGAACTGTATATTATATCCCCTAACCTTAACCATCACTCAAAACTTTCTGCATTTTTACATTTTCAAAAAGAAATAATTAAAAAAGTAGTCTCATTTATAAGCTGTTTTCTTCGCTAGGACCAAAAAAAAAAGTCCCCTCAAAGGTGACAATATCCAAAATCAAAATCACCCAGCGAAGAAAACAGCTTATAAATCAGACTAATGGTTGTTTTTTTGAAAATGTAAAAATGCAGAAAGTTTTGTGTGATGATTAAGTTTAGGATTAGGGGATATAATATACAGTTTGTACAGTATAAAATTAACATTTTTAACATAACAGAGGGTTTACCTGAGTCACACACACTCATTATTATATTATATTATATTATATTATGTTATGTTATATTATATTATGTTATATTATATTATATTATATTATATTATATTATATTATATTATATTATGTTATGTTATATTATATTATATTATATTATATTATATTATATTATATTATATACAGATGCAAAGTTGAGTTGCACAAAACTGAGTGAATGGCTTCATTGCAGACCTTGCTGCATGTTTGCAGTGTAAATGGAGATGCTTTGATGAAATATCTGAGTTACTTTTTCAAATTACAGATGACTGACGAATCGTGAGTAAGTGCGGAGGCGTTGCATGCGCTGTGTGTGGACATGATAGTTACTAGTTCTTGACTAAATGTGAACATTTACTCATCTCACTTGCACAAATACAGATTCAGTATTCCTCAAAATGAATAAAAACAGTGAAATGCAAACTCAGAATATTATCCAAACTTGCAGTAATTAAATAAATAACACAAATATACTTTATGTATTCAATCTCACTTTATTAACCACTGTCTTTGCTGTTGACCTTCGATGATTCAAGTCAGTCGCATACTAATAAACAAAAAGGACTTTAGATAAACATCACACTTGTTATGTTTTTGTTTGTTTTTGTTGCTGAAGTAAGAGTGTTAAATTCTATTAAATATGTTAAATATGTTTTATTAATACAGTGCATTCTTTTTTCTTGATATACCGAACGGAAGTGAAATGTGACAACATGCCCCATAGGTGGCATATAACAGCTAAAAATGTTATCTGATCTAACCAAAAAAATATACAAGACAAACTTAAATATTTTCTCAATAAAATACAATTATTAACTTTTTAATATAAAATAATGGCATTTTTTAATAATTAAAAATATAATAATTTTTGAGTTTGACAACGAACACACCAGAAAACACAGCTACACAACATAGTTCAAAACATAAAAAATAATTAATAATTCCTGAACATTGACTCTCAGTCTTAATTCAACTTTTTCTCATGTCTTCTCAATAGAATTAATAAAAGTATAGAATAGAATTTCATAGTTCTAATAGGAGCTCATTGTAACGCAGTGTGACAACATGCCCCGCCTGCACAACTGCGATTTAAACCCTGCTAGTGTCTTCTGCTAGTTAGCGAAGCATTAACGAAACATATCAACTGTTAAGTGACATATTGGAGATTAAAATAATATCGGATTTGTCTAATTTAAAATAAAGACCAAAAATAGAGATGAAAAATGAATATATAGAAATAAACTTTTGCTATGGTTAAATTAATGTTCTGTGATATATTCCAAAGATTTCTCAATTTTGGCGCAATTTTGTCATGCTATCATGTGTGGAAGTATTTAAAACAAGTGTGTTAAAACTAGCGTTGTGTAAGGTTGTGGCCCGCTCTCCTGAATGTGTACTTTAAATCAGCTCACAGTTACAGTAAGTCTCTACGACGGTTTACAGTATAACACTGTCTTGCTCCTTCTGATTGTTTCTCTATTTTAATAGAGTCATAGTAACTCTATGTTTACTATAGTTTAATGTGTTATCCCGTTTCAGAAATTGCAAACCAGTTGAATCTATATTTACATAATCTATAATAATCTATAGATTCATTGATTGACCATTAAGATAAATTGAATTAAATGACAAATATATAGATTAAACATAGATTATATTGTCTATTATCCTTTATTGTGTACATATATTGCATACACACACACACACACACACACACACACACATTCACGGAATGAGTTAGACCTACAGCAGACTTTTAACTCCCAGCATGCTTTGCGTCCGTTAAAGGAGAGCCAATGTTGAAATGAAGCGTCATTTCACGTGTTTGGAAGTGTTTGTTTGATCTGTTAGTGTTTAATGTTCTATTTTTTTTTTTTTTATTTAAAATGTTTTCTGGTATGTGTGAGTTTTGAGAGCTGCTATATATAACCCTCACTCATTCAGTGTGAGACTCACGCAATTAACCCTTTTCACACGATCTCACGCCACACATTTTCTCACACAGAGAAAAATTGCGAAGCAAAGAGGACACTGACACCGCGACAGACAAGATAGAGCAGGTTACTTTTGATATGAAACCAATCCTCAGCTCTCAGATCGTGATATTCTGTCAATTTTATTACGAAATTCAAACCACAAATACTGTTTTGGCGCTTTTAAATGTGACGTGACAGCGCCTGGCGTCACGTGAACCGATAATCCCCACCCGTTCTTACTTATTATATAAGTAGCCTAATGATTGTATAGTGTGCACTCCTCAACATACTGATAGTCTCTTTGCTAAATACTTTAGTACAAATAGATGGGTCTGTGCTATACACTATGCAACATTTATAATATAAAGAATTATAAAATATAATAAATATATTAGCCTACATACCATATAAAAGCACCTTGGAGAAACTCAACAGCAGTGCAAAATATGAAAAGACAATGCAGAAAAGCAGAGCGCATGTGGCGGAAGACAAAACTTGTAGTCAATTATAACATCTACAAAGACAGCATCCATGCTTTCAATAAGGAACTAAGCAAAGCTAGACAGACTTTTTTCTCGAATATTATAAACAGCAATATAAACAACACGCGCACTCTTTTTGCTACTGTAGAGAGACTGACAAACCCCCCAAGCCAGATTTCCAGTGAAATGCTCTCAGTGAGAAAGTGCAGTGAGTTTGCTTCTTTCCTCTCTGAGAAAATCAATAATATCAGAAAGGTGATCAGCTCATCCTTGAGTTGCGCTGGTGTCAGGCAGATCAGACAACAGCACGAAAAAGTAGCCACTATGTCTGATTTCGAAGAAATTGATGGCAAAATTTTGGAAGAAACCGTACAGCAACTAAAAACATCAACCTGCGCGCCCTTGATGCACTTCCCACATCTTTTTTCAAAAATGTGTTACACAGCTTAGAAGCAGATCTCCTGGAAGTGGTAAATGCCTCACTTCTCTCTGAGAGTTTTCCGAACTCCCTGAAAACTGCTGTTGTCAAGCCCCTCCTGAAAAAGAGCAATCTGGATAAGACCATATTAAACAACTATAGACCGATCTCAAATCTTCCTTTCATAGGCAAGATCATTGAAAAAGTTGTCTTCAATCAGCTGAACAAATTCTTAAGCTCGAATGGATACTTTGACCATTTTCAATCTGGTTTTCGACCGCACCGCAGTACAGAGACCGCGCTCATAAACATAATAAATGATATTCGCTTAAATACTGATACAGGCAAATTATCAGTGCTGGTACTACTCGACCTCAGTGCTGCATTTGACACTGTCGATCACAAAATACTTCTTGACAGGCTGGAAAACTGGGTCTGGCTTTCTGGGATAGTCCTAAAATGGTTCAGGTCATACTTAGGAGGCAGAGGTTATTATGTGAGTATAGGAGACCATAAGTCTGAGTGGACATCCATGACATGCGGAGTCCCTCAAGGCTCAATTCTTGCGCCACTCCTATTCAACCTGTACATGCTCCCAATGAGCCAAATAATGAGAAATAACCAAATCGCTTACCATAGCTATGCAGACAACACACAGCTCTACTTATCCCTATCGCCTAACGACTACAGCCCCATTGACTCCCTTTGCCAATGCATTGATGAAGTAAACAATTGGATGTGCCAAAACTTTCTTCAGTTAAACATAGACAAAACTGAAGTCATTGCGTTTGGAAACAAAGATGAAGTTCTCAAGGTGAACGCATACCTTCAGTCTAGGGGTCAAACAACTAAAAATCAAGTCAGGAATCTTGGTGTGTCTCTAGAGTCAGACCTTAGTTTCAGTAGTCATGTCAAAGCAATAACTAAATCAGCATACTATTACCTGAAAAATATTGCAAGAATTAGATGCTTTGTTTCCAGTCAAGATTTAGAAAAACTTGTGCATGCTTTCATCACCAGTAGGGTGGATTATTGTAATGGACTTCTCACTGGCCTTCCCAAAAAGACCATAAGACAGTTGCAGCTCATACAGAACGCTGCTGCTAGGATTCTGAGCAGAACCAGAAAATATGAACATATCACACCAGTCCTCAGGTCTTTACACTGGCTGCCAGTTACATTTAGGATTGATTTTAAAGTATTATTACTGGTATATAAATCATTCAATGGCCTAGGACCTCAATACATTGCAGATATGCTCACTGAATACAAACCCAACAGATCACTCAGATCATTAGGATCACATCGGCTAGAAATACCAAGGGTTTACTCTAAGCATGGCGAGTCCGCCTTTATATATTATGCCAGCCGCAGCTGGAATCAGCTTCCAGAAGAGATCAGATGTGCTCCTACAGTAGTCACATTCAAATCCAGACTCAAAACACATCTGTTTAACTGTGCATTTACTGAATGAGCACTGTGCCACTGTTCGTCCGACTGTTTGCACTGTATTTTATTTTATGTTTTAATTATTCTGATTTCTGTATTTTATCTTTTATTCTAAACTGTTTTAATTATTCTGATTTCTTTTGATTATTTTAATTTCTTCTATGTAAAGCACTTTGAATTACCATTGTGTATGAAATATGCTATATAAATAAACTTGCCTTGCCTTGCCTACATCATATATGTTTCTATGTGTGTATACTGTGAGTAATATATCTGCAATATATTTATACACATGCAGCACCATATCTTATCACATGTGCATCTATATATTATGAAGTGTATCACTGAATATGAAATGACATAGCCTAGGCCTACATGATATATTTAGTAAATATATGGTCAGATATTTTTCAATTAATGAAAAGCGTAAATTCTTTTTAGATTCAATATATTGAATTCAAATTCAATATATTGTAATATATTAACGCAATATATTATTCTGTAGCCTATAGCCTATTTAAAAATATACAGCCCACTAGTTTCTTCCTCCTGTAGCTGGATGTGGTTTGTCACTTGTGCAGTCTGTCAACTGTGAAGTGTTTCTGCTCACTCCTACAATGTGAAGCTATGAGCCGCTCAGTTTTTTTTTCATTTAACGTTTTGCAGCGTATGTTTTCTTTAGACTACATTTGAAACTCTGTATAGCAGCAGCTTTTAAGGTGAGTATCATAATTCTTGATCCTTTACTGAGGACATTTTTTGTCTAAGAGGAGTGTTGTTGAATGAGCAGATAAAGTTTTTTTAATGGACAAACTAAAATTAGCTCGAGCAAATAGTGTGTTACGGAAATAACTTACAGTGCGAACCTAATTTAATGTTTCCAGACACTTAATTGCATGTTCATTAAATTAACCTTTATCATAGTTTAAATTGATATTACATGCAATTGTTTGAACTAAAGTGCTTTTTGACACACTTAAGTAACCGTATAGATCTTTATACTTTGAAACACGCTTAAAGTTACTGCTGAATGTACTGACAAGCATTTAAACTAAAATATACAATGTCATTTGTCATGATGAAGTTGCAATTTAGTTCATAGTACATAATCAAGTACTTTACATGTGCTTTAGTTTGTAAGTCAACACATCAAAACAAGTGTACTTTAAAACACGACAAATGATTCTTAAAACATAATGAGTTAAAATGTACTGTACTTTAAAGTAAAACTTTTAGTTTGACATTATTACAAAGTGCACTATTTAAAAGTGCTTAAGTGTATTAAGAAAGTGTAGTTTCTATGTATAATTAAGTGGCCTTTTATTTTGTTAATATTATATTATTTGCAAGGCAGGGTCTGATATTAACTTTTTTGCACACCAGCCACTATGGCTAGGGGTTTTCCTAAGTTATTAGCCATTTAGCATTTTCCCTGGTCACAAATTTTACACCAATACCATGGGGAAAACCTGCCATAAAGATCATTTTAATATTATCTCATAATTTGGCAGCAGGTTTATTAGGTCTTTAACTTTAAGACCTGACGCACAGATACATTGTTCTGTTACACATGCGTTTTCTTTCTCAACTGTTTACATTCACTTAAAACAACTAACTATGTTTACGTGAATACTGACATTTTGACAGTTTACTTAGTTTATTATTGTCTTTTAAAAAGACTACAATTGAAAAATGTATAGTCTGTATTATATATAAAATTAAACCAGCCAAATGCGCGTCACTCCTTCTAGCCACTTTGGCGGGTTTAATTTTATATATAATACAGGCTATACATTAGGATTAGTGACCGTAGTGTGTTAAAGGATTAGTGCACGTAAAAAATAAAATTCTGTCGTAATTTACTAATTTTCCTACTATGGAAGTCAATAGGGTTCATCAACGGTCTGGTTACCTTCTTCAAAACATCTTCCTTTGTGTTCAGCAGAAGTAAGAAAATTATACAGGTTTGAAACAACTTGAGGGTGAGTAAATGATGACAGAATTTATTATTATTATCCTTATTATTTAGAACTCTGCAATAAATGAATGATTTTTTTTTTTATCCATGTGGTTTATTTAAGTAAGAAAGGCTCGGGGAAATAAATTACACCTTAAAGGGATAGTTCACCCAAAAATGAAAATTAGGCCATGATTTAGGCCTACTCACACTGAAGTCATCCTAGGTGTTTATGACATTCTTCTTTCAGAAGAATTCAATCAGAGTTATATTAAAAAAATGTCCTGGCTCTGTGTATCTATTCATGATAAAAGTGCATCTATTCATGATAAAAGTGTATCTATCCATGATAGAAGTGTATCTATCCATGATAGAAGTGCTGTACACACGGCTCTGCGGGGGTTAATAAAGGCCTTCTGAAGTTAAGTGATGTGTTTGTGTAAAAAAAATTTCCCTATTTAAAACTTTATCAACTAAAATAACTAGCTTCCGGCAGACTGAAAGAAGAACGTCATACACACCTAGAATGACTTGAGGGTGAGTAAATCATTTTGGCGAACTATCCCTTTAATAAGGAAGTTCATTACTGATTATGATACAGCTTCTGCTCGGATGCACAGTCTGGATGGCTGCATCCCGGATCACGGAGACGATTCCCATTGGATATGAAGATGAAGAGCTGATTGAGCTGGAAGCTGTTGGGAGATCACACAGAGCAGTGAGATGTGGGCACACGCCATACAGACAGCCTGGTGTAAATCCCATTAATAAAAGACCATAGGGAAGTAATAACTTACTGTTTTTGTCTTATAGTTGATGTGACTCATAGGGATCGAGAAGACCTCGAGGCACAGCGTTACCATGAGCCCAAACACACAAACACCCCGCAGAGGAACAGCTGGTCCTCTTCAACGCAGAGGGTCCTGTCCTCCATGCCCAGTCGCTCTATCAGTGAGGGACTGTTTCCATACGGTTTCCCAAGGAACTTTAAAAAATCATGGCTGTTTTACTTCAAAACATAATAAACTTACTACTTAATAAAAAAAGATAACAAAATAGTTTTTTCAAACAAACCCTTGTGAATAAGCAGATTTAGATCAACTTTACGTCAAGGCCGCATTATGACCTCAGGTGTGCATTAGGCTATCTTCTAATAATTCAAAGGCCCCTCCGTCGTCAATCGTTTTTTATGCACCTTTTATGTAATTCAAATTAAATGACAATTTAAGTACTGTAAGTACACTTCACATTCGACACAATTAAATGCACATGGAATGATTCTGGAAATTTCCTATGAACTGAATTATGCGATTTCTTTTAATCAGCTTGTGATTTCTAGCGCATGTATGCAGTCAGTTTTCCCTAAGTTTACTCACAACAGGTGTAGATAATCACATTAGCTATTCCTTTTGTGCATGCGCTGTCTTTCTTTAAAATAAATGCCCATTTTTATTTTCCTATCAAATGCAATTCCATTTATACATTAATTTACTTGTAGTTACTTGTAACATAGATACTGTACGTTGAGGTTCAAAACAGAATCATTTTCTGCACTTTATAGCAATGTGTTCATTGTCATGATTCCTGTCTTTGTGTTCCCCTTGTCTTGTGTGAACTTTTTGTTTTTTCCTGTCTTGTGCCATGTTTTGTAGCAATTGCGAGAAATAAACTCGAAATTCACTCAGAATTGCATGTTTATATCTCGCAATTCTGACATTATAACACGCAATTGGGAGATATACAATGAAAATTGCGTGATTTAAAGTTTCAATTGCGTGTTATAAAATCAGAATTGCGTCATATAAAGTCGCAATTGCGAGGAGAAAAGTCAGAATTGCAAGTGTATTTCCCGCAATTCTGACTTTATTACATGCAATTGCGACTTTATATCATGCAATTGCGACTTTATATCGTGCAATTGCGACTTTATATCGTGCAATTGTGACTTTATATCATGCAATTGCGACTTTATATCATGCAATTGCAACTTTATATCATGCAATTGCTACTTTATATTATTCAATTGCGACTTTATATATGTGCAATTGTGGCTTTATATCATGCAATTGCGACTTTATATCATGCAATTGCGACTATATCGCGCAATTGCGACTTTATACCATGCAATTGCGACATTATATCATGCAATTGCGACTTTAAATTGTGCAATTCTGAGAAATACAGTCAGAATTGCGAGATGTAAACTCGCAATTGTGAGATAAAAGGTCGCAATTATCTTTTTAAATGTTTTATTCTGTGACGGAAACAAGCTTCCACAGTTAAGTGTACAGTGTCTTTTCTCAGGATGTAATCAGACAGCTGTGCTCTCCCAGAACCAGAGCCGATCCACCAAAACACGAAGAAGACGAGCGCCTAACCCCGTCTCCAGCGCTGCTAACCAGCATGTGTTTAGAGACTGGGCTGATCATGGTTTGCAGCAGTTAAACACTCACAATGCCAATCATTTCAATCAAACAGGGCTCATATATCATGAGGAATCACTTTTCCTTGATGTTTTAAGATAAACAGGAGGAGCTGCTGAATAAACTACAAGATTTGCCTGCTGGAGAATGTGTACATCTATTGCGTGAAATGCCTCTTAGTGTCTCTGAGAAGCGTCAGATCAGGTACAGACTGACTTTCCATTAAAGCTACTTAAAATGTATTTAGGAAACAATAATGAATTTATTCTTTGTGTGAAAATTTGTGTGAAAAGTCTTTGTGTAACCTGTCTTTTTAGAGCGTTATGCTTGGGCTGGGAGCTTGAACAGCCTCTCTCTGAAAACAGAGTCCTGTGCTGCCGTCAGTTTAAAGCGTGTTTCCTGAAGGTGACTTTTTGCACAGTAACTTTCAGATTTACATTAATTCTGATAATTTCCATGAATCGTGTTTAACTTAAGTTGATTTGAAACTTGCTGATGATGTGTGATGTCTGCACAAGTATATACACGGTGGCATACATTGCATTCGGACCGATACCGTTTTTAATTCTGTGTAAACTACAAAAACATGAATTTGTGAAAACGGTGATGTCATGCACATGCGTATTACGTGTTCAGTCTACAGGCGCATAGTGTTTCTTTACAAAGTGACATCACCAACTACTGACCTGGCATGAATAATACAGTGTTTTAGTCGTTTCCACCGATCAGTGTGAACGGGGATCGTTTTGACCATTTTGTCGTATGTACGTGAAAAAACGCAAAGGAAAAACTTTTCTGTTTTTAGTACATTGTTGTCATGTAAAAGTACCCTAAGGAAACTAACTAGGACATGCTAAACTGAAAGGATATACTAAAGACAAAGACAAATGATGGTTAGTAAAAAAATAAAAAATAATAATAATAATTTAATATCAAATCAATAGATTTCAACAACAACAAGGCAAAGTCACTCTTCAGTTGTCTCTCAAGAAGACTGGTTTTATGTCTTCAATGCTTTAACAATGTAAGGCCGTGTGTGAAACTTGCCTTAGAGGAATGGAGGCATTGGTTAGAGGGGGCGAAACATCCATTCTTAGTACTTACCGACCACAAGAACCTCCAGTACTTGAGAGATGCTAAAAAACTCAATCCACGTCAGGCCCGATGGGCACTATTCTTCACCTGTTTCGATTTCAGAATCTCATATCGTCCAGGCTCAAAGAATACTAGAGCGGATGCCCTCTCTCGCATCCATGCCCCAGAAACTCCGATGGAGGAACCTGAGAACATCCTGCCCGAGAATCTGTTTGTCAACCCCATCCAGTGGGAAATCAACGAACAATTATTGGAATTGTCACGACAACAACTTAGAGTCCCAGGATGCCCCCCCGAGAAGATTTACGTACCTGAGGATTTCCGCAACTCTCTCATTTCATCAGCTCACTCCTCTGTAGGCACAGGTCATCCTGGAATAGGCAAAACTTTCTCAACTCTCCAACTCAAATATTGGTGGCCCAACATGCAACAGGACATCACAACGTTCGTACAAGGTTGTATTCCCTGCGCCATGTCCAAAGTTCCCAGAAATCTCCCTGCGGGTAAATTAGTAGCACTTCCTGTCCCTCATAGACCCTGGTCACACATTGGAGTAGATTTCGTCACGGATCTTCCCCCTTCTGACGGCAACACCTGTATCCTCGTAACCATCGATCAGTTCTCCAAGGCATGCAAACTAATTCCTCTGAAGGGTCTCCCTACGGCTTTTGTCACTGCTGAACTTCTGACGGAACATGTTTTTCGAAACTTTGGCATCCCAGAGGACATCGTGTCCGACAGAGGACCCCAATTCATCTCCCGAGTTTGGCGAGCCTTTTTCACTCTTATGAACGTGACTGTAAGCCTATCATCAGGGTATCATCCGCAAACAAATGGCCAAACCTAACGAAAGATCCAGGATGTAGGACGCTTCCTGCGTACATTCTGCCACACCAACCAGAATATCTGGAGTCGATATCTAATTTGGGCAGAGTACGCACAAAACTCCCTCAGACAGTCATGCACGCAGTTGACTCCTTTCCAGTGTGTGCTGGGTTACCAACCCCCATGGTTTCCATGGTCCGGCGAACCCTCAGAAGTACCAGCAGTAAATAAGTGGTTTCAAGAAAGCGAAAGAGTGTGGAATCAAACCCTTCATCACCTCCAGCAAGCGGTGAATCGCCAACAGCATTTCGCAGATGCTCGTCGCCGTCAAACCCCTGAGTATCAACCCGGACAGTTAGTCTGGCTCTCCACAAAAGACATCCGTCTACGTCAACCTTGCCGCAAATTCAACCCCAGATACATCGGACCATTCCCCATTGTAAGACAAATCAACCCAGTCACCTACCAACTTCGTCTACCCCCAGAACATCGGATCCATCCCACGTTTCACGTCTCCCTCCTGAAACCTCATCACCCTCCTGTACCCAACTCAGCCACAGAACCGGTTCCGGAAGATAACCCCCCGATACCGCCTAAGCCCATTTTACCGAACCAGAGCCCATTTATCTGATAAAGGAGATATTGGACTCCCGACGTCGAGGTGGTCAGCTCGAGTATCTGATAGATTGGGAGGGGTATGGACCAGAGGAAAGATGTTGGATACCCCGGAACGACGTCCTTGATCCCAATTTGCTCCTTGAGTTTCACGCTCAACATCCTGACAAACCTGCACCACGGCCCAGAGATAGACCACCACGACGTCAGGAGCCAATCAAACACAACATCCTTCGCCACACAACGATCACTCTCCCCAGAATACTAATCACCTGCACCTGTTCACAATCAGTAAGCCTCATCAAACCCTGCATAAAAACACTCACCACAACCTCAGTCATTGTCAAGCCTCCAACAGGAACAGACCATTTCCCTTGTCTTCCGAAGTCTCTGATATGTCCAGTTCCAGCCAAGTAACGTATACTCACCTGTGAATTACTAACCTCTGCATTCCTGTTCCACGGTCTTCAGAGATCCTGTCCAAATCCGTGTTTCCTGCAATCCTGTCTGGATCCTTGTTCCTCGAAATCCTGTCTGGATCCCTGTTCCCAAAAAAACCTGTATTCTCCTGAGTCCCTGTGTTCACGCCGAGTTGTCGCTCCCACGACGACATCTGAAAGAGAAAAGACAAGTATAAGAGATCTGTGACTGCTTGACATCAGTTAACCTGAAGAGGACCTGCTTACCTGTAATCTGCCCCGCACGTAGTAATCTTCACCAAATCTGCACCTGAACTTTTAGAATACTCACCTATGCACTTGTGTCACATTAAATAAAGCTGTGTTTGGATTCACTTACCTCTGTCTCCGTGCCTGTATCCTGACAGTGTGTCCACCAAAGCCTTTTTTTTTTCACGCAGTTGCCGTATTTTTCTAATTGTTTTCAATGAGAGCGCCGCGTTTTTTAAACGCCATGAGCATAACGAGACGTTTTTATTCACGCTGAAGCGCTGAGCGTCCGGCATTTTTGTTCAACTTTGGGGTAAAATGCAGCGCTCATCACTGTCACTTTTTACACAGCCGTCCAATCACAGCGGAGAAGGGGCGGGACTAATATCACACCGAGCAACCGTCAACAAATGACAACAACAAGCATTATAACGGAACAAAATAATTTAAAACAAGAGCCAGAGAAAATACGTTACATGTATCGATATTTTAATATAGAATCAACACAGAAACAAAATATGTGTGAAATGAGATACTAGTAACACTTTCACGAATATTACATATCATAACAAGCAAAGTGTCTCAACTTAAGAAAAAAGAAATTCTGCGTTGCCAAAATGCTCTCAAGCGCCCATAGCTAGGCGTTTTCAGCTGGCTAAAAACGCTTTGGTGGACACACAACCTAAGGGCGACAACAATTTGCACCCAATTTGTATATAAATCACTGTTGAAAATTACATTTTTAAACATTTTAAATGTAGATTTCTGGAGGTTAGTATTAAAAACCTGCCTGCACTTCTTTTCGCTAGGTGTTGTGTGGTTGCTGGTTAGGTAAACTCTCGCAGCAGAAATCCATACAGCTCTGGCAGAAAGTGCTTAAAAACATCAGTGCTCGCTTTGGTTCCGGGATCCTGTCCTATTTCATCTTCCTCAGAAGACTGTTACTCTACAACATCGTCTTCTTCCTCATCAACGGCCCTTTCCTGCTCCTACCACAAATCTCAAATCCACCTCCACCTTCAAAAGATGAACACACGGACCTCTGGATGCTTACTGGCACGGTGAGGATGTATATTATCTAAAGCAAGTCCTTTATATTAGGGTCATTGTTTTTTGTGGTTTCTCTATGGTGTAGATGATTCATTGGGCAAAGGGAAAGGACATATTTTAAGTAAATGCCCTGCTTTATATCTCTTACCGTTTTTTGTTCCTCAACAGGGAATTCTGACAGACACAGTGATGTTTTATGGCCACTATATCAACTCCACAAGTGGAAATTGCCAAGCTAAAACTGAAATGTGTCCTAACAATTACAACATACCCCTGGCATATATTTTTACTATTGGGACAGGCATGTTTGTTACATGTGTAATGCTTGTTTACAGGTTTGTCTATTTTCCGTACTCACTGTTTTAATTCATTTTCACATCATTAGCTTGATTAAATCATAGTTTCTTTTTCCTTCCAGGATGTCTAAAGCATTCGGAAAGAGTTTCTGCACGTTCAAGCCTACTGGTAACCTAGCTATAAAGGTTTTCTGCTCTTGGGATTTTAAAGTCTGCAAGAAAAGGTCTGTTAAACTGCAGGCGGTGAACATCTGCACTCAGCTGAAGGTTTGTGGAAATATGACTCATATTAAAACTACTTTATCCTCCACAGCTAGCAGTAACTGCAAGCACTCTGAGTTCGTTTAAAGTTTGTCATTTCACTGTTTTTACTCAATATAGTGAAGTTTCAGCTATATAAAGTATTTAAATGCATTGTAAAGTTTAATTGTGTATTAAGAAATATCATTGTTTTAGTGGACTCTATTAAAATAAGTTCTGAGTACTCAAATGTTGAGTTTCCTCAAATGAAATGAGCTAGCTTAACTTGTTGGGTTTTACAGTGCGCACTAATAATTAAATTACAGTATGTCATACACAAATGTTGGGATATTTGAAGACATGTATGAACACTTAAGTCAGATAAAATATTATATTCTGCACTGTCAGAAAAAATAAATGTGCAAAATCGTACTTTTAGGGGTACAACAGCTTATCACGGGGCTATACTCTTGAAGTTTTTACCTTATCTACCCCTAGAAGATGCATATGAGTTCCTTAGAAAAGTGAATATATACCCTTAAAGAGTCAGTTCACAGTTTACATTTACTCATTCTCATGCCGTTCCAAACCCGTAAAACTTTTTTTTAATCTCCGGAACACAGATCAATATATTCTTAAATAAATCTGAAATATATCTGTCCCTCCATTGACTGTCCACGCAACTACAAATTTGACTCTTCAAAAAGTTAAAAAAGATATTGTAAAATGAATCCATATGAATCGAGTAGTTTACTCTAAATTCATTTCTGAAGAGACTCGATTGCTTTATATGATGAACAGATGTAATTTAGTAATTTTATTCACATATATATAAACATTCTGTCACGGGGAGGTTCAGGGAAGACGGAAGCAGAAGATATAATCCAAACGAGTTTAATTCACAGAACAGGAAGACAGGCAACCGCGTGTAAAACACAAACAATACCGGACACTGAACAGAAGACAGGCAGGAACTTAAATACACAGTGGTGATGATACAAATGACCGGCAGCTGTGAGGGAGGTAATCAGTGTCCATGGATACAGATTGGTGGCGGGAAACTCAGACAGGGGAACACACGTGGAAAATAAAAACAAAAAGAAAGTCCAAAGAAGCCTAATGGCGACACATTCGTCATCACACAAATCAGATATGATAAACGTAAGCACAAGCATGCTCACTTGACGTGTGAGAACCAATGAGGTTTATTCTCGTGTTACGCAGCACGTTTGAGTCTCTACAAGAGAACCGATGAGGTTTTCAATGGAGTGTAGGCTTCCTTGAATGATTTGTGCTCTTAACAGTGCACTATACGGAGGGAAATGTGGAGAATGAAGTGTACCCAAGCTTTTAGGTTTAGGTTTAAGATCTCCCCGTCTCAGTTTCTAGATCCTGCCCCCTTTTAAAGCTGTGAGATCTCCAGTTAGGGTGACCCCCCGTCCCGCTTTGCGTTGTAGGCAACCGCACAGCATTTTCACTCCTTGTCCCGCACGTCGCATATTGAGAAAATGTCCCAGCATTTTCATCAGTCTGTTGCTTTTTAGTTATCATATTGTTTTTTATTAAGTTAGATAAACATTATATGACTCGTTCCAGAATTGCAGGTACATTTCAAGTAGAGAAAGAAAACAAAAAATAGGATATTATTTTTCTGTTTATTTTCATAGAATGCACTTTAAATTCAACATTTTCATTATTTGCTGATCTTGTGAGATTTAAAATATTAATACTGAACATCAATTTACTAACAGAACTGTTATAGACAAATTGGGTTGACGATAACAGAGTTGACATTTTCCACTGTTTTGTGCTTTAGCTCAATATGCTAACCTCAAACCAGACACCATGTCTAAAAACAGTTTTATGGGTTTTCGCCATATTGTCATTTTTTAAAAAGTGAATGAGAGATTCACTGCAATATCACAATAATAGATTTTACAAATAATGAATCTACTATTGGTGTATCCTAAACATTTTGTACAAATGAATGAGAGAAGAATAATGACTGACATCACTGCTTTCCAGAGTTTCCCGCTAGAGGAAGTGACATCACTTGGTGCAAGTCACATGCTTTTTCTACAAATGCTTTGGAGTTTTTTTATTTATTTATTTTTATAACAGGTAACAGAGTTGACCAGAACGTAGGGACAGACACAAAATCTATTTTTTTTATTAATTCAATTACAAATAATACAGGGAATCTATATTCTATGCAATTGTTTATATAACAAAAAATATTTGAAAATTAGACTTTATGGTTTCATGATAATTCAAGTTGAATGTGTGAATCAGGAGGCAGAGACAGTCAATAATAGGTGGAGTGGGAGTCATTTAGTTAATATTTCCCATTAAAATATTTTCCTAAATATACATAAAGCATTATTTTCAGTGATAGTTTAATATAATTTGTGTTTTTTTTAAAATAAAAGGTTTATCTGGGAGACTCGAAATGTACCACCTTATTCTAGAATTACTCATAATAGCTGGAGGTTATGTTTTAGTGTTGGTAACATGTCCCACATTGTCCCACACAAACTTATAATCGTCCCACATTTGGTTTGTTTGATGGTGGTCACCCGATCCTGCAGATAAACCTTCTCAACCCCGACGCCCCAGGCCTGGTCAACCACTTTAACCACCCAGAAACCACTTCAGATGTGCCAAAAACACCAACAACCTTATGCTGGTTTTAGTGATGTGTAGTTTTAGTGTCCTATAAAAAAAAAGTTTTTCATTTGCTAATAGTGAACTATGCGTTCAGTACAGAGCTATCTGTTAATCAGGGTTTCTTGTTAGTAATCAGTAGTTACTGGAATGTTAATATTGTGTTACTCATTTGTTCCTGTGTAGTTATTCATCAATGACGGACCAGTTTAAAGTGCTATTGTCATTTGTTTAATGTAAAACACTTCCTCCAAGCCCATTGCACAAGACTTTCTGACAAGCCTAAACACAGTAGCACCATCAACACTGTTTTTTTTTTTAAAACAACTGACTTGGTATCATCAGCAAATCCACATGTTTGTCCAAACAATGGAAGACAGGGACAATTCAGTTTGAAGACACTAGTGGTGCATACTTCACCTTTAACGCACAATGCATACTCATTTGTTGACTCTCACCATAGATTTGAGTCTGAATGTTTGTGTTGTAGGAAATGCTGTCAGAGCTCAGCTGCAGAAAAAAGAAGAGGAGCTTGTGTTCAACGTTGGGCTGGTTGAGTGTACACATACTAGTATGGTCCATTTGCTTATTTTGCATTGGTGCCTGCGTGATGGCTGTTTACTTCCTCCACCCTTACATTGAGCAGGACGTACGTATGGTAAGGGTCTGGTCAAAGTGTCGAATAGGCAACAGGAAACCTAACGCTTGATACATCACACAAATAATGGTGGAAAAGACCAGTCACTTCCTGTTCAGTTCACACAACAGTTATTTTCGCTGCTTCATCATATTGCAAATAGCTTTCAAATGTATTCTCTGGTAACTGTTTTCTTCAGATATCATCTGGACATCTGGATTTTTTTTTCATTGCATTACTGATACGCAACGTGTTTTCAGGGTGTTTTAGTTTAGCCTTTGCAAATTTGACAGAAATTCTGTGCTCATTCTCAAGAAAAAAAAGCCATTTGTATGATACTGCAATTGATAAATTGAAGTTCTCTGTTCAGAGCGCAATGCAAAATAAGTCATACAATAAAACTCTTTAAATTGTAAATGTAAATGTGCATCAAGTTACATTTTTATGGGTTATTTAGAAAACTTTAACGTCATTGAAATGCTCACAGATTTTTCCTCTAAAATGCTATATGCATCTCTGAATTATTTTGTCTTTGCTGAACCCTGTTATGCTGTGACACTTAAAACTAAATTGTATTTTCTTAGAATGGGCTTGATGTGTGATCTGGCATATTGTTTTTGAATACTTGATCTGATATATTGTGTGCGCGTGTCTTTATCATGTGTGTTCAGGAAAATGACCAACTCCGTTTGCTGACCCTGCCGCTGGCCGTGTCTTGCCTCAGTCATCTTCTGCCTGGTTTATTCAACAAGTTATCCTGGGCGGAAGATTATAACTCCCCAAGTGTTCACATTTACGTGTCCATTGTCAGGTCAGGGAAGCATTTACTTATTTGCATATCATTCTTTCACTAACTATTTATTCACTTCCTGTCTAATTCTTCCGTGAGCTATGAGCATTTTGCTTTCAGTGCAGCAGGAAGCAACTTTAGCATGCTTCATTTGATTTCCTTTAAATCTCTTTATATTTGCTGCTCTAGTGTGACATTTGACATTTGAATGCGCAGTCTTGCATGACACTTAGACACCTTTTAGACACATTATTTGTCTGTTTAATAAGCGAGAAAGTCCTTCTTCCAAACCAATGAGATGCATCATTTACAATATAAAATTGAATCTTACAGCATTTTCCACATAATGGAAGCAGTTATGTTTGTTTTTAAACTTTGTTAACCCGTGTACATCAATTAAAAACAAAGTTACACATAGCTACATAGAGGACAAAAATGTCCAAGTCAAAAAACTGTCATAAAAATGTGAATCTTGGGAGCACAGACTTAAGTTTGGTATTATTTTAAAGACCCTTGGCAGATTATTGCTGAAGTAAAAAAAAAAAAGTAAATAAAAAAATATATATAAGTTTACGTTTAAGTCAACATTATTTTATATAAAAATATATATTTTATGAAACAAGTTGAACTCTAAAACGGCTAGAAAATCAAAGCCATAAATCTAAATAAATTGTGTTCCAAATTTGAGGATGATATCTCAAAAAATGAGCTTTCGGTAAGAGTTTGTTTGGGCGCAGTAACAGATTTCCCCCATTGGTTTCCAGCAAATCTCCACTGGTGCACACAGTAATTGGATTTTAGATTTGCAGTTGAGTTTTTCTCTCTCAATATTACAAACACACACACACACACACACATACACACACACACACACACACACACACACACACACACACACACACACACACACACACACACACACACACACACACACACACACACACACACATTTTTTTATAACACACATACCAACCACACTCTAACATCCATACCAACGCACCCACACAAATTATTGTTGCATAATTGATCTATTTGGCTCTATAATATACCGAAGCAGAAAACAGGAATAAAGCGAGTATTTGCTTTATAGGCCAAACCTGAAAAGAATGCCACCATCTGGTAAAAAATAGTAAAAAACAAAATTTTGAAGCCTTGCCAACAGAATGAAAGCCTCTTAACAAAGATTGCATAATTTTATAGTTAAATGGCCCTGGGATTAAACAAAAAAAAAACTGCAGTTTTAATGGGTTTCAATGTGCACATTTTTGTCCAAAAGGCGCTGAGAGGGAGTTTTTTTGTATCTAGTGTAAAATAGATTTTTTTTAAAGGAAATGGTGGTGAAATAGTAAAATTCCAATAAAAATGCACACCTGTGCCAAATTTTATGCGTTATCATTAACACAGGCAAAGTGATAAAAAACAACAACTGAAACAGCCAAAAATGTCCATAAGGATGCACAGGGGTTAAAAAAAGAAAAAGAAAACTCTCACATGTCAAATGGTAAACCCCCAAATGACACAACTTTTTATGTTTTATGTCTTTGACTTTTAGTTTGTATTTCAGTTTCTGTTTTCTTTTGTTCGTTTTCCTGCTCCTCGTTTGTTACCATGGTCACCGCCATTATGTGTTAGTTTGGTTCAGCCGTGCGTGATTAATTACCTTGTTTTGTTAATGCACTTAAATTCTGTTTTGCTTTCTGTTCATTGTCGGTTGCATGTTGGCTTGATATGCTGAGTTTGTAATAAATCTTGTGTTATCTTATGATCGTCTTATGTGAATTTGAGCGTTACACCAAACTTAACGATATTCACAATATGTGTACCTTATATGTTGCTAAAATATGTAATACTGTATCATTTAAATGCATGTATACAGAAATTACATGTACAAGAATCTTGCATTTTAAACTAGATTTCTATAAAATCTCGTTTTCATTTGTTTCGGACATGCTTATCCATTTAAATATACGTTAATAACTAAACTGATGTCAAATAACATATGTGTTCAGTTCAGAAAGGTTCAAGACAGGTTGTTATTATTAGAATCAAATATCTGAGTGTTCAGCAACAACCTTTCGCCTTTCTGTTTTCACAGGAACCTGTTGTTGAAGGGTTGCATTTTTAGTGTGTTGTGTTACTGTTGGCTCAATAAAATGGATGACAGCAAGAAAGGCCAAAAGGTGACCAGAATCATGAAACCTGAAGACCTCTTTTAAAAAATCCAGTAATGTTGTTATTTCAACAAAATTATTCAAAGCAATATTGATCAAGCACCCAATCCTCACAGTTAATTTGTTGATTTTCTTTTCGGTGTGTGTAGGATTTGTGGAGCCCGATCTCATGAAAGTGAGTATCTATACAACGAATGTTATTTCTCGTGCAATTGATACGCCAAAAATAGTTTTTTTGCGTGCATATGATGTAATATGCACACACTCCCAACCCTAATCCTACCCAAGGGGTTTTCAGTGCGTAGCATATGCGCGCAAAAAACATTTTTTGGTGTATAATTGGCACGAGAAATAAAATTTGTGTTATAGATACGTACTTTCATGAGATTGTTTTGGAATGAATGATCATTTAATATATATATATATATATATATATATATATATATATATATATATATATATAAACTGTTTCTATCTATGTGCTCATTAGTTGAACATGAAATAAAGCAGGGTTGTTTTCACTTGTGTACTTGCAGTGCTGGGAGACATTTGTTGGTCAAGAGCTTTATCGTTTGGTTGTAATGGATCTAATAGTTGCAGTGCTGTACATCATCTTGACAGAGTTTCTGTGGGGGTAAGTCCTCCTGATCCGTGTAATGGCAGTGACGTTTATCTGGGTTTATTGACTCGCTCTGCTCCTTCAGGCTGTGTTTCAGAAACTTCACATTGAGGAGGAGGAAACTGGAGTTTGACATTGCACGAGATGTTCTGGAGCTCATCTATGGTCAAACGCTTGTGTGGTACTGTCACCTTCTCATAAAGAAACACTACATGTTGTCCTGATGGCGTGACACTAACAGTGTTTTCTGTGTTTCTTTCATAGGTTTGGTGTGCTGTTTTCACCCCTGTTGCCTGCAGTACAAATTGGGAAACTGTTTCTCTTGTTCTACTTCAAAAAGGTCAAGAGCTTCTTAGTATTTTTTAGGCTTCTTTTGAACTACAGTTGAGGATAGGATATTAAGTTTAATAACTTTATTGCTTTAATTGTAAAGATGTAGTTCCTCCCAAATGCAATTCGGTCACAATTTACATGTTGTTCTTTAGTGAAACACAAAAGGAGATGATAGGCTGAATTGAATCCGTGTATCATTCGTTCAGTCGTTTTTTTTTATAATATTAATAGTCAACATTGAAAGTAGAAGAATGAGAAGAGCCTAGTCAGATCAAATTTATAGCAGCAATAAACCTGAGTGCGCAGCGTCATTGTTTTATCTATTAAGCACAAATAAAAGCCTGACAACGCTAAATGTTCAGTTTTCTGATAATATAATTCACATATTAAAGTGTAGCAATAAATTAAATGTAACAATTATATTAATACTAACTATAAAAATACCAATGGAGTTGCTTGATGCAAGTAAATGGTGATCTAATTATTTTATGGTTAAAATATATGATCATGTAACATGAATATATGATCATGTAACATAGTCTTATTTGAATGAATGAATGAATGAATGAATGAATGAGGGATTATATAGCGCTTTTATATGTACTACTGTACACCCAAAGCGCTTTATAATCATGCCAGGGAATCTCTCCTCAACCACCACCAGTGTGAGCATCCACTGAGATGATGTGCGCCACACACACACACACACACACACACACACACACACACACACACACACACACACACACACACACACACACACACACACACACACAGATGGAGAGAAGAGAGAGTGATAGAGCCAATTCAGTGTAAGGGATTTTTCGGAGGCCATGATTGGCGAGGGCCATTGGAGGGAATGTGGCCAGGACACCCGGGTTACACCCCTACTCTTTACGAGAAGTGCCAAGGGATGCCAAGAGTCAGGACCTCGGTTTAACGTCTCATCCGAAAGACGGATCTTTTTTTGTTTATTATTATGTATAAAAGAAAAATGTTAGTAAATGGACTTAAACTAAAACCCATAGAGTAGTGGTCTGCGTTCAAGTATTCCCGTGACTGGAGAGAAAGTGAGGCTACGTATTTCTCTAAAAACAATAAGCACTCCGGCTCGGAGCTTCATGAGAAATTGCGCTGCGTACCCGATACACACTTTGAAGCTTCAGTGTCATATGTAACATCACTAGGGCATGGTATCCACCCTGGTCCTTTGCTCCTGGACCCCTTGAGGGAGAAACTTTTTGGCCGCCTAGAACCTATCGACGACAGCATTGCCTGTGTTGCTCAAAAGGCCAGATGCTGAAATCAGGCCATCCGGCAAGAAAACCTCTTTCTCCTCGAGTGCCCGAAAGGCTCGACCACAGATGCCCTTGGGCAGTGTCCCAGAGTTCATTAACCGTTTCGGGATCTATCCCCTCGCCAGTGTCCAGATCTTTTTGCAGGTCAGCCTGATATGACTGCAGGACAACCATTGTGTGTAGGGATACACCAGCATGACCTGCCGCTTAATAGACAATACCCACCAGATGTAATCTTACAGGGCCTGGAGGGTAAGGTTCAAGACTACAAAGCTCCACTTCAGCAGCACTTACATACACCAGACTTTACCGTTTTATTCCTATCAATATTCAGATGTTTTTCACACAGACAAAGAGAAAAAAAATGTTTGCAATTATTAAGGTTATTAATGTTATTGTTAAATTATTAATCAACTAGGGACGTATTGTGATATCGGTTCATGGGGTGCCTTGGATTAAGGGTATATTTAATACTCTAAGGTACAAATTGTAACCTGGCTGTTTTAGAAAATGGTATTTTGGATTCAGATGCAATTTAGACGGTTTATATAAACAAAATAACAGAGGTAAAACACAAGAGTCCAGCCAAAGAACAAGATGATACAACTTGGGTCCATCCATCCATCCGTCCATCCATCCATCCATCCATCCATCCATCCTTCCATCCAACCATCCTTCCATCCGTCCGTCCGTCCATCCATCCGTCAGTCCGTCCATCCGTCCGTCCATCCATCCTTCCATCCATCCTTCCATCCATCCTTCCATCCTTCCATCTGTCCGTCCATCCATCCATCCGTCCGTCCGTCCGTCCATCCATCCGTCAGTCCGTCCATCCTTCCATCCATCCATCCTTCCATCCATCCTTCCATCCATCCTTCCATCCTTCCATCTGTCCGTCCATCCATCCATCCGTCCGTCCGTCCGTCCATCCGTCCGTCCGTCCGTCCATCCATCCATCCATCCTTCCATCCTTCCATCCTTCCATCCTTCCGTCCATCCGTCCGTCCATCCATCCATCCATCCATCCATCCATCCATCCATCCATCCATCCTTCCATCCAACCATCCTTCCATCCGTCCGTCCGTCCATCCATCCGTCAGTCCGTCCATCCGTCCGTCCATCCTTCCATCCATCCATCCTTCCATCCATCCTTCCATCCTTCCATCTGTCCGTCCATCCATCCATCCGTCCGTCCGTCCGTCCATCCGTCCGTCCGTCCGTCCATCCATCCATCCATCCATCCATCCTTCCATCCTTCCATCCTTCCGTCCATCCGTCCGTCCATCCATCCATCCATCCATCCATCCATCCATCCATCCATCCATCCATCCATCCTTCCATCCATCCATGCAAGTAGGGCATCACCAGACAAGGAAACACTGGGGTTTAAATACACACAAGGTAGCAAGGGGCTGATGAGGGACAGGTGTAAGTGATTAGTTACTATGGGAACTTACTAGGGTAACTATGGCGACAAACAAGGGACAAAGCCAAACACTGGCCGGGATCATGACACTAATATACTAATATTTAGAGGTTGATAAGGTACAAAGTTGTCCCTTTAAGGGCACTGCCCCAGTGACCAGCTGTTATACCTTTTTGTAAAAAAAAATTCTTGAACATTTCAACATCCAATTTCTAAATATGGAAAAGGCTAGCTCAGACATTCTGATAATATAAGTGTAATATTTTGGTTAAACTATTCCCTTTGCTGCAATGTAGAAAATAACTGGTGTCTTTAACTGTGTAATAATTTATTAGATATGTTGTATTTATATTATTAGGATATCCTCTGCCAATTAAAGGGATAGTTCACCCAAAAATGAAAATTCTGTCAGTATTTACTCTCTCTCATGTTGTTCAACCCCGTAAGACCTTCATTCATCATCAGAACACGAATTAAGATATTTTTGATTAAATCTGAGAGCTGGATCACTCCTCCATAGGCTTCTAAGGGATTTAAACTTGTTCCCCGAAAAGTTATTAAAGACATCGTTAAAATAGTCCGAGTGACTACAGTGGCTCAATCTTAAGTTAATCTTAAGTCCTTCTCTGTTGGCCTCGAGTGAGTTAACTTAGTGGAATTGCGTAGAGCTACGTCACACGTAGACTCACTATTGGCCGACACTGGTCATGTGTGTGATGCGTGTGACGTACAACACAGAAGCTTACGCTATTATACTAGTGAACTCACTCGAGGCCCACAGAGAAGAAAATGAATAGTTGAAATAAAGTCATTATTTTTGTTTGTTTTTGCGCACAAAAAGTATTCTCGTCGTTTGATAAACTTAAGATTGAGCCACTGTAGTCACTTGGACTATTTTAACGATGTCTTTAATGACTTTTCGGGGCCGGCAAGTTTCAATCCCTTAGAAGCCTATGGAGGAGTGATCCAGCTCTCAGATTTAATCAAAAATATCATAGTTTGTGTTCCGAAGATGAACGAAGGTCTTACGGGGTTGAACAACATGAGGGTGAGTAATCACTGACAGAATTTACATTTTTGGGTGAACTAACCCTTTAATGGCATATGTGTCACCCCCTTTATAGACAAGTTTGATGATGAACTTCCAAGCACCCAGGAAACACTGGAGGGCCACTCAGATGAGCACCCTCTTCGTCAGCCTCCTGTTCCTGCCCTCCTTCATCGGGGCCCTGGTGTGCGTCATATATACAATGTGGAGGTTTGTCTCTTCAGAATATTACATTCACTCTTCACTGCAAAGACAATATATATTTTCTATAAATTGGCAGATAATCTTGCTAATTTTGCAAAAACTCCTTAATTTAGACCCCCCCCCCCCCCCCCCCCCCCCATGATATTTTATGGCATTTTACTCATCTAGTAAATGCCTCGTGATTTAAGAATTTTTGGATATTTGGACTGGAAACAAGACAAAAATACTAAGAAGTGTTTCCAGGACATGGCTAAATCTGGAAAGGACCAAATCTAGTTAAAAAACAAGCATCAATATTGGTTATTTTACCACCCATGTTGGTAAAATATAAGTCCATTTTATGATTTTAAAGGGATATTTCACTCAACACCAAAAATTCGGAATAATGTTTCTGGTTTTAGGTTTTGTCCATAGCCATTTTCACATATACACACACTCACTTGCATAATTATAAACCATAAGTCCTGAACACAAAGCAAATCATTTCAATAATAATTTCAACATTACAGTGGCAGTGTGTTTCTGTTTTCTCAGGATCAAGCCCTCCTCACACTGTGGGCCCTTCAGGAGCTTCCACAACATGCTCCTCTTAGGCAAGCAGTGGATCCTCGGTCTGGGGAGCTCCAACTGGCTCAGCTGGGCGTATAGCCACTTGGTGGACAACCCTTTGTTCCTCTTCATTTTTGCAGGCCTGTTCCTGTGAGTTTTCCTTGCTAATGGGACTCCTGGGTGAAGTATAGATCAGATTTGGGTCATTTTTTTTAACCTGCCATCTCCATCTCTTTCCAGAACCATTATATACATTCACATGCAAGTTTTGGATGGCCAGAAGTTGATCATTGCAAGGTTACAAGAACAGATAGACCATGTGAGTGTTATGACCCTTGTGGAAAAATACATTTTTTTGAGCACTAATTACGGAAATAATGTACTTAAGTGCAATATGAGTATAATGTTTTTGGGCACTTAGTATATTTAAAATATAATGAATTTAAATGTAATATTGAATAACTTGACAGTTAAAATCATAATCAAGAGCTGTGTCCCAAATGACGCACTATACACTATGTACCAAATGAAGCACTATACACTATGTACTTATACACTATGTACTTAACCGTGTAGTGTATGAACTTTATAGGTTTATTTTGTCTGAAGCCCCTCCCCCTCCGCCACTAATTAAAGCTGCGACAGTCGAGTGTTAAATAAGTGCATCATCCGGGCACTTAAAGCTCCAGTCCGTAACTTTATTAGGTTCAAATTATCCAAAATAAACGTTTGAGCAAGTACATAATCAGCCAGTGTTCAACACTCTATGCTTGCCGTAGCTCGATTCAAAACGGTAAGCTTGTAATAATGTTTTTAATTCCAGTGGTACTGGTGGATTTCCACGAGAAATTTGAGCATGTCTTTGTCGCCCTGGATGACAAAACCAGTCATATGGGTCATTTTTTTGAAATCTGGATTTATACATCATATGAAAGCTGAATAAATACGCTTTCCATTGATGTATGGCTTGTTAGGATAGGACAATATTCGGCCGAGATACAACTATTTGAAAGTCTGGAATCTGAAGATGCAAAAAAATCGAAACATTGAGAAAATCGCCTTTAAAGTTGTGCATTTATGTTCGCAATTGTGCAGCATTCACTCACAAGAATAAATGTTTTATATATTTACGGTAGGAAATTAGAAAATTTCTTCATGAAACATGATCTTTACTTAATATCCTAATGATTTTTGGCATAAAAGAAAAATTGATAATTTTGACCCATGACATGTATTGTTGGCTATTCCCACAAATATACCCGTGCTACTTAAGACTGGTTTTGTGATCCAGGGTCACATTTATGCATTTGGCAGATGCTTTTATCCAAAGCGACTTACACTGCATTTCAAGGTACACATTTACATTCTTATCCGTTCTTGCTTTCCCTGGGAATCGAACCCATAAACCTGGCGTTGCAAGCGCCAACGCTCTACTGTTTGAGCTACAGGAAAGTTGGCCATCATGTTGTCTTATGTTGAAGAAAGTCTTTGTATATATACTCTATACTTCCAAAAAGTATAATCTGTGATTGCTATTGACAGGATTCACATCGGTGACTGACAGCCGCACACTCTCCTCAAAACATTGTGTTCATCCGCGCTGTGCCGTGCCGAGGCACAACCCACGTAACGTTGATCTTTCCGCGAATAACTGCAATTGCAGATTTCGAACAGAGATGGCGACAAAGAGGAAAAAAAACTACGGACTGCAGTTTTCAGTGTAAAAGCACTACTTGCACTATTTATACTGCAAAATGGTGTAGAATTGTGCACAAGTACTTGATTTGGGACGCACCTATAAGTACTTTAGTATAGTATGTCAAAATAAGTTACTTTAAAGCATGACAATTATAAAAACATGATTTAAAATGTACTTTCGGTAACACTTTATTTTGATAGTCCACTTTAGACATTCTACTAACTATAAGTAACTTTGCAGCGACATGTCAACTAACTGTCATTAGAGTATTAGTGGACTGTCTGCTTAATATCTGCGAACACTTTATTGTGTTGGTCCTCCAAAAGATATTCTACAGACTATAAATAACTTGGGAACTAGAAGTCAACTTATTCTCCTAACCCGAACCCTAACAGTCTACTGACAGTCTACGATAGTATACTAATACACTAATGAGAGTTAGTTTACATGTAGTTGCAAAGTTACTTATAGTCAGTAGAATGTCTAAAGTGGACTATCGAAATAAAGTGTTACCGTACTTTCATGTAAAGCTTTTAATTTGACAGTATTACAAAGTGCACTTTTTAGAAGTTCACTTGAGTGTATAAAGAAACATTCATGAAAGTGACTCTCTTAAAGTACAAGTGGCATTTTATTTCAGTATTGTTATCTGCAAGTACAGTTTTCAAATATACTTTTAAGATTTGAAGTACAGTACAAATGCACTAGATAGTGCACTCTATATAAGTTCAGTATTAAGTGCACTTCTTTTTCACAAGGGGCTAAACTACAAAAACTTTGTATACTTCTGGAGGGAAAACACTGTTTTAACAAGAAAATGAATTTGCATCATTTAGCAATGAGGGTAGATTCAACAAGAATACAATTTCAACTTTTATACAGAAAATTGTGAGTGGTGCTTGCCTTGATTCTGAGTTGTTGTCAGGATGTTGCTATTTGATGGCTGATTCTTCATCAACAACAACAACAACAAAAAAATTCTTAAAACATTTGTTTGATTATTTAGAAAAGTTGTAGCGCGCGCACACACACACACACACACACACACACACACACACACACACACACACACACACACACACACACACACACACACACACACACACACACACACACACACACACACACACACTCTCCTCTGTAAACCACATGAGGTTTCTGATACAAACGGATATGGGCTCTTTTAAAAATTGCGGTTAGTGGTTTGGGCTCAAATAACTAAACAGCGGTTCGGGTTTTCACAGCCTAATGATTTCGTGCTAACATCTCTCCTGTCTTCTTAGGAGGGTGCAGATAAGAAGTTCCTCATAGCTAAACTACAGGACCTCAATGAGGCGAATGCTCAGCAGTGAGGTGAGCGTTCAGTGCTTCCTTAAACCTGATATGCATTCAGGATGTTTGACAGATGAAGACACATTCCACAACTTGTTTTGTGGTTGATTTCCTTCTTGTGAACAGGTGTTTGAATGACCGTGTCACCTGCTGTTTACCTGTTTTACCAAGGAAGGTAAAGGATTCTACAGAAAAATCATCCAGAGGAATACATTGTGGTTACAAAAGCATAAAACCTGAAAAACTGGTGCAGCTTATGTAGAAGATGCATTTTGGAGTGATGACACTGATATTTAGTAGTGCCACTATTTTGAAATGCACATGGTTCATTTTTACTTATGGAAATGTTTTTGTCCATTCTATATCTATTTCTTTTGTGTGTGTGTGTGTGTGCGTGTGCGTGTGTGTGCGTGTGCGTGTGCGTGTGCGTGTGCGTGTGCGTGTGTGGTTGAGAATGTGATGATAATTTGTAATAATTTGGCTATGAAGGCATACCCTATAGTGCAAAACAATATACTAAAATGTATTTGAAAAAAAAAAAGCATGCTAAGTATACTATAAATACACTTACATATTTATGTGTCTAATTAAAATACCCTGCAGTTGTACTTTTGTTATACTAAAAGTCTACTAAATTGCAACAACTAATTTGTACTTAATGTACTTTAGTTATCCGGAAATAGTGCTGAGATGCAACTAAAGATACACTTAAGTGTATTTGCCTGTGCTAAAGTGAAACTATTGCAAGTATACTTTAGGTACCCTTCAAATAACTTGCATTTAAAGACTGATATTATACAGAGGTCATACTATCCTTACTAATATTGATATTAAAATACATGTTAAGGCTTAATATTAAGAAATGTGCATTGTGCAATAAAGAAATACTCCAAATAAAGTTTAATTGTAGTTTTATATCAGTAAGTCTTAAGTGAAATTTGAAGTAGGCCTATATTTAGTATGAAATAAATGTATTTTAAATAGATTTTGGTATGTTGAACTTTACTTTTGGAGGTTTGAGATCAATCAATAAATGTAAATTACAATTATTTGTGAATTATTATTATTCAATTTTTTTTACCTATTATTCTTGTCTATCACACGGGTTTCTGATTGGTCAAACGTGTCATTCCATGATGAAGTATTTTTGTTTGCATTAACTTTCCTATAAACATAGCTGTGCTGTTTTCATTTCTTTTTGATCGATTCTGTGACTCATTTATTCGTTGGTATATTTCATTTTCAGGTCAAGACTTAGGTCATTGTAATGTACAGTATGCGGTAATATAAAGCTAAGGAGTCGAGGAAGTTTTGTCTAAACCTGTAAGACTAAATTCTGAATAACTGTGTCACATGCCGGCCAGAGTTTCTGAAGTTAAGAGAGGCGTTTCTTAAACATCCACCTTATAAAAGCAGACACACTACACACTACACCACTGTAAGCTACAACAGGCGTTCGGGCATCTGAGGAGGGTACATGTGCAGTGTGAGTTTATCTTCCTCTTGTAATTTAGCCTTTTCCCACTACTTTTACATTTTCTGCATCCATTATTAATTGGTTAATTTTGCTGTTTTTATTTTAATTAATAGCTTGTTTTATGTTTCATCTGTTTATAAGCTTAAACATGTTGCCTCAGTCGTTGTATTGTATTCATTCTGTATAGATAAAGAGTGCAATAATGGAATCCACGGCACGTTTATACATCTGTGTTCCTGAAGAATATAAGGAAGAATTTCTAAAATCTGGAAATTGGGTAAGCTCACCAAATGTTAAAAATTAATTGATTTTTTCAGAACCTTTTTTTGTTTTTTGCCTTTATGAGGACATTTACCACATTAAAACTTAGCGGGACACTCAATAATATCAAATATCAAATGTATATTAAAATAATTGTAATATTAACTCAACAGCAGACATAATGCACAAAAAAATAACAGAATAATCCAAAACACATAAACTACCAAAGCTTGAGCGTTCAAAATGATTGACTGGCAAAAAGAGCCTCAAAGTTGTCCAATACAAAAAAGAAAAGAAAAAAATCACATCGGTTTTGCAGTCGACACATAGGCTATAGGTGTGATATTTTAGGACAGCCAAATCAATGACAACCTTCAGGTTAAATGGATATTATCTGAGTGCCATGATATAAACAATGGCTTACAACGTTTTTAACTGTCATTGACTCTCAGTCTTTTTGGAGTGTAAGTTAAGATGTTGCCTGAGATGCTGTAATACACACACATAAGTGGTTTGTAAAATGGAGGATTGAAAACGATTGGTTTCATCTTGTCCACCTTTCTCCATAGGACCATGGGATTTTTGTTACAGATCTGAATCCATACGTGACTAAAAATGAGTTTCACTCCTACTTTCAAAAGTTCGGGACAATTACAGAATATCATGTAAGTACTTATAATTTGGCATTTGTTGAACAGGGCAGATATGTTACTCTAAAACAACTTCTGTCTCCATTATATGTGCCCTGGACTTGTATGTTTTAGTGTGTCCTTGATTTCTTTTGCCATGTTTGTTGTCCTTTGTGTTGAAGATTAGTCTTCATTGTTCCCAGCTGTGTATCCGACAAGTGGCGTATTACATCATCTAGGGACATTTAGAGACTTGTTGAGCATGAAAATAGTTGGCAACACTCATGAATATCATTGAAGTTACGCTTACATTTTATATCTGCCTCTCCCTGGTTTCTGAGTTACAGTTATAGTTACAGACAATCGGACGAATGGTTCTTGTTGCTCTAGAAAAAACAGGCCAAATTAATTGACGTTTTCTTCGGCAAATAGCTGAGTTTTATAGTCGAGTTTAAACAAACACCAGCTGAGCTCAGAATGTTGGGTCAAACATTCAACCCATCCAGCTGGGTCAAAACAAGTGTAACGTGTATGTTCAGTTTTGGTTTCAAATGTCTTTTATCAAATGTCTATGTAACTCGACACCATTGCTTCATTTAGTGCGGTTCTGTGAATATGCAAATGAGCCCCGCCTCCACTCACTCACTCACTCAGAGATCCACTCGTTGACGATCACACGTTGATCTGATTGGTTACAAGGTAGTTTGTGACGTCAGAAACACCAGCGATTTCAAACCGTGTTTTTGAGACTGTCTTTGGTTCACTGCAGTTTTAAAGAGAAAATACTCAGCAATGCTGTCGACTTATGAATTTACACATGGTTTGTCTTAAAGCATATTAAAAACACCACATAGACATATAAACAACATTAAAAGCTGGATTTACACCACAGGGGGACTTTAAAGCCTGAGTTTACTTACAGTAGTTCTGTGTCCGGTATCGTCTCTGTTCTCCTAAAAATGATTAAATTCAGTATATTTCACAGAATCTCCTGCATCGTGCGCTTCATTACAGTAGTGCCGGAATTTGTCCGGTTTTGACCCAGTGCTGGGTTGCCAAAATGCCACAAAATTGGGTTGTTTTTAACCCAGCATTTTTGTGTGTGTAGCATACTTTGCCAGCCTTCTCTTCATTATCTCGTGTCTTTGATGATATTTATTGTAATGTTTAAATGTGTTTGCAGCTCTACTAATTTGTAGGCTTTTCTCACTGAACAGATCAGGGTTGACAAGTCTTCAGGATGGCCGAAGGGAGTGGGCTTCGTGAGATATTCGTCTTCAGAGGAAGCTGGAGCAGCCGAAGCGGATGAGCCAAACAAACTTGGAGGTTTTCCGATACGGATCAACACAGTTATTACGCCAAAAGTGAGTCAAAATACAGTTTGTCGCAAGGAGACGTAGACGACTTGCGTAGACCTTCTGGTCCAGATTGGCTTACTGTATGTTGGTTTGGTTCTGCTTACTGTTTTGGTGGACCAGCATTGCCTTATCCGTCGCCAGACGAAAATGGTATTTCTGATTGCCAAAGAGAAGCCTGCTAATTAAGCTAGCTAAGCATGTAGGGACACCAGCATCCCACTCCATAACATCCATTCATCTCAATGGCAGTTGCCCTCAGGCTGCCATCATTGCTCATGAGCACATGTTTTTTTGTCGAGCCAGTCATATGAACTGTAAAAGTAAGGGGTTCGGGACTGTTTGCGTTTTTTCTTGTGGTGCGATCAGTCAATCAGTGTTGTCATGAATCAGTAGTCCCATGCAGTGGCATCCCAATGATAACTGCACTCTAAAAAATGTTGGGTTGTTTCAACCCAAATTTTGGTCAAATACGGACATACCCAACCGTTGGGTTAAACTTTTTATTTAAAAACCTAACCCAACAGTTGGGTTTGTCCATTTTTTAGCCAAATTTGGGTTAAAACAACCAGCATTTTTTAGAGTGTGGGTGTCCTGTACAGTTTATTGCATTGCATGGGAACCCTCAGAAGAAATTACGGCATGGGGTAGAAAATTGGTGGAAATTGCGGGGACCTTCAGGAGAGATTGTTAAGGGCCCTTTAGTGTCTCTTTACACAGTTAAACCCCCCCAGCGCCGCTAGCCACGCCCCTGGTCACATGGCATTTTATGTTCAGGTGATTGGCTCAAATCGACCTGGCAGCAGAATTGTACGTCTAAATAGTCTGAATATCAAATCTGAATAGCCATGAGCAGATTTCATAGCACATATTTCTGCAACTGCCATTGAGATGAAAGGAAAAAAACTGAAGGATTGTTGTTATTTCCAAGTATTAGAGACCACTGTAAAAAAAAAACAAGAAAATAAAGAAAGTTAAAAGTTGTAAATAAAAACAAGAAAATACTACTTCAGTCTTTACTTTAAAATTTCTCATTTAATTCAATACGTTACTTGCTGTTTTTGGTAATTAGTTGTGAAATTGACAGGCCAAGAATCAAGTTACTTCCAGAACCGGTTTGACAGCCAGTTAAAAACTCCTGAACACCGATCCTTTCAGCCAAGCCTGTGTGTGAACTACAACTGCCACCGTTTGGACTGATTTGCACTAAACCTCATCCCTTTTACTGGAAGAAATGTGAACTACTGTAAATGTTGCTGTAATTCAATGTAAATTGTTTAATTTTATACGTTTATTATTGTATTTGAAATCCTGTTTGATTTAATGTCTATGAAATGCCCTATACTGTGAAGGATCACTTTTTTATGTATGCCTGAGATGTTGAATAAATTTATTTAGCAGTTCTTGGTGTCTTTTTGTTGAGAAAGATATATACATACTTATTATATAGACTTAAGGGTTATTTTCAGCTTTTACAATTGAGTGAGACTTTCATTAGATAAATGTGATAACAATGGGAACTATAATAATTTAGAACAGTGTTATAATTATTTATATGAGTGCTTCTGTGAAAAGTTTTTTTATGGCAATTTCCTCTGAATCTGTGAAGATTAAAATGACTTGAAATGGGAATGTTAATCTCAGCTCAGTCTTTCAATAAAAAAATAATAATAAATAAAAATTTGTTTCGGTTTCTATTATTAAAGTATCCTCTTCAGGTAATATTATGCCCACATAAATAATGATTGAAAAGCCTGTTTTAAGGGGCATTTGTTGCATCACCTTGCTTACCTTTTGCTCCCGAAAACAATGTTTTCATATTTGGTTGGTAAAGTATTTGCACTTGCAAGTTTCACCTAAAAACAAAAACGAAAACAAAGACATAGGCATGCGTTTCTAGTTTCAGAATGGCAGAAAAAAATGATAGGCGGAAATGACATGGGTATTTTGTATTGCTTGTTCTGGGGAAAATGATTTTGCCTATCGCCCTCAGGGTTCCTGAGTTATGATTCAAATGGTCATATTATAGCGCCACCTAGTGTCAGATGGGTGTGAGCACCTGAGTTACTGTGCACAATTGGTGCACAGCCATCCTGACAATTGTAGGGTCTCTACGAAAAATAAGGAAGGAAAAGAAAATCGGTAGCCTATATCTTCAAAAACAATAGGGTTTCTCGGTAGTAGGACCTCTATAATAGGCTACTCCATATAGCAATGTAGTCACAGAAGTTAAATTCTGACCATTTTATAATGCAACAAACTTTTTTTGGACCTCCGTTGAATAAGACATGCAGATTGAATTACAAAAATCTGCTCCATATTAAACATTTATGACATTCCTGTCAAAACACAAAACAGGCAAAGCATTTCCAGAGCCTGCGTCCTTTTGAACCATACAAGTAAAATAAATAAAAAACGGGTGAAAAACGTGTTTGTTGACAACAGTTCTTCTAACCCTAATTGATGGAGTGTGTAGCTTTTCATTTCTTAAACAAATGTAGACACATCATGGCCATTTTCCCGGATGACAATGTCAAGATTCATCAGGCTTACAAATGCAGCAGCAAAGTTGGATAACATTTGATTTTAAGTAAGCTGATATTTAAACCACAGAGCTCTAAAATACATGTATAAGATGTCTGGTAATTATAAATTTCTTTCCCCATCAAACGAGTAGGGGGAGGCTGCAGACCTGGAGCCGGCAGATAGCCTACAGGCCGCTGACAGTTTGACGCCCCTGTTGTTCCTTATGCGTCCAGTAGGGGGAGGCTGTACAGCGACACGAATTGAGTTAAGTTCGTAAATAATCTTTTTTTTTAATTTTTTTAATTAATACATTTATTTATTTTGTATTGAATGAAAGGATACAATACATTAACAGTGTGAAAGAGAAAAAAAATAACCAGGGGGACATCAAAAGAGATTGAATTTGGCTACACAAATCAATACAATTTTACATTTTGTCAATATAAAAAATTAAAGGTTCTTTACAACAGACGCAATGATATTATTTATTTTAGAAACCTTTGAGTTTAAAGGATTTTACATTTTCTTAAAAGAAGAAAAAAATCGACTTTATATCAGAGAATATTCTTAAATCAGGATCATTGAATGGTTCTGTCTTTATGAAGATCTATATCTGCCGGCTCATATGTGAATTGAATGCCACGTGTGATTCCGTCCTGGTTTCGTGCGCTAGAGGGCAACAGCTTTATATCTAATATCCCATCAGCAAACGCAGAAGAAGAAGAAGCCGATTCCACCAGTGACGTTCCTGGAGCCTTTATGACGACAGCGGGAAAGAATGGCAAACGCGGGAAATGAAATCGCGTTTAAAAAGGTATATTTCAACACGTTTACCTATTTTCGTCTTCGGGTCTTTAACATACATCTCAAAATACCATAGCAAGTCAAACCCATTATAGGTTATGAGCGTTTATCGCGGTGCCACGGCGTTGCATTGATTCCTATTTATCCCTGTGTTTTTAGGAAACTGTTGCCAAACTGTTGACACGCTCTTTTAAGGAGGAGAAAACTAAAGGTGAGAAACAGTCAGCAATGTGGGAAAATGAGAGAAGCGCTTGGTCAGGAAACTGTTATGCTTTTAAAACATCCCTGCATGTCAAATTGAGTTTTTTTCTTTTTCTCGTCTTCTTTTGATTAGGCCACCTGTCATAATGCATCATAATTTTGTTCCTCATTTTCTTTGTGGCCTGGTGTGTTACTAACATAATACTACGAACATGAAACGAAAACCAAACCGTTAGTATTCCCAGCTAAACATCTGATAGCACACGTACATCTGAGACGTATATTTGATGTGCGTGTTTACATATGGAAGACAAATTTTTTTTTCTCACCTGCAATCTCTCTCTAGGACGTTTCCTGTCAGATGTCAAATAGACGTTTAGAAAGTGTCTTTAAGATGTTTATGATTTAGAAACGTCTTAAAGATGATGATGCTTTCCAGATGAAGTGATCTGTAACAGACATCTTGCAGATGTACCTGTGCTCTTTGTATTTGGGTTTGATGGTTTGACATGATCCAGGATTGTTTGGCCGGCTGAGTTCCCTAACCCTAACTCGCTGCGCAATATCTAAACATATTTCAGACAAGTCTTTGAATATGCTTTAATCACCAGACAAATTTCACGAGCATGGCAAAAATGACATGATACATTAGATCATTTCCCTACAATTTGATTGGATGTTCATATGCAAACCCTTCTGTTACTAGGTAGAAGCAAACTCTGTTTTTCCTTGATTACTTCATTGTTAATCACAAGTTTTCAAACCTAAACGTTTGTCTAGTTTAATTTCCTCTATTTGTTATTTTTACACTCACACACTCAAAGTCACGAGGGGTTTGGAAACATTTAAGATTCAAACGCATATGAATGTTGTTCCTGCAAGAAAAATAAATGTTAGTTATGTTTAGTTTAAAAATCCTTCACAGCTTATTTCTTATTTCATATATCCTCTTTTTAAGCGGAGGTGATGCTAAAGTCTGTCCCGGCCACTGCGACTTTCTTACAAGAGTACACTATTGAACCAGGAACAATAATATATGATGTAAAGATACATTTGCAAATAATATTATAATGTTGTGTAGTCTTTCATTGAGATTTTAGTCTTTGAGAGATTTATTCGTGAGGGAATAATTACCTAATAATTGTATTGGCGCAGAGAATCGAACCCGATCCTAATTTTTTTTATGTCGGACGAAAGTTTCGGAGGCAGTGTGCAAGCGTGATTGACATAATGTGAGGTCGATATTATTATTATTTTTTATTTTTTTTTACGTGCTAAAATTTCGGATGCGAATTTCAAAGTGTGCAATGGCCTTAATGCTACGTTGATGTTTTGAGCACTTCTCGCGCTGTGAGCCTCTTCATGATGACTCGTTTGCTGTATTCCTCATTTGTAAGTCGCTTTGGATAAAGGCGTCTGCTAAATGTAAATGTGAAATCACAACATTTATTTCCTTCAAGAGGTGCATGAGTTTTTGGTGAAGATCTTGTATTGACAATGAATGAGGCCAGCAAATCGCTGATCATGGTTTCGAGGATCGATATATCTGGCCTTTCCTATAACAACAAGAATGCGCAGCAATCTCAGACAACTTAATCCAGATATTTTAAGCAAATCCGCAAATCCATTCGAAGAAGCAAATTTTCCATAAATCAGTTATCACGATTAATAGATCTGGCATCTGTCAAATCATCTCAGATGTATTAATCGAGGTATTAATTATTTGCTCTGAGGAAAAACATTTTTCATTTAGTACAGAATTGATTCGCTCAATCACACTTGCATCTGGTTCCCGTTCCTAGTTTTTGGGGCAGTATTGTAGCTTAGCGTATGTGCGAGTCATCCGATAAACACAGAAACATTACAGTTACTCAGGAAGAAGATGTTGTTCTCACATCATGAGGTTTTCTCCTGCAGTCAGTAGTGATGCTGTCATCCTCGTGACGGAGATGCTGAAAGTGTTTGTTGAAGGTAAGACAGACTCCACCCGTCACGGTCTGATAGTGTAGTGTAGTCTCTCAGTGTTAATGCTCTCTCTGCTACAGAGGCGACGCGCAGAGCTGTGAAACAGGCCGGCGGTGAAGACTGTGACACCGTCGATATCGAGCACTTCGAGAAGATTCTGCCACAATTGGTGAGTTCTGTCTGTTTTTTGCTTGTTTGAGATACCTATTGTTATACCTACCTATTTTAAAGGGGTCATATGATGCTTTTTAATGTTTTCCTCTAGTGTGTGTAATGTTACGAAGCTCACAGTCTCCTGATTTACAGTCAAACCAAACATTATTCAGACACCTTCAACATTTCTCACATTATCACAGTTTATTCGCTTTCGCTTTATTCGTTCATTACGAAAAGGGTAATACAATATGAGAAGAAATCAGAGTTATTAGATCAGTTGATATTTCACTGGTTTTGTCCGTCCTTCTGTTAGACTGTCTCATAGATGAATTATGTTGAATATCTGTCAGATGTTAAATTTAACTACACAATTAGATAATACAAGTTTAGCTCAAACAATTACCAAGCAATACTTAATTCTGTTCAGTCTGTGGTGTAAAAAGGTCGCATTAGCAATTAAAGAAAAAACACTTCAGCAAAACATAATAAACTATAGTTTCCTGCACCCACTAGTAGAAAAAATATCACAAATCATATCTGGTGTCTGAATAATTTTTGGTTTGACAATATTTTAACCAAGAACACTGATCCAGACCACCAGTGTGAAACATGAACATAATGCCATTCAAAGCCATTCATTCATGTCGTAATGTGTCGAAGACGCTGCGTGTTTGGATGCAAAAGCAAAACCGCTTTGTTTGGCCTTTCGAAAACGGAGGATATTAGGAATCGATGGTTAAGATTTATTTATAAACCTTTCCTGAGCAGCACTTTTTACAGGGGACCGGTTTCTGAACCTGAGCGTGTACAGCGGCAGTTATATACAAAGACTACTTGCGACTGTGAAATGTTCTTCTTAATCTGATCGATCTGCTTGATCATCGTTATTTTCAGAATCTGACTCGAGTTCAAACTGATATGGTAAAACATTATTATTATCTGTAATTATTATCTTTACAAATGATTAGGGCTGAAATGATTCCTCGAGTTACTCGATTACAAAAATTCCTCGAGGCAAAAACTCTTCCTCGAAGCCTCGTTAAATTCCTATGACGCACACTATACGCGCGGCGCAGGGATTTGATTGTTTCACACGGACCGTTTATTCACACGGACCTGTTCAGGAAGAAATAGTTGGCGCGATGGCGGAGAATAAATATGTAAATAAACGGCAGAAATTGTCTAAAGTGTGGGATCATTACACACTTAATTCACTTAATACACTTAACTCGCTGAAACAAGGTAACGTAGTCTAAGCCTATTGATGTTCACTGATTCTAATCCCATACTGTATTTGTAGCGATGTCGTGATGCGGTTTGACTAGATATGATTTTTAGCTTTGATGACATTTTTAAGTAGTAAACGTAACTATCACGTTCAATTGCAAGAGAGTATAGCCTAAAAAAAGAACACACACACACACACACACACACACACACACACACACACACACACACACACACACACACACACACACACATGCCAGTCAGACCAATTGCAGCAATGCATCACATATGCTTAAACTTTTATGTAGCCACGCAACAATAATTTCAGCATGCATTCACTGTACACACCGGGACGTGATGGAGGAACAAATATTGTATTGCAGTCTTTGCTTTGCACATAGTTTGTATTTCACGTCTGCCAAAAAGTTACAAACAACAACAAAAAAATAAAGTCCCCAGCCTGTTGGTTTTTAATAAAGATTCGGAGTACTCATTTTTCAGTTAAAACGCACGGAACAAAAGTGAGTCAGCTTTTACTGCGTGTTCAACAACAAGTCACGTTACAGCTCTTCTTCAGCGTTAAACTACCAGAATACACAAATATGCTTAGATGCTTAGAGTGGTTATATTATAACATCTTAAAGGAAAATTCACATATGAGATAGCTTTATAGCTTGCATACTATATAACTTATAGTATATAACTTATAACAGCTTTAACTGAAATAGAAACAACTTTAATATAACTATTCTGTTAATAAAACACACACGAAAAAAAATATCCGATTAATCGATCGATTAAGTGCTAGATTAATCGATTACAAAAAGAATCGATAGCTGCAGCCCTACAATTGATTTAGAAACCTTGGAAGCTAAAGCTTGATGCATGGTATTATCGATTCTTGCAAATTCCAACAGATAAAACATCAAAACCTGACGACTTCTGCTAGAAATTTTATAACGGGCCGTGGTTGGATCTTCCATCAGGACAACGGTCCAAAACAAACACATTTCTGAATGATCATGTGACACTGAAGACTGGAGTAATGACGCTGAAAATTCAGCTTTGATCACAGGAATACATTACATTTTTACTATATATTCACATAAACAATTATATATATATATATATATATATTTTTTTTTTAATTGAAATTGTAATGTTTCCAAACTTTTGACCGATGCTGTATATTTACATCATTAATATTGAATATTGAAACAATGGACTCATTAAAAATGATCACAAAACAGTTGTTTTCCTAAAAGCTGACTTTCTTACAATGGATTTTGAACAGTTAGCCGTGTTTTCTGTGCTTTTACTAAAACTTGAAATAGTCTCAATCTGCATTGTTTAGTGTGTTGCATACTAGCAAAACTATCATAATTTCTTACAATGTCTCATTTTCCTTCGCAGCTTCTTGACTTCTAGTTTCTCTGCAGAGATGCCAGCAGATGGCGACGCAAACCAGTTCTGCTGAAACACTCATCCTGGACTTCACTTTTGCATATTTACAAACTTATTTTGACTGTGTGCATGTATTAAATGTATGACTAATAAAATGACTATTTTACTGGTGATCCCGTGCTCAATCTGTTAAACGTTGATATTGTTTTGTGGTTTATTTATGTGCATAAATCAGTGGGTAACAGCGCTTTTATTATGGTTTGGCGTCTCTGTGGGCCACCTGTGCTCTGCTCAGCGGCAGGTGCTCCCAGCATGCTCTGCTCCGGCCCCCATCAAAGCCTCTCCAAGCAGTTGGGATTGATTAAAGTAATAAGGGAGGCAGCAAAGACCCTTAGATGATGACAAGTGGCAGGAAAAAGAAGCACCCCCTCCGGCCACTTTGAAGTTCCCCTCCTTTCCCCTCGCTGTCCTGCAAAGTGCTGCGGTTAAAGGTGTCACGGGGGTGAGAGGGCAACAGGGCGGAATGTGTGTGTGTGTGTGTGTGTGTGGAGAGAGAGTGTCAGCCTGTTAAAATTATGGCGACCACACGCATAGTTGTTCAGTTTTAGTGGAAGCATAACAAAACAAATTGGACCGAGGAACATGACACAGGAAGAGAGAGGGGTGTAATTTTGAGGGTAAATAAACAAGACGTGGAGTTGCTCGCGGGGGCTCCCGGTCTTTCATCGTGTCGCTGTGATAATTGCGCTAACCTGCCGCCAGAGAGTTTCCAGGAGTGAATGATGTTGGTCGAGGGGTTTGCTTTGCATGGGTTTGTTGTTGGGTAAGCAGAGCACAAGGGAAGATCAACATGTTGGATTTGGTTAGATCCTGTAGTTAAGGGCAACAGCAAAAAAATATTGCTTTTATGTTGGATACAAGCCGTTTTGCTTAAATTGGGTTTTCTACATTAGTGGAAAGCCTGAAAATACTGGGATATTTTTTTAATTGTAGTTTACAGGTGTGAAAAATTAATTTCTTTAGTGAATATATATATATATTTTTTTTTTTCTAGTTGTGTTCAGCTATGTAAGTAACACAGTTATCGTGAATACAGAACTAGGCTAAATATTAAAGCAAAAAATAAAAAGTAACATCCAATTTAACTTTCATGAAGTAAAATTATTAAAAGCCTTCCTTCCGCTGGAAAATAAATAGTCCCTGACCGTGAACAGTAACAGTAGTTTCATTATTTCTCCATTAGATTGCGGCAAAGACTGTCTTTATGAGGCAGTCAGCAGAGAAGAATTTTATATTGAAAGGGCCGAAGCTTTTTCTCAATGTCAAGGAAGGATCCTCGGAAGCCGTTATTTCGATACATCCGATACATCCGTCGAAGGACTGCTCCAATGTCGAGGATCCTCACAATTTCAACAAAGGACTGAGTCCTTCGTTCGGAAAATATCCCATACACAGGAAAGGATGCATATGTGTAGCCTTCGCGCTCTCAAATCACCCACAATCCTATGCGCCAGCTTTGCTATCTTGTTTAAAAAATAAAAAATGTCGGACGTTAGCGGAGTCGGAGCAATAACGGGGCAATATGCTTTCAAATGTAACTTAAGTATATTTACGTTACCATACATTTGTTATAACCGTAGTACATAAATTTAACGTTTAAATGCAAGTACAAACTACTACCATATCGATATTACAAATTACGTTATTGATGGCTAACTGAACCGGACCTGTCATTTAACAATTGTTAGCTTGGTTGCCGTCACCGGCATTTCTGTTATAAATGACTAGTTTAGTTGTACAAAGTAATTTAACATGGTTAGCAGAAGAGAATTCTTTTTAAAAAAACATTTAAAATCGTACTGACCCCAAACTTTTGAACGGTAGTGTACATCATCACAACTTTTTGATCTTTTTGAATTTTTGCAGCGCCAAAAGCGGACCTTTGACTGACGTAATGACGCAATGACGTACACTTGCTAGCCTGTTCCATTTACGTGTTCTCCGAATGCTAAAGAGGAGCCTCGCCTAGCCTCTGAAGGAAATGACTTGGAAGGACCAGTCCTGACAAGGAAGTATCCTTGACATTGAGAAACAGCTCTTAACTTTGTGAACACAGAAAAGGAAGACGCAAATGTCAGGGCACGGGAAGACCCCTTAACTGTTAAAAGGACAAGATATCGCAGCGGACATTCAAGCGGATTTTTATTACAAATATAGGACTGACCTGAAGGGATATGCTATGTAAAGTACACTCACTTACTCAATCTCTCACAATGAGAATAAACATGTTTACGTTGCTAAGAGTGGTTGCTAGGGGTGTTGTGATACATAGAACCGCTGAGTGAAGTGGTCATAGCCCCTACTGACCAATCAGAATCAAGGACTGGAACTAACTGTTTTATGTGTTAACCGATATTATAGTTTAGAGTTTTTTGCGTTTATTGCGTCAATAAAATTGAGAAAATCATGCATATCTTTGCTCAAAATGTGGGAATCTCAATAACATACTATTGTGCTTAGTGAACATAGACTATAAATGAACATAAATGCTTTCTAAAATGATACATCTTTACAGTTTACTTCACACTTGGTAATTAATCTTTAGTAGTAGGTGAATGATACATTTTAGGCCTACCGTCATTTAAAAAAAAAAAAAAATTCTGTATTGGAATTAATTCTCACTTATGCCTGGCTCACTCTACAGGAGTTTTAAAATCCTAACCGATTGTGAAATCTAGTTGCAGCACACACACTTAAGGAGAATCTTTGCAGCTTTTTTCCCCTCAAATCGTAAACATACTGCTCACACTACAAGATATGAAAATTGCGGCGCATCACTCACTACAGAATGTTATTAAGATTATCGTGCCAGAGGAAGCGCCTCATGTGATCTCAGTAGCAGATCGGAAGCTGAAAAGCGGTTGTAAACAAAATATCTGTCCTACATATCAAGTAATATTTGTGAAAAGGTTGCTGTGACCAAGGAAAGCAACATCTTTTTAAAATCATCCTTTTAACATTTAAGGATATTTCTAATGAATGGCGTTAGCGCTGGTCAATATTATGAATCAATGCCATTGATTCTGCATCATCTTCAGCGTTGCCCATGCGCCGCATTGCTGCTCAGATGAGCCCTAAAGTGGAGCTCAAAGTTAAAATTAAATATTAAAATAATTAACAGCTTGTTTTTGAATCCGCTTTTTTTTTTTACATTATCATTGAATGAACAGTTTACTCACACTCAAAGTCATTCGCTTGCCGCCACCTAGTGTCGTAACAGTGTAACTGGATGAGTGACAGCCTGTGTAGCTATAACACGCAGACGAGCAATGCCGATACTAGTGAAATATCAGCAGAAAGCCTTTCGTAAACTGAAATTTGAGGATAACAAACTTGTATATTATGTGGATCCTTATTTCGACATTATGGGCCCGATCTTGCACCCAGCGCATGTATCGTTCGTATTTTGCACCCGCGCAAAGCGGACTTTTCCCTCCTCAGACGCACGTCGGCAAACTAGGGAATGAACTTGCGCTCCCTGGGCGGTTCAGTGCAAAAAAGGAGGCGTGTTCCAGTGCAAACAATCCCTGGTGCTATTTCGCAGTTCCATAAAACAATTGTGCCACTGACCAGAAAAAATGTGGTGTAAAGTCAATGGCGCGTTGCGCGTACATTCAGCTATTTTAAGCGCGCATGCTTGGCCATAATACAGAGTGTGAACAACGCGCATACACTGTAGATGATTCTCTCATCTACACAGATGCATTTTCCTTTTTGCAAATGATACATTATTATAAGGAAAAATATTAAGACACGAGGGAAATCATTGCTGTGTCCATGACGATGGGAAAAATAGGCATAAAGCTTACACATTTACCCAAATTATTATATGCATGTTTAACCGAAGCTAATTTTGGTGGGTTTGTCCCATCCACAATGTCACTTCTCTTTCTTTTATGGCCCTGACGAGAACAGTGACTACGTTTACATTGTTTCTGAAACATTAGGAATAACCCGTTTACATGCGTGAGCAGAGAGAGTTACTCCTGTATACATGGAATTGCAATATCCCGATGTAAACGGCGACGCACGGTTAGAGTCTGGACGTACGGACAACCTTAAGACGCAATATGCGTCATTTCCGATTCTTCTTCCTGTATCCAAAGACAACAACCACAACAGCAGCAGCACGCGGATAATGAATAGTTCGGGGCAGATAGCGATCGCCTTTGTTTGCACTTTGGTGCTGGTACTGACCTCGCTCCAAAAGTATGCTGTGCTGCGTCTCGCCATGTTTACTTCCGGTATACTGCACTCGGGTTTTTGTATGCACTGAGAAGTTCCTCTACTCAAAAGACCAAGATTCCATGTGAATAGAACATGCGCAGAACACAAATCACTATGGGGATATGCCGATACGCGTTTACATGACCAAAAATTCGGGTTAGAAAAGGGGTACCCCAGGGATAATATCCGGGTTTTAAAATCCGGGATATGAGCATATTCGGGATTTGCCGGTGTTTACATGGCTGTGCGTGACCGGGTTATTACTAATATCCCGGTTTTGAACGGGTTATTGGCTGCATGTAAACGTAGTCATTGATCTCCTCGGCTGAGAACCGATTCTGAAGCGCGCCTGGTAAATCCGCCATAATAATAACAATCCGCCATGCAACATGCGCACCTGCTCTTAAAGGGTATGTTGGATGACGCTCTGATTGGTTTATTTCACGTTACGCCCAAACCACACCTATGAATGATGAAGCTATTTCAAACCAACCCCTTCTAAACTTGCGTCGGACGAAAGAGTCATTTATCCCGCCGGTAAAATAGCAACAGCGCCCAAGACCTGCCCACAAAGTTACTTGAGCTTCGCGCTTGATACTTGCATTTCAGATCGTTAAACTAGGGCCCTATATTTTCTGTTTACTCCACTTTGTTTCAACGCACTGTTTAGTTTCGGTTTCATTACTGAACATACTTGTCTTTGCCTGCTGATCACAGCGTAGTACTTATTTATTTAGCAATAAAAAATAAATAAATACGGCATATGGCGCTGTTGAGTCACTCAAAATGACCTCAAAGAAAATTCCTTCACTGCAACAGCCCTACCTGGCTATCGTGACAGTACTGGCGTTATCTTGCTCATCCCGATTTAAAATCCTAAATATCAAACATGTTTGATAAGTTCGGGACAGGCCTGATTTGTGTGAGAGCAGATAGGGAAGGTGCAATATTGGATCGGTGAACGCCTCACATTACCAGATAATCTGCGCCGAACATCTGAACCGATCGAGGTCCTCCACAAGAGTTTTCCTCAGATTCTCGGGAGGGGAAAATCGGGGATAAATCGGCCTAAAACTCCTGTAGTGGGAGCTAGGCATAAGAGCATAATTGCCCTTATTTTATCTATCTTGCATTCATTATTCCTGTGAACATAGAAGAATTTAACTTTTTTTTTTTTTTTTTGAAGGTTTGTCCAAAAGAAACAGCTTTTTACCTTGGATGAAAAATACTTACGCTGGAAATCATTAAAGAGATCGATCAGTACATGCGTATATGGCTTATTTACCAATTGTGGAAAACAAGCTCCATTTAATAGCAAAAAAAAAAACATCTTAGTTTAATTACATTGGGTGGTTCTGTCTTTCAAGAACAGCTTTGCTTATATGAGTCATTGGGAGTCATTTCAAACAACTGATTATGCTAAAAGACTGTTAATTATGCAGGATTAAAAAAAACGTTCTGATTGCGTTACAGATTTGTGTTCATCTGCAGCCATTTCATGGAGTCTTGTTAATGATGATTGCTTAATGTTATGAAGGCACTAAATTCATTTAAATTGATCACTTTCTTCATGGTAAGTGTCTATTGAGAGAACGAAGTTGTAGCCTGTCCACTTTAGTGGCATATATGATCATTGCAACTCTTTGTGCATCTTAGTGGAACAAATTACCTCTGAAGGCAGCATTATTTAACATTTGAAAGTAGTTAAGACAAGAATGGAGGGGTGGGTTGAAAAGAGTAATGACTTAAAGCTTTTTCTTGATCCTACATTAAAGACTGGGAGTGTCAACAGCCATTCCAGACTCTTTGGAGAAGCTCTGGAGCGCTGAGCGAGACAGAGACTGATCCGTCTCCAATTCGGCAGTAGAGCTTGGATGGGTCTTCACATAAGTCAGTATTCAGGTCTGTGGTTTGTGAGCAGTGAATTAGATATGATGTTATGGATGCAGGGGTTACAGCGACGCGACTAGTCAGGAGATCAATCTTCTACAGTAGCTCCATGGGATTTCACCCAAAAGTTTCCCTTGGAAATATTCGTAAATCTCATTAAAAACATAACATAGAGTACATCTTGATCCATTTGTCACTTCTGGCAAAAACATTATCAACAGGAATAGTTGGAGGGATGCAGGTTCAAGTTAAGCTGTACTGACAGCATTTGCGGTGTTGTTGACTACTAAAAAACAAAAAAATTAACTCCTCCCTCACTTAATTTACAGTGATGCATGTACAATAGAAGAAAAGGTTTTGTTAAAGCGCTATCTGTAGTTGAGTAAAACATGAAGCTTTATAATGGTCCATCTTAAGCTGCAACTACTTGTCTAAGTAAGGTTATACTGACTTAATGACTTACCTTGCTTACCCCTCTTCACATGATCACAGCATTGAAGCTGAAAGATTAATGTTGCACATTTAATAAGTTGTGTGCATATGTGCACAGTAAATATTCTCACGCAAAATAAATACTATGTTGTTACGTTGGGAATAATGTTTCCCAGTTTTCTGAAGCCATACCTTAGTTTTGTGAGGGAAACAGACCATTTTCACTGATATTCTTCCCCGCCAGACAGCTGTTCAGTGCTTTGACCTCGATAAGAGAAGTGGACAAGCCATTTAAAATCGGTTTGTAAACACGATAAGAAATTCATTAAAAGGATCTGATTACCAATATCTAGTTCTGAAATTCAGAATAGTTGTTAATTCAGAATATGCATGTATGCGTAAATTGATTGTGATTGTCTTCATCATCATCATCATCATCATCATCAACTTTTATTCCAGACTCTTAGTCCATTCAGAAGGCACAGACATAACATGCAACATACATAAAACGAATACATATACATATACAAATAGATAAAAAGATTTAAAAAAAACGCCATTTCTATAAAAGACACTTATACCAGTCTTTCCATAGTGATGATTGCTATCGTATGGCACTAAACCTATAGGATTTACTAGCAGCATAACAATGCTGTTCTGGGAGTCATTCAGGCAACAAAAGCATTTATAGATGAGTCTCCTCAATAATGCCTAATTAATGCCTGAAAGGTGCTGAACCCTGCATTACAAAATAGGTCACTTGCACTAGAGCACCTGGGTTTGTTGAGCATTATCCTCATACAGTCATTATAAGCAACCTTAAGCTTCTTCATACTAGCCTTTTTATACTTAGTCCATAAAGGAGCTGTCTTGTGTACAAATGCAATTGTATCATTACTAGCATTATAATAATTAGGCTATATGATGCATCTTTTTATAATTGCTTTCTATTCATCATAAAGTAGTATACAAGTTAATGAAGTCCAACAACGAGCTCACAGCTGGTTGCTCCATATTACAAGTTATGTTATGCAACTCTAGATGGCGGAGGGTGGTCGCTCCTCAACCCAATCTGCTTGCAATCACTCAATTATCTATAGGTCACAGCTGATTGGTTCGTGTTGTATCAGCAGCCAATGAGCTCGCTGAACATCCTTCAAATACTCGGTCAGCATTTGCTGTAGCGCGCTTTCAGAAACCCTCCACCGCTATGGGTAATTTATGTACGGTATATTGTACAGCAGCAGCATGTCTTACTTGCTCACAACAATGCAGTCATGACATTCACTGGATAATTTGTAAAACATGTTATTAATGAAAATGAATATACATAGGTTTGGTCTTGGCGGACTAGATCTGCTACGCTGCTGGAGCTAATGTTGCTGAGAGAGGGAAACCTTAAACAGATCTAGGCAGGTGGTGCTGGGGTATTATATTGATGCAATGAGGTTAAATAGGGACACGTTAATGGATATGTGAAATCGGTTGGCTGGGAACATTAGTTTCTTGTTGAACTATTCATTAGCAAGTCCCATACTTGCTCCGCAGCAGCATAGCAGATCTATTCCGCCAAGACCAGACATATCAACATTGTAATACACATTACCAAGCCAAACACTCAGAGAGTTGTCATGACAGAAGTACAAATAGCTTAAACTATTTCTGTTGGTCATCACTGTAGGTAGACTGTTTTTACATTTATTTGGCAGATGCTTTTATCCAAAGCGACTTACAAAAGAGGAACAGAAGCAATTCATCCAAGAGCCGACAATATTTGAATTATGACAGTTTTAATTTTTGAACAGTTGCTTAAACTTGAGATTAGGACATTCCTCTCAACACTAATGGCAGTGTTGTAGCTTTTGAGCCAGGACTCAGTCTTGAGTCTGTGTAGAGTCCAAGACCATATTTTCATGAACTCCTTTGCATTTGGTCTCAGTCTTCACACTGAGTGTGAAGCACTGTGTGTGTGCTGTGGAGGTTCATGTGACACTGATGTGAAACCAGGATTAATTCACTCCAAAGGGAAAGCATATTTACACTGTCTGAATCGTTCAGACCCCCTTTAGGTTTCTGTCTTGACTCAACCTACTCGGGTCTCGGCCTGAAATCAGACCTCAATAAGCTGGTATCGATTTGACTAGAACTTCTCATAAGACAGTGTTATTGCCTAATGCCCCTTGTTTTGAAAAAAAAAAGTATGCTGAAGAAAACAGTGTATAAGTACATAATGATATGTCTAAATATGGTCTAAGAATGGACTTTAACTTTTTAAAGAGCTGTACTGTGTGCTTTGTTGCTGGGTGATGTCATTCTGAAACAGTTGGGTTTGTATCAGCAGTTTCTTTTCTATCCCAAGCTCTACATTAGTAGGTAGCTTGTCTAAATCATGAAATAAAATAAGGTAAAATGCAATTCAACAATTGCTATCTTTATTGGCAGGTCATGGATTTAGTTTTACATAATTTAGGGTGTGTTTACACTTGGCAGGTTTGGTTGGAATAAAAGGAACCCCGGTGCGATAGTTCTGTTAGTGCGGTACGTTTTAAATAAGTGTGAACACTGACATCTGAACCCTTGTGTGGATGGAGACCCGTGAAAATATGACCCGTGAAAATATGCTTCCTAACAAACTATGGTGCAGTTCAACTGAAATGTGAACACAACACGGACCAACGACATCTAAATGAACCAAAAACAGGATACAATGTCACAAGATGTGACCCTAAAAAGGACAGAATCTCAAGCATACCAGAACTGCATCTCCTCGCAGCAGATCTTGGTTTGTGTGTGAGATGGAGGAATTCCTGCCCCTGTTTTGACTCCTTTACACATTTTATAAGCTCTTCACGAGTTGTCAGCGCCATCATATACCATCATATGTACAAGCATATGATAATATAGGCATAGTTTTGAGTGATCGACAAGTTCCGTTGCAAAATTTACGTCATAAAAACAGTTCTTTAGGTTCGATGTTAAAAATTACAGTGTGAATGCTAACCGGGAGTATGGCTGCGTCCGAAATCGCGTACTCTCTTGAGTAGGTGCTTATTTTGAATAATTACTTCACGACTGCTAAAAAAGTATGTTCTATATAGTTTGAATGTAATCTGGAAGTACAACATCCAACATGTTGTCATTATCATGTGACCTAACCAGTGTCAGTTACATTGCTTCACTGTCATTGACAAATCATCTTCCGTGGCCTCATGGGATAGTAAAGTGTTCATCTTAAGCACACTTTAAAATCTCACCAGAAGAAGTAGCTCATCCGGGTACTTTTTCCCTACTCTTTTCTGAGTTCTTTGAATTCTGACATACTACTTTTATCACATTCTGTTTTTCACCTACTGTATAGTAGGGAAGTATGCGCTTTCGGATGCAACCTAACTTTTTTATTTTCTGTTTTGGTCCGGACCACATTTACACTTACATTTAGTCATTTAGCAGATGCTTTTATCCAAAGCAACTTACAACGGAGGACTAAAGCAAGCGAGTCATCGTGAAGAGGCAAGAACAACGCAAGAAATGCTAAAAAAAAAAGTTCAGGCATTGCTCAGAGTAGCAAAAAACAAAAGGAAAAGTTTTTTTTTAAAGGTTTTTTTATGCTAAGTACTCACGGAAGGGATGAGTCTTCAGTTGTCTTTTGAATGAGACCAAGAGAACCGGACTAAAAGTGTGAACCCTTAAAAGAGAATGTGAAACTAGTAAATTTCCAGTGGTAGTAGAATTAGCCATTGAATTGATTCAGAGTGTAGAACACAGCATGACCAAAGATGAGAAAATTTCATGAATTTGGAAAGACCTACATAAAATCTTCTATGGTAATGCCTGGAGAGAAGCTCACTGTTTGCCTTTGTGACCTGACCTGGCGAAACAAGCAAGCCTGTATGACCTTCCTCCAAAGACTGGCTCGGCTTCAATGGGGAGCCTCAGGCTCTGTGTTTGTGCTAATAAGAACATACCTGGCAGCTTCTGACAGTAGGGCACTTTGCTGGGATCACTGCTAAGTGCTTTTGGCGCTTGGCTGTTTGTCTGGGGCTGAGGTCGGACCTCTGCTGTGCTCTACCTATTGGCTGGTGCTCTTGAAGCCATGGGGGGCGGAAAAGACTCTTCCGGAACAAGCGAGGTGGATGATGGGGTCACCGACCTTGGCTTGCAGCTGAGGAGGGGAAAAAGTGCACAAGAGATGAACAATTAGGCTGTAGACTGGGCTATTTCTGGAGGCACTCTGCCCTTTCCTTTGCTAGTAACCACTGAGCAAGTCCCAATAGACGCCCGAGGCGCATGCAGTAACAAGGTAATCCCCTTACATAACACCAGCCTGTAAGTGCCCGTCTTTCAATTCGTTTTGTGAAGGCCTCTAAAAATAAAGAGCTGCATTGACTTGAGTGACGTCAGAAGGTTAGGAGTGACTGGGGCGACGGGTAACCCAAATTTGAAGTGATTTGACTGGAGGTTAGCAGAGCACTCTATTTTTAGGCTGAAAACACCACTGCACAGGCCCTGTATGTACTTGTCCAAGGCTTAGTAGACCTAGTGCATCATAATGTCATGTGCTCCAGATCATGAAAGGGCGACAGCCTGGTGATATTTGAAAAGGAGCAACTAATGACGGAAATCTCTTTAGGAGCCCGCAGGGAGCTTGTGGTGAACACAGTATGGCGTCACACCATAGTTAGACCTCATCCGTTAGAGCAAAGGTTACCGCAGCATTGTTTGAGAAAGTCTTGGATTGTTTCCTGCATTCATATTATTTTACAGGTGATGCATCACAGTTATGGTAAATGAGGAATTCTGGAGGAAAAGTTCACCCAGATTTGAAAGTTGGCACCATTTACACCCTCAAGTCATCTCAATCCCTGATGCATCACTATGACCAAAATTTAAGCCTTAATTCACTAGGGATGGGAATCAACGATTTGAGTTGTTGATTCTGGTACTGATCCCAAGTCTCAGTAAACTCTCCAACTGATTCAGAAATGTTTTTTATTCACTCGTAAAGCAAATACATGAGTTAATCGGATTTACTCTGCATCTTTCACTACTGAAGCTCTGAAATGGACTACTAAATGATAGGATCAAATGACATTGGTTCTTCTCATCAAACAAAATCTGTTCATTACACAAAGACTTGGAATATAGCATTTTTATATACTTGTATGGTGCTTTATACATTTAGATTGACATGAACTGTCCTTGGTCTGCCTAAAGGAGGCCAGTGCAAACTTTTTACTCCGTCTAGACTGCCATGATCATATACACGAGACACCAACTAAGGGTGGGTTTTAGCTGTTTTTACTGGACCACTCAGGTGTTTTATATGAAGCAGAGATTTTCCTTGCGACAAGTTTATCTGAAAACACACTCCCGCCAAATGGCTTTGTATATCAAACGGTGACCATAAACTTATTTCACAAAAAGCTGTGAAATACTGGGCATGTGAATACTCTACATTAATATTAGTGACTAATGTTTTGCCTTAATGTGGTTAGTACATACACCTGTTGTGTAATTAAATTGTATTGGATATAAAGATTTTTATTATTATAGAAAGACATAAAAGCTCAAAAGAATCAAAATGTTGAGTTAAGAAGGAAAAAATTAAGGTACTTAAAAGCAAGGCCTCTTTTTTTTTGTTCATGGCAAGAGACCAAGGAGACGCTATTCAAACCTCTTTTACGTCTCTGTGGCAGGAAATCTAATAAAACAAAGAGTGAGCGGCAGGGGTGATTTACCAACCTGTCTTGACATCAGAGCTGAAATAAAGCAGAGCCGTTGGAAACAGGTTGGTTTGAGGGAGCAGGAGGGTAGAACTGTTACTCACATGGCACATCTGACAGGTTCACAGAGTAGTTTAACAGAAATAATGTGCCAACCGCAAAGATGAATTTGCAGATCAGTAGGCAGGGACTGCTTTACAGACTGGAAATCCAGTTATTAAGGGGCACAATTATTATACTGTACACTGTAAAAAGTACTATATTATTACATTTATGCTAAAAATCTAACAAAATAAAAACTGTGGTTGCCCGAAATTCACTGTAAAAAAATACTGAGATAATGTTTACTGGATGGCATATTGGTGCCTGCATATTTCACAACTTGTAACAACTGATGTCCGGTTTGCAAACTAATTGTTCTTTTGAACCAGTTCTTGTGAAAACAGACTCGAAATGAACCAATGTCCCTCCTGTGATGCCGATTTACAAACTGAAGCCCTCCAAATAGCCCAAGACTACACTGAACTGATAACAGTATATGAACAGGTTCGACACACTGAAAACTGTCTACCGAAGGTTTCAGAAAGGGGGCAAAATGTGCTTCTGATGTCTTTTGCTAAGAAGTATAAAGTATAACTGATAAAACAAATCAGAAGTATAGTGGTGATCCGATGGCAATAGTTCTCAAGTCAATTGCAGTAACCACCTTTAATTATATAGTACTTTATACAATCTACAGTATATTAAATGATGACCATAAGTACACACTGATAGCAGTTTGCTCTCAAGTCAACAGTCAGATAATAGTTACAACAGTTCTTGAGTAACACTGATCTGTGGAAACACTCTGACACATGTCTGCAGACGACAGATGATCTTGTCCATACAAAAATTGACAATATTTGTTAGCATGTGCACAGCAAAGACAAAAAAACATCAGGATAGCACACAACACTAAAATAATGCGATAAACATGAGCTAAATAACATAAAGTATAACCCAAAACACCCTTACTTTGTACATATTAACTTACCCTCATACCATCACTTTGTACATATTAACAAAATATCAAAGAAATAAAACTATTTAAATAAAGTCCAATCATATTTGATATCACGCAGGGACTTCTGGGAATACCCTTTTACTGTTTTTTCCACTGTAAATTATATAGCAATTCATAGTTTTCTTCAAGAAACCATAACATTTTCTGTATTTTTAAGTAAAATTCATTGTTAAACCTATTCCAATCAAAATTTAGAGTCACAAATATGTCCTTAATAATATAAATTTTACTGTTTTGAGTCTTCTGTTGTTAACAACATGTTACATAATGTGACTATACTCTAATCTGTTTTTTTCAATGATGCCAGACTGCATCAGTAAAGTTTCAAATAGTTAGATATCTTAATGAGATAAAGTGCATTTAGGTGTTTTATTAACTGGAATATCTAACAGTAGTCATACCACGTTTTTTTATTTTATTCATTTGAATTTCAAGTGATAACTTATATTATAATAATTACAGTAAAATATGATTACTCATACCATGATAAAAGAGTCTAGATTGTATTCCCCACCCATAATTATATTAGCACAGGTATAATGATGCTATAGTGTAATTATATGGCTATATAACCCGATGAGGCAAGTCTATGTGAAAGGAAATAGTTAAATGTGGCAATAACCTCTGTATACAGGCCCCATCCTCCCTCATACTCAGCGTCCTCCTTGATCTGACTGTTCTACTCTTTCCCAGACATGAAAAGTAAACCCACTCCAAAAACAGCACCAGTGCAGATCCAATCTCAATGAGCTGTAATTTAAAAAACGGCCCGCTGGAAAAACAGCAATAAATTTGCAAAGCCTTCAAAGGAGCCGCCTGTGCGTTCACCTTTTTGTACATAAAACAAAAAGACTTTAGCTATTGGCTATGAAAAACATCTCACGACATGCTGGGACAGAGAGCAGGACATGAATTGGCATAATGGGGGAGGGAGGGTGGTGTTGTCGGGGAGCTGTCAAGCGCACAGCCAGATGTTAGTCAGGCATGTATCCATGAATGCTGCTGAAATTGAGGTACCCAACGGCTATCTCTCCCGAAGCTAACTGAGACTTGCGTTACAAAATACTCGTAATTTTAAAAAGTAGATCAGCTTGAAGCCCGAAGAATACTTCAGTTTTGATGTGAACTCCTAAAATGTGTCTCTAACTCCAAAACAAACTCTTGTCAAACCAGGCATCTATTGCCTCTAATGTGATGATGTTGTTCTGTCTCTACAGTTTATTTCGTGCCAGTGAAACAACGGTCCAGGCCAGTATTGCCACCTTGTGGACCAGCTAATTAAGGCACATGTGCGAGCTTGAAATCGCACGGTTAGAAAAGTCGAGCTGTATTCGCAATACTATGCTGATGACGAAATATATGTCAAGCACACTCTACGCATTCCCCAGCATTCATCTGAAAACCAAACTTTGGGCTTAAGTCAGGGCCATCCGATTCACTAAAATGAACGGGCTGGCAAAACCTTTGAAATGAGAGTGAATTACTTTAAAGGATTAGTTCACTTCAGAATCAAAATGTACTGATAATTTACTCACCCCCACGTCATCCAAGATATTCATGTCTTTCTTTCTTCAGTCGCAAAGATTTAATTCCAGGATGTTTCTCCATATAGTGGACTTTAACGGGAACCAACGGTTTGAAGGTTCAAATTGCAGTTTCAATGCAGCTTCAAAGGGCTCTACACGATTCCAGCCGATGAATAAGGGTCTTATGTAGTGAAAAATTGGTCATGTTCAAAAGAAAAAAAACAACATTTATATACTTTTTAACCATAAATGCCGTCTTGCACGTCCATGACTTCACGCATTGTGTAATGTGAAATGTCACGCGTAACGTAGGCGGAAGTACTAAAAAAAGTATCTTTTTTTTAGAAAATACCCGATGGTTTAGCTAGATTAGACTCCTCGGCTGGGATCGTGAAGAGCCCTTCGAAGTTGCATTGAAATTGATATTGCATTGAAAATGCATTGATTCTTTTCGACTGAAGAAAGGAAGACATGAACATCTTGGATGACACGGGGGTAAGAAAATTATCAGGAAATTTTAATTCTGAAGTAAACTAATCCTTTAATTAGTTACTCCAGCCTGTCCTTTACCAGAAACTAAAAGACGATATGAGGTGGAACAGTGGCTGTGATCTAGGTACCAAATCAAAGTGCTTGAACATTAGCATGCACAGGAGATGAGTATATTTGAACAAGTCCTTACAGAAAAAAAAGTAGTTGCCCTACTCAACCATGTCATGGTGGTGGTTTGAAGGTTTCCTTTGGAAATGAGTGTAATGCATCTTGTGAACCCTCCTGCTCTCCTGGAAATGAGTGTTTCTTCACCTTTGTTTGGAAAGAAGCTTCTGAGAGGATATCAATGGGAGAACAATTTCCTGTATGTATGACCGACTGCTCGGAAAGAAAGGGCCAAATTTCCCCCCTACACCAGTGCCGCAGTCGTCCAGTGAGCTATGACTCTGTCTCAGTAACTCAGAGCACTGAGCTGTGGAGGCTGAGCCTCTCCATCAAACCTGGGCGCTTTCATGCCAGTCCAGATTTGGCTGTTGAGTGTCCAGTACACTACAATACTAACAATTACCCAGATACAAACTAAACCGTATTCACGCTCTAATGTCCTTAAAACGTTAAGAGATTGTTTTTAATTTCTTAAGTAATACATTTGTATACTTTTAGGGGGCATAACATCAAATTCAAGGGTGATTGATACCACACTGAAGAAAAACACTCGTTAGATAGTTCAGCATAATCTTTGATTACTATTTCTTAGGAAAAACAAACACCAGGGAAGCAGATTTGTAAACGCCTATTGGGCTGGATATGTTGCAATCCGTGGTAATGGTCAATAAGGCATGTTTTTGTTTTTACAGTCTTTAGTTTTATGAATAAACATATGGAGTAGTGTTGATACAAGACACACACACACACACACACAAACATGTACATCAATTCTCAGGCTAAGAATTTGAGTACATGCTGACTTGGTAGATTTATATAATCGTCCTTGATCTCTTCTGATTGTGGGAATATTGCTATAATATTAAAAGGAAGTCAAGGCCCCTTAAAACAATGTTAAAACAAAGCAATCTAAGGAGTCCTGCCCTTCTATGCATCCGTGATATTTAACAGGGAAACAAGACCTGTCCAACTACAGCTGAATAAACTACTTAAGTCGATCATATACTGCGAAAGACATGATCATAGACGGGAAAACCTAAAATGTGGTTACAGAAGAAGAGATAGATAAACACAGTGTTTGAAGTCTCATGGATCATGGTTCGAGTACCCCAACTCTAGGAATAATTCACCCCAAAATGCAACATGTCTTCTGAGGTCACACAATTGATTTGTTTGAGGAATGCACAGAAATTTACATCATTCTTCATTAATAATCTTTCATTCATGTTCAAATCACCTAGGGTTCATCAAGATGTGACTTGTCATGTAGCCAAGTATGGTGTCCCATACTCAGAATTTGTGCTCTGCATTTCACCCATCCAAGTGCACACACACAACAGCGAGTATGCAATGTGTAATTAGAAATCAATGTGTGAAAAGTCAATACAGAATATTTCTTCATATTAACAACACGTTGAACCTATTTTTACAGACTTAGTGTAACCTTCTGCCTAACATCTCCTTTTGTGTATGGTTGAAAATAAAATACAGTCTATTTAAGACAATGAAAAATTTGAGAATTTTGGAAGAACTATTCTTTATGAGATGAGGTAAGCAGAATTGTTTCCTCTTTGTCAACTGTAAATACATCGGCCCAATCCAGTGTAGCCACCAAATTACTATTGCAAAACAAATTCAATGCTCAAGTGGGGTTACAAAAATTGGGTGGCACACAGACGTACTATTCGTGCGTACTATTCTAGTGGCAAATTTGTGTCATGCATAAGTGGATCTTCGCATACCCCGTTAAAACCGAAGTATATTCTGGGCTTTATTGTGGCCATTCAGGTTAAAATCCTGATTGGAATTCGGTCAGCTGTTAACATCTCGTGACTGTTTACTCTTTGCACTTGTGTACTACTTTTATTTCCAGCCCTTGCCTAGTGGACAAGATAGTGCACTCTTCAATATGTGGAGAAACAGAATGTATACTAGCATACACTGAGAGGACTGCAGAGTAGAGGAACGTCATACTTTGATCTGCTAATTATTGTGGAAAATTACCTGGCAAACCACAGACCCTTTTTCTATCTAACAGCATTAGCAGACTTTTCCACTTTTAAAAAGGACTTTTATTGCACCATAAATCTGTAAAAGCACTGTTAGTGGTATAGGTTTGTGTACTGCTAATGTGCCAAATGATTAGTCATTTTGATGTAAATGCAATTGGATGCACACCTCAGAAGACAATGTGAGTTGGCTGTAGTTTAAAGTTTTTTCTAACTTTACCTCTTTGTAGTTTGCAGAGATGTTTTACTATGGCTATTGTAAATATTATATCTGTTGTTAAACATTGAAAAGAGTGTTTTACTGTTATTTTTATCTTTCTTTGAAGTCCTCCGTAAGAGACCATATCTGCACTTTGCTGATGCCTTTAATTACCATTCAACACAGAGTAACTACAAATATAAACTGATCTCTATGGAAATGGCTCCAGATTTAATGAGGTTGTCACTAAATTAACTGTCATGCCAGCTCTTCTAAAAGGCAGCTTCTTAAATCTATCTCCCCAGGTGGGAGGGGTGTGAGGAGCACTAGGCATGAGCCCCATGATGGGTCTGTGAGGCGCTGCTGTGGCATAAGTGGCTCTATTTCCAGGGGGCACAGGGCACAAACTTAAAGCCATCCAAAAAGGGGCATGCACCCTGCTACTGTGGGAGAGGTCATAAACATTGTACCAAAGAACAGCACTAAGACATGAAAGGAGGCCAGCGCCTCTCAAATCGCCAGCTGCGGCGCATTCATATCACCTGCTTTTGTGTAGAAATGCATTTGTGTATATTACGCCTACATACATAAACACAACTCACTCCCACTTGCATACAAAAGCAAGCAGCAAACAAAGAGCATAAAATAACAAAGGCATCATGCAAGCCTCTTGTCAGATTTAAGATGGGACACATAGTTTAGTCTCACGTGGAGTTCTCCGCACCCCAAGGTATTGCTTTGATTCTTTATTTCGTAGTCTGTCCTCTCTTGTCTCTTAACCAGCTCCCCCCTGCCCTTAAGTCCAGCTGATGGGAGACTCTTTTGTCCAGTAGCACCCAGGCAACAACATCAAAGGATCCAGGGGACAGCAACAGAGTTCCCCCCAAAACAAAACAAATTAAAATCTAAAACAGAGTTCCCAAAGTGGTTTCTGGAAAGGAAATAAGCTAGGAGTGGAAAAAAGAATGATTTATAATTGGCTGGTTGAACAATTTCAAGCTCAATGGAAAACAGGAAGGTACAATTTTTATATAATGCACAACTTGTATGAACTTCTTTCCAGTTTAAAGGTATGCAGGATCACTCTGGACATTTTGCTAAACATCCCATTTAGTGTCCCACGGAAGAAAGAACGTAATAGGGGCTTGGAACAACAAAGGGTGAGTAAATGATGACAGAATATGAATTTTAAGCGCACTAATCCTTTAATGACAAACCCCAAATGACCAATTATAATAGAGATGTTAATCTTTGAGATTTGTTTTTGCATTGATCTCTCAGGGAAGACTCTAGTAAAAGACATCCTTGTCTGTTGTCCACCCACTCTAACGCTGGCACCAGGTTGCCAACCGATGTTGTGCAAGCTCTCTATTCAGTCCGACGACAGAGACGCTCCTCCATCCGGGCCCAGCTTGTAATTAAAAGTCCAGACCTCAAAGAGCACAACATTTCTGTCTTAATGGTAGGCTTCTTTCCAAGGCCCTAGTTTAATACTAACGCAGCAGCCATAAACCAGTGATGTGGACAGAAAGGAAGAAAGATATTAAGACTACAAAGTGCTTGCGTCCCATCTCGGATTAGAGGTTCACTGTCCCTTTGTAGTACTAAGTGGTAGATGCACACAATCAAAAATAATAACTTCATTTGAGTCTCCCATATTGTCTTGTCCCTCGCTCTATTTTAAGACTGCACAACAATGTTCAAAAGCAGCGACAGGAAAATGTCTGGGAGAAAATTAATGCATTTCATGTTTAGAGAGCGTGTTGTGCGATTAAGGGAAGCCCACATCAAATGCTGCGGCTTCAGAAAACCACCACTTGAAAAACAAGGCGCTTCTTCTTTGTGGAACTGTGGAGAAAAGAGGAGGTGTTGTTTTTAGAGAGGACCAAGCCCATGTTAACAGTTTCCTGGAGCGATATGAGTCAAGAGACATATACAAAACAGAGACTTGTTTAATATAGTGTCGGCATGCAAATGGTCATTTGCTCAAGGAGTTAATAGAGTGTAATGAAGCCATCAGCAACTTCAAATAGCATAAAGAGAACCCAAAACAAAACGTCAACCAACTGTACAGTGTTGCATGCAGTGGCTTAAAGATAAATACGAACCATGCTGTTGGACACTTAATGTTGGCTAATAACGTGCATTCTGGGACCACTGACAGTATTCTTTGACAGTGTATATCACTATATTTGCATGGCAAGGTGAGGATAGGTTCTGAGTCTCTTATTCACATCTCAGTATTGTTGCCACATGTGTAAGGTTGTTTACTTTGTTTTTGACTGTGGAATTTCATGAATCCGACCACAAATTAACAGCCTAAATTATTAGCATGTTGTTTTTTTCCACAACTGCAAACACTTTACTATTAAATAAATGTGCTAATACACATACTTCCAGAACTTCCAGGCCCCCAATGGATCTTTAGGTGAGAGGATGACAAGTTTATTTTTAGATGCCCAATCATGGAAATCTACTCATTAAACTTTAGACTTCAGGATCACGTCAACCACATCAGAAGAGAACCCAGGTCGGGAATGGTCACACGGAGGCTTTGGATAATGAGCAAGCTCAAAGAAAGAGAGGTGGGTGGGGAAAGAGACTGTGAAAGGGAAAGGGTAGGGGAGAATGGAAAAAATACAACTTGAGAGAGGAGTTGGAACTACTGAGGTTTGGAGAAACTGTCCTTCTGATTGCATCGTTGCTCAAATAAACAACCACTTAACAGTCTCTTCAGAATAAAGCTGTGGTGTAGATAGAGGAAGGCTTTCATTTTGGGAAATGCTAATGTAATCTATAAGGGGTATTACTTAATGCGATAGAGAATGAGAAAGGACAAAAACAGACCACTTTAATCTGGAAATTTTCCATGACATGCTTAGGGTTTGAGCAGAGTTGAGCAAATTTTGCATGCAATTTATTTTGATTAACTGTGTGATTCACTAGTTTTGTTTTGTATAATGAATTCATTATATGGCTTTCTTTCTTTTGTTTGTTTGATTTTTGATTGATTTGATCTTGACTTTATGTGGTTTAAATGCTCATCTTCTGCTTGGGTAATTTGTGTAAGTAAAGCATCCTCTTGTGTGTGATTTACTTTTGTGTAAGCCATCAATAAATCTTGGTGACTCCTATTTAAACAAACCTGAGTTATGCCTGTGGGTAGTGTTGTCATGATACCAAATACAGTGGAACACATCCGATTGCTTTCTCAACTGTTACGTTTATTTAACCGACTGTTTACACGGATACTCGCCAGGACGTGCATTTTGACATATTTTTGACCATTTAAGCACAATAATCTGCGAAAGAGAACTGATTTTGCGATCGAATGCTGTCTGAAAGGCAGCTTTTTGTGCATGTCATAGACCTGCGCAGCCAGCAAAGGAGAATGTAACTCAGCCGGAAAACTAGAACCCACCAGTGTGCAGAGCCACGCAATAAAATAAAATGGCATTTTAAATTATTTTAAATACAAAAAACAGGAAAGATGCTTTTCCATTGCCGCAGTTTGAAGAGCCCAAAATGGTTACGACACTTGACTTAGCCAGTAGTTATAGTCAGGATGAGGTTGCTAAAAAAAGATAGGGCTAAGACTGCTTTCAATTTGATGCCATTTGGGTTGTGCAATGTTCCTAGCACTTTTCAGTGCCTCATGGAGCATATGTTTGGAGATCAATATGTTTTGTTATTCTTGGATGATTTAATTGTGTTTTCTTCAACAGCATTTAGAACAGATGAAGTAGGTGTTTTCCTGTACCTTGGTCATGTTGTTTTGATGGAAGTGGTAGCTACAGATCCAGATAAGGTGGCAGCAACCCGAGATTGGAGAACCCCCAATAATTTGGTAGAACTGTGATCTTTTCTTGGATTTGCCATTTATTAGAGTAGGTTTGTTGCAAGTTTTGCAAAGATGGCAGCACCATTGTTTTAGTAATAGATAACAGCTATTCAGGTCTTGGAGCGGTGCTGTCACAAGACCATGATGGCAAGATACAACCAGTTGCTTTAGCTAGATAAGGGGCTTAGACCATCTGAAAAGATCAAGTAGAACTATTGGAGTTCCTTGCACTTAAAGGGATAGTTCACCCAAAAATGTAAATTCTGTCAGTATTTACTCACCCTCATGTTGTTCCAATTCCGTAAGACCTTCGTTCATCTTCGGAACACGAATTAAGATATTTTTGATTAAATCTGAGAGCTGGATCACTTCTCCATAGGGTTCTTAAGGGATTGAAACTTGTTCCCCGAAAAGTTATTAAAGACATCATTAAAATAGTCCAAGTGACTGCAGTGGCTCAATCTTAAGTTTATCAAACGACGAGATTACATTTTGTGCGCAAAAACCCCCACTAAAATAATGACTTTATTCCAACTATTCATTTCCTTCTCTGTGGGCCTTTAGTCAGTTCACTAGTATAATAGCGTAAGCTTCTGTTGTTGTATGTCACACGTCTCACACACATGACCAGCGTCGGCCAATAGTGAGCCTACGTGTGACGTAGCTCTACGCTATCACACTACGTTAACTGACTAGAGGCCCACAGAGAAGGAAATGAATAGTTGAAATAAAGTTGTTATTTTTGTTTGTTTTTGCACACAAAAAGTATTCTCGCCGCTTGATAAACTTAAGATTGAGCCACTGTAGTCACTCGGACTATTTAAACGATATCTTTAATAACTTTTCGGGGCTGGGCAGTTTCAATCCCTTAAGAAGCCTATGGGGGAGTGATCCAGCTCTCAGATTTCATCAAAAATATCTTAATTCGTGTTCCAAAGATGAACGAAGGTCTTACGGGGTTGGAACAACATGAGGGTGAGTAATTACAGACAGAATTTTCATTTTTGGGTGAATTATCCCTTTATGTGAGCAGTCTCTAGAAAGTTTATAGAATATTTGCTAGGTGCATCTTTTACAGTGTATACTGACAACAATACGATATCTGATACAACCCCAAATCAGAAAAAGTTGGGACATTTTGCATTTGCATAACACACCCCTGCATTTGCATAACTGCATTAAAATCAGGAATCTGTGATTTGTTAATTCTATTTAAACTTTTTTTAACTGACAAAAGTACGAAGAAAAGTTATCCAATGTTTTCTCTGACCAACATAATTTTATTTTGTAAATATGAACAAATTTTGATTTTGATGGCTGCAACACACCCCAAAAAAATTGGGACAGAGACAAAATAAAAGTGAAAAGATTATCCAAATTAGATTATCCAACTCTTTTGAAACAGTTCACAATGAGCAGGTGAATTGGTAATAGTTGAGGGTATCGTGTTTGGGTGTAAAAGTGCTTCTCCGTCTTTTTAAGCAAAGATGGGTCATTGCTCATCACTTTGTGCCAACTATCATGAGAGGATTGTCAAACAATTAAAAAATCACATTTCTCAATGCAAGATTGCAAAGAATTTATGTCTTTTATCATCTTCCATACATAATATTGTCACAAGATTCAGGGAATCCAGAGAAATCTCAGTCTGTTTTGGGTAAGGCAGTAGAAATCTGTTGAATGTGCGTGACCTTTGAGCCCTCAGATGGCATTGCACAAGATACCATCATGCTAATCCATTAAATACAGACACATGTGCTCAGGAGTAATTTGGAAAAACGTTTTCACTGAACACAGTCTGACTCTGCATCAAGAAATGCCACTTGAATCTCTGTTACACAAGGAGAAAGCTTTACATCAGTTCTATGGGGAGATGCCGGCGAGTTCTCTGGGCCTGAGCTCATCTCAGATGGTCTAGAAGACAGTGGAAATGTGTGCTGTGGTCAGATGAGTCCATGTTTCAGCTTGTTTTTGGAAAAAAATGGACACAGAGTTCTCAGTCCCAAAGACGAAAGGGACCAACCAGACTTTCACCAGTGACAGATGCAAAAGCAAACATCTGTCCTGGTATTGAGGTGCATCATTGCAAACTAAATTTGCTAAATTTGGGGTAGGTACCAAGGAGCTTGTCCGACAGTGGGCTTAAGGAGAAAGATGCACTGTTGTATCAGTGCATTTATGCTTCAGGCGGAGGACAGGAGGTCTTTCAGATGGTTGTGCCTCAGTGTTTGTAGTGGAAAGTGCTTTCGAGTTTTGGTGTGGCCACGCTCACACCAAATATCTGTATGGCAAATGATATAGAGAAGTGGTGTTATGAGAGTTGAAAGGGCATTATTGCTAAGGTGTGCAACCCAAAGTTTGGCCCTTTATGGGGAGAATTCAGGCCAGTCGTCCACAGGTAGTGACAAGAGATTTTACCGTTTTGGAGCCCGCATCGGATGGTAGGGAAAATCTGTTGTTATTAACAGACGTTTTCTCCAATTGAGGCATGAATAAATTATGAGCTGAATTGTTTTAGTAATTTCTTTTATTCATACTATTTTTTTTATTTTTGCTGTTTTTTTTTATGACTTTTTAGTAGCTTTTTGTGATGTTCAGAGTTGATATGTTTATCTGAATATGCTGTTTGTCACCGTTATCGAGATTCATGCTGATTCTTAATGTGTCTGTGTTTTTGTAAAAACTTAAGAAGTTCAAACATTTTCTGTGTAGAATCTCATGCTGTAACACCACAGGGCAGCTGTAATCAATTATGTTAAATTAACACCACTCAAATATTCAGAGATTGGGCCAAGAATGATCTCAGTTAATCATGTAACTACATGATGATTAAAGTAAAATAAAAATAAATCATTTTCTCTGTGCCTTCTTTGCCATAAGAAATGTGTTTTATAAACACTCAGTTAAAGCAGCCATATATATATATATATATATATATATATATAGCCGGCAGCTTGAGCTGGTAATTGGGCCCAAAGAAATTGGAAAGGCCTTTGGGCCAGACCTGTTTCTTTTATTTTTTTGTTTATATATTATTTGTTCCTCTACTGTTCACTACTGCATTACGAGGATGCTACATGCTTAGGGTTTGAGAAGAGTTGAGCTATTTTTGCCTATGATTTATTTTTGATTACCTGTTTAATTAACGAGATTTGTTTTGTATTATGTCATTTTAGTTCATTTTGTGTGTTTGATTGTTTGTAAGATTTGATCTTGCTTTTATTTGGTTTTTAAATGCTCATCTTCTGCTTGGTTAATTTGTGCGAGTAAAGTGTCCTTGTGTGTGTAATATACTTTTGTGTAAGTCATTAATTAATCTGGTGACTCCTATAGGGCTGGTCATGTAACACGAAGGAGACTTGACTTATTTTTATAACAAGGAAGGATGCATGCAGAATACCAAACCGGTGCAGCATTTATCTTATTACAAAAAGCTACAAATAATCCATATTAGGTCGCAGTAGGAAGTTATTACAAACACTCAAAGTGAGTTTTGAGCAAAAACATACATAAATCATAAACTGTCATGTGCAGTTTTTACTCAGAAATAAACTAATGGTGCTTGCTGACATTCAGAAAAATGCAGTATATAACAAATAATATAGTAGTCAGGGATATGAAGACCAGACCGGCTAATCGCACACTGTATTATTGATGTGTTTTATGTTGTAGAATGAAATGAGTAGTGCTGTTCCAGGATCAATAAGGATGTTTACTGTGTTCTATTGTGTAAAATCATGCTTAGCATCTGGGGACAGTGTCACGGTCAGGGATCCACTTTGATGAAAGTAATTATTCTGGTAGTCCAGCTGAATGCTGGAAGATAAGAGACAAAAACCATGGCTCTTTTGGCCACATCTGTGAATGTCTTTCATTCACCTTTTTCACCTTTATCCTTTAGTTATCTTACTCACACATCAACACTGCCCAAAGCAAGAAGTAGGACCTCATTGGACAAACCAGATAAGTTAGTCCTATTTTTAGCCAAGTAGATCAAAGCTCTCTCGATTATCCAACTCTCCAATATCAAACGCTGATGAGGTCAAAGGCATCGGAAATGAGCATGAATGATCCACATCCCCTTTGAGCCGCTCAAACTAAGAAGGCCAATTAACTTTTCTAGAGGAGGTTTCATCTCAGAAGAGATTGCAGTTCTCGGGATGCCGCTGTGCACCTGATGTACATTTGTCAACCCCTTCATATGGATTGACTAACACTCCTTTTCAATTCGAAGCATGTAATCCTTTATTTCTATCTACTCATGTCATAGTTAACATAACCTTAACATTTTGAGCATGAAAAAACAATCCACTATTTAAAAAAAGCCATCTGGAAAAGATACTTAAAAAAAAACACCCTTTCACTAAATGCAAACCCATATTGGACAATGTGAAAGTGGCCTTGCAGAATTGTATCTGCATGGCTCACCATCAAATTCAAATCCTGCAGATAAATGACAAGGAGTGTCTCATTTCATGCAACGGATACAATGAATGTTCACAGAGGGATGAAACAGGCTCTCACGAAGACCACCCACATAGAGAGCAGCAACATGACACTGACAGCCTTCTATGGCCTATACAGAGACACTCTTGGGATTGAGGAATTTTGTCCATGGCTTTGATGTCTACATGCTTTGTATTGTCCAATACAAACGTTTACATCCATGCACTGGTATTCATGCACATGTCCATATGCAGAGGAGGCCATTATTCGTATTATTCATGTGGACTAGACTTGCACGTGTCTGTAAAGAGGCGATTCTGGTGTCTAATGATCCTTATAATGACAAGAGCACAAACAGGAATGTTGGGCTTAAAATAGCCTTAAAACTTTTTCCATCCCTGTTTCCTATCCGAAGTTCCAAGAGGTTAACAGACCTGGCAAAGTTTAAAAAGGCATGTTGTGGCATAAAATAAAGATTTGTTAAAGTTAAATAAAGTTAAAGGTTTGTAATCCTGATTTCGCATGGTTTGTCACTTTCTCACGCCAAGTAAAGTGTAAATGTCAGACGTTGTTCTAGGAAACATGCTGAACATTCCTGCAGAAACAAGATTGTGTTGTGTTAGGAGAAAATAACAAAACAATTGAAACAGGTAGAGACAACAGCCCGGAATAAAGACACGCATATCAGCCTCCTATGTTTCTGCCGCTGCCTCATAAGATGCAGTAGTCCAGCACGGAGGCTACACATAGTCCTGCTGTAAATAAGACAACATCTGTATTGCAAACCCCTCCATGTTGCTGATGTTGTTGTTGTTTTTGGTGTATACCTACCAACGCAACATAGAAACCTATGCAGATATACCAGAAAACGAAAGAGCGGCATGGGAAACACAAATCGGATCTAAACAGTTGCGATACACAGTGTTGACAGTCAGTAATTTAGATCAGATTCCAATCAGACACACAAATAATCGGATTTGGACTGACAGTGTGAACGTACAGTAGCTCATTCGAACTACAAGTGTGCATTGTCTGCATGGAAAGTGTGCATGGAAAGTACTCACCCCTTCTCCTCTTTCTTAATTATTCTGTATAATTCCAATTTGAGTAGAAAGGATTATATAATGCTTTAGAGAACTGAGGGGTTTTATTTTAAGAGTTTTTTTTTTTGCAGGTTGTGAGTACATTTTTGCAATTATTTTAATTTTGTATTTTGTAATTAAAGTGCCTAAAATTATCCTGGGGGCTTTAACAGCTTCCTAATCTATTGGGCGTTTTATATACTGTCAAATTACTGATTTATGTTATTAATTATACATCATAAGATCCCTTTGAAGACATGAAGATCATTCCTCATTAGGAAGACAGAATGTCTGGACGATGAAAAAGTGGACCCATTAGCCAAGAGAACTACTAGTTTCCTAGAAAATCAGAGGGTTCTGTCCTATTGTATCATTATTATTTTTCTGCTTCATTTTTCAAAAAAAAAACAAAAAAACATCAGGACCTGATGTCAGTGTATCATTGTCATTTCAAACATACCCTTCGAAGTGGCACACAAGTTGTGATTGAACTCAGAAAGCTGCCCTGGAGCTTTACTTTGAGGGAGAAACCACAGAACCACAGCTAATGCCTTGCAGTCCCCTGGTCTGAACTACTGTCAACAGATTTTCACTCCGTGAAATACTGGAATATGATTGTCATACCAAATTCTCTCTCAGCAGAAGCTTCGGCACAATGAGATGAGATTAAAGCGACAAATGTGAGCTCAACTGTTTGGTTGACAACAGGCAAAGACACAGATAGCGCTCTTTCCACCATCATGGTTTGCATGCAGGTTCCAGGTTGGTCCCAATTGTCCAGGCTGGATCCTCTGAGGTAAGGGAGACTCTGAATTTACTTTAACATATGAACAAACAATTATTTTTCCTTGAAGCAAAAGAATATATTTGCCCAACATTACCATTACCTTAAAGAATGTGGAGTTAGGGTGAGTCTGTTGGGTTCTCTTTGGAGAAGTAACTGTAGATGAAGAAAGACAACAAAGAGACATGACATGAAGAATAGATAATGGGAAAAAGAGTAGAGACTATAGCTGATTGATTCAAGAGTCAGGAGACACAAAAGACAATGGCCTAAAAGCCTCCTCTGCCTGCATCCTTTGCTTTATGTCGGATGGACTTTTCAGGAGAAGTTGGTCTGGAGATTCTCCTTTCATCCCTCACCACAAGCTGAAGAGACTTATAAAAACTTTTTGTGCCAAAGTTGCAATAGTTGTTTTTAATTCAACCAAAACCAATGTGAAAGGCCTAATTACAGAAGAGTGAGCGACCCAGCCCTTTTTTCAAATTACTGTACAGTAAGTTTGATGTTTTGTGTCCTTCATCCTGTTTTGTTTCTTTTTCTTTCCTTCATCTTGTGTGTTATAAAGAATGCCATTGACTCACTTGTGGTTTACATTTAGTCAAAGAGTGTGTCTCCTTCTGCACCCTCATGTTTCCACCCTTTTCCTGGCTTTGATCATCATGGAGACTAAACTGTCTGTCTCGTGGACTCATGCACCATGTGTCCGCTGAGTACCAATGTTACATACACATTGCTTAGAGTAAAGTGCATTGAGTTTGCATGTTTACACACACTCTAGGTAAAAGAGTAGATGTTTACAAAACTGAAAATAACCGTAAGCAAATCTGAAAATAATTGAATGAAAACATTCTGAAATAAGTTACTCAAGTCATTACTCAAACCTCTCAGGAATCAAATTCTAAGGCATCCAGTCAGCAATGACACCATTCTTCCAATCAACCATTTCTTTACCTCCAGCATCCCTGGGACTAACACATTCTTCCTCTGTGCATCCACCTGGCTTCACAATGAATCAAACCAATCAAATTGAACCTAAAAGTTGGTCATTGCTACAGGGGTGTCTAATTCTGCTCTTGGAGGGCCGCTGTCCTGCAGAGTTTAGTTCTGACCCCAGTTAAACACTAGCCTGGTCCCACCAGACTCTCGTACATTTCATTTGTACATAGAGGTTGGCATCACTCCATTCACAAGCGTTAACTTCCTTGTAGGCGGGTACTCTATTGAAGTCTAAAACTATTGGATCTGCCAAGAGTCACTCTGGATCTGCCATAACCAATCGCTAACGTTTGGTCGTGACGTATGTCATGTCGAACCCCGTGGGGAGGAGGGCCACAACATCATGGCCACCAACAAAATTAAGCAAAGATTGTTCTTGCTCCGGCTTTAACTTCTTGATATTCGGCAGGATTGCCACAACGCACCGAATGGCTTCGCTCGCATCTTTCTCCTCTGCCATTACTGAAGTTCATCTCAAAATAACGCACGACATCAACATCATCGTTCTCAGCCACTCCCTCTATTCGCTGATTGGCCCGGTAAAAAATTTATCAGAGAAAACCAAAGTCTACAGCACAATCCTATACGTTGTACTGAAGGAAAATTAAAATTGAGCGGAAGTACGTAGGAGGGCAGAGCCAGGCTAGTTAAACGCACATGAACCAATCAAGGTCTTTATATGCACCAGAAACTTCCAGGAAGGTGCGTTGGAGCAGGAGGTTGGGCTTCCAGGAGCAGGTTTGGACACCCCCGCATTAAGACTTCTCTCCTCAGTCCATGACCCTCAACTCTAAATTTAGTTTTCACCTTCCTCTTCTGCCCCTAAGAGACTTACTTTTAAATCTCAATCTCAGCAGATGGATGTCTTGAGGTGTGTTACTCTAGATGACCTAAGGCTCTCCTTTGTGAATCATATTACAAGAACTGTCAGGGTTTACCATAAGGATGCCCAATGCTCTTATTTAGATTCTCCTACAGGCCCTGATCATCTTGTGGTTAAAATACTACTGATATGTCTCCATCCACAATCTTTTTAGTTGACCTGCCATTCATTTATCTTCCCCACCTGCCAATTCATCTGAGAATACAAGGCATAGTTTCGGTCTCACACAAAGTTGTCATTGTCTTAAAAGCCTACATTTAGTTCCTCTTTAAGACATACCAATGCTATACATCACACGGTGACTCAAATAGACAAATAAACATATACCTGGATATTCTGTAGCTACTCAATGTCTTGGACATATCCAGATATGCTTTCACCAGATAATTTAAAAATCGTATTATTCCATCGTACTTCAAACTGCCATTTACTCTAGTTTTTCCAAGCTGTAGAGTTTATGTGATGAAATGTTGAATGACTTATTTATCACTTACAGCATTTTCCCACTAACAGCATTCGAGCATTTGAAAAGTACTAATCTAGTAAATAAAATCCAATTTTGGACATCCATGATGCATAGATAAGACTTGCAGGCATGCTGGGACTTTGTCAGACCATGGAGCCTAGACCTCATTGTGGAATATTGAAATAAACCCCAACCACTACAAGATTGAGCAAGGGACAAAGACATCAAAGTAGAATTACACAGGCTGTTTGATCTCTTTCCGTTTTCCCCCTCATTTTAACATCATGCTGTACTGTTTACACTCTGTTCCTCATTATGCTCTTCATCCATCAGACTCATTCCTCATTATGCTCACTCCTCGATCAGGGAAAAGAACGTGACTTTTAAGACGATGTCGGAAAACTTCAGTTCCAGTTTCTAAGTGTGAGGTAATATTATTGTGTAATTTGTGTTTATGGTATGTGCAAGTCTTATGTAAGTGCAAGTCTCATGCGAATGATGGATTTTATAAAGTAATAACACTGATTTATCGCTTGCTTTTTCACTAAAATGTAATGTTTGTGCTTTCACAAATGGGAATGATATCGTTTTTTATATGTTTTACGTAGATGTCTGCTCTTCTAAGATAAAATAAATTTAGAACTATAAAAGGGCAGCAATTAAAGCATTTGATAGCCTCATTTTACAAATAAAAATGCAGTTTTGGACAGTATGCAAGAGTTTTTAGCACGTAACAAATCAGGTAACAAATAGAGCTCTGGTGTTGATGGGGCTGTATTTATCAAATGTGAGATTCTGGCAGCTTTGGGATTGTTCACACAAACAACCTCTGCAGATCCTGCCAGTCTGGGTGCTATAGTGAGGGAAGTCGTTATAGAGATGTATATCAAGTATTTTCACAGGCCATCTCTGTGATTTCTATCGAGAAAAATAATGTATCTCTATTTTGAGGCCACAATAGCTTCACCTTCAGGTCCTGATATACAAGCAAATAACAAAGAATGAATTGGCATCATTTTGGAAAAAATCCGGCCTAACAAAGTTTGTTTAGAGTTCGTTTCAGGAATTTTTAAAGTGAACTTCCCGAAAAATTGGAAATCTTCTGCAGTTTATTTCTTCTGTTCAGTCTGTCAAGATCAGCTGCGATTAAAAACATAAACACACTGGAGAGCTGCTTTAAAGTTGTAGTTCTAATTGAAAGCGACAGGGTATTTTCAGTTTAATACTGTAAAGCTTCTTGCTTTAAAGAAGTCTATTGTGTAAACTGCTATAAATAAATGTAACGTGACTGGAGTACCAAATTACAGAGCGGGTGCAAACATAACCACATTGCTATGATCAGACGCTTTCTTAAAGGGTTAGTTCATCTCAAAATGAAAATTTTGGGCTGTGATCTTATCTGGCGAAACGATCTGTCATTTTCTAAAAAAAAAAAAAAATGGACGCTGGACGTAGGCGATACCGCCCCATTGTTTACAAGCGTGGAGAAAGAGGATTGTTCAAATTTTATTGTATGTTGAATGACATATTGATGTCTTTGATTCAGTTTATCGTTTAAAATGGTCCTTTCGTGTGCGTGTCCTGGATGTTTTAAATTTAAAACAATGGGGTGGTACTTCCGCCTACGTCCAGCGCGACCTTTCCAACGTGATTACGTAATGCCTGGCACAAGATGAACAATTGTGGTTAAAAAGTATATACATTATAATTTTTTTTAGAAAATGACCGATCATGTAGAGACCTTTGAAACTGCATTGATTTGGACTTCAACAATTTGGTTATCGTTGAAGTCCATTGTGTGGAAAAAAAATCCTGAAATGTTTTCCTCAAAAAACTTAATTTATTTTCCACTGAGGAAAGAAAGACATGAACATCTTAGATGGTATTGGGGTGAGTAAATATATATATACCTGTATTAAATGCCTCTCTCAGCAGCATGGATGGCACCGAGATGTTAGCTATATCGCTGCAAGCGTATTTAGAACTTTTTTTTACCCCTAAGCGAAGAACGAAAAATAACTTTGTTGTGAGTATATTTGGGGCCTCTACTGGAGTAAGGGTCTTTTCCCCCCATCTGGCAGTCATAAGCATTTCAAAGTGTGTGAGCATTTGTGTACAATGTGTTTGTATAAATGTTTGTCAAATTTCTTACCAAGGTATTGTATAATGTGTGTGTGAGTGTATGTGAAAACAGAGACACTTGTGCCCGTGGCGTCAGGGAGAGCTCGTGACTGTGTCTGTTTAACTCCGCTAACAGAACAACCATCCTCGAACGCAATCACGCAACCCACAGATGGCCCACAGAACAGACAACCACACAGAAACTAACAAGGAACCATAATAATCCACAACCCCACAGCATAGACACATAAACCAGGGAAAATACAAACTTCCCTCAAAACAGAACAATTGTGTTGTTTTCACAGCACCTCCCACCTGTTTCCAAGGAGTGGAAAAAGTCCTTGACATTCATTCCGGGACGTGGATCTGGATCATCACCTGTAGTAGGAGTAGTTAGTTTATCATATAACCTGCACTTTAACTTGAACACATTATTTTGCCATTCAATGGAAGTAAGTGGTTGTTGAAATTTGAATTTAATATTGAGAAATACTAAGACTAAATTTACTGAAAAAAATTGAGAGATTTAAATAAGTATTGGATTATTGATGTTGATGTTAGCCACCATTGTGAACGTGATTTCAACAAGTATAACATGATCCTGGATCAACATTCAATTTAACCAATCAGATTTGAGGGACACGTTTATGGTTTATGTCAAGTTTTGACTTAAAACTGGGGTAAGGTGCTTCAGTGTTATTCATCTATTATTTCCCTCTGATTTTAGGGAGACTGTAAGTTATGGGTAGGGTTAACAATACCTTTACTACAAGCCAATTGAACCATAATAATTGTGTTAATTACAGTGACAATAAATGAAGAACTCACTATTTGTACACTATGTGTATTTGGTAACAATATAGAGACTACAATATAATTACTATGAATTAACTACACCATAAAAACTAATTTGTTCAGTTTACTTAATTCAATTGTGCAAACATGTTGCCTTAATTTAATTTAGTAAGCATAACTTGATTGCTTCAAGTTCTTCTTAATTAAGCCATTTAAGTTTTGTCAACTTAATTCTATCTGTGATCTGAGGAAGTGCACTCCCAGAGTGCATTGCGGCATGAATAAATTAATTGCTTTGTTTTACTATTTTGGGCTTTATTTTACCATGACAATGGTAGTTATTGGGGTTATACTGACAAGAGATAGCAAATCAAATTGTAAAGGTCCAATTAATTAAATGAATAAAAAAAATTAAAAAAAACTTGTTACCATTGCTGTGGTTTGCATGCTGAATGTTGAAGTCTGTGTGTGACTCAAGTAAAATTGCAAGATATTATTAAAAATGTATGCCATAAGTGTTAGCAATAAAATGTTAAAAGAGCATTATTATACATGAAATATATTTATGTTATATATTTATACATTCATTCAAAACATAGAAATAATATGTTTAAATAAATATAATATTTATTATTTCACTTCCTTTGAAATCAAATATCTGTGATTTCATGTTGCATCACTGCATCAATTGGAAAATAATTACAATATTATAAATGAAGTTCCAAATGCCCAACCAAAGGGAACACTAATCATAATAATGGTGATCAATTTTAGGAAATCAACATGCATTTATGAAGTCAACTTTTAGTTTTATTGACAATAACATTCAAGATGACTGGAAACTAAGTGAATGCAACTTTGAAGATGATGACTGCAGGAGTGGGAGAAATTAGTGATAAGTCTATTAAGAATTGCCCCGCCTCAAAAACCATTTGCCCTGCCTGTTTTTTTGTTTTTTCTTTCAGTCAAGTAATGTTTACTTGGGTTTTCTGAGTAACGAAGGCATAGCATGCAAACAGTACAGATTACTAAATTGCTTTAAGTTCAACAAATGATTGGAAATTAAGTAAAGTTAACTAAAAATTCTTAGTAAGAACAACTGTTTTTACAATGTAACGATTTTACAGTGTTGTATTCATTTTGCTTCATACGTCTTGAATTGGATTAAAATAAACAGGGTTTCGTGACGGTTTTTATTTTGCCATCATTTTGAACTTTTAATAGGCCTGATCAGTGATCAATCTATTTGCAGCTTTTAATTAAAAGAACAAACAAACAAAACAAACCCATTAATATAGGCCAAACTAAAATCTAGTTTGTTGTTATTTAGTGTGCAATAACTAGCACTGTTATTCTGTTGTGATTTTTGGGAACTGTCTGAATGAGTCTGTGTCTGTAGCTGCTTGTGCTTTTCTGTATTTCTGCTGAAAGGATGAGCAACCTTATAAAAAACATTATTTTCATTCTAAATATAACATAAAATGCTAAAACTTTACAATCGAATTTGTTACATTAGTTAATACATTAGCTAACATTAACTAACAATGAGGAATTCATTTTACAACTTTTAGTAACCTTTAACTAATGGTAACAGATACAACTTTTTATTGTAATAATGTATAAGTAAATCATGAGATTAACATTAAAATTAATAAATGAGAATTTGTAGATTTGATATTTGGCATTTGTATTGTATGCACTTGAAAGTCCTGAAATACTTCAGATTTGATCTGCCCTTCAAAAATCTAGTAAAGAGAATAAGGGAAGCAAGACTTCCCCAGAACTGTATCCTAATATAGGCTCCCGATGCTAGTGGTTCATTATATTTTTTACAATATATGTTTTTCTGGTCAACCTCCAAGCTGTGGTCACCGGTTTTTGTCTAGCAGGTTTGTAAGGCTTTTCCGAATGCCCCAACCACTCAAAAAATGAGGAAGTTCTTCTTTCTTCTCAGAATTGTTCTCTGATTCATGTGTCTTTTAAAAAAAGCGTTTACAACTCTCTTGTCTAAAAATAGCTTCAGAGAATGTTATGATTTTGTTTCTGTCTTGGACTTGTAAACATGTTTACTACCAATATACTGTAGTATTGGTGGAAAAGGAGGTGATTTCCTTCCAGTAAACATTTGGAGTTATAATAAGTTGAAGAGACAGACTCAGTTACTGTTTGATGTGGTTCGTTTTCCGACTGGAATTCATTCTTCCGTTTGAAGCTCTTGTTGGTAATGAAGTGGTAATCTGTCTACATGGAAGATCACCCTTGTATCTAGAGTTCACAGTGTCAGCCGTACGGTTTACAAACTCTTCTGTGACACTAATAATGTTGTCTCGAAAATCCACATTTACAACTTGCTGGGTAAACTCCATACTTGTGGCGTTCTCTCCCATGGATGTGTGTATGTTTGAGGCCCAACCACCATTCTCTACGCAGTGTTGGGGAATGACTTACTGAAGAAGTGCTTTAAGCTATCTTGTCTGCATTTTTTCAGTAGAATGACAGTAGCTCTTTTGTTTTTTCTCCAATCTCTCTGATATGAAGCAATGAGAATCCGACATTCAAACAGTTTGTAGTTAGCTGTGTTAATAGTAGTGATGATCTCACTGATCATTACATGGTAACTTGTATAATACGTACTGCTGAAATTTGTCACGTTGCGCAACGTTATCGACCAGGCAGAACAATCCTTCAAACCACTATAGATAGATTCTCAAATAGCTTACCTGATCTATCTCAGCTGCGCAGTGCACCCAAACAAACAGATGAACTAGAGGAAATGACTAGCAGTTTGAGCACCATGTTCTCTAGTACACTAGATATTGTTGCACCAATTAGATTAAAAAAGGTAAGAGAGAAAACTAAAGCACCATGGTACAACAGTGCTACGCATGCAATCAAGAGAGAAACTCGTAACTTAGAGCGTAAATGGAAACAAACTAATTTAGAGGTCTTTAGAATCGCGTGGAAAGACAGTATGTCACGTTATAAAAAGGCTCTAAAAGCAGCCAGGGCTGAGCATCTCCGCAAACTAATAGAAAATAACCAAAATAATCCAAGGTTTTTATTCAACACCGTGGCTAGACTAACAAATAAACAAACATCACCAGAGCAAAATATTCCATTACAATATAGTAGTAATGATTTTATGAATTACTTCAATGAGAAAATAGAAAGCATCCGAAACACAATTGTAAATATACAATCCTCTATGATGTCTTATGATTCAGCCTCAATTATGGCCCCTCTAGAACAACTACACCGATTTACAACTATAGGACAGGAAGAGCTAAATAAACTTATCATTGCATCGAAACCAACAACATGTTTATTAGATCCAATACCCACTAAACTACTGAAAGAAGTGTTACCTGTAGTCGAAGAGCCTCTTCTTAATATTATTAACTCGTCTTTATTTTTAGGTCATGTTCCAAAAATATTCAAGCTGGCAGTAATAAAACCTCTCATTAAGAAACCGCAATTAGATCCAAATAACTTAGCAAATTACAGACCCATCTCAAATCTTCCATTTATGTCTAAAATACTAGAAAAAATTGTGTCCGCTCAATTGTGCTCTTTCTTACAAGAAAATGATATCTATGAAAAATTCCAGTCGGGATTCAGACCGCATCATAGCACAGAAACTGCGCTAGTTAAAATTACAAATGATTTACTTTTAGCTTCTGACCAAGGCTGTATCTCAATACTAGTTCTACTCGATCTAAGCGCTGCGTTCGACACTATCGATCATAAAATACTCCTGGATCGACTACAAAACTACACTGGTGTTCAGGGACAGGCATTAAGCTGGTTTAGATCTTACTTATCAGACCGTTACCATTTTGTCTGTCTAAATGGGGAAAAATCAAAGATAACGTCAGTAGACTATGGAGTGCCGCAAGGATCGGTGTTAGGCCCTCTGCTATTCTCAATATATATGCTGCCACTTGGTAATATTATAAGAAAACATGGAATTAATTTCCACTGTTATGCTGATGACACTCAATTATATATCTCATCACGACCAGATGAAAACACTAACTTATCTAAATTGACAGAGTGTCTAAATGATATAAAATGCTGGATGACGTGTAATTTCCTGCTATTAAATTCAGATAAAACGGAGGTACTACTTATTGGTCCAAAAAACTACCCACAAAATCCCTTACAATACAACTTTAATTTAGAAGGATGTCCTGTTACTTTGTCCACTACAGTAAAAGACCTGGGTGTTATACTAGACCGCAACTTGACTTTCGAAAATCATATTTCATATATTACAAGAACAGCCTTTTTCCACCTTAGAAACATTGCTAAGCTACGCAACATGCTATCTGTTTCTGATGCAGAAAAGTTAGTTCATACTTTCATGACCTCGAGACTAGATTACTGTAATGCTTTATTAGCTGGCTGTCCTACATCCTCAATTAACAAGCTACAGTTAGTGCAAAATGCAGCTGCTAGAGTTCTTACTAGATCAAGAAAATATGATCATATAACACCTATTTTATCATCTCTACACTGGTTACCTATTAAGTTACGTATCAATTACAAAGTATTCCTACTGACCTATAAAGCCCTAAATGGTTTAGCTCCTGTGTATTTAACAGACCTTCTATCGCCATACAATCCATCGCGCTCTTTAAGATCACTAAATTCGAGGCTTCTGGTCATTCCTAGGATATCTAAGTCCACTAAAGGAGGGAGGGCGTTCTCGCATTTAGCTCCTAAACTCTGGAATAGCCTTCCTGATATTGTACGAGCCTCAGACTCGCTGTCCCAGTTTAAAACTAGATTAAAGACGCATCTCTTTAACCAAGCATTCACTTAATGCTTAACCTTTGATACTGCTGAATCGGTTCGAATGCATTAACATTATGAACATCAGCTATGCTAATTATTTCCCATCTGCCTTTCTGCTGTTATCTCGGGACGCTAGTCCCGAGGTAAATAGCGTTCGTCAGCTCCAGTTTGTATCCAGCCTCTCACGGAGACTTCAGATGCCCCAACGCCTGTGAAGAGACGACTCGACGCCTGTGAAGAGACGACTCAAAGCCGGCGATATGTTATGCCATAAATTAATACTTGATTAACTAACTGTATTTTTCTATGTACATTTCCGAAATGCAATTTCTGTAAAGCTGCTTTGAGACAATGTGTATTGTGAAAAGCGCTATACAAATAAATTTGAATTGAATTGAATTGAATTGAATAGTAGCTTAGAGCTTAAACTACTATAGCTGGTAGCTTTAATGCCCACACATTTTTCGATTTTGGGTTATCCAAGACGAAAGCTGGCCAATCGTGGCGATTTCTGTGGTCGTGGCTCCTAAACGCTGGTCCTACGTCTTACAGTGAGAGAGGTTCAAAGACGGCCGTTGTCACAGTCTTGAGACCAAAGTTAGCATGCGATCATTTTCTGACAGTGTCAGAGATTTAGCATGATCATCTCACAGTGTTTTTCTGTTAAGACCTATGTCCACTGACTAACCAATAAAAATACAAAACAAAACGGAGTATTGATCAATGCGACATGGTGCTAAAACTTACTCACTTCAAGCTCCATTTGCAAAATTGGCCTCTTTTCCCGTCATGACCGCATCCATATTCTCCTCTTTCGCTTCATCCTCTTTTTTTCAGCGCACATAAAAACCACTATTCACAATTCACACCACACCGACAGACGCCAACAAACACTTCGTCAGGTTTTGTCGGATCAGCGCTAATAAAATGTTAAAACTCAAATCTATATTTTGTGTACAGTTATTTAATTATGTCATCCGGGTATAGCGGACTCGCTCTCTTGTTTCATACAAACACAGATGCTGCCATTTTGTGACAATTGTTTTGTACACTGTAATGTATTATAAGATAACAAACAGGTACGATTTTAAAACTTTTTCATTTCAAATCAATATCTTGTGTCCCCATAATTATTTATGTGGTGAAATACCGTGTTATAAGTGGTATGACTGTATACCGTATCCCTTAAATGTCTATCTAGTTTGAAATTGCCGTGCTAGCAACTGCTTTCCCCGCAGAAGTTTTGCATTTAAAGAGTTATTAAATTTTTTTGGCATTTCATGTCTAATTATTTACTTATAATTAGTATTAAGAGTAATAAGCGGGATAATGTACATCCAGCCGGTTGTTATTGCAGAATAAACCCCTTTCAGGCTGATGCAAGGATACATTATCCCTTACTTAAGCACAGTCCACTGATGTCTGTGCATCTTGTCCAGGGACACCCTTTTTATGTGTTCGCTTTTTGACATTTTATTTTAACAAGAGCGCATGTACTAGTGATTAAGTGCTCAAAAACAATGGTCCAGTGCATTCGCCAAACATGTCCATCCACGCTCACAGTCAATGAAGCAAGCTTTGAAAGGAACGCTGAACGCAGAAAATAAAGTATATTCTGGCCTTTAATGGGTGGACAATTAAAGCCATACTACCAAGGGAGGCTGTTGTTCTGTCTGTACTGTGTTTTCAGCTCAAACTTTTTCTTTTGCCCCTTTCTTGAGGATGTTACGGATCCACCAACAGCATGCAGTGCCATGGACTGCCCCAAAAACAGCATTAACATAGGCAATGTGGAGGGGAGATTCAACACATGATTGTGGACGATGTGTTTGAAATGTTAAGTTAAGAAAACAATCCGCCTAATGGCTCTGTATTTATGTATTTTCTTTGGGCCTTTGAAGTGAGGGGCCACATTACATGCTCCCATCACACCACTGCGACTGCAACAACACAAGAGCACTTACTCTGACCTCTCACTCTCAGAGCCACTCCATTGATTTTCAAGCAGTGTTGGTTTCATCAAAGCAAAGGAAACAACTTGGGAAGATCATATGCGTCTCTGATGCCACAGGCAGCCTCTCATATTTTTAAGGTCTTCAGGCAGATTGATAGGAATGCAGATATAAATGAAAAAATACTTTGAAATAAGGAAAACGTAATGACTGTTACAATGTTGGGCAAACAGTATTATGTGATAAAAGCTTTGCGAGAGATTATTGTTATTGCCTTTTACCCCTCAGTTAAGAACTGACATGTGCCCTCTTTACAAAGCATGGTTAAATGCTTAAATGCTTAATGTTTAAATAAAATGCTTATTTTAGTTAACTTTACTTAATGTCTTCACTTAATTGTAAAAATCTAGTAATCTGTCCTATTCAAATACTATGCTTTGTTTGCTCAGAAAACCCAAGTTAAGATTAATTGATTGGTTTGAGTGCGGTTTTTGAGGCGGGGGAAATCTTAATGGTCTTGTTTAACTCATTTCAACTCATTTTCAAGTCATCTTGAATGTTAAATTGTCAATACAACTGAAAAATCAGAGAGAACATCACATAAGTCGAGGTCATAAATTGATGTTGATTTCCCTAAAATATTTTTAGTCACCATTATGGCGATTAGTGATCCCTTTGGTTGGGCACTTTGAACTGCATTATCTGTGTGTGTGTGTGTGTGTGTGTGTGTGTGTGTGTGTGTGTGTGTGTGTGTTTTAAATATAATCCCTCTATATTTGTAACAATCTTTGTGGAAAATTGATCATGCTTGAGTCTCACCAACATTCAGACTGCAAAACACAATAATGGTAACAATTAAATTTTATTTAAGGTAAGTTATCAGACACTCTCTACAGTTCTTTTTTAGTTACTAGAACTTTTGTGTAAGTGAACTATACTAATTAGGCATTTGTCAGTACCACATACTAATCCTATTTCACTTTACCTGCTTTTTTTAAGGCAATTCGGTTACCTGATATTATCTTAGTCAACTCTAATGAGAAGTTAACAACTAATGATTTTGATTCAACAGTGCTTTCTATAAGTTTTCTATACAAATGTTATTAAGTTGTGCCAACTAAAAATGAATACACTACTTTACTTGAAAATGTTAAGGCAGTCGGTTTCCTCACTTTTTCTAAGTAAAGTCAACTTATTACATTGTACAGTGAAGGAGACTTTTAATGGACCTGGGGAAACTCCACACGACACATTCAACATCGATGTTGACGACACTGAACAGTGAACAGAAAGAACTGAGGGCTTAAATACACACGAAATCATAATCAACAGAACGAGGAACAGGTGTGAAACTCAATCATAAGGAGAATGAAAGTAAACACAACATGACCTTAACAGAAACTGATGGAAGCTTGTTTCCGCAACAGAATAAAACAATTTAAAAGATAATTGCGACTTTTTATCTCGCAATTCTGACTTTTTTTCTTACAATTGCTAGTTTATTTCACAATTCTGACTTAATATCTCGCAATTGCAACTTTGTCACGCAATTCTAACTTTGTAACATGCAATTGCGACTTTACATCTTGAAATTCTGACTTTATAACTTGCAATTGCAAGATTATATCACATAATTCTGAGAAAAGGTCAGTATTGTGAGATAAAAATGTCGCAATTACCTTCTTATTCATAGAATCTTGATGTTAATAAATCGATTTTGTCCATAATTCGAAAAAACAAACAAACAAAAAACTTTTTAAATTTTTTAAAAAAAAATTTGTTAAATTTACTAAAGATTTTGTTGCTGATCATGGTAATATCTTATAAGTATGGTATTATATTAAAAAGAAAATATGTGATATCTGCTATACCTATATTATGCTTGTTTTTTTTTTAAGAAAGAAAATATTAGTAGTCGCCCCCATTCGTAGTTGCTAGGGCATTGATAAGGTGCTCTGAGTTTTTTAATGTATTGTTTTGCAGTTTCTTGGGCGTTTTTGGAGCTTGCTTATACCACCCAATAGTATGTCAAGCAAAATTGCAAGTCCAGTTGCTCAGAAAGTAATAGCACACCTCAAAAAGCCACATGATATAGTGTTATCCATGTCTGTGGATTGAAGGAGTAACATGGCGAGGGTTTGGCATTTGTTCAAAACTTTAACACTTAAAATGACCAACAATAATAGAGATGCTCTGCTTAACAAGAACTAGTGGACAAACCTCAGAGAAAACTCATCATGTGAATCATCAAAGACCAAACTCGAGTTGTTTTAGTTGGCTAAGTGAGATACCAGATTCAAGAATGAAATGCTAAATGCTGAAACTGCTAATTTGCTCATGTGCACTCATTAGGATAACAAACAAGTCAGCTTAAGCTAAGCCACAGTGTTTTGTCTCCTCAGATCCAATCAGACTGAGGCAATATGCCAACAATAATGTGATGACACCTCTAGAGAAGAAACAGACCCTCGCTCGCTTCAAAGAGTCCAGGAGTGCTTTCAAACATCAACTCGTAATAAAATACAACAAAGATTCATCACTTTTCCATGACATCAAAGGAATCTCCAGCACAAAGGATACCTCACTTCAATATTTGGGAGTTGTTCTTCATTTTGTTTTTCAGAAATCCAGTTTGCTAAGCAGATTTTGCTGATGCCTTATTAGTAGATATTATTGTGAAATGAATCAAGGATGCAAAACATGCAAATAATTACAGAGATCTTCTTGGAGCTGCACAAACATGTTAGTGAGATAGAAGATTTCTCTAAAGACTCTGAAATTGATGAAGTCAGTCTGATTGATGCATGATTTTAGGATGATGCACAGAGTTTGAAGCATATCAAAATGGATGTAAATGAATGGATGGGAGATCAGAGTCACATTAGGCGAATTAAATTAGGAATTAGGCGAGAAAAACATCCCCTGTCCTCTGCAGTGTGTTTGAGGAGCAGATCCATGTGCTGTGAGAACTCCCCCTTGAGGTCGCTCAGGGTAAATACAGTACGCCAAGGCACCTTTTTGAATTTGTGATTAAGAAGTGTGTTTTAGCTTCTCTATGTAACAAAGTTGGCTTGATATGTGCATTAAAAATTGGAGCTTGCTGCATAAGTAAGACATTTGCTGATTTTCTGGATTTCTTTTAAAGTCGTGCACAACTGTCGAGTTATATCTTCCAGCTTTGCTTCTCAATGAAGGGGCTCAACGTAGAGGGTCATCGGTCTCATATACACAACAAAAAATTATTTGTTCACAAACATAGAGAAGTCAATTGTCTTTGTAATGTGTTGTCTTGCAAGGTTCGCACTTGTCTCCCCGAGATTAATCAAATCCCTGCAAACACCAAATATTGAATTTACCTTGAAAAAAAAATCAGTGCTGTTATGTTCCTCTGGCTCTGTCTCTTGGGTTCCCACTCGCTGTCGAGAGAAAATGAAAGAATGACAAAAGCATTTTTCAAATTACAACCCTGGCTATTTACTATTTCAGGGCACACAAGTCAAACTCTTGTCAACAAGTCTACTTTTTTTTCTGTACTTTCCCCCTGCATTAAAAAGCATGCTACAGTCTTTTGAAAGTACAGAGGAAAGGAATGACCATAATTGCAGTTTGGGACAGCAGGGGAGTGCCAGCCTGGGACCTTTAATCTGCACATCTTCTTTTGTCTCTCCCTGGACAGTGTGGTATATTTGTTCTCATTTAACACGACATGACAACGGTAATTTTCATAATGACCAAAAATGCCAGTGGCGTGCTGTCTGTTCTCTCACTGTGCGCACTCTCAATATCCACATACAGTAGCCCGACATGTATTAATCATTGTAATGCCTTTATAACAGAGAGGAAATGTCCAGCTGTCCGCTGATCTGACTGATGCCCATGTGAGGTCAGCCGCCTCATAATAAAGGCATTTAAGGTAAAGAATAAAGATGTTGCTTATTGCACTTTGTTCCTGGCTGAATATGACAGATAGTGCCGTAGCGATCTTGTCTGGACTGAGTAGACTGATTTATCTGTAATGTTTCTAATTGAGTGAAACAAAGTAGTAATCCCAGTTGATGTTTTTCTGTCTCCGTCGTCTCAGTCGCTATTTCTCACCCTCAGGCGAGCTGGAACTCCTGTTATTGTGCTTGGACAGGCATGCAGCTCGAAAAAATGTGCGTGACGGGATAGAAATAGACCGGCGTGCAATAATATTATTAATAATAGTGAAGTAATCGAAACGGTGAAGTAATAGAACTGGACAGATGCGCACTCTGGGCTTCACTCCACAAACTTCACCAGGGGAATCCGGATGATTTTTAAACAATGTTGATGGAGTTCCCATGCATGTGTTAATGCTCGTTCTGTGATTATTATAAATTCTTAGTATGTATTTTTAGTTTAAGTATATAGGCAACCTTGCATGTCATTGAATTATAAAATGTGTCCGAGTGCAATTCATAACTCTTTACATTTTATTTCAATGGTCAACTTTAAATATTCTATTAACTGTAAGTACATTTGCAACTACATGTCAACTAACTCTCATTAGAGTATTAGTAGACTGTTAGTTAAAGGGTAACTAAACCCCTGGTCAAAGCCTGACTCCACCCACTGGCAATATTTGAAAAATGCTGGAAAAGTGGGCAGAGCCCAGCGAAGATAGAGGGGACGAACCGAGGGCGGGGCTGAGCGGGGGGGCGTGCACCTGAGACCCGCAGTGACAGCTGCTGTCAAACTAGCTAAAATGGAGTGACGCAAGTAGCTTTGCAACAGAGCGGTCATTTGAAGTCGAGAACTTTTCTCCCCCACCTTCACCTGAAGTGGAGGAGGGTGAATTGTCTGTGGACACCAGCTCAAACTGCGGTCTTAACTCCCGCATCGCGATCGGCATCCGATTATTCTTATATTCAGTCATTTTGAGGTAATTTTTTGCAGGATTATTATTACGGAAGGTAATAATAGGACGGAAGGTGCCCACTTGAAGACCCTAGAGATGTTCCCTACTCCGCTCAATCCAGAGGGTTGTTATGGGGGGACCGCACTGTGGTTGCAGCCGTTGTGTGTGCTGACGCGCAATACACTGCAGCTATTAACACCAGACAGAAGGAGATTCACGTCACCAGATGGAAAGAAGCATAAATGGATGGAGAAGCATAGGTTACTGTAAAGCTATGTCTTAGTTGGTGATTATCTTGGCGAAAGACGAGTACAAATCAGCATGAAGTTTTAACACCTACTCTCGTGTAATGGAAATCATTACTATTACGTTCATTATATTTAGCTACTATGTGAAAAAAATAATAAGCAAATCGTGCCGGCGAGTTTGTCGACACCAGAGGATTAACTTTAGCCTAATAAGAAGGAACATAAATTGTGATTAAAAATATATGCTCACTCACATCATGACGCCGCTGCAGTGGTGGAGTTCATGCAGGAAGAGCAGCGTTTGGCAGCGCGAGCTGTGTGGAGAAGCCCATTTCCACCTCCATTGGGTTGGAGAAGCAATCCCACGTAAAATGCAGGTTGCACACTGGAGCGATAGGCGAGAATATCTACCTAGGCTACACGAAATAATCTAAATAACTATATAAATGCTATGCTAACTATGTGCTAATATATATCTATCCGTTTTCAATACTCGTAATTCCAACTCCTGACTCGCTACAGTAGTTTTGACGGAACCAGATGCTTTTATACCAGGGGCTGCCAAGGGCGTGGTGAGCTCGCACCAAGGGCGTGACAGAGTGACGTCAGAGAGTATTCTACGTCAGAGAGCTTTCCGTTTAACCTGAAGAGGGCAGTTTTTACACCATATATTTGAAAATTAAAACACTTTATACCCAAATGTCAAAAAATGTACTCGAATCAATGAACAGCATTTATGAAGCTCCATTCTCACAGATAAGTAACTAAAAAAAGTTGTTTTAGTGTTTAGTTACTCTTTAAGGGTTAGGTGTTAGGGTTCGGGTTAGTGGAATAAGGGGTTTGGGTTAGTAAATAAGTTGACATGTACTTGCAAAGTTACTTATAGTCAGTTGAATGTCTGTTGGGGAGCATCAAAGTGTTTGCAGATATTAAGCACACAGTCTACTAATAAACAGTAACATAGTGTCGGCCCAGATCCGGCCCACATCTCAGTCGAGTGGAATCCTTGTGTACCAGATGTGGGCCGTATCTGGGCCGACACTATGTGGCTGTCTGGGTGATAGTTGACATGTAGTTGCAAAGTTACATAGAATGTCTAAAGTATGTCTAAGGCACATGTCTCAAATGTTTATCTAAAATAAGTACCATACTTATGATTTTAACTGTGAAGTGATATTCAATATTACTTTTAGATTTCATATATTTGAAATGTTCTAAATCTTAATTGCATCATTACTAATAATTTCATAACTACAAATACAGTTAAATACAAAATATAAAGGTTTCAAGAGAAATAAAATAAAATAACATTAGTTTACCATAAATGCTTGTTCGTACATTCAACAGTACACAAATGCAAAGACAAGAATACATAATTAAGAAATTACATATAAAGATGTACTTAAGTCCTATAGGTGGTTCAATAAAGCTTTCTAATGTCCGGCTAATTACATTAAATATAAATTTAAACCATAATATATATATATGTATATAAACTAAAATTTTGATTGATTTCCTATTTACATGCAAGTAAAAGTCCAAAAACAAAACATTCAGGCCGTACTCTAGTATATTTTTTAAAGTTGGCTGCAGCTTAGCTATTTAAAAAAAAAAAAAGTTTGGTTTTGTAATGGCGCATACATTAATCTCAGGTCAGATCAATAATTTTTATAAAAAAGATTTAAGATTATAAATTCAGTCTTGTCCAAACTTGGAAGTACATATTGAACTATGCTGAACACGCAAAGAACACTATGTGCAGAGAACATCAAATGACCATAGATGGAGGAAAACAACTGCATAACCGCTGGTGTTCAGTGATGTACTGTATTTTATCTGTGTGTGTGTCTGTATGCTAATGTGTGTGTGCATGTTCCTGTATCTATTTAATCTCATTTACACTTTACAGTTGTCTCCGCTCAAATGCACCATCAAAGTTAGGCTATCCGTCGAGGGCAGAGGTCGCGCGTATTGTTGGCCATGGAGCGCAATTGACTTCAAAGGACAAAGATCCTATTGCTGGCTGTTGTTCTTTTAAGGTTGCAATCAAGAGAGAGGCTTGCACAGTAAATAAAGCAGCATCAAGCAACGTTTATATTCATGCATGTATGTGTATAAAGAGCACTGTCTGGCCCAAGGAGGTCAGTGCTCACGAGAGACAACCTTTGAGTAATCAGAGCCACTGACATCAAAGCTAAGCAAGCCTGGGTTTACTCTGCTCAATCTCTGCAACACAGACACTGAGAAGCAACTCAAAAAAAACGTGTCGCCGTATTCCGGCCTGTTGTTGTTGTTCTGCATGGCGAAACCCAAAACCATGTCAAACATAATGGAAAATATTTGAGGTCCTCTTTTATTAACCAAGAACTGCTTTGATGTTTGACGTCTTTATTTATTTTAAAAGAAGAAAGAGAAAGGGGCGACATGGCATGTCAACCGTCTTCTTTTGGAGACCAGAGACGAAAAAGACAAATAATATAAAGCGAAACCAGAACTCCCTGGCTCCGCATAATCAATTAGACATCATTATCAGATAAATCGGGGTGTTTTAGCAAAGATCAAAGAGCAGTAGGAAATGATCAAAGTGACAGCGTTTGTTTGAGCCGAAAGCCCCTCACTGCTACTCCTCCCGTGTGATGCTGTCGGGCTGTGAGCTGCAATCAGCAAACAAAAGAAAAACAGTCAAAGGAAAGGCTCCTCAAAGGAAACACGCTCCTTTTATTCCTCCATTGTGTGTGTGTGTGTGTGTGTGTGTGATGACTTTGTTAAATAATCATTCGGTTTTTGTCGCGTTAATCAATTCCATCCGATTAAGCGATAAATAACTAGAATGACAAAGCTGACGTTTGAGGATGCTTATGAACCTCAACAGACGCATCTTTACTCTTTAGGACCGGCCGAAGGAATTTCAAACATCTCCTTTATTGTATACCATGAAAAGTCCACATGGCTCCAATATGACTCAAAGCCTCAAAGCATAGAGTCAAAGTGTAACATTCCTAACTACAAGAAGAGAGCCGTAGCTGCTGTCCTTTAAGTCTTCACCCAGAACTGACATTTCCCTGCTCACAGGTTATTTTTTCAGAGCTCAGGAGACTTGATGCAATTCAGATATTTATGTTTCATTAAAGTATATAAAAGGACATGACAACGTTTTTTTCATTGTTTGCTTAGAATAATCTATAAAGAAGTTTTTAGTACCTGTGCAGCGATATGCTATTAGCGAACATCACGACACAAACGTCCACGCTACTGAGAGCGACGTTTGGATGAATATGTAAATATGCGCTGCACGCTTTCGTCTCAATAACAAAGTAAACTCAAACACAAAAATGACAGCGGTGAGAAAACAGCACTTAAGAAAGTGTCTCATCATAGCGATGTGGATATGTTTGCACCAACTCTGCAACTCAGCACTTCAGTCACGTTACATTTATTTCTATTGCACTTTATGCAATAGATTTCTTTAAAGCAAGCAGCTTTATGTTAAACGTGAAAATACGCCAGTGTCGCTTTCACTTAGAATTACAACTTCAGTTTCTACTTCAGTTTCTGTTCATTTTCGCGTCTGACCTCGACAGACTGAACCAGAGAAGATATCCACATCGAAGAAGGCGGAGCCCCAGAGCCACACCCACCGATTACATCATCGCAGTGGAATGAACTTGATGAACTTCAAAATAAACTTCGCTTTGGCTTGAATTTTTACGAAAAGACATCAAAAAAATAAAAATTTTGTCATCATTTACTGTCATTTACTGTCTTAAAAAGATCATACCCTACACTGTATCTTTAGTGGATTTAAAAGCTCATTTAGTGCAATATTAGTAATGAATCAGTGGTCTACAGAGCGATTTAGGTCTTTTATTCCTACTGCAGTTGTGTAATTCTTTGTATGTATTGACAGTTGTTGTTTTTACTGTTCAATTGTGTATGTGTGTTGTTTGTAATGTGCAATGGTGGAAATTGAGTTTCCCCTTACAGGGATTTATAAAGTTTTCTAATCTAATCAAATAAAAATTCTGTCATTGTTTACAATTTCTTTCTTCTTTTAAGCACAAATTAGGATATTTTGAAGAATATGGGTAACTAAACAGTTGATGGACCCCACTGACTTCCATTGAATGAAAAAATATATATACTATGGAAGTCAATGAGTCCTAAACTGCTTGGTTTCCCGACATTTCTCAAAATATCTTCTTTTGTGTTTAGCAGAAGAAAGAAACTTATACAGGTTTGGAACAACTTGAGGGAGAGTAAATTATGACAGAATTTTCAGTTTTCAACTGTCCGTTTAAGGGCACACTTTACATGAACAAAGTGTGAGGTGTGGATGAACATATGTGATATGCGCTCTTGTGCTGGTCTGGTGGTAGTCAAGAGATAAATAGTTACAGTACATTTAGATGTCTCTTACATGAAACTGGGTATGTTATTATTTAATTGTTATGAACATCTTGACTTTACATATGAAACAAATGAACTAATCTGCACTGCGTTTTCCAAAATCATCGTGAGCCCAAGTTGACCATGTAAAGTCGTGCAGGGGTGCGTTTCCCAAAGGATTGTTGGCCAACTATGATCCCAATTTCCATTGAACTCTATTGGTAACGACGGAACTTGCGACCATAGTAGGCTTTGGGAAACGCGATCATAGTTGGCCAACAATGCTTTTGGGAAACGCACCCCTGCACGGCTCTCTGCAAAAGTTTTCTTCCACCATGATAGTAGTCAAACTGAAGAGCTTTGGTTGCAATATGTACTTTCATTCACATACTTGCATAGAGTATTTTCTTGGTGAAAACTGGATAAATTGGTCAATAGCATCACTCAGATAATTTCCTCAAATAAGTTGTTGAAAAATGTTCACATTTTGAAACATTGTTGAGATCTCATCTTAAACTCATGTGAGTTATTGAGGTCTTGATTGCATAAACAAATATGATTATGATTTGTCTTTCTTATGAGTTATGTGAGGCTCACTTTAGTATAAGGCTATGATAGTGGAACTTGCTGGAAACAGCTTGATTTTTTTGCGATACACGTACAAAAACAAAGTTTCTCTTATTCCGTAAGCACACGCAATTGGAAAATAAATTGAGAGGCTTTGATGCATTTCCACTTTTTGCACTGATGTCCAATAGTACATTCCAGCTATCAAAGGCACGAACCACAGACCTTTTCAAGCTTGTGTTTTTTGCCACTTGAAACTCAAAATGCTTGGCAACGGTGTTAAAAAGGCCTTCTTCAGTTTGCTGGCAGCAAGGAAAAAGTTTGCATTGATGTTATGTTTGAGCAAGGGTGTGGGTGAGAGCAAGAGAGTCTGCATGAGATCTACAGGGTGGTCAGTCAAGTGTGCCAGACTTATAGGATGTTTCTCTTTAACATTCTTTCAGCTTTCACTGACTGGACCTTCACTTAGAAGTGGATGTTGGGTCTTGAACTGGGTCTTGGCTGCAGGTTGTTCAGAGACTCTTGTGTAATGGTCCTCCCAATCTGTGGCCAGATTCTTTGCAGTTATTGTATATGACATTAAGAGGATGTTGCAACCCAGGATCATCTGACTGACTCTTACCTGTAGGCTACATGCATCTCACTGCAGTTTCCAGATGAAATTATCACTAGAGGCAGTAAAACAGCAATAACTTTTGATTAATTTAAGTTTGGCTCCATAAATATGGCTATTCTGATGCTGTAAACTTGCTCATGAGCTCACCCAGCCCGCTCTCACGGCAAATCGTACGCATTTTACGAGGTGGCTAATTCTTACGAATTCATACGACCTCACTCGTACGAATTAGTATGATTTTTGCTAAATCGTACATATTTTACGAGTTGCCCAATTCATATGAATTTGTACCAAAGACCTACCCCTGACCCCGCCCCTAAACCTACCCATCACGTGGGTTTAGACAAATCGTACAAATTCGTACGAGTGAGGTCGTACGAATTCATACGAATTAGCCACTTTTTAATCATTCGTACAAATTCGTACGAATTGGTCGTGAGATAGCGTTGGCTCACCTGGTAAAGTATTGCACATGCGATTTGAAACGCATCCTATGAGCCAAACTCTGCAGGAAGGGCGTCCTTCCAGGAACAGGATTGGACATCCCAGTGATAGAGGCACCCAATCACAATCATCCTGGGTCGGGATTTTGAGTCTTCTTAGACTTTATTCCCCAGGTAATCTTTACATCGTCATTTTTTCTATATGTATTATAAACACTGGTGTGATCTACTCGTTGTTTTGTGATCTAACACAGTTTTAACACAGTTTTAAGAGAATCTTGCAGATGAATTTAAATGTAAAGTCAGTTAAACTGTTGACATGTTTACAGATAACTGTCTGAATAACAACACATAGGGTTTAAAGCCACAGACATTTGAAGGCATTTGGTCTCCATCCCGTTTGAGTGCCAAGGTTTGTTCCATAATTTAGTAAAGCAAATACTGGTAGGTACAACGGCACTCCATGCTTGCAATATGTTTGCCCGACTTTTGCATCTGAGTTTACATACTAACATTAATTATGTTTCCAGATTCACACACAGCATTCACACACAGGAAAAAAGGTAAAGCCTAAATTACAGGGACTTGCAACAGCTTCCTATTCATGTTCTTCTTAAGTTCAAACAGAATACGAAATGGAGAAAAACAGTATTACATCTTTCACTTTGTGCCTAAGCCCGTTTTTTTGTGAGAGGTTTCGACCTGTTTCTCTTCTCATATAAAAACAAAAGCAGAGTGTGCGCTGACAGCTGCAGCTCCCGCTGCCCGTGGAGAGCTGACGGAAAGCTTTGAAGAACTTGACCTTATGGAACAATAAAACGCCACCATCAAACACTCTTCTGAGACAGGCCACTGACCCCGAGAAGCGAGCGCCTGCTCGAGAGTTCAGTGTGTGTGTGTGTTTGTGTGTGTGTGTGTATGTGTGTGTGTATGTGTGTGTGTGTGTGTGTGTGTGTGTGTGTGTGTGTGTGTGTGTGTGTGTGTGTGTGTGTGTGTGTGTGTGTGTGTGTGTGTGTGTGTGTGTGTGTGTGTGTGTGTGTGTGTGTGTGTGTGTGTGTGTGTGTGCGCGCGTGCGCGCGCGCGTGCTTTTTTTCCGAGCACACCGTTCCATCAGTTGTATTGGTCAGTTTGCAGGTCGAGTGCACTTGGATCCACTTTTCCAGAGGATCCACTTTGGCAATTGCTCCATCAGGAATATCATGAAGCATGTCGTTACAATTGAAATATATGTGTCTGTTCAAAGGAACAAGCATTATCAACAGGTGGAAATAAAATGTTCAATGACTTGTTTATTTCCTGGAACTAAACGTGTACCGTTGAACATCTCAAACAGTTTTCTAGACTGATGCTTTGTGAATATGTGAAGGCTAACTCATACCATTGAAATCTATAATTTAAAGTAACACCAGGTAACTTTTTTTTAACCTTCATAATATATTTCCAAGTCTCTTGTGATGGTACATCGACTTACAATAGGTTGAATGACAGGTCTGCCATAGCCTGACGGGGTCTGTAGCGTTTTTAATCGTACTTTTAAACTTCGGGTTTCGGGTAGTAACCGGCGAACAAAGAGAACTACAAAACTCGACTGCTTTACGGCATATACGTCACTTCCACCACCACCCCCGCTTCCTTAAAATCGCAGGGCTGTCAAGTGTCACGCATTGAGCGTGAGAAATACAATGTGTGGCGGGAGAGCGTGACAAAAGACCGAAATGAGTGACTGTCACGCTCTCCCGCCACACATTGTATTTCTCACGCTGAAAAACTATTTGTAATATATTTAATATGCCGCAGCGCCCAAAACTCTGGCCGCGCCGCTCTCACTGTGGAACAGGCATTAATTCAAGCGCGTCTCCTCTGGTGTTGTTCGTCTGGTGTTGTTAGCCAATCAGAAAATAGCACTATTGTATCTGGGTAACATTTAACGCAACAACCAATGACACCCCGTAGTCTGGGCTGTTTTTTGTCTGCCTGACTATGTTACGGAAGCTATCTTATCCTCCGTTTATCTTCATGAATCAGGTAATGATTATTTGTCTTGCCTCAAGCTATAATGCAAATTGATTTGTAAAATTTGCAGATTTATTTATGGTAGCTTGATATTATAATATTGACGATATATGGTTATTATCTACCACTCAAACATTGCATTGAAGTATCATGTAGATTCAGTAAAACGGTAACCAATAGACTAGGCTACTATAATGACACTGGCTTGTAAACGTGATCATCGCGATCATTTGTCGTTAGAAAAAAAATAAAACCCATGAAATTATATTTATATGACATGCTGAAATATATGCCACTGTACCTGGGATGAAGACATTTCATACGCGACGCAAGCAGAACACCTGCATGTGACCTCCTCCTACAGTGTTCAGGGCTATCATGGTTGTCAACAAATGCACGATGACAGAGTTTACGGCAGTAGTAGAGGACAATACTGCTTCCCAACTGTAGGGGGACCCCGAGAGCAAAAGTTACCTGGTGTTACTTTAAAGACCGCATTAAATCAAAACTGGGCTTATTTCTTTGTTCATATTGCTGTGAGGTCATTTTTATGTTCTCCTAAAGTCCTAAAATGAACTTATAATCAATATTGATATCAGACTTTCTACCTTTTCCGTATAAAATACAATGTGTGTCTAAAATTTATATATAAATATGCCGAAAATATACTATTTTAAACATTGCACAAGTATTTATATTTGTAATCATTGTAATGCTGCATCAATTCAATAATCACAATAATCACAGTATTTACTATTTTTAAGTTATTTCAAACACATAGTGTTTCTGTGATGCATTTGACATGTACATGTTTAATAAACTTGAAAGGCTGTATTGAAATAAAGCATATTTCAGGTTAACCATATCACACAAGAAAATAAAAATCAAAGTTTGATTCTTTTGATTCTGTTTTGTTTAATAGTGGTTTCTCTATCCATACAGGCCAGACAAATCAGCCCCTTCTTTGACAGTGATGTACAGTTTGCCATGGTTTAATATTAAGTGTATAGATCTTAAAGACACATATTGCTGATGAATCGGAATAATGAACTGTGGCCATAGGTTTAAGAAAATATAAATAAAAACGTTTGTCTTTGCTCATGAATAGGGTCTAAATACTGAGCGATCTTAAAGGAATATTTTGGGTTTGATACAAGTTCAGCTCTATGCAAATAAATTCAAATAAAGTTATCAAAGTTGTGTTTGCATTACACTGAAGGATCTAATTTGAGTTCTTCATTGATCACTCCTCCAACTGGTCCTAGTCCACATATGACAGGGTAGACATCATATGACATCAAATGCATACATAAATAATTGAGAGGGGGAAATGAAGGATCTCATTTTTAATTTCAACCTCAATAGAGCTAACGCACATCTGTGATTGTGACAGTTTGTTCATGTTGATCCCTTAGTTCGTTTCACATTATAAGATAACTATATGTCACAGTGTGTTATGTTTATTTCATATTAGGTGCATAATGTTGTGTGCAGAAGGTTAAATGATCTGGACTTTTTCTCTGAATGTTCACGAACGCTAACCATGCATCGCAGAGAATCATACAGATGTTCACACTCTCTACATCGCTTTAAATTACAGCCAATGTGCCGTCTGTTTTTTCAGAAACAAATCTGTCCAGCTGATATTTGGAAAGTTATCTAAAGCTATAATAGTATTTTGTAGGGGTGTAACCATACCCCCATGTCATGTTTCGATACATATCACGATTTTGAACTCACGATACAATATTTTTGCGTTACAAAAAATTTAACAAAAAATTTACTGTTGATTAAAATGTTAAATTTGGTGTGTATCATTATTTGCATCAGGGTGTAAATGAATAGGCTTGGACTTGGTGCTGGAAGCCCAAAGTACAAGACAATAGAGACACCAAAATAAAAATATTCATGATTCTGAAGCTGAAAATACAGAATTATTTTAGACGAATATGCTTGCATTCCGTCACACACTAGATTAATTTAAAATAATGTAGGCCATTTTAACTTGTACACTGCATAATCCCCAGTGTTAAATTAACACTGCTCAGTGTTTATATGAATCCACACTCAGAGTAACACTGAAGAAGTGTTAAAGTTAATAAAGTGATAAATTGAGTAATGATTGAGCATTATTGGAGACACCTGATGTTAAAAAGCAGAATCACTGAAGGAGAAAATCACAAATGTTAAGTCACCGTTATGGTGATCACTGTCTGCTTTAGTTGGGCTCTTGACACTTACATTTTCAACTTTACATTTTTTGGCTGCTGAAACTGAGTTATAACAGCCAGATGAACAAAGAGAAAATGTGATCTGATGGTATTGGTTATGATTTAACATATTTTTTTTTGACCTGGATCACTGAACTAGAGCCAGATATCTGAGTTAGGTTTACTTTATTGATTATAGCAGCACTCTCATTTTACAGCATAATATTTATAGCATTTTCAATGTAAGACAAAGGATTTCTTAAAAGTTGTTCTTATACAAAAAAAACAACAACTTCTAAAACCTTTCATATAGGCACACGCAGACATCAAGAATCAGAATAAGAATAAAGGGAATTACTAGGAAATTAAGTGTGTTATTCATTCATGCAGAAATGTATGATGGGAACCATGAATGAGTTTTGATTTGTGGCACCCAGAATGCACTGCAACATGCTTTATAATCGTCACCATTGTTGAGATTCACATGCTGATTCTTGATGTCCATGTCTAATTAAAAATAATAATAATAATAAGTTTTTATATCAGAACACCTTTTAAGAAATCCTTTGGATTACATTGAAAATGCTTAAATATATTATGCTGTAAAAAGCCAGTGCTGCTATAATCAATTAAGTAAACCTAAATAAGAGATTAGGCTCCAAATGTGTTCAGTGATTCAGGTCAAAAATTATGTAAAATCATAACCAACACCATCAGATCACATTTTCTCTTTGTTCATCTGGCTGTTATAACTCAGTTACAGTAGCCAAACAAAATATTAAGTTAAAAATGAAAGGGTCAACAGCCCAACTAATGCAAACTAATAATCATAATGGTGACATTCTGCTTGTTAACATCAGGTGTCTTCAATAATACTCAATCATCACTTAATTAATCACTTAATTATCACATTAACTTCAACACTGCTTCAGTGTTACTTATATCATTCTATAATGAACAACTATAGACCTATTTCAAATCTCTCTTTTATAGCCAAGATTATTGAGAAGGCTGTGTTTATTCAACTAAATGAGTTTGTGAATTCAAGTGGTCTTTTAGATAAATTTCAGTCAGGTTTTCGACCACAACATAGTACTGAAACAGCCCTAATTAAAGTTTTAAATGATATACGGCTGAATACTGACTCTGATAAAATAACAGTTTTGGTTCCATCTCAGTGCAGCATTTGACACTGTAGATCATATAATTCTTATAGATAGGCTGGAAAACTGGGTAGGAGTCTCCGGGATGGTCCTTGATTGGTTCAGATCGTACCTGAATGGTCGGAGTTACTTTGTTACCATCGGAAATTCTGAATCTGATAGGGTGGCCATGACATGCGGAGTTCCACAGGGATCAGTTCTTGGACCGCTACTGTTCTCTATATGTTACCTTTAGGCCAGATTCTACAGAACAATAACATTAATTACCATAGTTACGCCGATGACACTCAAATATATATGGCTCTTGACTCAGATGACAATAGTTCAATAGACTCTCTGTGCCACTGTATAGAACAAATAAAAACCTGGATGAATCAAAATGTTTTACAACTAAACCAAGATAAAACTGAGGTTATTGTGTTTGGCAACAAAAATAAAAGAACAAGTATTATTAAAGAATTAGTTTCTCGTGCCTTTAAAATCAGGGATCAAGAGCGTAATCTTGGTGTTATGATAGATTCAGATCTCACATTTAACAGTCATATCAGAGCGGTCACCAAAACAGCATTCTATCATTTGTAAAATATATCTAGAATCAAAGGATTGGTGCCTCAAAAAGACCTAGAGAAGCTTATCCATGCTTTTATCTCTAGTAGGGTTGATTACTGTAATGGCTTATTAACCGGACTTCCGGAGAAATCTGTAAAGCAGCTGCAGCTTGTTCAGAATGCTGCTGCTAGATTATCAACCAGGACTAAGAGAATAGAGCACATCACTCCAGTTCTTAAAACTTTGCATTGGCTCCCAATCAGTTATAGAATAGTTTTTAAAGTGATGCTTTTAGTCTATAAAGCACTGAATTGTTTAGGTCCTGAGTACATTTCTGAAATGTTGAAAAATATAAACCAAGCAGGACTCTTAGATCAATGAACTCAGGTCAGCTAGTGGAACACAGAGTTAGAACGAAACATGGAGAAGCTGCGTTTAGCATCTCTGCTGTACACGACTGGAACAAACTACCAGAAGGTCTTAGATGTGCCCCGAACGTATTGATTTTTAAATCTAAGTTGAAAACATTTCTTTTCTCACATGCTTATATGACTGAGCTCTTAAATCTAGCTATACTGTTCAGCTTTACATTTTCTTATTTTTTATTAAATCTTTATAATCTTTTTTGTGCTTGTTTGTATCTTGTATTTTATCATGATGTTTTTACCTTTTTGTAAAGCACATTGAATTACTTTGATGGATGAATTGTGCTATATAAATAAATTTTAACACTCTGAGTGTGGACTACATAAACACTGAGCAGTGTTAATTTAACACTGGGGATTTGGCATTATAAGGATACACACATATTCCCCCATTGCATTATTATACATTATATGTGTTTTAGTGTTATAGGCCTTACGATATGGAATAAGCCCTAATTTTCGTGCCACCCCTAACCTCCAGATCTTCAAATCTCAACTTTAAACTCATCTATTCACTATGCTCTGTAAATAATTATTTTCCTCTCTATTTCTCTGTCTTCCACTTTTTCATTTTTATGTTATATGCTTACTTTATCGAAATCGATGTTTTCTTTGAATCTGTAACTACTCATGTTAATTATTTGTAGTTATCGGTTGTCTCCATCTGCTTTTCTGCTTGTTTGATTGTTATAATAAGCAGATTGCTTGTCTCTTTGTCTGTCAAAACTGTTTGTATTATTTTGTGAAGCGACCTTGGGTTCTTGAAAGGTGCTTTAAAAATAAACATAATGATTATATTATATTCAACATTATATATAGTAGTTTAACGTAGTATTGACATTAAAACTCGGTAAACTTGATTTTTTTGGGGGGTAAATTAAACAATTTATACACAGTTGAAACTCGAAAAATTTGAATATCGCGCAAAAGTTATAATTTTGATGATCATGGCTTACAGCTTATGAAAACCCCAAATTCAAAATCTCAGAAAATTAGAATATTACATGAAATCAAAAAAAAAAGGAAAAAAAGGATTTTAAATACAGAAATTTCGGCTCTCTGAAAACTATAATCATGCATATGTCTATAGTTATATATACTAAATATATTAGTTTCAACTTTTAATTTGAATTACTGAAATACATGAACTGTTGCGCGATATTCAAATGTTTCGAGTTTCACCTGTATGGTCCCCATCCACGATACATATTGTTGCATTTTTGTATTGCGATATACTGTGACGCGATATACTGTTACAGCCCTAGTAGTTTGTTTATATTGCTTTTGTAATTAATAACCATACATTGTTTATGAGCTTATATTTATTACGTGGAATATTTAATGAAGGCATAAGCATGAGATAAAAGTGGTAAAAGAAGAAATTAAAGTAGCCCTATACTGACCTGTTATTCACTTGTACATTAATTTTCATTAATTCATGAAATTTAGTCTCCTAGACTGTCATCTGTCCTGACAATATCATGACAATCAGGCCTATCAGGTTCAGAGAAGACGATTCAATCAAAAATATCTGAAGATATTTCTCACTTCTCACTTTTCACTTGCCGTGTCGGTGTAGTTACTGTTTTGCTTCTGTATGGTAAAATGTAATGTCGTCTTTAAAAGTCGAGTTTTACCAGGTGGCTTCTCTCATTCAACATTTTAGTGATCCGACGGGCGTGGCCTCACTCCACATGTTCATTTTTTCTTTCGGCTCATAGAAATGCGTTGACAGTATAGATTTGAGGTCAGGGACGGGGCAAAGGTCAAGCTCCTGCTGCTGACATGAAAGCCCGTCTCAGCACACCTTGTTCTTTGTCTCTGTCGTTCGCTTCTGAGAACAGCTGTATCTTCACAATCTGGGGCTCATCGTGACAAAACAAAAGCCATGTGTTAATTACCTTTGAAGGTGTAATGATTTCAGGGCCAGGAAGATCCTTCATCTGGTTTCAGATGTAGGATGGAGAGAAGGCTGTGCTTTCATGTCTGGTTACAGTTTGACTTCTTTTATACCTGCCTGATGTGCAGACAGCCTGTGGGAAAATAGCGGAGGAGCCTTTTGCACCAAAGAATGTCCAGATTATACAGGTGAAACTCGAAAAATTTGAATATCGTTTATTTCAGTAATTCAACTTAGAAGGTAAAACTAATATATTATATAGACTCATTAAATGCAAAGTGAGTTATTTCAAGCCTTTATTTGTTATAATTTTGACGATTATGGCTTACAGCTTATGAAAACCCCAAATTCAAAATCTCAGAAAATTTACATGAAAAAAAAAAGGATTTTAAATACAGAAATGTCGGTCCTCTGAAAAGTATAATCATGCATATGTATATAGTAATATATACCAAATATTTTAGTTTCACCTTTTAATTTGAATTACTGAAATGCATGAACTGTTGCACGATATTCTAATTTTTCAAGTTTCACCTGTATTTCTGACAAACAGAAAGGGTTATTATTTTTTTCATATCAGTTAGCATATTACATAAACCTTAAACATATTGCATGACAAATATATTCTATATTCATAAAGTATAGGGTCATATTTTAAATAAATAAAGTGATGTGTAAATATTAAAAGCTATTGGAAATGTTTCAATCTTAAATTATATCATTATTATCCATATAATTTGAGTGAATGGACTAAGGCAGATTCAGAATTGTGTATGTCCCTTGACAGCACTCCAGCTAACATGAAGTTTGTGTAAAATCTAATGATCATGTTCTCCACCATCATTCAAGAATGATCCATAAAGCAACTCTGTGCTTGAATATACCTTTGGGATCTATCTGAGTTTGCACTATTTTAATAAAGACAGTTTCAACTTGAAGCTCCTTCTTCCTTGGAACGTACGTAACACATATTTACTAACAGCTTGTGTCAGCGCAAACCCGCGTTTGGCGTTAAAAAACTTTTTAAAGAAATTGAAAGCATCCTTTAACTCCTTTATCCAAATTCACTCTAGTACAATCTGAGATGCTCTGCAACCAGGTTTCTAGTATGAAAGCTACCACTTGCATACTTGATCCCATGCCTGGTAGCCTGTATAAATCCTGCTTTGGTCCTTTATGTTCCTCAGTTCTTGCAATAATAAATGATTCTTTATCATCTGGCGAGGTGCCAGCAGCACTTAAAACTGCTGCGGTTACTCCGGTTTTAAAAAAGCAAAATTCTGAGGTGAAAAATCTGTCAAATTATCGCCCAATCTCAAATCTCTCGTTTCTGTTAAAAATCTTGGAGGGTGTGGTTGCAGCACAACTAAACAAGCACTTAATTGAAAATAAACTATTTTAGCCTCATCAATCAGGATTTCTAAAATTACACAGCAATGAGACTGCATTGGTGAAAGGCGCTAATGACTTACTAATTGCCTCTGACTCCGGCTCCACGTCTCTTCTCATTCTCTTGGATCTCAGTTCAGCCTTTGACACTATTGACCATGCCCTATTACTCAATCGCCTCGAACATGTTTTTGGTTTATCAGAGACTGTTCTTGACTGGTTTAAGTCCTATTTCACTGACCGCAGTCAATTTGTTTTTTGGGTGGTTATAGGTCCAAAGCTGGTTCTGTTCATACGGGTGTTCCACAAGGATCAGTCTTTGGTCCTTTACTCTTTAGTATGTACATCTATCCACTTGGTCAATTACTACATTCTCTCAACCTTAACTATCACTGTTATGCTGACGAGACACAGATTTATATACATACTAGACCGGGTCAGCAAGTGAACGTTGGGCATCTTTCTAACTGTATTGCTGAGATAAAGACTTGGATGTCCAATAATTTTCTGTCACTAAACGGCTCAAAAACAGAAGTCATGCTCCTTGGATCTCCTCATCAACTGCGAAAGGTTGGATCCCCTACTCTATCTGTTGATGGCGTTGCATTGGAGTTTAAGACCGTTTATAGTTTAAGAAGTTTATAGTCATATTTGTCATATTTGACGCCACACTGTCATTTGAGCCTTTTATCCAAAATACAGTTAAAACATCATTTTATCACCTCAGAAATATAGCCCGGCTACGTCCCATGCTGTCCTTCTCGGTAGCTGAGAAGTTGATGAACTCTTTTGTTTTTAGCGCATTGACTACTGCAATGGTCTTCTAGCTGGGGTATCTAAATCATCATTAGATAAATTGCAATATCTTCAAAATTCAGCTGCTAGAGTACTCTTTTGGGGTCAGGGCCAGGGACCATATAACCCCGGTCTTGGAGTGCCTGCACTGGGTACCTGTTAGGTACCGTATTGATTTTAAAATCCTTGTGCTGGCCTATAAATCTCTGCACAATCTGGCACCTCATTATTTGACTAATTTATTAATCCCTTACTTACCACGTCGCAATCTGCGCTCCTCGCAGAGTGGTCTTTTGGTTGTTCCGAAGACACGGCTTCATACGTGGGGTGACCGAGCATTTTCTGTCTATGCTCCTAAGCTCTGGAATTCTCTTCCGGCCGACATCAGGGAAGCAAATACTTTAGTGACTTTTAAATCTCTTCTTAAAACATTTTATTTTAGGATTGCTTTTACATGATCATAATGTTATGTGTTTATTTGTGTATTTACATTGTCTTACTCCTCTGCTGTTATGTCTGTCTGTAAAGCGCTTTGAGAAAGCTACTTTTAAAGGCGCTATACAAAATAAATATATTATTATTTTTATTATTATCATGTTAACCTATATTCCCTTTGTGTATATATACCCTTGTGTTTCTCAGGTTAGTTGTTAGGTGTAACATGTTCCTGTCTTAAGTTTCCTGGCTATCCTATGTTTGGTTATCTTGTGGATTACTATCAATAAAGGGATAGTTCACCCAAAAATGAAAAATTGCCCATGATTAACTCACCCTGAAGCCATCCTATAGATGTATATGACATTGTTCTTTCAGACGAATACAATCGGAGTTATGGCAACCGCAAAAATAGGTAGAAGTCTCCATTTGCTCTCCTTTTAATCTTATTGCTATCTAAAAAAACTATTGACCTATCGGTAAGCCCTATCCACCTCACTTACTGTCGCCATCTCGGACAAACAAATGGAGTCGCTAACTGTCATTTAGTGACAGCTGTCAGTGAAATATGGTGGGTAACAAGATTCATTTGAAAGCGAGGGTTTACAGATCACAATGCAAGTGGGAGAAGCCTCATGTTACAACCGTCACGATCACAGATGAACAACATCCAGGATCAACACTGTTCATGTATTGCAGGGTAAGATTAAATTAATTTACATTCAACCAGTTTAATATGGAGAGGCACTGAATTGTAGACCAGTCTGTACATGATGTGAGAACAGTTAGCTATTTAGGTTTGTATGTTAGCATGAACTCACTAACTTGAATTTTCTGGTTGTTATATTCTCATTAAGTTACAATTAAAGTTTTTTCCTTCAACAGGATTGCGGTTGAATCCTTAGGGAACCAGGTTACTGCGCTCACATTATTGGATTAATACACAGCTTAATCCAAAGCAGACGTTTTGTTTGGGTTTTGGAAAGGGAATAAAATAAATTCCATTGCCCATCCTCTCAGGATACATGGAATCAGGCACATCGTTTTACCAATTTTGTATCATAAACGCCATCAAACCGATGAGCGCTTTGGATCTTCCAATGTTTCTCTATGGCTCTGAAACCTAAAGATCCCTGTGCATCTGATATACTCAACTGCCATTGGCTCATCTGCGTTCAAGGGGAGGGGCTTAGCGATAGGCCAACTGAGATATCAAAGAGTTCTCATTATTGATTTTTCTTTCCTATGAGGATAGAGAGAAGAAAGGACATAATACTAAAGTGTCATTTAAAATTGTATTAAATACCTTAGGGGCTTTTCAAGGAATTGATGCCATACCAAGATGAGAATGCTGATGAACAAAGCCAAGCAATCAGATGTGCATGTTCTACCAAGACAAAAGCAGAGATGCTTATTCCAGGAACCTAAAAGTACATTCCCAGAGTTGGAAACATGGATGGAAAGTAATCAAGCTGTAGAATGATGTCATCTTAATGAAAGACACATCATCAGGGAGCTGGTTGGAAACTGGCACGGTTTGGCGCAAACTGAGCTACATCATACAAGAGCTCAACATCAAAGCAGGTGCCAGGCTCCTCGAAAGGCCTGATGTGTGCCAGCAGCGTTTCTGACTGTGACATCTCACTGGCACAGCACAATGAGCTGTAGCGTTATGAACACATGCAAATTGTGTATTTTGTATGATTGAGACAAAAGCTCTGGAATTTCACACGGAGAATGAAATGTGACTTATACAATACATTTTCCAAAATGTTTAAAAAAGTTTGTACTTGTTGAAATTCAAACAACACACGTAACACACATGACTAAACCTGATTGGTTCTTATGATAATGAGCTCGCACCTCATTATCACTTCGGTTTATCAGTGCTGTGCGTGTGTGTGTGTGTGTGTGTGTGTGTGTGTGTGTGTGTGTGTGTGTGTGTGTGTGTGTGTGTGTGTATCTTAAATGTAATTAGATTTAGAAGTCTAAATTTAAACTGTTCAATTATATAGAGCGATCATGTCTCTTTAGAGGACTTGGGAGGAAACCACACGATTCATATGGATTAGATGATTTTTTTTATTATTATTTTTTTTGCAATGAACTTTTTGATGCTAACGTGAACAGTTTTGGTGAATCGTTCATCCAAGGGATATACATCTCTCAGGTTTCATTAAAATATATAAAATATATATTGATTAAACGAACCGGTTTAAGAAAACGAAGTGGTTTAATCTCATATCTGCTATAGAGATTTTTGAATCCGGCCTAATGGAAGGTGATACGCTCAGTCTCGGTAGGAAAATGTTAGCATTGGTCCGTTTCATGTGTCTAATTTGTGCTTCCTTTGAGTCATTCATGTAAAAATCTGTTTATTTAATTGTTTTTTGGGTAATGCTGCAAGTCCTAGTTGTCCTGACATACAATATTTTGCACAACTTCTATAAATTTCCTTAAATCTTTGCTAGAGATGAAGCATGTTAGCAGATCAAAATAGTAAGAAATACCCTAGGCTAAAATAAACCACAATTATCAACATCCAACATATACAACATGCCCTCTAATACTCACATTATTGCTGTAAATAACTATATCAGTGATTTTTTTTTATTGATTGGTGTTGGGTTTCTTCTAATTTCATGTTTAATGTAACTCATAGCGTGATGTATAGTGACGACAGACAAGAGGATAAAAATGGACACTATGTCTAGCTTGATGAGAATATAGCCAAAGCTTTGAAAGGTAAACTGAGAAGTCAACGAAATTCTAATGCATATCTATGCTAATTATAATACATGGATACAAAAATGTTAGTTAATCATTGGTTCATTTTATAGAAATTCTTCTTCCCTTCTTCACAGATCCTGTGATAAATACTTCAGTCTTCAAATACTACAGTATCTGAACCACAAGCCTTCAGTTGCAGAAAATGTGAGTCGTACTCATAGAAGTGACAGTCCACTTGAAGATGAAGATGTGATGTTTACTCTTCTGTTTCTTTGGTTCAGGCATTTGTAGGCCTAAGTTTGTAAATAATGCATTATTCTCTTCTGCACATTGTTTTTCACTAACCTTTTTTTCTTTTTTCCCCCCAGAAAATTGCATCGAAAATTGCAATACAGGTATAACTGAAATTTTCTACAAAAAATGTAGTGATGAATTCGAAAAAAATAGCTCTGCCATAGCCTTTCAATGATCTTTCATTTATTATGATGTATTGTGTTCAAGAGATTACATGCTGCTGTACTTTTTAAAGGTACTCTAGGTATTTATTTTGCAATGTACACAAGATAGTATATTAAAGTTTTCTTGATTTCAAAGTGAGTGTATGTCTTAACATTTATATTTAATTATTTTGCACTTTTAAAATACCATTTTGAATACTGAAAAAAACAGCCTTATAATAAACTAGTAGTGTAAAGCGAATTAATTTCTAATCAGTTGAAATGCTATTGAAATATTCTTGACGCACATGAAAATGAAGCTGCTATACATATTCTAACTTTTAGTTTAAGAAATAGGAAAAGTGTAAAGAAGCACACTTAAATTGCACGAAATGTACTTGAAGTTGTTCCATTTTATCACAATTTAATATATGAAAATATATTGCAAATAGCTTAAAATTGATCTTAAGCATATCTTGAAATACGCTTAACATAATTGAAGTTTTTTTAAAATTATATATTTAATACGCTCTTAGTATAGTATAATTTAAATATATTAAGTATGTCCAAAAAAGCACAATTTAACTATATTTCCTGTTCACCTGAGTGTCTATTTACACTGAGCAAATAGATTGTCTTGTTGGCAAAGGCTATTTGCAGTAATTCCGTTACCGAATCAAACGACAGAATTCCATAGAAAGTAAGTACTCTCAATTTCGCTTTTGACGCAACCAACCCTAGATTGTATCCGCCTTTTCCCGATCCTGTTCTTCTCCCTATTATCCCATCACATAGACGTATCAGCTCGGAGAGGTGAGAAGACAATATTAAAAAAGTTGAAATAAACAGCCTAAACATTATTTAATAGCCCTAAAATTGAAATTACGTTGATCAGGCTGGCACGTCAGCCGTGACACATGATACTCATTTTGTAAATAGTATCAGCCACCATTCACAAGAAGTATAAATATAATTCAAGTAACACTGTTTACACTCTTTTTGCTATCACTTAGTGTAAATAGCATCAAATAATAGGAGTAACCTCTCCCATATGCATATTTAACATTTTCAAAAGTAAAGGTATATGGTATTGAAATGTGTGGTTGCTAGGGTGTCCTGGGAGGTTGCTAGGTTGCGGCTTACAGGGCCAAAAACAAACAAGTGAATTTTCTTAAGTGAAATAAAATAAATGATGCACTCGAAAAAATATTGGGATATTTTTTCTATCAAAATCCTGGGTCGAGTCTTTTGGGTAATTTTTTGGGGTTATTTTTTCAGTATTTGGGTAGTTATTTGTGTTACTCAGCTTCTGGGTCAGACGCAACAACCAAGTGTTTGGGTAGTTTTCTTGTGTTACCCAGATCTTGGGTCAGACATAACAACCCAGGGATTGAGTTATTTATCGCACCTCTTCAAGAGAGAGCAGTGCAGCTCCGTCAAAATGGTGCATGTCTTCGGTAAAATACAGGTTTGTGCAATTTTATTTGATCCATAAATTCGTTATTGTGCTGTATATCTTTTAATTTTATGCATATCAACATACAGGGGCGCGATGTGACTCGCCTAAACGAGTGTCACGTCGGTCTTTTCGCGTGACGGAAACGTACCTTGCATACACTTTTATGATTTTATTCGAAAAGATACAGAATATAAATAAGTATAATGTTAAAATATGTTCTTAGAACTGTACACTGATTGTTTATGGACAGGTTATGGAGTCAGTCGCCACTTATAAAATATGATTGAAAATAAAGGAATTATCATGCAAGCCAGTGGTTGTATCGAATATTTTTTAAAAAAGTTTAGAGGTAATAAATTCATGTATAAAGTAAAAAAAGAAAAAAAGAAAGTAAAGAGAAAAAAAAGAAGTAAAAATGAATCAACTACGCTGAGTTAAATCAACCCATTATGCTGGGTTAAATAAATAACCCAATTTACTGGGTAAAATGAACTCAACATGTGTTCTGTCCTATATTTACCCAGCCCAGTGTTTTTTTTAGAGTGTATAAGCAGTAGATCAGAAGATGATTTCAGTTGATAAACACGTTTTCTTTAGCATTTTACAATTCAGATTTAGAAACCAAAGATTCATGGCCAAAGGCTTTCTTGACACTGCACTCTAAAAAATGCTGGGTGGTTTTAACCCAATTTTGGGTCAAATATGGACAAACCCAGCCATTGGGTTAAATTTTTAAATTACATTTTTGTTTGAGTTTGTCCATATTTCGCCCAAAATGTATTAGAACAACCCAGCATTTATTAGAGTGTGGTCAGTGTCAGATTAGGACAATGCCAATCAAATAATACGAAGCTGATATTTGCTTTCCAGCCTCTTCTTATTTCCACCTACACAAGAGGGTGGAGTGTGGCGCTCTGGGGCTCAGCTGTGTCATTTTGAAGGGGCCCACAGCATTTCGTAGACATACACACATACACACGCACATGCAGGCCAACCAAAACACTTTTCGTTGGAAAATACAGTGCAGGACTGGTTTCGCTAGCATCCCAGGAGCACATTTGATGTGGTTTTACTTGGATATCTCAGAAAATAAGGGACTTCTGCAAAACATTACTAATACTAACAGACAAAGGGTTAAATAAAAACAGGATTTGATCTGCTGCTTTAAAGATTCCTCCGCCTGTTTATCTGTTTATCCACCCTAGACATAGATCAACCAAGTGTGATTCCATTTCTAAATACCCACATCCACACAAACAAATTACCCAATATTATCCATACAAACAAATTAGTCATCTCCCATTTGAACTAGTATACAAGCTGTCAACTTTACTCCCATAATCTCTCCATGCCAGGGTACGCAAAAGGAAAGCTGCGCAGTCTTGAAGTAGTTAGTCTTCCTTCATGAAATGAGGCATCATCTGCAACCAATAGAGACACTCTTGGTTACGAAAGGAGAGCCTGTTTGACAGATGTCTCCTGCTCTACTGAAGTCCACTTCCTAGATGGCACCTCATGACTTACGTTTATGGTCAAGTTTGTTTACTGATTCAATGGAGTGCACACAGAACACATTAATGGAGCGTAGAACATGCCAAAAAGACCTGAATAATGTTTGTTTGCTTTTATGTCATACTTATATTACAACATCTGACGCTCTAAAACACATTTGCAGGATTTTTCACTTAAGACTTATACCACATTATTGATTCCGACTCTTCTGGCTTTAATGGATTATCATACTCAAGCTCTTTGTAGATTAACACCATCAAATGCAGAGTCAAATTCAAGTGTGACTCTGACTCTAACAACGCCCTGAGATGCAATCATGCACGCTTAACCATGAAACCATACCGAGACGTTATACTGGAGCTCAACCCGCCCCCAAAATTTGGTGTCACTTTAAAGAAATCTGTTAAAGAAACTTCTTAGTGAATTACAAAGGTTTTATAGATGGTGATCTCTGCTTTGTTCTTGGAATGAGGACTTCCACCTGTTTCTGATGATGGGAGCTGGAGCCTGTCCCTTTTAAGAGCTTGATCCTTCTTGATCTCTTTGATGTAACTTGACCTAACAGTTCTAGCGAGAAGAATTTGATGATTTTGGATGGGCTCTTTTAACTAGCTGCGTAGGAGATATGAGAATTGAGCAAAATGAGTAGAGCCAAAGTAAGGATGGATAAAACTGGGTTAGAAAAGCTTGATGAAGTCAACGTGAAACACCAGTTGCAGCTCATGATACTTCAGTAATCTGACGTTTCAACAGGAAACGAGATATTCAATTGGAAAATAAAATGCATTTTAAAATGGATTTATTTTTTTTCATTGGAGATGGATTAGTTTGTGAAAATTGGGCATTACATACCAGAATTCTGCCAGGTGGTTAAAGGGCTTTTATATATGGACTTTTAGTTTGTAGTGTTGTCTTCCTGTTTCCTGTTCAACTTTTGATTTACTGATTGTTCTCATCTGTGTCTTGTTACCCTGATTAGTACTTATGCATTTAAGCCATTGGCTGCATCTGAAATTACATTCTTCCCTACTATATAGTAGGCGAAAAAACAGCAAGTGACAAAATAAGTATGTCCGACTTACATTCACAGTACTCATAAAAGAGTAGATCTGGATAACCGACTTACGGTGAGATTCTGAAGTGTGTATATGATGGGCATTTTAATATCCCATGAGGCCATGGGGAGAGGATTTGTGAATGACTGTGAAGCGACCCTAGTAGGTCACGTGACAATAACAACAAGGTGGGTGTGATATGTCTGGATTACTTTACTACACACATTCATAATATATAGAACATACTTTTTTTAGCGGTCATGAAGTAAGTACCTATTCAAGAGAATATGTGATTTCGAATGCAGGTTTCCAGGGTTCAGTGTCAGGTCTTGTCCTGGATGTGCCGTCATGTGCTCAGTTTCGTTGCCTGTGTTCCTCTGTTTCCTGGTTCTTGTGTTTATTTTGTTATTATTGTTATTAAATAAATGTTTGTCTGCAGTTGGATCCTGTTCTCCCTCGTGTCTGAGGCACTGTTTACATTTGGCATTAATAGGCGTTTTGGTCGATTGGCTCACAAGTGGATGACACTAGTTTTGAGCTTGTCCTCCTCCAGAAGTAGTCGAAAACACATGCGTTTGAATGGCCACACAAGACCGCCTAATGACCTAATGAGTTAACATCATGGGATATGCACTAGCCAGACGGCATTTACATTTTGTCTGCTGAAGTCAAGTCAAGTCACCTTTATTTATATAGCGCTTTTTACAATCCAGACTGTTTCAAATCAGCTTTACAGAGACAACAGGAAAATAATGTTGTAATAATATTGTTAAATATAAAATTAAATGTCCTCAACTAAGCAAGTCAAAAACCAATGGCGACAAAGGCGAAGAAAGGCATCTAAAAGTCCTGAAGGCTCGTTCAAGAACAATAACTATAACTATGTTAGCGTCCACACCAGCGGACGATATCGTTCTGTTTATTCTAAGCGCATGTTTGTCTGTTGCTTTAAATGCTCAAGCAGGATTGTTTCTGATTGGCTGTCAGTGTTTTAATCGTTCATCAGCTGGATAAAATCATTCTGAAATTGATTCCAACAATATCGTTTCTCTGTGCCCTTATCGTTATAGTTGTGGTGTGAACTCTGCTATTCTTTAATATTGAGGTATAAACAGAGCCTGAGTTCACAAGACATTACAACATCATCTTATAACTTGGGCATTTCCCTCAAAGGGACATCTTTGTACCATAAGAACCCCTCTTAGTAGTTCCTTAAGGGTACATATTATTACTCAAAGGCAATAATACTAATTTTCAATATTTTAAGGGGTAGGTAAGGTACAACATTGTGCCTTTAAGAGCACTCCCACAGTGACAAGCCGTCGGACCAGGTATAATCTTTGCACACATTTATGTCCTCACAGTGCACCAATATAGGATCAAAAAATATCATTCTCCATTTACGGCACTGTGTAGGAATGTATTCTTATGATTTTATGTTGAATATGTTTTACCACCGACTGATTGTTGTAAGAAATGGGCATATTTTCCCTTATGTTGCCATTCATGTCACAGCTCAGAACAGTCACTAATAAAGGTAAATTATCTTGTGTCCTCAAACCATTTTATTGGAAAAGCGAACTTGAACTAATGTGTATCAATGAATGGTGCATAAGACCAGAACACACATAACATAAACAGGGTCTGCACTTTCTTTCTCTCACACTTTTTTTGATGTTTGATTATTATTAATAATGAATGCCTGAATGCTAAGCATGATGGTCATGCCAAGCAAGAGTTTAGTGAAACCTGTGGATGGCACGTGCAACTGATAGGCAATAAAAAAAATAAAAAAATAATAACAAAATATTTCCTTTTTCTTTAAATCCTCCCTTGTTTGGCTTATGCTACACTGAGCAATGCCTGAACTTTGTATTTTGAGCACTTCTTGCGTTGTTATTGCCTCTTCACAATGACTTAACTTGTCTTTAGTCCTCAGTTGTAAGTCGCTTTGGATAAAAGCGTATGCTAAATGACTAAGTGTAAGTGTAAGTGTAATAGGAGATAACAGACAGCCTTTGACTTTGACAGTGGAGAAGGGTCAGAGAAAGGGGGGTTAGAGAGGAACATTGCAGCTCCTGGGTAACTTTCAGCTACTCTTAGATTGACTCACTTGGACCAGCACGAGAGACATCTTACAGCGATGAGTTACTGCAAAGATCTGTTCATTCCTGTGATGAGTAACTACCACAACAGTAACGTTATCCCCAATGTCGTGTCACCGTGTGTGACGGGGCCCCCGGAGAAGGTGTAGCAGAAGTAAAGATCCATCTGTGAGTGATTTAATGACTACAGTTCCAGAGATGATGTGTAATAAAATGGGAGGTATGGGTCAAAGTGACTAGACTCAATCAGGGACAGACCCTTCTGAGTCCACCACATGCTCTAATCTCTACAAACATCTGTTTGAAGTTCCTCAATGAAAACCATCAGTCCTGCTGGTGTGACCTCATGTAGAACGACCACCTCATTTTTTTGCTATAGCTCACGAAGTACTGTGTGACGTGTGCTGCACATCCTCTGCATTTGTCCATACTTTCCCCACAACTGAATTTTTTATGAGGATAGTTCACCCAAAAATGGAAATTGAGTCATGATTTACTCACTCTGTCTTTCCAAACCCACCTGAACTTCTTCTGTGGAAGCCTGCGCTTCTCTCGCTTTTCATGAAATAGACCTTAGCCGGTTTATACAGCACATTGAAGATAAAAACGAGGCTATGAGGGATAGACTTACAGTCTGTGCGATTGCATACATTGTGTAAAGATTCGCCTTCTTGATGACATCACGCACGTCGTTAAACACGGCAAACGATGATTAGTCAAGAAGCGTGAAGTCTGACATGTTTCTTGTCCACGACACAACAAGGAGTTCAGGAGTCAAAATCTGACATAGTTATCATTGTAACATACATAGTGTAGTCTGAACGCAGCATTAGGCTGCCTTATATGCTATATCCAGGTTTTTCAAGACTTTGGGAACCCTGGTTCTTCGATGAAGAAGAAAAAAAACAGTTGTTGAAGCAGTAAAATAAAGCTAATATGCTTCTTTTAATATTTGTTTGTGTCCAATTTTAAATCAATTTAAATCTCTTCACACCCTCTTTAAAGGGTTAGTTCACCCAAAAAATGTAATTTCTGTAATTAATTACTTGTTCCAGACCTTTAAGACCTTCGTTCATCTTCGGAACACAAATGAAGATATTTTTGATGAACTCCGAGTGGTTTCTGACCCTCCATAGACTGTATCATCATTGCAACCTTCAATGCCAAGAAAGGTAGTAAAGACATTGTTTAAATAGTTCATTTGACGGTTCAACCTTTATGTCATGAAACGACAAGAGTACTTTTTGTGAAAGTACTATTGCCCCCCCCCCCCCCCGACCCCCCCCCCCCCCAACCCCAACCCCCCCTGCCCCAAATAATGACTTTATTCAACAATTTATTCCACGTCATTCTCCTACGCTGTGGACGTTTGCCTTGTCCAAATACCCACACTTGTGGTCTTGACCACTTGAGAGCGAGTGCACACAACAGGATACGGTATGTGTAGGCCTATTTTGTACAATATTTGCATCTGTTTTATCACTTAATTAGAAGCACCAGTTTTCAATTTGTGTCTTCTGTTACATAGCGACTACTGAACAGACATGTAGAAGTTTATTTTAAAATGCAAAGTATTGAAAATATAATAAATAAAAGCTCTGTAAACACTTGAATTTTTTTGCAAGACTATAAGTGTGTCCAATCGAGTAATCAAAAGTTCTACACACACTTGCAGTCTTTACGCCTACTTGAACACTTGGGCCAAATAGAGGAAATACAAGTGCAAGTAGACAAGTGGTCAAGTGCAAAGTCAAGTCAAGTCAAGTCAAATATATTTATATAGCGCTTTTCACAATACAGATTGTATCAAAGCTGCTTCACAGTATCAATCAAAACAACTTAACAATGTTTGTTTATTACTGGAAAAAAAGACATCCTAGTTTGGTAGAGCTGATCAATGGTATGATTGGTTAATTAATTTGAATATCCCCAACTGAGCAAGCCAAAGGCAACAGTGGCAAGGAACCGAAAAACTCCATCCAGTGACCTAATGGTGTCCTAACACCCCATCAAATGACCCAATGGAGAAAAAAAAAACCTTGGGAGAACCCAGGCTCAGTCGGGGGCCAGTTCTCCTCTGGCGTTTATGAACTAGAGGCCGAATTTTCAGTAACTGTAAGATAAAAAATTTATATGAATGCCTGGCTAAATAGCAAAGACCGCAAGTGTGGGTATTTGGACAAGGCAGTCGTGTAAACAGTGCAGCGCTTCCATACGACAGAACGCTGGCTCACTATTGGCCGACGCTGGTCATGTGAGCATCAAGACACATGCGTGTGTTGCTGACGCAGAAACTAGCCAATAATGAGCCGTTGTTCTGTGTTTATCTCTGTGTTTACTAAAATAAATACATTTCCCTGCTTCACTCTTTCTCTTTGTGGATTTACTACACACGCCAGCAAAACGTGACAATCACAGCATGATTTAATATACTGCTTAATGGGCAATATTTCACTACTATTGGTTTACTATTATTAAATTGAAAAGCGGAAACTTAGAAATACACATGAAAATGTATTGTTAAAATGTATTATTGTGGCATCTGCAAGCAAGTTTTTATTTTTAACCCTCTGGTGCTGGTAATTTTTTATAGAAATTAAATTAATGTTCTATATTTTAGTTCGTTAATGTTTTTTTTATTTAACATTTTGTATTTTTAGGGGATTTTATGGTACTACATTATATTTATGCTGTATTTATAATACATTTATTTACTTTTTGAGCATAGACCTGCAAATTAAATTTCCAACTTAAGCTGTCGTAAATATTGAATGCTTTAGAGCACAGACTTCAGTTTGATCTCTTTTCAAAGACCACACTTGGCAGATTATTGCTGAAGTGAAAAAAGTCACTGAATTTTACGTTCATTGTTGTGAATTTTTTTATATGAAAAATATATTTTCAAAAACATGTTTTACTCATAAATAAATCCATTAATCTTTACAAGTTGTGTTCAAAATCTTCGAATCATGTCCATGATTTTTTTTTTCCATAGCAAGAGCCAAAAAACTATTTTCCTAGCATTTCGGTGAAAAAACGAAGAAGAAAAAAAGTAACTTCTTCTGATCAAAAGTGACCGAAGAGCACCAGAGACACTTAATTGGCAGTACTAGTGACTGTATGAAGTAATTTCTCAAGTTCCCACAGGTGTCCTCCTATTAACCACAGGTGTAGACAATCAACCGGATATATTAACATTGACACTCACATGACCAAATAGCTTTATCAAATGTAATAAGATTTTTTTTGGAGCCATCATTAGATGGGCTTGAGTGTTTAATGGTTCACGTCTGAATAGAGGGTGACTGGACTGTTCTTCAAGTGTTTAGCATCTGAACAGAAGAAGACTAGGTAATTGACGGAATGAATCGACTCCAATGGGCCAGTTCCCCCGTAGCATGCATACAAGTGAAAGCACTGGTCTGAAACAACAGGCTTGTTAAGTGTCGCGTTAACACCAGCCACTTGACACCCCCTTATCCCACCGCGTGCTCAATGGCCGAAGCAGGAATCCCGCGAACCCCATTACATTAACGCGATGTGTGAAACACTTAATGAAGACATCGTAAAGGGAAAGAAAAAGGACTCGAGTTAAAATAAACAAAGATCGATGGATAAAGCAAGACGTTTTGAGCTGTGGTAACGAAAAGTGCGAGTTTGTTATTTGTTTGACTTGCACCGATATAAACCAGTTTAATATTTAATTTGCCCACTAAAAGGAGCGTCCCGTGCGGGTTTCCCTTCCGACTCCAAATATTCAGCAGAGGGAAAGTCTGAAGGGTCTTCATGAGGGTGGAGGAGTGATGACGGACTCCTTTGATCTTCAGAGGCCCTCGTCTACAGACTCCAGTTGATAAAAAAGCGCGGAATCTCTTATAGTAGCCTAGGACACGCACAACGTAGCTGGCCTAGACAAGTTTTCGTTCCCATTATGAAATTAAAAAAAGTTTTCTCACAAGACTGCAGACTATAGGTAGCTGGACTTGTAATAGACACACACTTGAGAAATAAAAAGCTGGGCTGTTTCAACCCATGTTTGGGTCGAATAGGCTAGATAGAGAAAACCAACCGACGGGTTTACAAATTTAACTAAAACATTTAAACCAACAGTTGGATTTGCTCGTTTTGTTTATTTTGTGGGGTCAAAAATGGACAAAGTTGGTTTCAAAATTAAACTAAAACATTTAAACCAAGGTGTATTTGAGCACATTGTTTATTTTCGGGGTCAAATATGGACAAAACCAACCGTTGGGTTAAAAATTCTATTTTTATTTTAAACCAACAGTTCAATTTGTCCAAATTTGACCCAAACATGGGTTGAAACAACCCAGCATTTTTAGACAGCATATTTCTAGTACATATGCTGTATTTTGAAGCTAGTCACCAAATAATAGGCCTACATTATAAACTTTAAATTATAGTAAAATTAAAATTATATGCTACATAAACTATAAAGAATTGTTAACACCAATAATAAAGTAGCCTAGATCCACCACTGCTTGTAAATTCTCACGCTATTTGTTATATAATTTCTATATTTACATAGATTTTTTTTTCCAATCCACAAGAGCCAAGTGTCAGAAAAATCTTATTCTCACTCTATAAATTCCCGTGGATTAGGAAACTGGCATTTCAATGCCAATAAAAGACTACCACATCAAGAAAAATATCGCAGATCAAAAGAACCCAACTATGAGCTTTTTTTTCAATAAATGAAAAGGACAGAAATGAGTGCGACTGGATCACGCCCCTCCACAGCGATTGGTTCGCGGGAAAGAGAGCAGGGTTAAAACCCAGAGCGGGTTAAACACACACACAGGTAGTGAACAGAAGAGCACGCAACAGTCAGGGGAGTGTTCGTGTCAGTTGAGGGAGCAGTGTATTAAGTATTTAAAAGAAAAAGAAGAAAAGCTTTAAAGGACCTCCAAGTTTTGCACTGAGAAAGCTCACCTGTTCCACACATTTTTGACTTTATGTAACTATTATCTTTAGTTATTTTTTTTTTGTGAGTGTGTGTGTGTAACTGCTTGTGCAGACTTTCAGCAGCACCTCAGGATTTGGAGGAGCGCGTGATGAAGTGCAGGGCGTCGCAGACGAGCGTGCGGGTGATGAGCGTCGTTCATTGGGCTGTGATGCTGGGATTGTTCCAGTGCGGCGCGCTCGACGCGCGGAGGTTCCGCGGAGGTCGAAACCCGCAGCCACGACGCGTGCTCCCCTCCGCACAGTCCCGCGACCGCGCGGAAACCACCGAGAGCTTCTCACTGGATTTCACAGCCGTGGAAGAAAACATGGACAACTTCATGACTCAGGTGAAGAACCTTGCGCAGTCTCTGTACCCGTGCTCGGCGCAGAAGCTCGACTACGACATGAAGTTACATTTCCTGGAGAATACATCGGTCACCTGTAACGACGGGACCCCAGCAGGGTAAGAAAGCACGCCGGTTACAATAAAAAACGTTAGGTTACACAAAAGTGGGATGCTTATATTGGACAGTATCTGTGCATCATTTTAGGCACGCGCCGACTCACACCATATAATCTCGACCGTTATTGTTGCGAGTTTACAGTAAAACCGACTGAGCCATCGCTGTCAGAACTTATACCGTATAAGTTCCTCTCATCGTCAGAAGAGGCATACTATTATGAGTCTACTTACAGTAGCAATGGCATTTTAAACTATAAGCAGATTATGGTGACCATTGTACAGTAGTCAACATCTGAAGTGGATCAAAACCTTTCATCAAAGTTATATATGAATTTTGAACAATACCCGTTCTAACTTTTTTGATCCACTTCAAATGTTGACTACTGTAGTTTTTACACCTACATTCTAAAATTGACATCATTACACAGTCAAGGTTCTTTATTGGCTTCTATGGTTACAGGAAGAACCTTTAACATCCATGGAACCTTTCCATTGAATAAACTGTTCTTTTAGATTATTAAAATGTTCTTCATACTATGACAAAAAAAAAAAAAAATGTTCTTTTGAAACCGTTCACTGAAATAGAAGAATGATTTTTGGTTCCCCAAATAACTATGGCATCGCTGGAACCTTTTTTCACCACTTTGTATCAACAATTTCTGTCATTGCTTCCTGATTTTAGTTGGGGTTTAAACTCCAAGCGCTTAAGAAAAAGCTTCGACTTTTGCATTTGGCATCAAGTTAAATAAATGAATTAAGATACAAATGAATCGCTATGAGTGTGTTCTCCAGTAAAGTCTAAGCATCTCCTAATTGGTTTTGACACACTTGAAAGACAGTGACCTGGCAGTTTCATGTCAGGTAAAATCAGGTTTTAAAGCAATAATACTAATCCAATAATACAAATGTAAGGTGTTGTCAGAGCAAGTTGAGCATGTCAGGATCAGGTTGAGAAGAATATAGCGAGAGAATAAACAGTAATACAGTGACAGGTGGGTGGGGCTTGAGTACAGTAAGAGGGAGATATGTGATACATCGGTCAAGTGTGTCTAATATCTGCTTGTGAGATGATTTTCAACTGAGTGACAATAAAACGTCTGATTTCAGTGACATCTCAACTGGCTGTTGTGCACCTGCCACTGCTGATCGTTCACAATTTATATCTATTTTATTTTTGTTACAATCAGAGAAAAAGCTGTCTGTGTCTCTGCAAAAATCCGAACACGTCCAAAGAGTCCAAAAGCCCAGAGTAATTGCCAATCATTAACCCCAACCGCCAAGTGTTGAACCCAAGAGTGTTTTATTGTTGACCCCGCTCTACACCTGGAGACTGAAACTCAATTCAAGACACTCTGGTCAAAACAACACAAGCTAATTGGCTAAAATGCCCAATTACTAGAATATATGTAATGCTAATAAAAGCATATGCTTGATTGTCATGTTTTGTGATCTTGTGACAGTATTTCTTGGTTTTAGACACTACAAAATGACTGCCATATGCATTATTTACAATATCAGTAATTGATTACTGTAAAAAAAAGTTATCGCCTTAAATTAAGTACAATCAACTTGGATGTTTAAGTCATAACTTAAATTACATTAAACTGACTTAAAAACGAATGAATTGAATCTTTTAAACCTTATAAAAAAATTGCCTAACTTATTTTGATGAGTTCAAACATGTTGTCATAATTCATTGATCATATTATTTTTTACAGTGCCATGTGCATTATTTACCATATGAATAAGTGATTAGGCACCAGACACATCATGACATCCCTGAGCCTCTGCCGTCTTACATTGAAATCTCAAGCACTGAAGTTAAAAATCTAGACTCTGTACGAAGTAAAAGTGGAGACAAATATTCAGAAGTAAAAAAATAATAATAATAATAACAAAAATGGACCCAGCTTGCATACAAGTACTCTTTCCTTGACAGTTTCATGTGTAGGCTGATGTTGACAGTGCTAAATCTATATACATAATAATCAATAGGATAAATCTTGTTAAAACAACCTATTTATCCTGCACATCTTGTGAGGTAAACTTTCATTATGCATGATCTTTTACAGTGAACAAACTCGCACTATGATCCTTTATATAAAACTTTGATATGCCTTATATTCATGCAAATCTGCTTCTATAATGATTATTACATTCAAAAACTCTTTATATGAAGCAGTGTTAAGCACAGTGTTTTGGAGTTAAAGAATATTAACAGTGAAATGGACTTTCACATTCGCCTTCATTTGTAATTGACAATATTTATGGTAGATGCATAAGATCTGAATAGCTGGATATATTGAGTAACAAATAGGCTTTAACTGTTCATCTGTTTTTGACTTCTTGCAACATCCTTAAGTGTTCCTACGCTTGAAGTTCTGTGAAACTCAAAATCACTCCTAGATAGTGCAGAAAAGCTTTTAGGATCAGGCTTATCCTAATTTTCCAGCATTTATAAAAACCTTTACTGAATGTCCGCGTTAAGTTTATGAGCGCTTGCAACCTAAGCTTTATAAGCTGTAATGCAGTGAAACATAAATTGTTAGCGTGTAAGTAGTGGTGAGGTGGGTAATAGTGAGAAATGTACACCACATGCCAAAAATGTGGTCACCAGTGGCATAAATTGGATGCAAATCAAAGCTGTCTTTAATTATGGCGGACTGATGCCCCTCACAGCGACTCGCGGAGCCACAACTGTAGTTTCTCACACACGCAACAAGAGGCTGAAGTTTGAGTTTCTGCGATATCTGAACGCCCTCTTGTGGAAACCGTGAACATCTCAGATAGCCATGAAAACCTGTGGAGAAAGAAGTTACTTATTACTGAAATAATATACTTTAAAACAATATTTTAAGTGCGAACTAAATGCAATGTTTTCAGACACTTGATTGCATATTTATTGCAATTAAACGAAAATGTAGTTTTATTATAGTTTTAAATTGACTTTACATTTTGTTTGAGCTACTTAAGTACATCTTTGTGTGTAATTTCTGTTGAAATATGGTGTAACTGTACTGTTGAATGTAGTGTCAAGCATTTATGGTACACTAAAACATACTTTAATGTAATTTCTATTGAAACCTTGTGTCATGTTTACATATATTTGTAAGTAATACACATTTGGAATGAAGTTGTAATTTAGTATAGATGTAATATCCAATAACAGTCTACAGTTCAAATTAAAATTACATATGCTTTAGTATGTTATTCAACGTATCAAATTAAGTGTAGGCTACTTTTTTAAAACACAACAAAATATTATTAAAATATAATGAATCAAAATGTACTTTAAAGTAAAATTTGTAATTTGACATTACATGGTTCACTTTTTAAAAATGTACGTCAGTTGAGTTAAGAAAAAATGTAGTCTCTTTAAAGGGACAGTTCACACAAAAATGTAAATTCTGTCATTATTTACTCTTGAACACAGAAGAAGATATTTTGAAGAATGTTGGTAACCGGACAGTTGTCAGTAGCCATTGACTTCCATAGTAGGAAAAAAATACAATAGCTAAAAGTCAATGTTTGGTTACATATTATTCAAAATATCATCTTTTATGTTCAACAGAGTAAATGATGACAGAATATTCATTTTTGGGTGAACTGTCCCTTTAAGTACACTTTATTGTTTCATTAAAATTGTTTCATTAAAATCTGCAAATGGATAATTTTATATATTATCCATCTTTGCATTATCACACACAAAGTGTGATTAATTAAATGTGCAAGCACTTTAATTGAAGTGTACTTCAGATCTTAAAAAAAATAAAAAATAAATATATAGATATATATATATTTTTTAAAGATCTGAAGTACACTTCAATTCAAGTACTTGCACATTTAATTAATCACACTTTGTGAGACTTTCATTCTGTTTTATATCCATTCATTGCCTTTTTTAGGATTAGACTCATATTTTGTTGACACAATGCTGACAATAACTGCTTATATCTTGAGAAACTGTATTCATGATTTATTTAAACTGAATTGATATAAGTATGTATGTATATATACATAGCCTTTAGGTTCAGGTTTAATGGTTGTCTGCTTTACTGTAGGTACTACCTGAAGGAGTCCAAAGGAAGCAGGAGGTGGTTAATATTTCTGGAGGGTAAGTGTGACGCTTTCAGTCATCAGAAGAAGTTCTTCACCGACCGTTGAGTGCACATGTGATGATGAACGTGTGTGACACATGTGTCTCTGTGCAGGAGGCTGGTACTGCTTCAACAAGGAGAACTGTGACAGCAGATACGAGACCATGAGGCGGCTCATGAGCTCCTCCAAATGGGCACAAACTAAGACAGGTTAGAAATGCCAACAGTGGTTTCATTGCTTATAGTATCAGTGTTCACACCAAATGACTTTAGCTATACAGAAAGATGTTGCAACACGCAATATGGTGGAATAAGCCCCACCTACTAAATGAAAGAGCCAACCACCAGTCGGTAACGTCATTGCATCACTGCAGCTGCCTTTGATTTTCATGATTTGAGCGTTTAAAGACAAAATTGATGAGATCGTTGTTGTCAGATTTCAAATATGAAATTTAATCATTAAGGTTTTTTGAAGAGCTTTGGAAAATGTGATGGAAATGTTTTAAAGATGGCCGCTGAGTGAAATGACTTTCCTTAAATGGACTTTGTTGGAACTCAGGCCAAATTTTTTGGCACGATAAACGCACATAAACTAGATCTCAAAACAATTATAGAAAGGTCATTCTCATTTCTGTTATTTTGCATTATTTCATAGTTCTATATGTCTTTGTTTTAACTTCAGGCACAGGGATACTGTCTTCACTTCCAGAGGAAAACCCACACTGGTGGAATGCCAACATGGTGTGAGTATCTCTCTGTGAATACTTGTGTAGATAATACTCTTTTTTTTTTTTTCTTCACTTGAGATGTAACAGTGGTTTTCATGATGGTTACATTGGCACAAATTTGAACCGGAAGTCTTTGTGTTTATGACTTTCCAGGTTCATCCCATACTGCTCTAGTGACGTATGGAGTGGAGCCTCACCAAAAACTGATCAAAGTAAGATTCAAAATATATTTAAAAGATTATATATTGTGTACCATGTTATATAGTATGGTCCAAATGCCAGTGAAACCACATTGAAAATATTATTTTACTTTAACCTTGAAAAAAGAGTGCAAGAGAATTGTAGTGAAAAATTATGTACTTAATATAATGACTTCTGGATACATTGCCATTCAAAAGTTTGGAGTAATATAAATGGAAAAGAGTTATTTAAAATTATAATGATATTCTTTGTGAATATTTGTTCAAATGTAATGTATTCCTGTGATCAAAGCTGAATTTCCAGTATCATTACTCCAGTCTTCAGTGTCACATGATTAGGGATGGGAATTGATAAGATTTTATCAATATCAATGCCACTAACGATTCTGCTTATCGATCCGATTCTTTAACGATTCTCTTATCGATTCCTGATAGCACTGTGTGGGAAAAAGTAGTCTTTTTCGGGGGGGAAAACAAGTCGTTTTAATGCTTACACTTGACTAAGCAAACTGTACTTTTTATGTAATTTCTGTAATAAATGGAACCTTATTGTAAAGTGTTACCGATTAGTTATACACCGATTAAACGTCCCGTGAGTTCAGTGTTGGAAAGATCAGTTGTTTTAACCATTCATTAAAACGAATCGGTTCAAATGAGTCATTAGTTCGCGAATTGGACGTGTCATTATCGGACGTGTGCGCGTTGTGTGATTATCCCGCCAGTTGGGACATCCCACAAGATGTGTGTCATCACAGAAAACATTTCATCACTGGATCGTTTTTTTTCGTTTATTTGAAGTGTGATTATGTCAGCTGAATGTGCGGAAGACTTTTCAGAGAAGATAAGGCAACGTATTTTAGCACAATTCACACCCAGCGGCAATTCAGGAAAAACAAATCTCCGAATGCTCCACATAAAACTTTAGTCTCCCTACCTTACCATCGTGTCGTTTATTTTGATTAATATGTGCGAGGGAGAGAGGAAGACAGCGCTTAGTTTTGAGACGGTGAAGCCTACTTTCGCCTTGCTCCGAAGAGAGAGAGTGCGTGCGCGCGACCGGGGCTCTCTCTCTCTCTCTGCTCGATCAGTTTAACATGCGCCCTGTCACAAGCGCAGCGGTTCATCTACATTACCAGAGAGAGACAATTTTACTCACTGATCAAATAAGACTTTGCAGGACAAAGATTATCTTTGGACGCGGTGCTATGGTGCTTGATAAAGGACAAAAGGGACAGTTGTGAGTTCACGGTCTGTACATACTATGGCTGACTCAGAGCAGGAGCATCGATAAGAGGACTCGTTAACGTCGAGGGCATACAATATCGATGGATCGTAAAATTTAGAACCGGTTCTCGAGTGGAACCGGTTTTCGATTCCCATCCCTACACATGATCCTTCAGAAATCATTCTAATATGATGATGCATTTGAAGAAACATTTCTGATTATCAATGTTGAAAACAGCTTCATATTTCTCTGGGAACCAAGATTCTTTGATGAATAGAAAAGTTCAAAAGAACAGCATGTATTTGAAATAAAAATCTATTTGTAACATTATAAATGTATTTAATGTCACTTTTGATCAATTGAATGCGTCTTTGCTGATTCTGAATACAAGTTCAATATTAATCTTGAAGGAGGCACTTGTATAGCGCTTTCATATGTACTACTGTACACCCAAAGCGCTTTACAATCATAATTTGTAAATCTTAATGACCCAAAACCTTTGGTTTGCATATCACAGTGCCAATAAATTACCACTTTTTATAGCATCACTGCAGAAGTACAGTAGGATGCTATAGTTTTCTTGTAATGGCCATCTAACAACTAGACCTAATCTTTTTTTATAGCTGTTATAAGCTAGTTGGCGCTGGCCGTTCATTAATCGGTTGTTTATTGTGTACAGATGACTATGCGTTCATGGGGTCACTGATCATAAAGGAAGTGGTGAAGGACCTGCTCACCAGGGGTCTGGACAATGCCAAGATACTGCTGTTAGCGGGAAGCAGGTGAGTCCACAATACAGACCATAGTCTCCGACTCTGATGTCTGTGACTGATGATGAGTAAGTGTGTGTGTCTTGTGCACAGCGCGGGCGGCACTGGGGTGTTGCTGAACGTGGACCCGGTATCTGAGCTCCTGGAGGAGTTGGGTCACACAAACATCCAGGTCAGGGGTCTGGCTGATTCTGGCTGGTTCTTGGACAACAAACAATACCGCTGCACTGACTGTGTGGACTCCATCAACTGTGCACCCACAGAGGTCATCAAGAGAGGAATCAAGTAAGAATATTACGCTTGTCTTTAAAGGTAGGGTAAGCAACTTCGGAGACGCTAGCGATAGCAATTTAGCTTTGAAAGCAGTAGATCCCACTGTCTCTTCAGAGCGTCTCCAATGTCAAAACACACAGGGCCCTATCATACACATGGTGCAATGCAGCGGCAGGCGCGACGTGGGTGTTTTTGCTATTTTCTGCCCGACAGTTTTCATTTTTGCGTCCTAGTCTGAAAACGAGGTGGCTTCAGGCGCATTGTTGGCGCGTTGCTATTTTGAGGCAACTGAAATAGACTGAATATTTTTTTTTGTTATTTAAATAGCGCGTTAGTAATATGAGCCTATAGACCGGTCCACAGCGTGCATACTCTCTGCTTATTACACACACAGGGACATGCAGCAGCACACAAACATGCCAAATATTAAAAATAAAAGGATTACAATGTAGAAGATTATTGTTGTGTACATAAAGATATGGTGGATTCCGGCTTGTCCCGTAGATGCTTGCTCGCTTTGACCTCACACATATACACACACACAGCTTTAACCTCACGCACGAGTAGATACGTTTGCGCTCTGGAGAAGCGTTCAGTCTTTCCACTATCAAATTCTGCCATGTAAATAGCGAATCCGCCATGGCGCGAGCGCAACTGGCTTTTAAAAGGAATGTGAGATGAGACTCTGATTGGTTTATTCCATGTTACACCCAAAACACATCCATTACTCATTAAGAGAATAGAGACAACCCTTTTAGACCATGCGCCGACCATTTTCTCGTTGTTAAACTAGAAAGTGTATTCGGACACGCCCTAAGTGCACCGTGCACTTTATACCATGTGCTTAGATCCTTAAAATAGGGCCCATGAACTCACACAGCCAGAGCAGAGGCTGCAACGCGTCACGAGACGAGAGACTGCATTAAATTAGCTCATGTCTGAAAGCACATAACATTACAATAATAATGAAGGTAAACAACTTGCATGTACCACCTTACTCTTACTTGTACCACCTGATGCTGCAGTTTCATTTCAGCATTGACATAAAAACGCATAAATCCGAGTTCCAGGTAGAACGTCTTGGGTTGCCATCTCTTAATTATGGTAGTTGTGGCATCAACGCAGCATCAAATATGGCTGCTGTTTGTTTGTGTTGCTCTGTGACAGACGGCTGTCTACAACTCTGCATTGAGTGTTTCAACCAGTAACAAAAAGCCTACCTTTAACACAGACCAATTTGATCTTGCTATTGCTCATGCTTAAGATTTAGGGATTTGTATACCTCTAACCTTAAGAACAGTTGCATTGTAGAGTTTATGCTATCTGAGTACACTGATTTTAATTGGGATGGGTTGTTGTAAGTGACTGAAATTCTCAACTCAATGGACTTCATTTAGAGAGGTGGGTCACATCGTTTTGTATTTACATTCGATTTTTAAAGAGGACTCGACTCGTTCCACACCTTCAGAACAGATCTTGCAAATTTTGTCTTGGTACCACTATTGTATCACTAAAAGTGGCTAAATCTCTGAAATGAAATAAAAAAACAGTTTTATACCATCCCAACTTCTTGTGAGAAGTGACCAAACTAAAGTCCTGTTCACATTTCAATCACATTCAAAAATTCTTTCTTTCTGCAAATTGCGGAAATAAAGGCATTGGGCTGAATGAAAATGCTTATGGAAAAAAGCAGAAATAGAGCAGCTCACTAGGGCATTGATGCACAATTTTCAGTTTCTGACACTCGCTTTTCACGGCGAAGAAAGTCAAATAGTATTTACATGTTTTCAAGCAGGCATTCAGACAGTTGAGCTTTTTATCACAAAACATAGGATACAACTGCAATGAAAATGTTTGTATTGTCTCAACAGACAATTTAACAGCCGTTCAATAAAGTTAAAATGTTCATCACACCAAATATTCGTAAAAATAAAGTCACAAACTTCTTGTCGACAGATACTGGGGTGGTGTTGTACCCGAGCGATGCCGACAGGCTTATGAAGGAAAAGAATGGAACTGCTTCTTTGGATATAAAGTTTATCCTACCATTAAACGTGAGTACATGCACCATCACCATCCACGAGTTCTTTACAGACACCATTGCGTTTGGTTGCTTTTATAACCCAGTGTGATGTTTCTTTATTACAGGTCCTGTGTTTATAGTGCAGTGGCTGTTTGACGAAGCCCAGCTAACGGTGGACAACATTCATCTGACTGGTCAGCCCGTTCAAGAGGGCCAGTGGCGTTATATCCAGAATCTGGGGACGGAGCTGAGGAACACTCTGAAGGACGTCCCGTAAGTATGACCGACTTTGAATGAGCATCCATGCTCTCTTCACCATCACTTTTTCGCTGTTTCTGATTATCTGCTTTTCCCCTGCAGTGCCATGTTTGCTCCAGCTTGCCTCTCGCATGAATTCATAACAAGAAAGTAAGTGATCTCTTTGATTTTGTGCATCTCTACTTATAGATCAGGTGTGCTGTCAGTTCAGGAGTAGATTTGCACTTTTCAAATTAAATAAAGTGCAATGAACAGACTTTACCTGACGTTCTACTGTGATTAGGATAAAACCTTTGATAAAACATCCCGCCCAAGGCATACGCAAAATAAAGAGGTGAGGTCTGGTTGAGCTGTGTTAGTCGTGTGTTGTCGACATCATGTCCAAGAATTGCTGTTATTTCTACTCTGAATCCAAAACCCCTTTTTCAGGCTTCCTAAGGTGGATGAACTTAGGAAACGGTGGTAAAAAAAAACATTTTTAACACTATTCCTCAGCAGTACAACCTTTTGCTGTGTTTTTCAGCATTTCTCTACACTATAAAAATGATCTGCCAATGGGATCAGCCAATGGGTTTCCATTGAATTAAGATCATTTTTCTTACCCCATTGGCAATTAATTTAGTAGTAATTAAGACTACTAGTAATTTTTTAGTAATTAACACAATCATTGTACTTGTCTAGTAAATGTATCTGATTTAAAAAAAAAATATATTTAGACAATTAAACAACAACAAAACTGTAAGAAACAACACTGTATTTTTTGCAGTGTAATGACTGATTTCTGAACCATGCAGGTCAGATGTTATAAACACAGAGTTATAAATATCACATCTAAAATGTAAGAGGAGTGAGATAAAGATTTGCCACTGTGAATCGCCCTACACAAGTTGTGCTGATGAATTTGGTTCAAGTCGATCAGTTTGTTCTTCTTGACTGTCATTATTGGACTCTGACTCTATTGGCTTGAACTGATACGGCAATACTAATGCCAAAGTTAGTGTAGTTACAGTACTGTTTACAGCGGCTCAGGAAGCCTCCGGATTTTATACTCACTGATTATGTTAAGGGACGTTACATTTCCTACACACGCTTTAAACGGCCGGCCAATCAGAGCAGACTGGGACTGGCCGACCAATCAGAGCAGACTGGGACTGGCCGACCAATCAGAGCAGAGACTGGCCGACCAATCAGAGCAGACTGGGCTTTTCAGAAATCGTTTTTGAACATTAAATGATGTAAACATATTCTAGCGAGCCCACTGAAGAAAATTATGAACCTGTAAATGAGCACAATAGGGGCCCTTAAATATAGCTGGTAAATAGTAGGGTGAGAATTCATTGAATCACATTTGAAGTGTTATTTTTTTCCCACTAGTCAAATGAACGGGACACTCATTGAGTAATTCTGCCCTCTTGTGTTTATTTTAGTTTCTGGACCGACGTTCAAGTCAAGGGCACGTCTTTACCCAGAGCGCTCCACTGCTGGGATCGCAGTCTACAGGACAACAGCAGAAATAATAAATCCCCTCCCAAAGGCTGTCCCATGCACTTGATTGACAGCTGTCCGTGGCCTCACTGCAACCCGACGTGCCCAACGATCCGAGACCAGTCGACGGGACAGGAGATGAACGTTATCCAGTTCCTCATGCACATGGGCTTCGACGTGCAGAAGATGGCCCACCAGCAGGGCATGGACCCGAGTAAACTACTGGGCATGCTCAGCAGTGGCAGCTAAACGCTAAAAGGACCCGCTCCTTTCCATCGCCCCGTTTGATACCTCCGAACCCTTCACCCACCTCAGCTTTGACCTCAGGCTGAGCCTCACCTTTAGTCGGGGCTCTGTGCCAAATTTCTATGGGCTTCCATCTCTAGATCCCCTCATTAATGTTGCATTTAAAAGTCCAGATTTTCTCCAGCGTATGTATTACCAGTGCAGATTGTCCTCACTGAGCAGCTTGGAGATGGTGGAGATGCCCAAAGCAGAGATTTGGAACGGAGTCCTTGTCAGATCCACCTCAGTTAAACCATGGGCTGCTGACTGTTCAAAACCTTCCCAACACAGTACGGGTCAAAGTACTGATGAAAACCATGCAAACCGGGACAAGGTACACCTGCATCTCTGCTCTTAATTTATCTTTTGGTTTATAAAAGTATCACGAATGTAATCCAGTTTTACGGATCTTCAGCTGTGTTGTTTGCTTTGTGGTTTTAATCGTATTTCCTTTTGTTACCAATATATTTAGCCACAGTTTATTAGAGTTTTATATGTCCATTCAGAGAGAGTGTACGGATATTATAGAGTTCATAATCTGTGACACAGGTTATATGAAGTACATGTAAAATATATATGGATCTACTCAAGACTATAAAGAATCGTGTAAACAGGAACTTTGGTACAGACAGACACACACACTTGTGTGTGTGTGTGTGTGGAAAGCACTGGATCACCTACTCCAAACCCAACATCATTCTTGGGGTACGGCTAAGTTATTTTTTGCTATAATATGACTTGATTATAATAATATTTAAAGGAGTAGTCAGTCTCCTAATAATAGTAATAATACTAATTCTGTTATCTTTAACTAACTCCCATGCCATTCCAAACATGGATGATATTTTTCCTTCAGTAAATGCAATGGAGAACTTTCAAACAATGTTCAAGCTTCTGTTTCTCAATATCATCAAAGTGTTTGGTCATCTATACTTGCCAAAAAGGATATAAGAACACAATAAAAGTATCATAGTAGTCATATGCTATATCCCAAAATCCATTCAACACGTCCAAGAACAATAACTATAAAGATAACTATACCGATAACTGTATGCAACAGTCGAGTTTCAGAAGTAAAAACTCCATTCAATTTCTCCATAGGGAAATGGATTGTTAACGATATTAACCTTTAAAGACAGCCCTACTTTGAGCTGAGAGGATGTTAATCCATGTTATTAGTTTTTATTTTATTTTTTTTGAAGCCATTAGACCTCGATATTTCAACTTAGTTTTAAAATAACCGTGTTTAACCCTTTGGTGTTGTTCGGTCATTTTTAGAGCGAAACATTTTTTTTTTCTTCTAAATTTATAAAAATCGCTACTTCATCGGAATGGTAAAAAACTCGTGTAACTTTTGCGGCAGTCACTATGTGACTTGATACGGAAAAGTTAAATGATTGTTTAAAAAAAAAGCCGCACTTGTGGTGACTTCCATGGGAAATACAGATCATTTTTCATGTACATTCGACATATCAGCCACGATGTAGTAAAGAACTGCACAGCAATGAAGGGGCGCCACTCAAACATCAAGAGTGCAAAATAGACACAAAATAGTTCTTTCCCTCGCTAAAAGCATTAAGTTCACAGTCTTGTACCTTTTGTCATTACGTCCAATTTTCAATTACTGTTTTTCTTCACATCAAAATTTGTAATATTATCATTCACCTCATAGCTGGTTAGCTTGGTTTATGGCTTATAACAGTTAAACAAAGACTTTTTTTGAAATCCCTATTGGAAAATGAATGGGAAAAAATCTTCAAAACTACGTTGTTATAGTTATAGTCCTTGATATGAATGGGCATTTATTCCCATTTTGCCAAAGCTATCAAATCTCATTTGTGGCCAAGATAACACCGCAAACAATGAGCTTCGGCATGAGTGACGTCAAACCTTTCACATGAACACAAGTGTGACTGATCTGACAATACGGAGCACGGCATGGACAATAGGGAAGTAGTCATGGACTACTTTGTTGCCTTTTTGGAGGCGTTTGGGCAGTATTTAATCCACTTGTGTTTGTATGTAAAACAGAAGGTTTGACATTGTTGAAAACGATTCATGAGGGGTGAGTACAGGTCCTTCTCAAAAAATTAGCATATTGTGATAAAGTTCATTATTTTCCATAATGTAATGATAAAAATTAAACTTTCATATATTTTAGATTCATTGCACAACAACTGAAATATTTCAGGTCTTTTATTGTTTTAATACTGATGATTTTGGCATACAGGTCATGAAAACCCAAAATCCTATCTCAAAAAATTAGCATATCATGAAAAGGGTCTCTAAACGAGCTATTAACCAAATCATCTGAATCAACTAATTAACTCTAAACACCTGCAAAAGATTCCTGAGGCTTTTAAAAACTCCCAGCCTGTTTCATTACTCAAAACCGCAATCATGGGTAAGACTGCCGACCTGACTGCTGTCCAGAAGGCCATCATTGACACCCTCAAGCAAGAGGGTAAGACACAGAAAGACATTTCTGAACAAATAGGCTGTTCCCAGAGTGCTGTATCAAGGCACCTCAGTGGGAAGTCTGTGGGAAGGAAAAAGTGTGGCAAAAAACGCTGCACAACGAGAAGAGGTGACCGGACCCTGAGGAAGATTGTGGAGAAGGACCGATTCCAGACCTTGGGGACCTGCGGAAGCAGTGGACTGAGTCTGGAGTAGAAACATCCAGAGCCACCGTGCACAGGCGTGTGCAGGAAATGGGCTACAGATGCCGCATTCCCCAGGTCAAGCCACTTTTGAACCAGAAACAGCGGCAGAAGCGCCTGACCTGGGCTACAGAGAAGCAGCACTGGACTGTTGCTCAGTGGTCCAAAGTACTTTTTTCGGATGAATGCAAATTTTGCATGTCATTCAGAAATCAAGGTGCCAGAGTCTGGAGGAAGACTGGGGAGAAGGAAATGCCAAAATGCCTGAAGTCCAGTGTCAAGTACCCACAGTCAGTGATGGTCTGGGGTGCCATGTCAGCTGCTGGTGTTGGTCCACTGTGTTTTATCAAGGGCAGGGTCAATGCAGCTAGCTATCAGGAGATTTTGGAGCACTTCATGCTTCCATCTGCTGAAAAGCTTTATGGAGATGAAGATTTCATTTTTCAGCACGACCTGGCACCTGCTCACAGTGCCAAAACCACTGGTAAATGGTTTACTGACCATGGTATTACTGTGCTCAATTGGCCTGCCAACTCTCCTGACCTGAACCCCATAGAGAATCTGTGGGATATTGTGAAGAGAAAGTTGAGAGACGCAAGACCCAACACTCTGGATGAGCTTAAGGCCGCTATCGAAGCATCCTGGGCCTCCATAACATCTCAGCAGTGCCACAGGCTGATTGCCTCCATGCCACGCCGCATTGAAGCAGTCATTTCTGCAAAAGGATTCCCCACCAAGTATTGACTATTGAGTGCATAACTGAACATAATTATTTGAAGGTTGACTTTTTTTGTATTAAAAACACTTATTTTATTGGTCGGATGAAATATGCAAATTTTTTGAGACAGGAATTTTGGGTTTTCATGAGCTGTATGCCAAAATCATCAGTATTAAAACAATAAAATACCTGAAATATTTCAGGTGGTGTTCAATGAATCTAAAATATATGAAAGTTAAATTTTTATCATTACATTATGGAAAATAATGAACTTTATCACAATATGCTAATTTTTTGAGAAGGACCTGTAAATGATGTCAGAATTTGTATTTTTGGGAGAACTATTTCTCTATGGAACAAAATGCATACATCCTCACAAATCCTGGATGAAATGTAAATTCCCGCAAACAGATCCTCCTTTTCATAGTCACGTTTTAGACACGCAATGTCCTGAATGTGACCCTGCTACTCAGGTTGGTCTCTAAACCTTGTTGGTGTACCTTCAGTTTAACTCGTTCACATTGTATTAAAAGGGAGATTTCGCTCACTTCACTCATTTTCTTGGGACATCTTTTTCTTAGTATCGTAATGATAAAATGAGCAAAATGACACGTTTTAGAGCAATTTCCCTTCATGTAATAAACCACCGATGGTTGATCACACTTTTATCAATGCAAATTCTCACTCAGAGAGATGCTATGTATAGGTTTTATTAACAGCTGACTCCATTGGGAGTACCTTTGTCAAATGAAGACATTCTAGACTGTTAAAATATTTAATAGAAAATTACGGTTTAATATAATTTTTATGTAGCGGTCTTATGGAAAACAATAACTAAATAAACCAACCTAGAGAAAAGAAAACCAACGAGATGTGAAGGTATTACTGATTGCTATTTTGTTCTGTAACATATTTTTTAACCGAAAACTCAATCTACATGGCTAAGCTGAATATTTATTTTGTTATGTAAATCATATTTATAATGCTATTTTCACAGAGAAGTGATTCTTTGTAAATTGTAAATAATTCTGTTTGTTTTTCTTGTGTTGAATGCATGTATGTGTCCCTGAGAGAAAACATTACAGTTATTCCAAACGAACATTTAATATTGCCTTTTCATTTAACATGTTTAACTCTCAAAGCTCACTTTTTAACTCACTTTTTTTTTTTATGTATTGACTGCCAGCTCTCCTTTCTCCATGTTGAGATATATCGCGGGTAAGTGCATAGGCGTTGTGTGTAAACATGACGGTTGTGAGCAGGTATTCACTCATCAGATTCAGTATTCCTCAAAATGAATAAAATAATCAGACATTCTATTAAGTAACTTTGCAACTATGTCAACTAATTAATTAATTTGCAACAAATCTCAACTAACTCTCGTTAGATTATTAGTAGACTGGTAGTTAGTAGAATAAGTTGACATGTACTTGCAACGTGTCTTATAGTCAGTACAATGTCTGTTGGGAAGCATCAAAATAAAGTGTTGGCAGATATTAAGCAGACAGTTTAATCAGACAAATACTCTTAACTTCTGTTAACTATAAGTAACTACATGTCAACTAGCCGAGGTTAAAGTGGACTATCGAAATAAAGTGTTGCCAAAAACTGTGAAATGCAAACTTAGAATATTATGCATACCTGCAATACTTAAAAATGTTAAATTACACAAATATACTTTATGTATTTAATCTCACTTTATTAACCACCGTCTTTGCTGTTGATTTTCAATGATCCAATTCAACTTTACACATAAGCAAAAATTACTTAAGATAAACCCTAATTTTTTATTTTTTTGCAAAAAGTAAGAGTTAAACTTTCTTCACCTGCTTCCTTTTCTTCTCTGACCCAGAATGGCACAACAGCTGAAAGGTTTGTTTGTGATGCGCCCTCTACTGTACAGGAGTGAATGTGCATTTCATTCAGCCTGAGGCTTATTTATTTCACTTTTGGTGTGAAAGGGCATTTACTACATGAGCTAAACAACTTTTTTTGTTACTAAAAAACAAGCAAGCAAGCCCAAGTAAATAATTAATGCAAGAAGTTAATGTTTTGAGGGAGTAACACAATATTGTAATGCATTATTTTTAAAATTAACTTTCCCCAACACTACCTTTTGGATGATACTGGGCCAATGAAAGCTGTTGAGACATTTTAAATACTGTAGATGAAGCATCTAAATATAGTATCTAATTATGTAAATCAACTTCTCATTTTGAAAAAAAAAACAGTAGGCAGTAGTTAATATAAAATTATTCTAAATTCCCACTAAGGATACAATAAAATAATGCATTGGCTAATGTTTTTGTGGGCAAAATAAAAAATTGTGTTTAGTCATAATCATGTACAAAACTGACAAGCAATCTTTCATCAGCTGGTCAATCTTGGGCCATTACAATGCACTTTTCCCTTGAGCCAGACAGTGCCTGGGCCTATACCTTATAACTGTCCACACACACACACACACACACTCACACACACACAGAGTTTGCAACCATATGAAAGACGACTCCCTGCACTGTTGCTTGACGCAGACATTTGGATTCCCACCCCATTCCACAGTGGAATATAGGGCTCTATTTATAGAGCTGGTGGAGCCCGTGGCCCTGAGCTCGGCAGAACACACTCATTAAAACCGCTTTCCCTAGTACAAGTCCAGTGCCAGTGTGTGTGTGAGAGTGGAAACAGTGCTAGAGAGAGAGCAAGAGTTCTAAAGGTAATCAGTGCTAAAAGTTGAAGAATTTGAAGAAATTGGGAACCTACGGATACCATGTCATGTGGGATATTTACGGGACCTTGCTCGTCTTCTGTATTATGAAGAGACGATTCAGCCGTAGCAGGTGACATTCGACTCGCAGGGGACTTTCTGCTTAGATCAACTAAGAAACACCAGTAGAAGACCTGCGAGAAGAAGGTGACTGTGTAAAGACTCCAGCTGTAAGGAAGCCGTTTGAATTTGATTGATTGGAATTTGGAACTTTGGAAGTAAATAACAGCGATGATTTGAATTTTAAACTGCTCAAACTGTTGCTGTGTTATATTTTGCTCATCTGTCTTTTGAAAATCTAAAAGTACTGTCCGTTCACATCCAGAGTTTCAGCTGTAATCCGATCCCACACACTCGACAGTAATTATAAAGCAGGGCTGGGAAGCAGTAAAGGAGATTTGTCATTAAGGCTGCCTAAATAAAGACTCAGGCAAAGGGCGAGGTTTGTGGATTTCGGCCATCTAGATCCACCTAAAAACGGCTCATGGACCCCCAAGGAGGTCATTACCTAAACAAGGCAGCGGTGCTGTCAGGACTCGGCGCTGCCCGAATGGTCCAGCTCCTCCTGGGCTGCACCACGATGGCCCTGGTGGCCCACGGCGCGGGATTCAGCGCCACCTACGGCACCTTCTGCATGTTCGTCTGGTGCTTCTGCTTCGCCGTCACACTGTTGGTCTTCACCCTGGACGTGACGAGGCTCCACGGGTGCATGCCTATCTCCTGGGACAACTTCACCGTGGCCTTCGCCATGCTCGCCACTCTCATGTATGTCACGGCGTCGATAGTGTATCCCGTGTACTTCCTCAGGTCGGAGTGCCCGTCGGAGGGATGCGAGGTGAGGAACTACCGGATCGCAGTCACCGTTTGCTCAAGCGTCTGTTGCTTCGCCTACGGAGCCGAGGTGTTTATCACACGGGCCAAACCGGGGCATGTGGTCGGATATATGGCCACCGTATCCGGCTTGCTTAAAGTGGTCCAAGCCTTCATAGCCTGCATTATCTTCGGCGCCCTGGCCAACGACAGCGAATACAACCGGCACATCCCGACCCAATATTGCGTGGTCGTCTACAGCCTGTGCTTCGCCGTGACCGTAGTCGTCGTGGCTCTCACCGTTTCTGGGAGGACGTCTTCGTTACGCTTCCCTTTCGACCGCTTCGTGGTCGTCTACACCTTCCTGGCGGTGCTTTTGTACCTGAGCGCTGCCGTGATCTGGCCAGTGTTTAGCTTCGATAAGAAGTACGGATCCCCGGGGAGACCGGGAGACTGTCCGAGAGGAAAGTGCCCTTGGGACAGCAAGTTGGTGATCGCCGTGTTCACTAGTGCCAATCTGGTGCTGTACGTCACCGATCTGGTGTACTCGCAAAGAATACGGTTTGTCTCGCATTCAACAGCATAAAGCCATCTTTATCCAATCCGGTGGATTTATGAATACTGGAAATTAGTTAAATACAAACATGCCAATAAAAACAGCTGTGTGTACTAGTATAATTTCTCTTCTTTCTTTTTTTTTTTTGGTCATTTTTGTTGGTTAGAATGAAAATGTTTGGACTTTCTAACAGCTGGGATTGAATTTTTCATTGTGTCAATGAATAGTTACTCTGCTCGTTGCATACTAATGTAAAAAATAACTTCTGTGCCAATTCCTCTCTGCAATTCATCGTCACTGTAACCCTAAAACAAGGGTGTCCATCCAAAGCCCCCGTCCTGGAGAGTTTAGCTGTGATCAGCTCCAACACACGCGCCTGGATGTTTCTAGTGAGTCTGAAGTCCATCATTAGCTGGATCGGGTGTGTTTAATTAGGGCTGGAGTTAAACTCTGCAGGACAGTGGCCCTCCAGGGCTCCAAAAACAAATCCAGCCATAGGCTACCAATAATTTTCTCTGATTTAAGTATCCGCACCCGCTGGTCAAATTACAATTATTCTGTGTTGTTACGCGTGATGATAAACGGATGATGCGCGCATCTCTAATGGTAACATAGGCTAAAACACTGATGAATGAGCGCGTTTTTAAAGGAACATTTCTTTAAACTAAATTTATTTGAAAGAATTTTTTTTCTTGATGGCATAAACAGGCTTTACTCCCTTGAAACTTAACCTGGAGTGTCACTGTTTCTGTCTCTGCGACTTCCCGAACAGGCGATCTCACACACACAATTCACAGACGTTGCATATTAGGCTACATACCGGTTCATCCTCGTGAACCACTTAGCTAAAACGCTCTCACACGGTACTTTTCTTTCTCTCTTTCCTTCCTTTTGTTTTGTTTTTAATTCTTCTTTTTTACTTCTCTCTCGAACCTGCTCCATTTCTGCTTAAAAAAGCGGACCCCGCGCATATATCTTAAAGAGAGTGCAAATTAGTGCCTGTCTGCTTGGCATAAAAAAAGATACATTTTAGACATGCTCATATTTTAGAGAATGTAGTTAATATTTTGTAATAATGATTTATCATATCCACCCGAAATTAATCAATCAGAATGTTATTTTTATTACTTGACCCGCCCGATCCGAGGATATAACCGCGATCCGCGCATCACTATTGTCCACACTAATACATTTTTGTTTGAAAACGCATCTTTTTCTCCACTGAGATAGCGTTTTTATTAATGAAAACTGAGCTTTTTGAAAACGCTTTCCAAAGTGGATGAATTTGAAATCGCCGTTTTCGCGTTGTGGCGTGGACTGTGAAAACGGAGGTATGACGCATGTTTAGTCATGTGACGCATATTGTACCAATAGATATTCAATTGTGCTATTCACTTTCACGCATAGTTGGTTAACATATTACTTTGCACACTCTTCATGTCACAGTCCTGCAAAGACGATAGAAAATTCACTCACATGTGCTGTCCTGCGGCAAAACATATGAGCAGTCGCGTTTAAGACCAAACGTGAAGGAGTGTGTGAGAGCCCGACACATCAGTGAATGCTGAGATATTTTGCTGAATAAAATGATCCTGTCAGAAGTATTGTGCGATAACTTTATCATTTATTTTTCCGTCTGTATCATCTCAGTGAGGTTTTACGCATGCGCAGTAAGATGGATTTATAATTTTTCTACGTTTCAGTGTGGATGAGAATTTTTTGGGAAATGCCTGAAAGCGCTAGTGTGGACGGAGAGCGGTTTTAAATGTGTCGGGATTAATGTAGCCCACTTTTTATGCCCTTTCCTTGCTAAATTCCCTCTGTCTTGTTCACACCATTGCTTACGTTGCACGAGTGCCCACTTGTAATGGGTTTAAATGGGACACACACATATATCCTTGATCACCTGTGGGTATAATAAATGAGCACTTGCTGTTGTGACGTCACTTGTGTGTGGCATTGTGGTCTTAGGATCTGTCTGAAGTGTATGTATTGAGTAGACTCACTGCCTCGGACAAAATCAAGGGGTCGAGGGTCTGTCCTCATCAGGGAAGTGTGTGAGTGGAGTTAAACACAGCCCAGGATCAGGTTTAAACACCCGAAGATTATAAATCTGTCATTTACTCGCCCTCGTGTCGTTCTAAAGCTGAATATTAATTTTTGGCTGAACTATCTCTTTAAAACTGTTTTTGATTTTGTTTTTGATGTCTACTAAACACTTATTGTTGTGGATTAGTACGGTTCTTATATGGTTTACTATAAGTAAAACTAATGTGTATTTTCCTCTAATTTACGTATACTGTTAAATGTTATTATAATTACAGGCACTGTTATTATTTGATTACTTGTATGGCAATATCTAGCCATGACATAACTGAGACCTCCGATTAAAAAAAAAGGGAATATATCACTTCTTTATGTATTGTCCACAGAGATTAAAAATCATGCAGTTTTTTCATGAATGGCCTTTAATTGTCACGGTGTTCAGATTGCATTATCCAGTCAATCTACTCAGGCTCCAATAGAAGTTTAGTATGTCTTTTTATATAGAATGTAACAATATATTGTTACTTATTCACAACATATTAAAATATATATATATATATATATGTTGGTAATTAGACTGGATTCTTTTGTGTCACTTTATTTCTCATTCTCCCCACCTCCAAATACCAGCACACAAAAATGACCATACATGTTAATTAAGACACATTTTCTGTACAAATATGTGTGAGTGGGTGCACTGTAATGTAATATATATAATATATATGGTTTATCTTAAAGTAACCGTAGTTGCGTTAAAAATTTTAGTTTATTGAAATAAAAAATAGTTCATACAATCAAAGAGATTGGATTAATCAACAGAAACTCAAAATAGTATGTTATCTGAACCACATTAATTATGTAATAATTAATAATAATGTTAACATTTATTTTCATGATTTATCACAACTTTTGTTTTCTTTTGGTGGTTATAATCTACACTTTTAGGAAATTAGGAACTTATGTCCCAAGAAGCTTGTTAAATCTGAAGCAGAGACATTTTTATTTGTGGTAAAGGTTTATAAATGGGAAGAGTTTTAAATTAGGGGGTTGTGTTAGTGTGTGATGATTATAGCTTTAAAATAAACAGAGACTCTAATTTAAAGTCTCTAATAAAGTAAGCTACCGGTAGTTAAATACGGGTGAGACAGAGAGCAAGAAAATAGTCTTGACATATACATAGCATCAATGAAATGTTAAAATCAAAATGATTAATCTGGTGAATTTATTATATAAAATGCGGATACAACACTGCAAAAGTGGATACAGTTTTGCTGTTGATATTAGCCCACGTGCTCATAAACAGCGACGCAACAGCAGAGCTGGCCTATCAGGACGCACGGCGCACACGAAGAGAACAGGGACTGGCTGAGGCACGAGCAGTGCTCTGCCGTGATTGGTCAGAGCCTTCTACTACTCCACGTCAGGAATGGCAGTTCCGCCCAGAGCCATATGCCTAAGCGTCAACAGACAACGTGAACACGATAAACAAACGTGAAACAAACACAATATATGTGAACCAGTCCTTCAAAAGATCGTGTTCTAGGTACGTTTATTTAAACATTTAGTTGTCGCTATTCCCGTTGTCTGTGCTGCGTTACAGCTGGTTCAGTCCGATCAGGAAACAGAAAAGTGTTCAGTAAGCAGACTCTGTCCTGATATTACCTCAGCTGATCTATATTAGAGTCTGTGTGATGATTGTTAACTTGTGTATTTGTGTTTGCTGGTGAATGGTCATCGTCTGGTTGTTAAGAGGTCAAGATGAGCGTTGGTTTCATCGGAGCGGGTCAGTTGGCGCATGCGCTGGTGAAGGGCTTCGCATTGGCAGGTAACGTTACAGCATTTACACACAACGGCCGCTAGAGGCGACAAAACACCAATGATCTGCAACAAAATAAGACTTTGCTGCATTAAACACTTAAAAATGGCCATTAGTCATATTTTTAAATGTCTAAAGCAGGCATCATTTTATTAAATAAGCACATTGTATCAAATAATATAGACACACTGTAATGATCTCTGTGTTGGTAGTTGTTAATTATCAGAAATATTGATTTTCAAAAAGTTGTTTATTCACAGAATATGTAAATCAACACATTTGCTCTTTGTACTGAAAAAATATTTGTTCAAAAGTTAATATTCTTCCAAGCAATATCATCAAAAAAAGAAAAGAAAAATAATCTTATTTTCTCTTATTTTAACATGAAAAGTTTATTATATGTGCGTGTAAAGAAGTAGAAATATTTTGTTACAATATACACTACTGTCCAAAAGTTTGCGGTCTGTCTTTTTTTTTTTTTTTGTTGAAAGAAATTGATACTTTTATTCAGCAAGGATGCGTTAAATTGATAAAAAGTGATAGTAAACAATTCATATTGTTAGAAAAGATTTCTATTCTGAATAAATGCTGTTTTTTTATTATTATTTACTTTTTGTACATTAAAGGATGCTGAAAAAAAGTATCAGGTTATGAAAAAATGTAAGTAACACAACTGTTTTCAACATTGATCATCAAATATCATACTAGAATGATTTCTGAAGGATCATGTGACACTGAAGACTGGAGTAATGATGCTGAAAATTCAGCTTTTTAACACAGAAATAAATTATATTTTAAATTGTAATACAGTTTCTCAATATTATGATATTTTTTTCTGTATTTTTGATCAAATAAATGCAGACTTCTTTCAAAAACATTAAAAATAGTAACACGTCCAAACTTTTGACCGGTAATATATATATATATATATATATATATATATATATATATATATATAACTAATATATACTATAACTGTTGGCTGTAATGACTATTTATGCGTGTAGTACCTCGACTTAAAACTAGATAGACCCTTTAACACAGAACCACATTGTCATCAATCCTCAATGAAAGCTTCTCCGTCTCCCTCTCCTGTCCGTCAGGTGTGGTGGCCACGCACAGGATAACAGCGAGCTCTCCAGACAAAGACCTGCTGACGGTCTCCGGGCTGAGAGTGAGTGTTTCACGAGCATCTGACACACGTTAGAGCCTGTTGAACGTCTTTAAACGGACACTTTCTCTGTACTTCAGAAAATGGGAGCATCCTTCACTACCAGCAATAAAGAGACCGTGAAGAAGAGTGATGTCCTGTTCCTTGCGGTCAAGCCACACATCATTCCCTTCGTTCTGGATGAGATCGGACCAGACATCGAGGACCGTCATCTCATAGTCTCTTGTGCAGCGGGAGTCACGATCAGCTCCATAGAGAAGGTCAGAGAGCCATAGTGATGATGCGTTAACACATCCTGCCTGTTTGAAGCAAAGCATTCTGGTTATGAAAAAATTAATGGTAACACTTTAACGAAAGCCTTTATGCATAATGCTTTATAAAGGTAACGTAAAGGTACACCAATGTTAAAATGCATTATAATATTTGCAGATTCCTTTTCACATTTTTTTCTTCACATGTTTTAATGCTTTATGTATGTGTTCAATGAATAGATTATAATGTATTATAACTGTGGTTACAATCATTCGTGAGATCATACAATACATAAGCCTATAAAAGGTGCATTACAAACCATAATAATTTAAGTAGCTTTTGATGGACACAAGACAATCCAAAAAGTTAAGGATAGAGGCAAAATTAAAGAGAAAAGATGATAGGATATCCAAGTAAAGCTGTTTTGAAGTGACCAGGTGAACTGGTAATAGGTGAGCGTACTGTATCAGGCAAATTCGTCAAAATATTGTATATAATATTATATAAATCTGTGCAGTGTTAAAAAAAAGGTTCTTCATTTGATGTTTCAACTTGATGGACACAAACCAGCTTATTCATAATAAATGAATCTTGCAAAACCAGCTTCATGTTAGCATAACACTTCATTTAAAAACAAAAGGCTCAACACAGTAAAACCAAGATTCTGCACTCTTAATGCACACAATTCACACAACCCTGTGATCGCACATCGAGTAAACTCTGTTTCGAATCTCCCTGTCCTGCAGAAACTGCTGCAGTATCGCCCGGCTCCTAAAGTGATCCGCTGCATGACCAATACCCCAGTGGTGGTGCGTGAAGGGGCCACGGTGTACGCCACCGGCACCCACGCACAGGTGGAGGACGGGAAGCTCCTGGAGCAGCTGATGGCCAGTGTGGGATACTGCACCGAGGTGGAAGAGGACCTGATTGATGCCGTCACTGGCCTCAGTGGAAGCGGCCCAGCCTATGTAAGCATCACTGCAAAAACGCTTTTCTTACTTAGTATTTTTGTCCTTTTTCCAGTCCAAATATCTAAAAAAATTTAAAGCAAGATGCATTTACTTCAGTGGTAAAATGCCATATGATTTTATGTCCAGTTTTTCAGGGAAATTAATCAAAACGAAGTGAGTTTTTGCTTAAAACTAGCTAAATTATCTGCCGATGGGGTTAGAAAAATAAACTTAATTCAAACAGAAACAAGATTATTTTTCTCACTCCATTGGCAGATAATTTAGCTTGCTTTAAGCTAAAACTCACTACATTTTTATTTATTTTCCCAGAAAACAAGACTTAATATCTTATGGCATTTTAATACTTAAGTAAATGCATCTTGATTTAAGATTTTTTTGATATTTGGACTGGAAACACACCAAAGAAATCTTAAGAAAAGCATGGGTGCTTTCACATCTGAGCGTTTGTTTCGGTACCTGGTGCGTTTAGTCCCTGGGTTCGGTTCGTTTAGGCATATGTGAACACGCCAATCACGCTCGGATTCACGCCAAAACTATGGCTCTGAGATCGCCTGAACGAGGAGGTCTCGCTTGAGGTCTCGCGCCTCGCTTGAGGTGAGAAAGCAATCCGACCCAACGGCCCAACGAACCAAACAATATTATAATTCATAACGGGAAATATGCTGTATAAATAGCAATAGTGTCTGATTCTGTGAATGGGAGCATTAGTTATCACAGTTGAAAACCAAAAGAGCACATCTTCATCTTAAAATGTTGTGTGATTGCGCTTCTCAGTGTGAGAATGCTGTCGCGATGAAGCCTTGATCAAAGAACCTTTACATTTTTCTTTTTTAAATTTTTTTTATTGCAAAACTCATACATAACTACAAGCTCAGGGAAGCTAAGCAAGGTTGTGTCTTTTACAGTGAACAAACAATGATACACAACAGAAAACATAAATATCCTGGATTTGCAAGCATCAAATTATGTAATTATACATTCACAAAAAAGAGAAAAGAAAAGCATAATAATAAGGTTAAGTCATATCTTTGAATAAATCATCATAATGCATCAGACTTTGCACTTTTTTTGTTATTTATAAGTCTAAGGGACGAAATAAAAAGAGTTAAATTCAGTAAAAAATAGAGGAAAGCTATTTTTGCTTGGATCTTTAAATTGCACTTTTCCCCCTTCAAAACAATACGAGCGATGCGTCTTGTGTAATTCTACAGGCTTCGCCTTTATTCCTGCTCTATGAGCATTAACAGATTCATATAGTGTTTGCGTGTGTCTGTACACAATAAACCTCGAGACAGCGCTGGGAGATCCAGAGATAGTATTAATACGAATATATAGTATATAATTTAACAGCGGGAATGACGGCTACATTCGTATAGTGTTTCGTGTGTCTCGCCAGTTACGAGCTTGTCAATCATCTTGATGGATGACGCAGAGGAAACTTGTAAAGAGGACAAGAGGACTTACATGAACACATTTTGGTACGCTTTGAAAGGTTGCCTTGTGAAAGCGAACCGTACCAAGAAGAAAATGATCAAAATAATGACAAAACAAACAATCTATATGTGTGAAAACACTTTGTGGCTTCCTTTGCCCAAAAGCACCTCTGACTGAATCTCTGTGTTGTGTTATCCCAGGCGTTCCTCGCTGTGGACGCTCTCGCTGATGGAGGGGTGAAGATGGGATTGCCCAGGAGACTGGCTGTGCGACTGGGAGCTCAGGCTCTGCTTGTTAGTGCTTGACAGTCTATGGAACATTTCTCATATTGATGATATGATCAATCTTTCTGTGTCTAATATTTAAAGTAGCATGATGTTTTTTTGTTGTTGCTAGGGTGCGGCAAAAATGCTCCTGGACTCGGAGCAACACCCCGGAGAGTTAAAAGACAACGTGGCTTCACCCGGAGGTGCTACGATCCACGCTTTGCATGTCTTGGAAAGCGGCGGTTTCCGCAGCCTCCTGATCAACGCTGTGGAGGCGTCATGCATTAGAACCAGGTACTGCAGTTTCATTTCTGATGAGGGATTTTCAGCTAGAAAGGGTCAACAGCTTGCAGTTTTTTTGATAAATATAATGTAAAAGCATGCATCTACACATAAGTGCACTGTATTTCATGTTTAGTATAGTCGTTAAAGATAACAGTTGGTCCATTATTTATTTTCAACTGTTTGTCTGCATATAGTTGTCTGCAGGTTGTAACCCGTTTATGGCATAATAACGTTGGTACATGTGATCTATTTGTGTCTAGGACCAGATTACAGAAGTTGAGTTCGACTCGCTGGAGTGTAGGGAATTCAACAGAAAATAAAGAAAGAAAACAACTCAGACTCATAGACTCATGTTTATTACTTGGAAATTAAATGTACTGTTATTGAGTCATTTTGTTATGACTCAATACTCAATTTTGTTATTGAATATTTTGACAAATAAAATAATATGGATAAACCCTAATAAACAGCTATAATAAACAATAATCTAGTTCACAATTAAGACCTCAGTTCAATTTAGAAATTTAGATTTCAAAATCAGTATATAAGATTTAAAAACAGATTTCACAGTTCAAAATCAGTGTCCAGAGTAAAGAAAAAAATCAGATTCAATGTCACACAATATTTTAGTTCACTTTCAGTTCAATGGGAAAAATCCAATGAGTGAGCCAAGGGAAAACCAGAGAAGAAAAAATAAAGAAAGAAATAGCACAGTTCAAGGTGAGTAGGTTTGGTCCTACCCAGGACCGGCGGAAGCGCTGGGCAAACTGGGTAATTGTACGGTGGCCGAGAGAGCTCAACGCGCAGAAAAAAACACCCGCTCAAACAGTAGAGCGTTGGCGCCTGCAGCGCCAAGGTCATGGGTTTGATTCCCAGGGAAGTCAAGAACTGATAAGGATGTAAATGTGTATCTTGAAATGCAATGTAAGTCGCTTTGGATAAAAGCGTCTGCCAAAATGCATGAATGTAAAAAAAAATGTAAATGTAAAAATATCTTCATCAGTTTTACAACACACGTGTGCTCCAAATACTCACAACACAACCAAATACAGAAACGCACTGCAAATAGCACAGACCACCCCGATAAGTGACGAACCCGGCTGGGGTCACTTCAAGCGTCGACGTGCAGACACATCCACTAATAATTAGACTCCACCCATCGTTTCCTCAAGCCAATCAGATGACGGCCACATTGAGCTGACCAATCATAGCACGTTCTCGCTACAACCAATCATGTTAGGCTTTACAATCAGGGTGGTCTTGTCCTGAAATATCTTTGGCTCAAATAGGAAGTGTAAGGCTAAGGCCCAAAAAAAATGCTTCAGTAAAATGTGTTTAAAATTTGGATTTCGTTAGAGTTATGGATTTCGTTAGACCATTAGACTGTGTATCAGGCTAAGACACATTTTTATGAGCCTTTGAAAATGCCAGAGAAACAGCGCTTTAATCTCAGAAAAGCATCAATAAGTTGCTGACTAATGAATAACTGGATTCCACCTCGTAATAAATACGCAAGTTTGTGTAGTATAGGTGGAATTAAGTCAAGTCAAGTCAACTTTATTTATGTAGCGCTTTTTACAATACAGACTGTTTCAAAGCAGCTTTACAGAGATAACAGGAAAATAATGTAGTAAAAATATTGTTAAATATAAAATTAAACGTCCCCAACTAAGCAAGCCAAAAGCCAATGGCTACAAAGGGCGAAGAAAGGCAAAAAGGCGACAGTGGAAAATAACCAAAACTCCACCAGTGACAGAATGGAGAAAAAACCCTTGGGAGAACCCAAACTCAGTTGGGGGCCAGTTCTCCTCTGGCCAACAAACGAACAGTGTATGATTATGATTCAGGCAGCATTATAGGTCAGAAGTCAGATTGGATCAGAACTTTCACAATGTTTATCCAGTTCATCTGGTTGGGGTCGGAGTCATATTCCCTGGTTCTGGTAAGAACTCTAGCGGCTGCATTTTGGACCAGCTGTAGTTTGTTTATTAAATGTGCAGGGCAACCACCCATAATAGCATTACGATAATCTAGCCTTGAGGTCATGAACGCATGAACCCATTGTTCTGCATTTTTCATTGAGAGCATATGACGTAATTTAGATACATTTTTAAGATGAAAAAATGCAGTTTTACAGATACTAGACACGTGACTTACAAATGAAAGATTGCTATCAAAGAGCACACCCAGGTTCCTAACTGACTGCGAAGACTTGACAGAGCAGCCATCAAGTGTTAGACAGTATTCTAGGTTAGTATGTGAGGTAGTTTTTTGTCCAATAATTAGAATCTCTGTTTTTTCAGAATTAAGTGGTAGGAAATTACTAGTCATCCAGTTTTTTATATCAGCTATGCATTCCGTTAATTTTGTGGATTGGTGAGTTTCGTCAGGGCGTGAAGAAATATAGAGCTGAGTATCATCAGCATAACAGTGAAAACTAATGCCATGCTTCCTAATGATATCTCCTAACAGTAGCATGTAGAGAGTGAACAGCAACGGTCCTAGTACTGAGCCTTGTGGTACGCAATACTGAACTTTTGAATGATAAGACATCTCTTCATTTACTGCTACAAACTGATAAAAATAAATGCATAAATAAAAATAGCTATTGTTTTCTTTGTTTTTATTGCATGTTATAAACAATGCATCAGCACACCACAATACACACTACTAGCCTAACTATTAAGTTCAAACATTACTGAAGACAAGTGAACAGTCAGTAACAAGAACAAATTGTCATAAATAGCACTGTTTTCAGGCACAGATATTTTATAATTAAATGTAAAATACTTCACTTAACATATATATGTAAATCCTTGTTAAAGCTGTTTAGTCATGTTAGTCAAGAGCAGTGAGTTATTTCTCTTTGTCTTTTGTTCACATTAATGACACAGACGGTAGGTATATAAGGCTGCTGCCTGTCACTTTTAGGGATTTTTTTTTTCTCAATTGATTGCGTTCACTTATTCTCACCAAGGAAGTTATTTTGACAATTGTGTGTGAATTTATCTATCCAGTCGCAAATAAAATGCAGTGGCAGCACTGATCTGCTCTATATAAATGTCTTTTATATAGATCATTGAGTGGTGGCCTATTACAGCTGCAATTTCTTGTGTACTTTTTGAAACTAAACAATGCAGTACGTGTATCATTAATTGTCCGTCTCACCTCAGCAGTCAGGCTCGCCCTGCTGACATCTTCACTGAAGTCTTTTGCCGGCCATCCAGCAAATAATTAATTTATTTTCACACATTTGGTGGCCGCTGCCTCAAGTGTTTGTCGGGTTTTTTTTCTTTTTCTTAACTTCTCGGCCCCTCCCTTAAGTTTAGAGATTGTATGCTTTAAAGGGGTGGTGTAATGCCCTTTTCTCAAGATGTAAAAAAAATATCTGATGTACCCAGAGAGTGTGTGTGAAGTTTTACCTCAAAATACCCCACAGAAAGTTGTCGCTTTGTGAGGGTTAGCAAAAACACGTCGTTTTAGTGTCTGTTCCTTTAAATGTAAATGAGCTGCTGCTCCCGGCACAGACGGCGGTGTTTCAAGAGCTTGTGTGTGTTAGCAGCTCCGATTATCTCACGCAGACACACTAAAATGACAGAAACTGTTCTGCGTTTTATGTTTAATTGGACTCAGACAAAGATGGAGAGACTCAAGAAAAAGTGACAACACGTAGAATGCATCAGGACGTCTCTGAATGGTTAGTTGATTAAATTATGTTGCTGATGTGGAGTTAACTATCTTCAATTAGCATATTCTGCTATGATAATCTATAAATCGCTCATATAGGAACTGTTGTGAGATGCACACAGAGTGACTTTCTATTGCATGTGAAAAGACGGATGCTACAGCTTGAGCAGACTCACAAATGTGCTCGACTACAACAACTCTTCCTCTTGGATTGCGTGTTTCTGGGGGCGGGGTTTATGTAAATCTTAGGGTTGCTGATGTCAGTAACCAGCTGTTTGTTGTAGTCCTCAAAAACGATTTCTTTAAAAGCAAACATCTCCCTTTGCTTTGAACTTTGAGCGTTGTAACTTTGCAGATGTTGTTTAAGCTCAAATAGCAACAATACAATCATACTCAACCACCCCTGTAACATGTTGACTATCGTTGCACATCATCACATCAGTTGGCTAATTGCAGCCGCTTTGCAAGTCTATTACTTGATTTTGATTGGCCAATGCTCAGTGAACACGTCACGTGTGCTCATCACGCGTTTAGCCGTCAGTCTCGCAGCTCGCATCAGCTTCTAGCGGCCAATGAGAGCGACACGTAATTCCGGAATTTGACTATAATACAACAATATACTTACGAATATATTTACGATTAATAATGATTTAAAAGCTAAATACACCGGCCCACCCAGACCGCGGCCCACCGGGAATCTCCCGGTAGTCCCGATGGCCAGTACATGCCTGGTGTCCCGTCATTATACAACCCTCCTTTCACTGCGTGTGTGAAGTGGAGCAGGACAACGTCCCACCAGCCCTTGTTTCAGACTCTCATCCACAGACGAAAGGTTTTGGGCATTGTTACTGAATGATAAATATGAGGAACACGGCAAAACGGTTCATATGCTCATGTCTCCAAATTATGACCAGAGACGGATATTAAGTCTGCTGTTTAAAAAAAAATAAAGAACCAATGTAGGAGAATATGCGCAAACAGTGGAAAGCTCTGTATATTTCAATTAAGCACCAAATTTGTCGCTAATTGGATTAACGTTACTCCAAGATAATTAAAGAGTTTGCAGTAGCCAAAGCAAGAAAGGTCCTCTTTTAAATGGTTAGTCAACTGTAACCATTTAAACCTGTCTTACACCTGTCTCATTACACCTCATTACACCTGTCTTAAGTCAACAGTAGGGGTCAAATTGGGATAAATTGGCATTTTGTTCTCTTAATGTAGGGCGTAGGGTGCGGCATATTCCTATTTTGCCCAGTTTAGTTAGTTTTTTATTAGCTTCCGTTTTCTTTCATGTGTATTTCTAACTTTTCCCGTTCATCTCGATCTCTCTTTCTGTTCTTTTTCTAGATTTACATTTGTAATATAATATAAATTAACTTTAATCTGTTTTCTTTTGTTATTAATACATAACAGATATGAATAAAAATGAAATGCTTATAATTACTAGTGATCTAGTCAGTGACCTGGGCTACAAGATCTATTCACAAAACTCCCATTTTAATCTGATGGGCTGTTTAAACAGTTTTGTCTCCATAAGGACATTTCAAGCCAACTGTTTTCTGACAGGGAGCTTCAGTTCTTGGCTGACCAGGAGAAGATTTCTCCAGCTGCCATAAAGAAGACCACTTTGGACAAGGTGCTCCAGCAGCCGGGCGTGACGGCAACAGGCGGGGGGGTGAGGACCGGCCTCAACCTCTTTAACAGCACCAACCCCAAACACAAGAAAAACTGAACCTATCCCGCTTACAGTAACTGCAGAACTGCAGACAAGATGCTATGACCAAAAAATGCATAAACTTATCAAGTTTTGTTCAAAACTTGTTCTGTGTTCAGTTGTCTATATTGTGCTTTTACCTTTTTGGCTTGTTTGGACCAACTCTAAGAAATTAGTTTCTCTTGATATACACTGTACACCTTGCACACCACTGAAAAACATTTTTTAGTTTGCTTAACTTAACTTTTTGAGTTATCTTTTTTACATTGACTCGGAATATTGAGTATTTTCAGCTTGACAAATGTAGTTATTTGAACTTATAAAGATTTTCAAGCTGAAAATATTCTAAATACACCTTAACTGAGTCAGCGGAAATTAATTTTTGCACTGAAAATGTAAAAAAGTAAGTTCACCTTACTTTCACAAAGTTGTTCTAACTAAACTTTATAAGTTCAAATAACTTTAAATCTGACAAGTTGTACATACTTAATATGTTAAGTACATAGAACTTCATGTCAGTGGAAAAAGATAACTCAAAGTTAAACTGGGTGAACAATTTCTTTTTTTACAGTCTGTGTAGATTTATTAAACCATGTCTGATCTAGTCAAAATAAATGTCAGATCATGTTTTATTTTGCAAAGCCCTGAATGAAATGAATTGAAGTGTTTCCTATCTTTATCTCTACATTGCTCAGTAGTTCTGTATACTCCAAACAGAAGAAAAGCCAAATTCTCATGATTGCCCATTGTCATTTGAAGTAAACTGTTTGACTGAGACACTATAGCAAACCAGGCTTGTCTTCAATAACTGTAAACCCAAACTAAACTGCAAACTGACCTCACAATGCTGAATATATCAGTGTATGTATAAAACAATTGTCATTGCCTCTGTTGATCCATTCATTCAGAACTGAATTTTGGGCCTGTCCCAATACCCACACTCACGGTCATTGCACTTGACAACTTGACAATGTTTGTCAGTTCAACTTGTGCTTCATGTGGCAACATATACAATAACTGGTTTTGTTGAAATGTAATAAATGATTTAAGATTACTAATCATAACTCAATTCAACTGACCTGAAAAACAAGGTTTTACTGAAGCTTAACTGTCGGTAGATATAACCTGATTTCTCCAGCAAGGTAAAATGACTTAATATGTTTTAGATAATATTTTTTGTTTTATAAGATGAAAGTCCTTTCCCACCTTGATGTAAATGCACTGAAAAAATGAATTACTCGCAATTTAATTGGAGAAAAGTTTACACCCAGTTTAATTTAGTTTTATTTACATTATTTGTTACATTTTGTTGGGCCATCTTACAGTGTTGTTCATCATTATGCACTAAGTAAAGTGTATAATGAACCACTAAGTAAAGACCGGTCTTGAGCATTAAACACTGAGCACAAGCGCTGCTCTTTAACACAATGTTAGAACAGAAACAACTCTATATGTCCAACATAACTGAACATTAAACATTAACATAATCTATACTATCATCTTTCCCTTTACTGAAAAACAAAATAACACAATCCCTAAATGTACTCTTCTAATGCAGTCCTTTGCAAAGCATGCTGGGAACCACCGATCCACTGCCACTGCGTTTCTCAAAAGCTTTGTGAGCTAAGTTGATCTTAGAGACCATTGGTGACAAAAGCTCTATAATCTATTCAGGCTCACGATGCTTTAGGGACACCTTAAATCACCTGCAGTTATTCACATATTCCCCCATTTTGAGTTTATAACTGACACAAATAAAACTGCACATTGTAATTTCTGTAATTGAAAGGATTAGTTCACCTCAAAATTTCACCCCAATGCCATCCAAGATATCCATGTCTTTCTTTCCTCAGTGGAAGAGAAATTAAGTTTTTTGAGGAAAACATTCCTGGATTTTTCTTAGAACCAGCGTTTTGAAGTCCAAATCAATGCAGTTTCAAAGGTCTTTGAAGTGCTTCAGCGGACTGTGCACGATCGCAGCTGAGGAGAGTCTTATCTCGCGAAACGATAGGTCATCTAAAAAAAAAATATATATATATATATATATATACTTTTTAACTACAATTGTTCGGATTGAGCTGATCTGCAACAAGCCGGGAACTACGTCATCACGTTGAAATGTCAATGTTGCAGGCGCCAGCGGAAGTACCGCTGACAGTATCGACAGTGACATTTCAACGTTTCATATGAGGATTTGATACACACATTTATTGTTTTATTTCAGGGAAGTTCATCAGTATTAATGTAATGAAGAGGAAATAAGAGTCTCTATAACATCTCACTGTTACTGATTTATTGTGCAGCTCAAAGTATTATGGGTAAAATCTCTCTATATCTGTTCTGAAACATCAACACAGTTTCACTGATGATCCAGAATAAACAGTAAACCCAGGATAGAGCGGCTGAGTGAATGTGGTCTGGACTGTGTGGATGAGACTCATTGTGTCAGAGACGCTGTAGAAGGACAGAGTTCCTGCACTGTGATCCACATACACTCCTATTCTTCTGTGATCCACACACACTCCTTTACTTCTGTGATCCACATACACTCCTATTCTTCTGTGATCCACACACACTCCTATTCTTCTCTTTACAGGGAGATCAGTGCGTATCTTATTGTGTCTGAATGTGTAACTGGAGGAAGAGCAGTCCAAACTCCAGGACTGATCATTATATCCAAACATACACTCATCACCCCATCCCTTCCTGCTGATGCTCTTATATGACACTGATATATACACACACTATTCCCAGTCCACTCAATCTCCCAGTAACAGCGTCCACATACACTCTCTACACAACACCTGACGCCACTGATCAAATCTGTCTGGATGATCAGGATACGGCTGCTCTGTGTCAGTGTCTGTAATCACTCCGTTCCTCTCAGAGAGACTGAGGCGTTTATTCACTGTGTTCAGATCCAGAGTCACATTTACATTTACATTTAGTCATTTAGCAGACGCTCTTATCCAAAGCGACTTACATTTGAGGATTAAACCAAGCGAGTCATCGTGGAGAGGCAAAAACAACGCAAGAAGTGCTCAGAATACAAAGTTCAAACATTGCTCGGAGTAGCATAAACCAGACAAGCGAAGATTTCAAGAGAAAGGTTTTTTTTTTTTTTTTATGTTAAGTGCTCACGGAAGAGATGAGTTTTCAGTTGTCGTTTGAATGCTGTCAGGGATTCTGCATTACGGACGAGGGTGTGTAGGTCATTCCACCAGCATGGAACCGTGAATGAGAATGTTCTGGACAGTGATTTTGTGCCTCGCTGTGATGGCACCACGAGCCGTCGCTCCTTGGCCAGTCAGCTGATGGGAATCTGATGGAGAGAAAACACATCAGAAACAGGAATTATGAATCTGTCTGATCTTTTAATGTATCTGATCTCTTCATGAATCAATGTTCAATGTATCATTAGTGTCTCAGTACAGATGACCAAATATCCTGAGCAAATCCTCATTTACATGATCAATTATAAAACTCTTCTATCATGATTTATTTCTCCTTCTACAGGAAGAACATGAACACATTCAGTGAGTTTTTCTGCTTGTTTTTCTAGTGACTCACATTGTAGGAAGTCGTTCCTGGTCTTGGGATTCATGTTGGTGAATGTGACTGTGGAAATAAACAGACATGAACAGTGTGAAGAGAAATGACAAGATAAAATACAATCATTTCTGAGACATTTCTGATATAATGCTGTATGATATTAGATGATGGACTGATTTCTGAGAGAGATTAATAATCTCCAGGGGCTTCATTTATAAAACACACACATCGGATTGATCCTAAATTCCATGAATATAATCCTACGTCATGAATACACAAGGGATATTTGTGGCCGTTCTGTGGATTTGATGCACTTGTTCACATTGCATTTGAATTTAAGATGAACTGTGATTTATAAACGGTGATGCATTTAAGAATTTTTTTCTTCAAATTGGCGTTTTATAAATCGTAGGAATATTTCAGAAACAGTTGTGCGTTCAGATTTAGGATCTTTCTCCACACGTCTGTATAAACGAGGCGCAGGACTTTACCTCCGTCTGAGATCTTCTTGATCTCCTCTTTGCAGAAATCCTCCAGTTTGTCTCTCAGCTGATGGACAGATTCTCTCATGCCATCAAAAGAGGAGAGAGAAGCGAAGGGAACGCCGGGTTCATCTGTAGATTCAGGAGGTGCTGAGAGAGACTGGAAACTCTACAGAAAACAGAAATCAAAACTCATCATCTCCACACTTCAGCCAATAACCTGCACTATATCAGATCTGTGCGGCTCTTGTAGACTTGACTTCTCTTCAGTGACTCGCTTCAATTCAGCACTTTCACACAATCAGCCATTCTTCTCATATTCAGCATTTAATGCTACAAACTCCAGTATTTCACACTTAACAATATAATTTATATATATATATATATATATATATATATATATATATATATATAGGAGCAGATTGAAAGAAATGCTTTCAGACACTTAATTATTTTAAAAATTATAATAAAAAATAATTATTTTAATTAAATAAATGTCTTATAGTCTAAATTTATACTAAATGCAATTAGCTAATATTTAGAGAGCTTTTTGACTCACGGAAGTATTTAAGTATCTTTATATGTAATTTCATAATTACTGTTATGGTCTTTGAAATATGGTTAAAGTTGAATGAATGAACTGACACACATTTATGATAAACTAAAATATACTTAATGTAATTTATATTGAAACTTGTTTGTTTAATTTTAAATATAATATTGAATTACACACTACACTTAAAATTATAATCAAGTATTTTACATGTGCTTTAGTTGTTAGTTAACACATCAAAATAAGTGCATTTCTTTAAAGCATGAAACATAGATTAGTATTAAAACAATGATTTAAAATGTACAAATTAAAACTTTTAATTTGACATTGTAACAAAGTCCAATTTTTAAAACTCTACTTAAAGTGTATTAAGAAACATAGAAAATAGTTGTCACATGAACACTGTTTAGGTAATTTTCATGTCATGTTCACTAGTTTTGTTCTCATTTGTTTTCTAGGTTACTCATTATCCTCTTGTTTGTTACTATAGTTACTCATTATCCTCTTGTTTGTTACTATAGTTACACATTATCCTCTTGTTTGTTACTATAGTTACTCATTATCCTCTTGTTTGTTACTATAGTTACTCATTATCCTCTTGTTTGTTACTATAGTTACTCATTATCCTCTTGTTTGTTACTATAGTTACTCATTATCCTCTTGTTTGTTACTATAGTTACACATTATCCTCTTGTTTGTTACTATAGTTACTCATTATTCTCTTGTTTGTTACTATAGTTACTCATTATCCTCTTGTTTGTTACTATAGTTACACATTATCCTCTTGTTTGTTACTATAGTTACTCATTATATATATATATATATATATATATATATATATATATATATATATATATATATATATATATATATTGTAAGATTTGAAGTAATTCACTACCTACAAGTGTGTTCAATTAATGACACTTCTTTTTCACGAGGGACTATGTGTGAACTTTCCAGGTGTTTGGATGATAAAACATCTGCATGTTGAGAAGATTTGAGGAAAAGCAGCTCAAAGGCTACGAGTAGATTGACTATCATATGCAACTTTTGGCTGTTAGTGACACTGAAACTTCACAAGGACTCTTAAGGATCTCAAGGTCAGGTTTTGTTTGGTTTTTATAAGTATTGCTAATATACAGCCTCACTTCCTGTCTGGAGTCTTTGTGAACAAATTCATCAATGTTTTACAGGTAAACAGTTATGGAAATAAAAATCAATATTATCAACTTTGAAGATCACCTGACCCAATTTTGGTGCCAATTACTAAACATATTTTAGTGGAAATAAAAGATTTAATTAAAAAGAGGATGGAAAATCTAGTTGGCTGGATATTGATATCATCAAGTTCACTGATTTCATCAAGACAGCAGAAACCAGAAGGAAAAATGAGTTAATATTTAATGGTAAATGTCCCAGGTCTTTGTAAGTCAAGTCAAGTCAAGTCACCTTTATTTATATAGCGCTTTTTACAATACAGATTGTATCAAAGCAGCTTCACAGTGATAACATGAAAATAATATAACAGAGTTTGTTTCTAAAAGAAAATTGCGTCAACGTCCACCTTAAGTAAGGCAGATCAATAATATTATTGAATAATAAATGTCCCCAACTAAGCAAGCCAAAAGCCAAGGCAACAGTGGCAAGGAACCAAAACTCCATCAGGTGACAGAATGGAGAAAAAAACCTTGGGAGAAACCAGACTCAGTCGGAGGGCCAGTTCTCCTCTGGCCAACGAAGGAACAGTGCATGATTTATGGTTCGGGCAGCATTACAAGTCAGATTGGATCGGAACATTTAGAATATTTATCCATTTCCATCTTTTGGAAGTCCAAGTAATCACGCCGGTGTTTAGACGAGTTGTTGAGGATCAGTGCCGTCCACCATAGAGGGTCCATATCGCCGGTGTTGAGTCGTCTCTTCACAGGCTTTGTGATTGGCGTATCTGAAGTCTCTGTGAAAGGCTGGATACAAACTGGAGCTGACGAACGCCGTTTTTCTCGGGACTCGCGTCCCGAGATAACAGCGGAAAAGCAAAAAGGGAAAATAATTAGCGTAGCTGCTGTTCATAATGATTTCCATAACACGGGCGTAAATGATAAAAAACATGAAGACAGTGATTCTTGCGTCCCAGAGTCACCCCCCTCCGTCCCCCACTCAACTCAGCCCTGCTTACTGACCTCTACATCCCTCCTGCTGTTGAGACCCAACCACAATCTAACAATCTCTCCGCAGCCCAACCATACGCGCCGACCCGTTTGACTAAGGCTGTCGAGCCCCACTGTCGTCGTTAAAGCAGGTTCAGTGGCAACGGTTCCGTATGGCATACCACCTACCGCAAAACACAATATCTACCCAACCACCCGTCATTCACGCAATATACACAGGAACGTAATGACTGTAAATACTATGCAACCTATACAAATAACCTACAGACTCTTCAAGTTTTATAATATTAAATGCATTTGATCTGATTCAGCAGTGGTACAAAAGGTAAGCATTATGTAAATGCCTGGCTAAAGAGATGCGTCTTTAATCTAGTTTTAAACTGGGACAGCGAGTCAGAGCCTCGAACAATATCAGGAAGGCTATTCCAGAGTTTTGGAGCTAAATGTGAGAACGCCCTCCCTCCTTTAGTGGACTTAGATATCCTAGGAATGACCAGAAGCCTCGAATTTAGTGATCTTAAAGAACGCGATGGATAGTAGGGCGATAGAAGGTCCATTAAATACACAGGAGCTAAACCATTTAGGGCTTTATAGGTCAGTAATAGTACTTTGTAATTGATACGGAAATTGATAGGTAACCAGTGTAGAGATGATAAAATTGGTGTTATATGATCATATTTTCTTGACCTAGTAAGAACTCTAGCAGCTGCATTTTGCACTAACTGTAGCTTGTTTATTGAGGATGCAGGACAGCCAGCTAATATAGCATTACAATAATCTAGTTTCGAGGTCATGAATGCATGAACTAACTTTTCTGCATCAGGAACAGTTAGCATGTTACGTAGCTTTGTAATGTTTCTAAGGTGGAAAAAGGCTGTTCTTGTAACATATGAAATGTGATTTTCGAAAGACAAGTTGCGGTCTAGTATAACACCCAGGTCTTTTACTGTAGTGGATAAAGTAACAGGACATCCTTCTATATTAAAGTTGTATTGTAAGTGAGTTTGTGGGTAGTTTTTTGGACCAATAAGTAATACCTCCGTTTTATCTGAATTTAGTAGCAGGAAATTACGCGTCATCCAGCATTTTATATCTTTGAGACACTCTGTCAAATGTGATAAGTTAGTGTTTTCATCTGGCCGTGATGAAATATATAATTGAGTGTCATCAGCATAACAGTGGAAATTAATTCCATGTTTTCTTATAATATTACCAAGTGGGAGCATATATATTGAGAATAGCAGAGGGCCTAACACCGATCCTTGCGGCACTCCATAGTCTACTGACGTTATCTTTGATTTTTCCCCATTTAAACAGACAAAATGATAACGGTCTGATAAGTACGATCTAAACCAGCTTAATGCCTGTCCCTGAACACCAGTGTAGTTTTGTAGTCGATCCAGGAGTATTTTATGATCGATAGTGTCGAACGCAGCGCTAAGATCGAGTAGAACTAGTATTGAGATACAGCCTTGGTCAGAAGCTAAAAGTAAATCATTTGTAATTTTAACTAGCGCAGTTTCTGTGCTATGATGCGGTCTGAATCCTGACTGGAATTTTTCATATATCTCATTTTCTTGCAAGAAAGAGCACAATTGAGCGGACACAATTTTTTCTAGTATTTTAGACATAAATGGAAGATTTGAAATGGGTCTGTAATTTGCTAAGTTATTTGGGTCTAATTGCGGTTTCTTAATGAGAGGTTGTATTACTGCCAGCTTGAATATTCTTGGAACATGACCTAAAAATAAAGACGAGTTAATAATATTGAGAAGAGGCTCTTCCACTACAGGTAACACTTCTTTCAGTAGTTTAGTGGGTATTGGATCTAATAAAAATGTTGTTGGTTTCGATGCAATGATAAGTTTATTTAGCTCTTCCTGTCCTATAGTTGTAAAGTGGTGTAGTTGTTCCAGAGGGGCGATAATTGTGGCTGAATCATAAGACACCATAAAAGAGTGTACATTTACAATTGTGTTACGGATGCTTTCTATTTTCTCATTAAAGTAGTTCATAAAATCATTACTACTATACTGTAATGGAATATTTTGCTCTGGTGATGTCTATATATTTGTTAGTCTAGCCACGGTGTTAAATAAAAACCTTGGATTATTTTGGTTATTTTCTATTAGTTTGTGGAGATGCTCAGCCCTGGCTGCTTTTAGAGCCTTTTTATAACGTGACATACTGTCTTTCCACGCGATTCTAAAGACCTCTAAATTAGTTTGTTTCCATTTACGCTCTAAGTTACGAGTTTCTCTCTTGATAACATGCGTAGCACTGTTGTACCAAGGTGCTTTAGTTTTCTCTCTAACCTTTTTTGATGTGATTGGTGCAACAATATCTAATGTACTAGAGAAAATGGTGCTCAAACTGCTAGTCATTTCCTCTAGTTCATCTGTTTGTTTGGGTTCACTGAGCAGCTGAGATAGATCAGGTAAGCTATTTGAGAATCTATCTATAGTGGTTGTAACGATTGTTCTGCCTGGTCTATAACGTGGCGCAACATGACAAATTTCAGCAGTACGTATTATATAAGTTACCATGTGATGATCAGTGAGATCGTCACTTTGCGGTATAATATCTATGTCAGTTGGATTGGTTCCATATGATATAATTAAGTCTAGTGTATGATTTAGACGATGAGTGGGACCACTGACGTTTTGCTTGACCCCAAAAGAGTATAATAAATCTGTAAACGCAGTCCCTAACACATCATTTGTGTTATCTACGTGTATGTTAAAATCTCCAACAATTATTGCTTTATCGGTATTGACCAATAGATCTGAGAGAAACTCTGCAAACTCTTTTAGGAAATCAGCATAGGGCCCTGGAGGTCTATATACAGTAGCCAAGGCTAGAGATAATAGGGATTTCTATCTTACATCTATGAGCGTAATATTTAGTACAAGTACTTCAAACGAATTTGACCTGTGACCTGTTTCCTGAGTAACATTAAGAATATCTCTATAGATTGTTGCAACACCGCCGCCACGACCGATCAGACGGGGCTCATGCTTATAACAGTATCCTGGTGGACTAGACTCATTTAGACCGAAATACTCATTTGGTTTAAGCCAGGTTTCAGTAAGGCAAAGTACATCGAAGCTATTATCTGTGACCATTTCATTTACAATAACCGCCTTAGGTGTGAGCGATCTAATGTTTAGAAGACCTAGTTTTAGAAATTGTTTTTGTTCACTGATATTTAGATTTCAGGTTTAATTACAATAAGATTTTTCCTAGATCCTACAGTAGATTTATTATATGGCCTCACTAAACGAGGAATAGACACAGTTTCTATATAATGTTCTACACTACTTATATCAATTAATTTCGCACAGCAAAGACTGTGATTTGGACTTCGATTTTCTAGTCATATGGTGTGTAACGTCTTGGAGATGTTGTCCGACAGAACAGCCGCTCCGATTCTGCTGGGGTGCAGGCCATCAGCACGGTAGAGCCTAGGTCGCTCCCAGAACAGATTCCAATTATTTACAAAGAGCAGTTTCTGTTCATTACACCATGACATTAACCATTCATTTGGTGCAAATAATCTACTGAACCTTTCCTGTCCTTGTCGGTACGTGGGAAGCGGTCCAGACACGATGATCGTTGCCTCACGCGCTGTGCTGCGTACCGTCTCGATCAGGCTCTTGTAGTCCTTCTTCAGAACCTCCGTCTGCCGCAGCCTAATGTCATTCACTCCCGTGTGCAGCACAACAGCTCCGACGCGCTCGACGGATCTCGGGAACCTGTGCGGCGACATCAAGAACACGAGCACCAGGAAAGCAGTGAGTGCGCACCGTACCCTTACCTGAGGTAGCGCGGACATGACGGACCATGGAACTGCCGATGATCACGGCGTCGTCGCGTTCCGACTCGCGAAGGGGGGAGAAGCGGTTCCGGGTGGAGATCCCGAAGACCGGGAGGGGCGGAGAGGTTCTTGCTCTGGTCCTGGGTCGTGTCTTACGCTGTGGGATCACCCAGGGTCCATGGTGTTGTGTCGGTGCCGGAGTGAATGATGCCAGAGATGATCGCGTCCTCCTGGGCAGAGAAACGCACGGAGTAGACGAAGTCGGAGTCAAAAAGTTACTAACCACTGACTTATGAGCATCGGCGCGTGATGTTTCAAGCGCTGATCGCCGATCCCGCAGCTCGGCTTGTTTCTCCAGCAGACCACGGATCTGTTTCTCCACCGATTCCAGCTCCAATCGTACCGAAATCAGCTCGAATGTGTCCTCACCTGCACTCAGAGGAAACGTTAGACACACATCCGATATGTTCGCCATTATAACAGATGAACAGTAAATTAGTAGTGATACTACCAATATCACTACTAATTTAGGACTGAAATGCTGGATATAACCTGTATCCTTTCAGTGAAACGGGTTAAAATAAGACAGTCGGTAGGCGCGAGGCCACGCGTGAAATACTAGCGGACTAAAGGCTAGTAGCCGAGATTCGCAAAGTTGGATCTAAGTAGCGATATCAAAGTAATCCGATTGTTTTTTATAAGGAATAGTAGCGAGGATAAGTTCCCATGATATAAAAATAGAAAGTGCTTGTTTATAAATGAGTTGAAAAGAAGAAAATCAAGGATTAATGAATCAATTCGACGGAGCTCCAAACACAAACACAAACCGCACGCGCATCAGCTGATTCATCAGAATAAAGCCACAGAATGAGAACCGCTGTGTTGAGATGGCAGTAGGATGTGGGGTTCATCGCCTGTAAATACATGATTCTAGTTTGAATAAAGCCTTGTTTCTTGTGTAGTTGACTTGTATATGCATTTGTTTGTGATGGATACATTTATTTGTTCTTTTACTAATTTATTCATGTTTCTTATTGTTGTCAGTATATAAAATATAATTATTTAATTAATGTATGCATTAATTCATTTCTTGACTGAAAATGTAGATGTTTCACTGCATTTATCTAGTGTGTATTCATGCATTTCTGTGAAACAAGAAGCAAGAAAAACAAGAAACAAGAAATTCAACAAGAAAAAGAGGAAAACTTAAAGGAGAACATTTTTGGATATACAATAAAGAAATGAACATATTCAAGAGATGACGATTTTGGGGTTTCTTAATAAAAAATTATAAACTAAAAATTATAAAGGATAAACCTGGGTCACATTAGTAGGGTTTAAAAATATAACAACTTAAATCAACCCTAAATGTATTCACAAAATATATGGGCAGCTGTTTATTCAACAATACCACAACATGAGCAAGTTTCATCAATATCAAGATATTTACAGATAGATGAATTAAACGTGTTGTTCATATTTTTTAAGTTGTTGCGCATGTGATAACACGTCGTAGGTCACATGATAACCTCAACACAGCAGATGTCGTATTGCATTCATACTTACGAGATCTGGCAATATAGTACCTACTCTTTTAGCGCTCGTTAAGTAAGTATTTATTGAAATTAAGTACCTAGTCATTGAGTATGCGGTTTCGAATGCAGCCCCTGAATTCAGAACCGCATATTAGTATACTACTCATAGTACATTTACCATATCTTTCTATGGCAGAAATAGTAAGAGTATGCTAGTATGCAGTTATGAATTCAGAAAAAAAAAAAAAAAAGGAAACACGGATGTGATGTTTATCCAAAGTCCTTTTTTGCATGTTGGTATGGTTAATTTGAATCATCGAAGGTCAGCAGTAAAAAAAACATTGGTTAATAAAGTGAGATTAAATACATACAGTATATTTGTGTAATTTAACATATTTGAATTGATTTTGAGGAATAAGTGATTGTGTTTTGTGTGAGTGAGATGCGTAAATGCATGCTCACATTTAGAGCTACAATAACCATCATGTTCACACACAGCGCACACAACGCCTCTGCACTTACTCACCATTTTTCTCAACATGGGGAGAGGAGTCAGCCAATAAATGGAAAAACAAAATAACTTGTGTTAATTGTTTGAAAAAGTAACTCAGGTATTTTGTTTTAAATTTAAAAGTGATGTGTTACTTCACTTGTTAGTAATCTGATTATATAACATTTCTTGTAATGTGTTTCCCCCAACTCTGGAAGTAGTGTTACTTTTTAAGATTAATATATTTACTACATTTAATATATTTTTATTCAAATTATTACTTGATACTATGTATTTATTTAGGGAGTGTGAGATCTTAATTTTTATGAACAGAAAAACAATTGAAATGTTACATTTGACTTCTATGAGAAATGAAGATTACAAGCAAAACTTACATTAAAATGGTGTCTAGTAGAAACATTTACTCCCATTAAAAGAAATTAAAGTTTTAGCTAGAAGCTATACTCGTGTGTTTTGAATGGATATTCCAGTATGCATATAATAGATGCTCACACTCATTTTAAGGTCACAGTTGTATATAAGCTGCAACCTTTTTGTTAAATTAAAGTTATCATTGCTCAATGTTTTCCAGGAGAAGCACAAATCATGATATGATTTACAAGAAAAGAACATGAAAGCTTAATACTTTATTGAGAAGTAATGATCAGACTGTTTTGATCTTGCGGATGAACCCAAACGCCGACAGGATGCTTGACACACAGTTTATTAATGGACAAAAAACAGGTAAAACAAAACCCACGAGGGGGCAAAACATGGACAGGGTAAGGAGTGATAGAACTAGACTATGACCTGACAAATAACTAGACGATAAACAAACAGCGAATATAGAATCAGAACTCTCTCTAGACGATACTCTCGACAGGATACTCACAAGGCTTAACAAGGTAAGATAACACGCAGGTAAGGATCACAATGAACCAGCCCAGGACAGCAATCACAAGGAGATGAAATAGAGAGACACTAATGACATGAACAGGTGAAGCTGACTAGATAATAATGACAAGAGGAGGATAACAAGGGGGCGGGGTTACGTAATGAGACAACACAAGCACATGGCCCAAACAAAAGGCCATGTGCTTGTACACAAAACATGGGTCTGTCATGATCCAGCCTCAAGACTAGGGAAAATCAAGGACAAGGCAGGATCATGACACAGACAAGCATCACAACATGGGCTGTGTACTGTGCCTTGATGCTGTCATGTGTTTGGTCTCAGGGCTGTAAATCGGGCCTGCTAAATTTAACATCACCCTCACTATTGAACCAAGTAGGTCCTATGGAGCAGGGACACAACACAAAAAGTAGTTCTCTTCAATTTCACTTCTATTTCTGTATGTCTTGATATGGGACATATACAGCTTAGATGCTGCTTTAGCTATCCTATATGAGGAATTCATTTTTTAATAATATGGTTGAATTATTTTATGAAAAATATTATAATAAATAAATAATTAATAAAAAAAACACTATTTTCCACTTGCTTTGTCAATATTTACTGTTGAGATATGTTGTTATGAAAATATAGATTTGTTTAACATTTAACTTTATTTCAGTCTACATTTATATTATTTTAAGTAACATATATATATATATATATATATATATACAGTATAAATATATATAATTTGAGTTTCAGTTAACTATAATAGCCCTGGAACAGAATGAAATTTAAGTGTCTATTCACTGAATACAGTTACCCATTGCTAAATTAGCTCTTGAATCTCGTCTGCATATTCAGTGTCGTTGTTAGAGAGGCTATGCCAACCAATTGAGTTTGGCATCCACTTGGCATGAAATGTCTTGACAAGTTTGTTTATGGAGAACTGCAAATTTTGTAAGATACAACTGAGAACATTTCAGCAAAAAGCGATTGAATGGCTTCAGAAGACTTGCATTGTGATAATTCTCCCCCGTCCTCGAGATGTGATCATGAAAGGACCAAAGGATCGTGATCGTGAAAGGACAACGCACCAAATACACATAATCTTTACTCTGTTTAATTGATGTAAGTGTGAACTCGTGAATTCTTTGTTGAGAGAATTGCATTGAATGCAACGGGAGATTAGATACGGAGCTCTGTAGGTCCTTCAATGCTCCTCTGAAAATGTCCAGTTTACCACACCTGATGACGGAAGAATATGTAAATACTGTGATGAATTTACTAGATATTCTTTGAAGAAGGTGTCTGGATCTTCATTGAGGTAGATGACGAGGCATCTCAGGATACACTCCCTCCTGGTGTTGATGTTGTCACGCTGAAGCAGGGGTGAAAAATGAGACACAATTTAGCCAAATGTGTTTGTTATGGTGACACAGGGAAGGAGCAGGTTGTCTAATTAAGATCAGAGGGTCATTTCAGTCTAAACAGGATGCCTAACCCCTAAATGCCCCCAACAAGCAATGTTTTACATTGGTCTGTGAGTGGATGAACCAAATTAAAAAAACATAATTTGGATTAAAGCACTATACTAGTAGGCCATTTATAAAGTGTTTAAATAAGCAACTATGGACAATAAAACCTTACAATAACCACCCCAATAAATGCAAAGGGATGTTAGATGCATTTCGACTAACCGAATCTGTTATAGACAGGACTTCCTTAATCCTCTGCCCCTTCACTCCTCCTTTGCTCTTGAAGATCTGCATCAGCTTGTTTGAGAAGTGGTCCAGCTGTGACATGAACTTTGACTGCAGTGGCTTGGTGGTGATCCTCATAAACTCTGCATTGGATTCCCTTCTTAGGTGACCCAAAACACACCAACAGTTGGTCCGACCTCCTCCAAGAAGAGGACCTCTCAAGGTAAACACCCAAAGCTCTGACCGGGCAGAGCAAATGGAGCCTCTCTTCTTCTGCCGACACATGAGGCGGTGGATGAAATGCCTGCAGAACCGTAGACCGTGCCATGTTGGAAGGCACCTTAGGCACATGACCAGGCCTAGGATGCAAGATAGCCTTAACTCGTCCAGGGGCAAACTCCAAGCAGGCTGGTGTTACTGGCAGGCTTGGAGATCTGGAGGAACCCTGGATCTGGTTGTCGGTCTCATCCTCCAAGTACCGCGGAGAAAACGAATTCCATCGATCCAAACCTCTCCCATATCGACTTCACTACGTCTGGATGAAGTCTCCATTCCCCTGGCCTCAGCCCCTGCCTTGACAGGATGTCTGCTCCCTGATTCTGAACCCCCGGAACATACATTGCCCTGATAGACAGTAGTTTCCCTTGGGACCATAGGATAATCTGATGCGCCAATCTGTATAGAGGGGCGCGATCTGAGTCCCCCTTGACGGTTCAGATAAGCTACCACTGATGTATTGTCCGATCGTACCATGACATGGTAACCCTTGATGTCTGGGAGGAAGCTCCTCAGAACCCCCCTAACACAGCCAACATCTCTAGGCAATTTATATGCCAAGAAAGATGATGGTCCTGCCACAGACTCCTGGCAAAGCGGCCGTCCATGACCGCGCCCCAGCCAGTGAGGGAGGCGTCTGTCGAAACGGATTTCCGGCGACATGGCGCTCCTAACACTGGCCCTTGGGACAGGAACCAAGGTTTCTTCCATATTACTAGAGAACGAATGCATCTGCGCGTTACTCTGATCATATGGAAAGGATTCCCCTTGGGGGAAAACCCCTTGGCTTTCAGCCACCACTGAAGGGGCCTCATATGAAGAAGGCCCAAAGGTATAATGTTGGATGCTGCTGCCATGAGGCCCAGCAGTCTTTGAAATTGCTTTACAGTGATGGCCTGGCCTAGCCTTATCCCGGACACCATAGCCAGAATGGACTCGATACGTGCAGGAGACATTCGTGCTTGCATCGTAACCGAATTCCAAACCACGCCCAAAAACATTGTGCTCTGAGATGGATCCAACACGTTTTTCTTCGTGTTGAGTCTCAATCCCAAACTCTGAATGTGGCCAAGGACGACATATAATATAATCGATATAATCGATCGATACGATCAATATAATTCAGTATGCGGATGCCCTGAAGTCTCAATGGAGCTAGTGCTGCATCCATGCATTTGGTGAATGTGCGGGGAGAGAGTGCGAGGCCGAACGGAAGAACCCGATATTGGTAAGCTTCGCCCCCGAAAGCGAACCTCAGGAACCTCCTGTGACATGGAAGGATGGATACGTGAAAATAAGCGTCTTTTAGATCTATCGTGACAAACCAGTCCTCGGATCTGATTTGATTCTCTATGATGGGAATAGTAAGCATTTTGAACCTGAACCTCCTCAGAGAACGGTTCAAATGTCTTAGATCTAAAATTGGCCTCAGCTCTCCATCCTTTTTTGGAACTATAAAGTACCGGCTGTAAAACACGGACTCCCTGTCTGAAGGAAGAACACGCTCTATGGCCTCCTTTATCAGCATAGATTGCACTTCTTGTTCCATCACTCGAGCCTGCTCTGGAACCACTGCAGTCTTCACCACCCAAGAGAATTTGGGGGGGCGGTGCCCGAACTGCAGTCTGTATCCTAATTTTATTATACGCAGGACCCATGCCGATATGTTGGGAAGATGATGGGCCCTCAGAGGTCCTACTACCCCAGCTAGGATCTCTTTCCCGAAGCCCTCCTAGCCTGAAGGATGTCTCTCAGGTCACCTTTCTGGCCGGAAGACTTCGGGTGAGAGCGTTTCCTCTGTTGCCAAGCTCCCGGAGGAGGGGCTCTGGAGGCAACGCTCTCTTTTTGCTCCTGGCGGTATGAGGAGCTCGATGACGGCTGGGGCTGATCTCTTTGCCCCACCCTACTCGACTTGGGTTTAGATCGACGGGGGAGGAACTGCTGAAATGCCGCAGACTGTTTCTTCGTCTCCTGGAACCTGTCGACAACAGATGTAACTGCGTCACCGAACAGGCAAGAAGACGAGAGCGGCGCATCAAGGAGAAACGATTTATCCTTCTCCTTGATGCCTGATAAGTTCAGCCACAGATGTCTCTCCATGGCTACCATAGCTGCCATGGAGCGGAAAAATAGCGCGGGCCGTCTCCTTAGTAGCCCGGAGAGACAAATCTGTGGCTCTACGAAGTTCAGCAATATCAGCCGGTGTTGGTCCCTCCCCCTCATCCAAGTCTTTCAGGAGGTCGGCCTGGTATGCCTGCAAAATAGCCATTGAATGCAGGCATGAACCAGCCCGACCTGCCGCCATATAAGCCCTTCCATATGGTTTACTGGGCAGTGCCGAGGCTTTAAGGGAAGATGCCGCTTCAGGAGAGAGGTACCCCGCAAGGGCTTCCTCCACTTTCGGCATCTTCCCATAACCCATATCCCGTGCCCCTACAACATTACTATAATCAACGATAGCAGGATTAAAAAGACGGGATGAATGGGGTTTTTCCCACGATCTCGAGATCTCTTTGTGGAGATCGGGGAAAAATGGTAAGCCCCGGCGCTGAGGCTGTAATCTTTGCTGCAGGAAACGCTTATCTAATTTACTCTTTATTTGCGTTCCCTGCTCATCTTGTGGCCAGCTGATGTTGAGTCTGGCCACAGCACGAGTCACAACCTCCATAAGCTCCTCATACGCATGACCGTGAACGGGCGAGTCTTGTTCACGGTCATCTGCCTTGATGCTGAGCACATCCACTTCCTCGAAAGCAGAGAGCTCAAGCATCGGGCAACCGTGGGGAGCGCGAGCCTGGCCATGCTCGTCAAAACAAGCCAGGCGGGAGCGCAGCACTTTCATTGATAGTGCTTCACAGTCGCCGCAAGCAGCTCCGTCGAGAGCTGCCCGGGCGTGCTATACTCCCAAACAGTTCACACACAACAGATGTGTGTCCCCACCCGTGATATATCTAGGGCAGGGGTGCACACACTTCCTGAACTGCTCACTCGCCATCATATAATATATATATATATATATATATATATATATATATATCACTCTTTCTGACAAACAACACCAAATAGAACAGACAACAACAGAGAGCGCTTGCTGAAGAGCGAAAAGCTGGTGTGTGTGTGTGCCGGCGTCGCTTTTTTGCATCCGGTTATGCCGTCACATGTTACGTCATGATGCAACACCAATCATGATTGGAATAGTTTCATTCATGCTTCAGAGGCGCACGCTAAGGGAGCGTCCCCAAAGAGTTGTTTTCAACAACGCAGTGCGAGTTCCCTCGAAAGGGAACACGCTACCTTAGAAGAAACCCCAATAAATGTTATTTTAACGCATTTTAAGACAGAAATTTTCAAATATATATATATATTGAGCACTTTAATTTACACATTCATTGATTGTGGTGGTTAACCTGCAATTTACACTTAAAAATTTGTTAATTACCACCATTGTGGCTCTTTGGGGAGCTTAATGTTTGATTTTACATAGTACAGTCTGCATGTGCGGGTGTGGTAGAAGAAGAAAACAAAACGAGCACCAGCAGCGCCGGTGTTGTGCCGAGTTGTGCATGGCTGTGTGCACTTTGCAGGATGTTCCAATCATTTATCACAATTGATGAACCACAAAGATTATTAAATCATTTTTAAACAGAAGCCTAGTTAGAAAAGACCCGCATGTAATTGTCAGCAGACATGCACAACTCAGCACAAGGCTGGTGAATGGCAGGTGAGCAGAGAGACAATGGTTAACAATAATCCTCAGTTCAGCTGTAAATGTACAGTGTACAGTGACTAGTGAATAGAGACTGCAGCTCTGCAGCTTTTCAAGATTATACACACACGATGATCAATCGAGTATAGGCCAGATTTGACAATTCTGATTCGACTGTGTAAACCTTTAGCACTAGTAAATACAATTGTGCAGAAAGTTATAATGGATAAGAAAAAATGTCAACTCATAAGTACATGTACACATTTACTTACTTCACTCTCCTGGAATAAGGCAGGCCATCTGTTTACGAAATCTTCTATCAGGGGCCTCTGCTCCACAATCTCTAGTCGTCTGTGGGAGAAGGTTTTTCCCATTTTTTCTTTTATCACCACTTCATTGTCACGCTTTTTCAGCTCTGACAATAAAGCAATTCTCTCGTTCTCCAAGCTTTCTGTGGTCTCGCCATTTGGGTGCAGAGGAATATAATCAACTTCAGCCTTTCTAGGCTTCTTGATGTTGGCAGCAGCTTTGCCTTGGCCCTCTCGTTTGTGTTTCAAAGAGTTCACACGGATTTCAGGATGTCCCAGTCGTCCAAGTTTCGTACGAAAATTTTGCATTTTATACTTAAGCGACTGTTTCCATCCCCAAAATCCTGTCTTGGATCCCAGCTGCCCCAGACAAGGATGGGCCCTTGTCAAAGCTGCTGCTACTTCTTCACACTGATAGTCTTTTGGATACTTTGTGTATTTCATCATTTCTTGTACAAGCCCATCAAGGATGACCACTTTCAGCTTTGGGCCAGGGTTGAAGTATGTTCCATTGGTCTCAAACTCTGTGTTTTTCTGTTGTAGTTCAAATTCAGCTTCGTAGGTGAATTTAGGGACTAGAAAAACCTTTGGCCAGGAGGCCAATCGTAGGGGCACGAGTTTCTGGGGATAAATGCGGTGTTGATGTGTACAGCGTATCGTCACTGCAGGATGAGGCTATTGACGAAACAGGGGTTTCAGGCTCTGAGCAAGTGGTAGCCGAGGTCTCACCAAAAGAGTCTACTGTGTACAAAGTGATGCAGGGCTCCACAGGTAACAAAATAGGATTACAGATTATATTCAGTGTGCTTTTGTTTTGAATGTCAGACACTGAAGTAAGGTTCATGAACTCATTTAAAATCAGAATCCATGTATTGCATCCGGAAATCCTCTTTCAATTGAAAAAATGTCTTTATTAGCACATGTAGTTCTTCCAGTGATGCCGGAATTCCATAAGCTAGGTGCAGTTTTCTAGAGTCAGACACGTCACCAAAAATGATCCGCAGGACAGCCAGACTTGCCATTTTGGAACACCTTTAATCTAGAGCAGAAAAAAGGGAGGAGGACAAGAAACAATAAATTAGTTATATTTGTGATTTTAAAAAAAAAACAGTTTGAGATTATGTAAGTCTGGCATCAAGAGCTCATACTAATTTTGTTTAACAATGACACTAACCTTTAACGATGATGAATCTTATCAACATTACCATACGCAAACCCTGAACCATATATTCCACAAGGGGATAAGGGTCCACCAAGTCATCAAGTTCAATTAGGGCAACCTCTCTAGTGGGTGAGGCAGACAGCACAAAACCCCCACAATGCTCCCTATACCAAGCGCATACATCTTTCACTAGAAAACACAACTTCTCCTTCAGAACGCACAGCTGAATGGTTTTATTAAATTTAGGCAGTCCATCTACAGATCCATGTACAATAAGCACCCCCTCACTGTAATGTATACCACTGCAAGACACATTTTTTGCTATATGAACTTCAGTCACATCTGGGTATCTCTGGTTCAGAGTAGACACTACTCCTTCACTAAGGACATCAACAGGCATGATTGAGACATCTGTGACCTCCAACAGTGATTTCTTGAGACTGTAGGAATGTGTGTTTAATAGCTAGTGAACGAGTTATATTCTTAAAGCAATTTGTATGACGTGCGACCTGCTTAAAGTAGCTATGTTTAGCCTCAAATCTCATAGTCCACAAAGCAATTAGAGGTCCAAAGCAACAAATCATCTGTGGATAGTGCTCTAAATAGTGATATTTTGGTGGGAGCTTGATGTCTGGAAAGAGTTCAATATAGCGGTGTCTGTGATCATAGATTCTGGCCTCAAGATATACAACAGTTTCCTCTGTATGAACAGGAGCAACAACCAACTCAACTTTGTCCTTAAGATCGTCTCGGTTACGTATGTAACCCTCGTTCCCTGAGTAAGGAACGGAGACGTTACGTTGGATGTCGACGAAATGGGGGTTTCGCTTAGAAGCCTATTACCTTCCTGTGTTAAAAAAGAGCCAATGGCAAAGAAATACCATGGGTCTGAGGAATTTGCATAGCGTAGCTCCGCCCCTCCATGTGGGTATATATGGAAGGACGCTGGCAACATGCAGTTATGTTTTCCTGCTGAGGAGCCAAGACTGAACCCAGCGTTCCTACTCAGGGAACGAGGGTTACATACGTAACCGAGACGTTCCCTTTTGTAGTCACTCCGAGTTACGTCGGATGACGACGAAATGGGGGTACCAGTCTAATCACGCCACTTCTCGGCTGTCTTCAAGTGCCCTGCGTAAGAGTGAGCTCCCTGTCGTGAGACTGGCACGGACGAAGGACTCCAACTTAACACAGGAATACAAAGGTACACTGGGGAGCATATCTCAGTGGAAATATGCAAACCATGCCCGCCCGAAGGGAGGTCTTAGGAGTACACGTATGGCCCGAGAGCGGGTAACATACGGAAAAACACTGGAGTGTCCAGCCCGTAGGGTGGAATCTTTCAACTCCAGGGGAGGCAAGGTGGCTTGCCGAGGGAAAGACACATGCTCAAGGAGGCTTACAGTGGAAATACACATGGGGGGGGGGGGTAGCCCAGTGGGGGGACCATGCACATGGAGGCACTTAGCCAACTGCGAAAGCTGCCGGCGGCATAACCTTGGTGTTGACGCTGTAGTGGAAATTTTAATAGTGATTGATCCCAAACAGGTCTCATAAGAGAAAGAACCTATTCAATGTATAAAAGTATATGTGTGTACGTGCTTGTGTGTGACTTTTCAGGAACATATGGGACAGGACCTCTGACCTTAGGGATGGTCAGTTTTGGCCAGTTTATTTCAGTACCAGTTTGTGTCTTTAAGTAGAAACTGAACAGCAGTAAGGACCTTATCTGAGTGGGTGAAAGGTACAGCGGGAGAGGAGGAACCTTGAAAACAGTATAAAGGCTGTCTCATATCTTCCTGTTGTGTGTCACTCTCTTGCACAGCGTAACTTCTGTGTATTAGACTGAACCTATTCTTGCAAGAATAAATACTTTTCTTTTTATTAATTTGACTCTGAGTGTCTCTTACGCAGTGATGACGTTTAACAGAATTTTTGCCACAACAACGCCAACAGTGCTGGAGGAGCCAAGGGCTTCTCTGGGAAATTCACCTGAGGAAATATCGCACGTATCCAGTCCGAGGAGTGGAATGGCGAGCAAGCGAAGACACCTGAGCGTGTCCTAGTTACTGGCTAGTTGAAGCAAGTACACGAGAGGACACTGGCTCCACTCTGAGATTATAGAATCTTGTAAATGTGTTCGGTGTCGCCCAGCCTGCAGCTCTGCAGATGTCTGTTAGCGAGGCGCCGTGCGCTAGAGCCCAGACTCCGAGTGGAGTGGGTCCCAAGAGGGAACGAGAGGAGGGCGAGGAGGATTTAGTCTACTCGCTCCTCTCAGGAACCTGATGACCAGGTTGTGCTTTCCAATGGACTTACCTTCAACTGCATCGTGATGTGCGGCGATATCGGCGACATACACTTTCAGGTTGGAGGGAGACAGCCTTCGCTCCAACCCGTCTTGCAGGAAGGAAAGCACGACACTGATCGGGCATATCCTGGGGTCTTCTCGGTGAGAAGAGCACCAGTTGATGAAGAGGTTCCACTTCAACGCATGGGCATGTCTCGTGGACAATGCTCTAGCGGAAGTGATGGTAGCCACCACCGCTGGTGGTAGGGTACTCAAACGTGCCTCGTCCCGTCCAGGAACCACACGTGGAGGTTCCAAAGATCGGGACGAGGGTGCCATAGGGTGCCCCATCCCTGAGAAAGGAGGTCCTTCCTCATAGGAATTGGCCAGGGAGGTGCTGTCGCGAGGAGTACAAGTTCGGAGAACCAGGTCCGGGTGGGCCAATGAGGCGCAACCAGAATGACCTGCTCATCGTCCTCCCTGATCTTGCACAGGGTCTGTGCGAGAAGGCTCACTGGGGGAAACGCATACTTGCGGAGGCCAGCTGTGCGCCAGTGCATCTGTGCCGAGCGTGCCCTCGGACAGGGAATGAAACAGGCTGCAATGGGAAGAGTCGTGGGAGGAAAAAAGATCTACCTGAGCGTCTCCGAACTGTTCCCAAATCAGCTGAAGCGACTGGGGATGGAGTCGCCATTCGCCGGAGAGAGGCTGAATCCGTGAGAGCTCGTCGGCTGCACAGTTCAGGTCTCCTGGAATGTAAATAGCATGAAGCGACCCTCAGATGCTTCTGACTGCATAGGAGGAAGTGGCGGGCGAGTTGCGACATACGGCGGGAGCGTAGACCACCTTGACGGTTGATGTACGCTGCTGTCGCGGTATTGTCTGAACGGACTAGTACGTGTTGGTCCTTGACAAAGGCATGGAAGCTGTGCAGAGCCAACCGTACTGCCAGCAACTCGAGGCAATTGACATGCAGAAGGTGCTGGGGTCCTGTCCAGGAGCCCACGGCAGCATGTCCATTGCACATGGCACCCCAGCCCGTGGTGGAGGCATCTGTTGAGACAACCACATGCCTGGAAACTCGATCTAGGTGCACACTGGCCCCGTAGGAAGCTGAGGTTCGACCACGGGGTGAAAGTTTGACAGCAGGTCGGAGTAACTGGTACTCGGAGCGTAGCCTGTTGCCATGCCCACCTCGGGACTCGATCGCGGAGCCAGTGCTGAAGCGGTCTCATATGAAGCAACCCGAGCGGAGTGGCTGCCACTGCAGATGCCATATGCCCCAGGAGCCTCTGAAATAGTTTCAGTGGAACTGCATTCTTGCTCTGGATTTGACGCAGGGAAGTCAGCAGTGACTGCGCGCGCGCGCTCGTAACAGTGAAAAGAAATCCTCTACACGGGGCAAAGTTTGCCCTTCTCCCAGTTGACCCGAAGGCCCAGACGAGCTAGGTGCCGGAGCACTAGGTGCCTGTGTTCGCAATCCTGGTCTCGAGAGTGTGCTAGGATCAGCCAGTCGTCGTGATAGTTCAGGACGCAAACCCCGTGTAGTGAAGCAGTACAAGGGCTGCCTCGATGACCTTCGTAAAGACGCGAGGAGACAGGGCTAGCCCGAAGGGGAGAACCGCGTACTGATATGCCTTCCCCTCGAAAGCAAACCGAAGAAACGGTCTGTGTCGAGGAAGAATGGAGACATGAAAGTAGGCGTCCTTCAGGTCGATCGCTGCAAACCAATCCTGTGGCTGAACACATTCGAAAATGCGTTTGGCCGAGAGCATTTTGAACGGAAGCCTGTGAAGGGAGCGGTTCAAAACGCGCAGGTCCAGGATTGGCCGTAACCCACCGGATTTCTTCGGTACAATGAAGCAGGGGCTGTAGAACCTTCAGACTTCTGTAGACTTCATTTCGGCTGGAGGGAAATGAAATGATCTCGATCGCACCTTTCGCCAGCAAGGTTGCGACTTCCGTACGGATGACAGGGGCATTTTCCAACGACCATGGTGTAACGGACTCCCTGGAAGCGGGGAGGAGATCACGCAAACTGAATCGCATAGCCGAGCCTGATGGTCCTGGTGACCCAACGGGACAGGTTGGGAAGCTGAAGCCAGGCTCCCAAGAACTGTAACAGCGGGGTCAAGGGGACCACAGACGTACCCTCGGTGAGGCAGCGAGGCGGTATGACTGGCCCAGACTGGGGAGGCATAGCGTCCCGGTGTGGGGGCACAATCATAGACCGCGTCCTGACAGAGGAGACCAGGGAAGGACGTGCGTTCCAGCAGCGGGAGAACAAAAGATTCTCCCCCGGCCCTCCACCGGGGGAAGGAGTGGCCCTGCTACCACCTCCTCGACGGAACTGTGGCCCATCTCTGAGCTGTCCGCATCAGGAGCGCCGCTTGGCCTGGCGTTTAGCGGGCGGCAGGGCTTGAGCGGACTGGGATGCCTTCCTGCGACCACCACCGCGGCGCGGCCCGGGTGAAGGCTGCTGCTGGGGCCGAGCCGGAGGGGCGGGAGTCGCAGGAGGGCGTCCTCGGCAGCGAACAGACTGAGACGACTGAGCCGGCAGCTGGGTGGGGGCAGCAGCTGGCCGCCGGGGCAGTATGTGCTTTATAGCCTCAGTCTGCTTCTGGGAAGCCGAGAACTTTTGAGCGAAGTCCTCGACTGCACCGCCGAATAGGCCTGCCTGGGATATGGGCGAGTTGAGCAGATGGGTCCGCTCAGCCTCCCGCATATCGGCCAGGTTAAGCCACAGATGTCGTTCCTGGACCACAGCTGTGGACATCACCTGGCCAAGGGAGCGTGCGGTCACCTTCGCCGCTCGGAGAGCGAGGTCGGTGGCGGCACGCAGCTCATCGAAGAGCCCCTGGTCAGCTCTACCCTCATGCATTTCCTTGAGCATGGCATGCAGCGAGGCGGCGGCGTTCCCGCAGCTCTCTAAGACTTTTCCACCAGAGTAGACGAAAATCTACCGGCTTTGGAGGGGTGCTTTGGGTCACCACGTCACGTGGAAGCGCTCTGAGGACACAAATGCATCACAACAGAGCGCTCCACAGGGGGAACCCCAGTGTACCCATTCGCCACGGCCTCATCGAGGGAAGAGAAGGCGGAGGAGGCCGCTGAACGATCATGGGAAGACAACGGGGCCTTCCAGGACCTCGTGACCTCCTCATGCACCTCCGGGAAGAATGGAACTGGTGGGGTGCACTGAAGAGAGTCATCGTGTGCAGCCCCCAAGAACCAGTCATCCAACCGCGAGCGCTTAGGACAGGGTGGAGGGTTCCATGCTAACCCAATGCTCGCGGTGGCCCGGGAGAGTATAGCTGTCAGTTCCGGGTCAGACTCGGACAATGCTGGGACGCCAGATGGCGGCAGCACAGCCGAGCCTTCATCCCCAGAAGATTCCAGCTCACCTTGTGATGCAGCGATCGACATCACATCATCCTCTGGAGCCCCGAATAAGACGGGAGGCACATCAGGAGATGGCCCCGCGGCTGCACCCGAGGAACTCGCGGGTTGCTGCGCTGGTGAGGGGGGTGTGGCCCGAGGAAGAATCGTCGGGGCAGAACTCCACACGGTCACCCTCAGATCACCCTGGCCACCAGCCGAAGTACGTGGTATGTGGCAGAGGGGACTCTACCTCTTGTAAGGTCATGGAGTCTCGATCTCAGCGCAGCGATGGTTATGTTCCCACAGTGAGAACATGATTCACCCATGAAAGCTGCCTTAGCGTGATCTAAGCCCAAACACGCAAGACATCTTTCATGCCCATCAGAAGATGAAATAGAACGACCGCACCCAGAAATACACGGGGGAGACATTTTGAAAAAGATGTGCCCGTGCAAGCTCTTTTGTGAGCCGACGCTCAGCAGCCCGTGCTGAAGCTGCCAGGGAGAAACACACACGCTGGATGCAGACCACTGCACAGATCAGCAGGCAGGAATGTGAATCTCGCTGGAAAATCGCCTTTGCACCAACACAGACTGAAGAGCTGCTCTTCTCGAAGACACTCGATGACAGTCAGAGAAATCAGGCTTACAGGAGTGAAGAGGACCTCTTGGCTCCGAAGCAAAAACATATCTGCATGTTGCCAGTGTCCTTTGCCATTGGCTCGTTTTTTAACACTCGAAGGTGATAGGCTTCTAAGCGAAACCCCCATTTCGTCGTAATCCGACGTAACTCGGAGTGACTACGAAAGGGAACTATAATTACCTGCCATGCTGGCTCACCTTCTGGTAAAATGTGTCCAATCAATAAGGGAAGAAATCTGAATGAGGCCCGATTTTCATGTGCATTGCCACCTATAGTGTTGCTAGTTTTGAATAAGCGTGATATTGGATGGGGGCGATTGGCTTTGTCCCCCCATTTGTACGGAAATGTCTGGATCAATTTGTTAAGGCCCTCAAGAGTGAATAATTTTTTTGGAAATCAACAAACTGATACAGTGTGCTAGTTCAATGGGAACAACACCCTCAAAGCAGTCGTGCACAATATCACGAGGATAGCCAGTGCTTACATGAAAATGAGAAAGGTAGTCTGTTAAAACACACTGTTTTTTGACACCACAGCAAATAGTTGCATTTTCCTGAGCAGACTGGACATGCACATCATGGAGGTCTCTGTTTCTGAGTGTGAAAGCACCTGATTTGACATCTTTAGTCTGAAACTCTGATTTGTCTCCAGTGCAAAACCTGCATATGGACCCACCAGAAAAACTCTCAACAAATCCACCTATTCCGTGGGCTCCGAGATTGTCAGCGCTTACACACTGAACAGTACCTTTAACAAACTGATCAAGCTGAGAAACAAAGACACCATGCTGTTCTAATGTACCCAAATCTGGCAAGAGAGGCTCTAAAACTTTTTTATAGCCATAGGCCTTCACATAATCTGATTTGCATAAAACAGCGAAATAGACTGAGTTTAGTGTTGAATGGGAACCTGGTGGCAAATTATCTAAAACCCAGTAGACACCACAGAGTTTGTGTTTCTTTCGAGATGTCCCAAGAGGGTTACAAATCTCAAAATCATCAACATAAAGATTTACTGCTTTTCTCAAACCTTCATCAGACAGAAACGGATTTTGTTAATAGTACTCACCATCTCTTATGGTTCTGTTCTCTTTTTGACCAGATAATAGCTGGTTTTGTTGAGTTTTAAAGTGTTCAAGGACAGCTTGATGAGAGAGCAAATTAAGCAAAGATTGTAATATAGGGCTGTATTGAAATGTCCTATTCCTCTGGGCATCTAATATATACTCAATTGGCTCTAAAACACCAAAATGAGAGGTATAGTACTGTGCACGTTTATACGCAGTAGCAAGAGGGCCATCCTTTGCAATAGCTATTCCCAAAGGATTGGATTTGCATAGAGCAGTTGAAACCTCATCCACTACTGACTCTTCAACTTGTAATTTATGACTCTGGAATACATCCGAAACAACAGATTTTATGACAGGCAAAAGATGCTATACTTAAAATGTAGTGCAGTTCAGAAAGGACCTCATCAATAACCACCTTTGGAATGTGAACAATATTTTCTAATTTTAATAAAATGTAACCAATTTTCTCATCAATAAAATTTGGCTGGAACAATTCTTCAGCATCACCTGTTGTGAACTTTTTCTTCTTAAGTGTAGAAAAACTCAGAAGCGAAGACCAGGAGACTTGGGGGTATCTTTTAAGCAGGATTCTTTATTTGCTGTAGTCTGCTTCGTCCAAAATCTTACCCAAGTCTAACCAAGGGAACTTTACATTGTAGTTTATATACATTTCAAGGGGGAGGGCTTAACATTGTGATGAACAAAGCATGTAAATGAGCTGAGACATGAGAACAGAACGGGCAGGATTTCCGGCACCGAGACAGAAACTCCAAGACAAATGGTCTCAGTAATAAAATAGCAGGTGTTCAAACTTGCTCAGCATGACTCTTCACCCGGTGAGACACGAGAACAGGAAAGGCATGGCCTTCTCGTACTGAGACGGGACAGTCAGGAATATCCCGCTGGGAACCCCTACCGTTTGCAGAGATTTCCTGGTCTCATCATTTATAAACTTTCTCAACATAAAATACTATAGTATTGGAAATCTAAATTAAACATTTAAATAAAATTTGTAATCCTACACACCACAACTTAATGTTTCATTTTTATTATCTGAATCCACAGACTCTGTAGGCTCATCTGCACAATTGATTGATTGACGTAACTGACTGGTATTGATGACATTGGCTTTAAAATCTTTCAATGAATGTTGGTTATGTTTCCTGTTTTTGTGTGTGTTGAATGTACTATGAACATTAGTTCCCTTTCGAAGGGAACTCAACAATACGTCAACGACGCTATGGGGAACGCCTCAGGCGTGACAGGTGTCTGAAATCACTATCAAATCACGTCAATCATATTGACCGGCGACAGCCCGTGAATCATTAGCGTGAATGATTAACGTGCGACCTGGAAGTATAAAGGGGCGCCTTGCAAACATGACAAATCATCTCATCATCTTCAGGGACTGTCTGTTTGAAAACGCTACTCAATGAAACGGTAAGAAAATGAAATGTACAGCACACGAGTGTGTTTTTTCCTGCCTGGGAGAAGAGCGCGCACGAGAGGTTCTCGAGGGAATCCTCTGTGTGAACTGTGAGCGTTTTTCTCTTAAAACGCTCTGCTCTCGTCTGGCCCTCTTCTCGAGTGAAGGGGGTTCAACGTCTGGTCCGCGTGGTCCCGCTCGTGCCGAGGCAGAGCGGCGACTTGCATCATGGGCTTCCAGATAGAGCTCATCGATCATCTTGAGAGTCCTGTAAACCTCTCAAATGATTCGACGGCTGACGAGGGCGAACTGCAGGCACCAATGGTTTCCTGCAGTTGCTGCTCTTCAGGACGAGCAGGAGATGGCTGAGGAGGTTTATAATCAGGTAGATCCTGAACCCTCTCAGCCACCCTGCCCCGTGTATGCAGACCTGGTGGATGTTGTGGAGCGCGCCGCCAACAGGCTGTAGCTGCCATGGCGACGCGATAGAGGAGAGACCGCTCGCGGTAGGCTTGGCGATCGGTTTCTCCCCTGCCATACACACCAGCTCAGGTGAGCCTTCCATTCCTTCCTGATCTTCACACGGAGATCGAGAGGGCATGGAAGAGCCCATACTCTGCCTGTATTCACCGACATCAGCGGGTTAATTTCGCTGATGTTGAGGGGATCGCAGAGCATGGGTATGTGTCGATGCCGCCCATTTGACGAGTCGTTTGCGAACTATCTCGTGTCTGGGCAGGCGTCGACACTGAGAGCTCCAACCCTGCCATCCAAACCGCTAAAGTCAACAGCACGTTTGAATGGCAGAGCATACACGACAGCGGTTCAGGCTGGTGCTTCCCTGCACACTATGGCGGTGCTGCAGGCATATCAGGCCGACCTGCTGCAGGATCCTGCATACCGCTGAGATCCGGTTCCACACCCAGGCAGGCGGGAGGGCCTGGCCCTTCACGGTCCGAGGACCGTAGACAGGGCCAGAGAGCCAGTGTCGCCTCTCGTGCGCCCCTTCCGTGGAGGAACAGGGCGCAGAAGAGGCGTGACTCCCGCAAGAAGAGGGATCTGAGGGTAATCTCCCCGGAGGGCTTCATTAAAAAGAAATCCAGCCCTCTCCTCTCTTCTGACTCCCCAGACGTTCATTACATCAGGCCTGGGGCTGGGCCTATGATAAGAACGATGTTCCAATGGCCCGCCTAGGCTTGGCTAGTAGACACGCCTCTTTCAGGCATGTAAAGTGGTGGACCCCAGGGTCATAAAGAACTATCTGGCGAGTCTTCACTCCGCACGCCGCAGGTGAGCTGACTGGTCTTTTAAGAGTAATTTTTTTTGGTGAATTAAAATTCCGAGATGTATCTCTCTACAGACCTCGTTCCCTGTATAGAGCTATGGGGTCATGTCAAGGTAATAAGGTAAGAGAAGTTTCCTGGATCATTAGGGCCCTGAAGTTCCCCGTTAGGTGGCCAGAACGATAACTATGTTAGCCTTCGGGCTGTTAGCCACCTCAGGGTAGAGTAGTTGGTCTCTCTCTCAGAATTTTTTACTTAGAGTGTTGACTGACGCTAGAGCTTCAGATAGATCTTATGTCCGGCCCACGGGTCCGTTGACTTCTTCCTGAGTATTTCGCCCCTTGAGCTCTGTTTGGGTTTCATTAGGCTGAGCGATTCTGCAGCCCTTTGTGTGGAATAATACAGACTATATTCTTTAGTAAGGCTGTGGCTCCTCCGAGCCCTCAGATTGATCTATGCTTGCAGGCTGGCCCTCACCAGGGCCACCTCTGTAGCTGGCCTAGGCTGTGCCAGGGATAATAGAGGCGCTCTGCAAAAAATTTTTTTAGCATTTCTTCCTCTGACCCTTCACTGTGTGAATGTTGGTTTCTAGCATCCCTGTATAAACAGCCTCCTCCCGTGGGAGTCGTTAGGCCAAGGCCCGCCCCCTTCTCTGCATTCTGGGGTGCCTAGAGTAATGCAGCGTGGTGCTGAGGATGGTTTGTAAGGACATGGTAGGCCTCAAACAGGCCTCCGTGGTATATATGTCTTTATTGAGCAGGGTTAGGCCGTCTTTCGCTTCACGAAGAAGACTGGGTTTCCTGCCCGACTCTGCCATGCAGAACTGGCCTACGGATTTAGGCCGCCAGTTTAGGCTTCACTCACCTCGCTGAGCTACTGCTCGAGCGCTAGGTTGTAGGTGGTTGGCTTTCATTCAAGCCCCACTCCCCTAGGTTGGGCACAGATACATTTCTGTCACCCCTAGAGCCGCTGGCAGGCCCGCACCCTGGTAACCTCAGGGTGAGGTGTGAGTATTCCCCTTTGATACAGGGTAGGTCTGACCACTTCACTCCCAGTTCTGTTTTATCCCACCTCGCACCACTATGGCTCGGGTCGAGTATGAAGTAAGCTTCACTTCTTCTTTGGTCGAAGTACGCTCCCCTGAAGCCAGAGCATTGCCCTGAGCTGACGCCCATGCATAGATGGTAGGCCCCTGACTAACTGGGGCCTCCGTTGAGGCAGAGTGGCGTATGTTGTACTCCCCTTGTTTTAAGGGTGCTAGCTTTCTTGCGGAGTACACTGCCATGGGCAATGTGATTAGGCACCAGGATGCTGTAGGCGCTGTGTAAACAGTTTTTCTGCCAACGAAGGCTGCGCCATTAGGTAGTAGGCCTCAGCAGGCCTCCTTGATTGGACAGCCCCCCAGAGGGCACTGTAGGCCAGCTCACTTTACGTGGTTGGCCTTGGTGGTTCGGGCAGTTGACTCACTGATGGGTAGTAGGCCTTAAACAGGCCTCCTCGGAGGTGAGTCCCAACATTGTGGGACATACCTTATAGCGCTACTGGAAGCCCATTAGTGAATTATGCTGTGTAATATGGTTTCCAACAGTGTACTTTATGGCAGAATATGACTTGCTATTAGCTAGTAGGCCCGACCAGGCCTCCCTGATAGGCGAGTCCCCAGCTGGCTGGCCTTAGCAGGCCACCTTATACTTTCACCCGGACTCAGGGCTAAAAGCTACCAGTGGTTATCAGGTAGTAGGCCACTCAGGCCTCCCTGAAGGTGAATTCCCACTTAAGATGGTTATCAGGTAGTAGGCCTCACCCGGCCGACCTGAAGGCGAATTCCCACTTACGTTGGCTATCAGGTAGTAGGCCTCTCTGGGCCTCCCTGAATGTGAGCTCCCAAATATTGTGGCTGTCAGGTAGTAGGCCGCTCTGGGCCTCCCTGGATGTGGGCTCCCAAATATTTTGGCTGTCAGGTAGTAGGCCTCACCAGGCCTCCCTGAAGGTGAGTTCCCACATGCTGTGATTATCAGGTAGTAGGCTCCTCCAGGCCTCCTTGAATGAGAACGGTCAGGTAGTAGGCCTCACCAGGCCTCCCTGAAGGTGAGTTCCCACAGATAGTGGTGACCAGGTAGTAGGCCTCACCAGGCCTCCCTGAAGGTGAGCTCCCCACATACTGTGGTTGTAAGGTAGCAGGCCTCACCGGGCCTCCCTGAAGGAGGAGTTCCCACGTACTGTGGTTATCAGGTAGTAGGCCTCTCTTGGCCTCCCTAAAGGATCAGGTAGTAGGCCTCTCCGGGCCTCCCTGTAACGCTCCCTAGTGGTGCTGGGTTTATGAAGCTAGTGGTCTCTTGCTATCAGCTTCAGCTAGCCTTAATAGGCAGCTGCTGAAGGCGAGCTTGCGCCCTGGCTCGCTAAAGTGTTCATTCTCTGCTAAAGGTTCCCTCCCGGAACCTTTTCTGCCTACAGCCTGGTTTGCCTATCAGGCAGACCGTGTGCTCCCCTCATGAGGGTCTCTTTGAGCATGCGGCTTCCTGAGTCTGGTCAGACGGTCGTAGGCCTCTCGTGAGGCCTCCCAGTTAGATCAGCCCTTAGGCCTTCACAGGCCTCCTCAGTGTTTTGAAACACAGACACTGGGTTGATCCGTGGATCGAGTAGAGAAACTCCCCTCGCTAGCAAGGGTCGGAAAGCACTATGCTGAGTCATACTCTCCGGGATATCCCGTCTCTGAGATCAGGGCCGAGTGGTTCACTGCCAGCTTCGCAGTCCCTCGGGTTGGATGCCTTACTTAAGGCATTTGTCCAGAGGCTCTGTCTTCAGACAGACAGGATTTGGCCAGACTAAGTGTCTATGTACTGGCGCCAGGTCAGGCCGTCCTGGTGGCATTTCGGGGTGAGTACGTTCCCCTGAATAGTGACTGGCTGGGGTTCCCTTGGGTTCCCTAGCCACATTCCCTAGAAGGGACCCCTTCTAATTGGAAGCTGAGGTTCCAGGCCCGGAGCCGGCCCAGGTAGACCTTTCATTTAACCATGTTTATGAAGGTTTTTTCTGTGAGGCTGTAGCTTGGGCTATGACCGTAGGGAATGCTGTCACTGACAGCCCAGTGTGACCTGAGGGTGAGTGGTTCTAGCGTTTCATTTGAAGTTGCTGGTTCTGACAGTTGTCACTGCCACTTGGCATGCACTCCCCTTAGCATGGCGGCGTTGGTATATCGTTCCCCATAGCGTCGTTGACGTATTGTTGAGTTCCCTTCGAAAGGGAACGTCTCAGGTTACGACTGTAACCTATGTTCCCTGAGAACAGGGAACGAGACAATACGTCTCCCTGCCATGCCGCGGGGCTTGCCTACCGTACAGTCCCTTCAGACGATAAGGTGATTTGTCATGTTTGCAAGGCGCCCCTTTATACTTCCAGGTCGCACGTTAATCATTCACGCTAATGATTCACGGGCTGTCGCCGGTCAATATGATTGACGTGATTTGATAGTGATTTCAGACACCTGTCACGCCTGAGGCGTTCCCCATAGCGTCGTTGACGTATTGTCTCGTTCCCTGTTCTCAGGGAACATAGGTTACAGTCGTAACCTGAGACGTTTTAAATGTGCATCCTAGGAACATACAATGAACCGTTTCATCATGCCTGACATGTCCATTTATGTGTTGGAAAAAAGCTCTTTCAGTTGCTAGTTCTCTGCATGAGCACACGTGACACTAGAATGTAGACCCTTCTACTGAGTTTGGACCTTGATGTTTTCCATGACTTTTGTATGTGTGATTTAATAGCTTACTCCATGTATTAAAGGTACAGGGGCAATCGGTGTATGGACATGGATAGCGATAACTGCCCCTTAAGTGCCCATGAACCTGCCTAAAATGTTGCAACAACAAATACCTGCTAGCTAATTGCAAACTGCATTCTTTGCACAGCCACATTCATAATCCTAAAAAGGAGAATAAAGACAATTAGCACATATCACATGACAATGATGCAAATCAGTTTGTGCTAGCATTGAGCAAGTAATGTTAGTCTTATACCTACCATCAATAGGAGGTTGCCACAAACTGCTTTTCAACTTGAACTGCAAAAGATACGATACATATATTAGAGGTGTGAGCAATGGAGGAACTACTCAGGTGATGTATCCAAATAAAAGTAATTATTAATTATAATCAAACACGTTAGTACATAGGTGTTCTACTTCAACCTACAATATTAACCTATTAATTTGAATGATTTTTAAGTTTTAACATCCAATACAGATACAGATTTAACTACTGTGACTTTAAAACACAGTCTTCTTTTCAATAAATGATATATGAATTCTTTAGAACTTGCATACATTATTCTTTCAAGCAGACATATGTATTTGTATGAATTAGATATAATTAATAATTATTAAAGCTATTAACAAACAGTGAATGCTTTTCTCTTTTTCTTTTGTTGCTTGATCAAAATTAAGGACACAGACCACATTAGGTTTATTACCCACTGTCACTTTAAGACATCGGATCATGTCCAATGACATGCGGATCCAATTGCACATCCAATACACTCACAACTGTTTAAGACATAACCAAAATAGTGTACGTAAATACTCTCCAAAACGGACATTTAGACATAATGTTGTGTGTATTTGTCCATTCAGACACGAAAGAGAGCTCAGTTTAGGACTCGCGCGCTGTATAGGTGTCTATGTGCATGGCTGCACGCTTAGGGTCGGGTGTGTGCGCATAGAGAACCGTACCGAATAGAGCTCTTTTTTGCGTCGTCACTCTTATTCAGATCTATATGTCTGCTCTACTCATTCTCCCAGACGTTTACATTTTTTAATGTTTTATGAGACCGCTGAGTAGATCAGCACGTTACAGTACAAATGTATGCATCTAGCACAAATGCAGGACATCAGTTCTGACTGGATCGCTTCCCAAATAGTCACTATTTAACATTTTCGTCTAGTTTTTATTAGTTGATATCATAGTTCATAGTCATAGTTTTTGTAATTCAAAACTAGATTTTATTTGGTTATCGTCTCGTTTTCGTCTGTGAAAAAATGTCGTTGACGAAAATAATGACAAATATAACACTGGCCGCCATTAATGACAAATGGCAGAAAAAACGCAGCTAAGTTACCCAGTGTGTAGCCTGGTCTCAGCAGGCCGACATAACTTGTCTACCTACAGCCTAAATGCATAAATACCGAACAAGCCATAGATATTTAAACTAACGTTAACGTTGTGGTATTGACCGTTCGGGCCTTGGCTGCTAACGCTTTTCGCCGCCATATTGGACACACACGCAACAGAAATTCGGCATCTCTTCTTTACTTTTATTTGTCTACAGGCCAGTTTTGCCCGGTCCAAAATTGCGGCGACGAAGAACAACACATAAGTTAACCAAAGCAGTCAACGTGACCAACGTTAAAAGTACAAAAGTAGCACTAGCTAACCACCATAAGTTAACGTTAGCCAGCCAACTCCCTTCAACTTTGAAGAGTGAAATTAGGCTTGCTTAACTGATGCACACATTTCGGTCAATATTACTGTATTAACGATATTTGACAGTAAGATACTTTCTAATCAACTACAACAAATAAATACTTACCAAGTAGTGGATATTCGCCTTTTATGTAGTCTCGTCCACCAAACGTTGCCTTGGCGTTGCACCCAGAGGATGGAGAGATGGACGAAAAGAGCGCGCTGTCCCACACATGCGCAAAGGGTGGTCCTGTATGACACTTTTTTTGGCGATCCAACGTAAATCAATCTCATAGGTGGAGCTATTAATACATTTTTAGTTAAACCAAATATATATTTACATATGATCTTAAATAGATATATTTAAATAAAGCTAATTATATTTAAATGTGTCACCTCTAGGCTTTTATCATTTTTTTGAGTGCACTGTCCCCACCGAAATCGACGCCTATGGATGAAGCACCAAAGCACCAAAGCTGCACAAAAATCAACAAGGAACCAGTCGTAAACTGGTATAGAAAACAATAAATTAGGCGACATCTATGCATTTACATTTATTAGATGACATCTTACCCACGCATTTACATTTTAATAATGGCAAGTGATCACTCCAGGGCGATCTACTACTGTGTTGTGTTGCATCTGCGGATTGACAAGCTCAAACGCTTTGCTCTGCTCTTGCTACAATGTAAAAACCGGCAATATTACTTATTTAAGCGGTTATCTCTGGAAAATATTCTTACCGTTGTCTCTATACGAGCTGCCATCTTACCGACAACATCTCGTATTGAGTTTGACATATTGTGTGGTTCTGTGTGATTCGGACAACCTCCTGTTACAGCCTTCTCTTGCAGTCCGCAGACAGACCCATCTCCATGATTCACTCGCCCTCAACTCATCCTAGTGTATATGACAACTTGTTTTGATTCAGTCTATTAGCAAATATGAATTGTGAATGATTCCTTATTTTTGAATTATCACACACACTGTTAAAACTGTTATAGTAAATGTATGAATAGCCTATGTTTATGTATATGTTTAGTATGTATAGTGTGCCTTGAGACAATGAAACCTCTGATTCAATGATTCTTTTGCACCATCACTCAAAACTGACAACTTTGTGAAAGTCTTTTATTTCTTCTAAAGAGTTCATGATTTCAATCCCTTGTGACCCAATATCTGAAATCTCAGAAAGTGCTTCTTCATCCCTCATCTTCAGCATCACAAATTTACTCACATTTTGAACTGTGATTGTTTTCCAACATTATTTTTTCCACTACTAATGTAATTTTCCCCATGTTCACTCCTTACATTGTTCAAAACCATTTCTGTTTTTCATTTTCAAAACCACACTATTGTAGGGTCTCAGCTCAGGTGAGGGGAATGTATAATCAATAATTAATAATTCACAATTAATAACGTCTCGGTTACATATGGTAACCCTCGTTCCCTGAAGGAGGGAACGGAGACGTAGGTCGTGACCGACCAATAGGAATCTCGTTAGAGAGGCAATCTACTTCGAGTGAAACTAAAACAAGCCAATACACATTGGCATGCAATCATTTGCATCAGCTGCGCGCCCTCGCTAGTGCGGGTATAAACGAGCAGCTGGTGGATTGCACTTCAGTTTTCGCTGAGGAACCAACCTGATAAGCTGGCCATCCCGGCGGGTGAGAGTAGATGTGGCGACGGGACCTACGTCTCCGTTCCCTCCTTCAGGGAACGAGGGTTACCATATGTAACCGAGACGTTCCCTATCAGTCGGTCACTACAACGTAGGTCGTGACCGACCAATAGGAATCCCTACCAAAGCGCTACAGCTGCTGAACCCCATTCAGCACCCTGAGCAAGCCTTCTACCCCTTCTTGCCTGGAAAGACGATAGGAGGAGGCTTACACAGAATGTACCTGACACTGTTGTTCAGTGATAGCCCATACAGTGAGACATTGGATAACACTGGGAAGCGTGCCCTCTCCGTTTAGGAAGGAGAACGCTGCGGAAGCCACTTCTTCAAAGAGTTATGTGGAAAATACGTATGGACTAAACCAAGGTTGTACTGCATACGAAATAATGGGTGACTTAGCCCAAGGGAAAGACACGGGCTTCCGATAGGAGTATCCGTGGAGAGTATACACATATGGGATCCCCGTAGGGTCACACATATGGAACTCAGCCCAGATTCGTCTCTCAAGGATTCAGCGGACAAAGGCCTGGCACTGGACGCTACGCCATGTCCGAGCCGAGGGGTTTTTGGAGGACTCGACTTGTTTTTCACTCTTGAGCAATAAGGGTGCACGGTAGCGTGCAGCAAGCCGACAGAGCCTGGCTTCTCGGTGCTTCTACCCGTTTGGGGTGAGAACACGGGAGGAGAGCGGCTCTACACGTAGGCTATAAAATCTAGCGAGCGTGTTAGGTGTCGTCCAGCCGGCAGCTCTACAGATATCTGTTAGCGAGGCGCCACGAGCCAGCGCCCATGAGGATGCAATGCCTCTCGTGGAGTGTGCATGCAACCTGAGCGGGTAGGGTAGGGCACGCCTTGAGCTTGGTAAGCCAAGGCGATGACATCCACTATCCAGTGGGCCATCCTCTGCTTGGAGACAGACTTTCCCTTCTGCTGGCCTCCATAACAGACAAAGAGTTGGTCTGAGGTCCTGACACTTTGAGTTCTGTCCACGTACAACCGCAGGGCGCGAACGGGACAGAGTAAAGTCAGGCCTGGGTCTGCCTCCTCCAAAGGCAGCGCTTGCAGGCTCACTACCTGATCCCTGAACGGAGTGGTAGTAACCTTGGGCACATTGCCAGGCCGTGGTCTTAATACCACATGGCTGTCAACCGGCCCGAACTCTAGACACAATTCGGCGACTGAAAATGCGTGCAGGTCTCCTACCCTCTGCAACCAGTGCAACCAGTAGCAAAGTCTTCATGGAGAGAAGCTTTAAGTCTACTGATTGCAAAGGCTCAAAGGGAGCATCCTCAAGTGCTCGAACCACCAGGGAAAGGTCCCAAGAGGGTATAGCGGGGGTGGGGGGGGGGGGGGATTTAATCGTCTTGCCCCCCTAAGAAACCTGACGACCAGGTCGTGCTTCCCAACTGTTCTGCCATTTATGTGGTCATGATATGCTGAAATAGCTGCAGCGTGAACTTTAAGGGTGGAGGGAGACAGCCTTCGCTCCAACCCTTGCTGCAAGAAGGAAAGCACGGACCCTATCGAACATCTTCAGGGGTCTTCTCGGCGAGAAGAACACCAATCGACGAACAGGTTCCACTTCAGGGCGTAAACACATCTCGTGGACGGCACCCGTGCTGAAGTGAGGGTTTTAAGTACCTCTGCGGGTAAGTCACCTAGAACCTCCGCGTCCCGTCCAGGGACCAGACATGGAGTTTCCAGAGGTCTGCACGCGGGTGCCATAGGGTGCCCCGTCTCTGAGTCAGAAGATCCTTCCTCAGATGAATGGGCCAGGGAGGGACTGTCACAAGGAGCATGAGTTCTGGGAACCATGTCCGGGTGGGCCAGTAAGGCGCCACCAGAAGGACCTGCTCCTTGTCCTCCCTGACTTTGCACAGTGTCTGCACAAGTAGGCTCACTGGGGGAAACGCATATTTGCGGAGGCCCCGGGGCCAGCTGTGTGCCAGTGCATCCGTGCCGAGTGTTCCCTCGGTCAGGGAGTAAAACAGACGGCAGTGGGAGGTCTCTGAGGAGGCAAACAGGTCTACCTGAGCCTCCCCGAACTCTCTGCAAATCAGCTGAACCGCCTGGGGGTGGAGTCGGTATTCTCCCGGAAGCACAGCTCGTGATAGCTCGTCGGCCACACTGTTGAGCTCGCAGGGGAGTCTGACCACGGGCTGAAGGTTTGGTGGCACGCCGGTGTGATTGCCACCCGGTGCCATGATGCCACGCCCATCTCGGGACTCGGCCGTAAAGCCAGTGCTGAAGCAGTCTCATATTAAGCAGGCCTAGCGGGGTTATCGCTGCTGCTGCCATATGCCCCAGGAGCCTCTGAAAGAATTTCAGTGGGACCGTCGTCCTGCCTTTGAACGTGTTCAAGCAGTTCAGCACCGACTGAGCACGCTGCTCTATGAGGCGCGCTGTCTGAGCGACCGAATCCAACTCCATACCGAGAAAAGAGATCCTCTGCACAGGGGAGAGTTTGCTCTTTTCCCAGTTGACCTGAAGACCCAGCTGGTTGAGATGCCTGAGCACGAGGTCCCTGTGTTCGCAAAGCTGATCTCGAGAGTGTGCTAGTATGAGCCAGTCGTCGAGATAGTTGAGGATGCGAACGCCCTGTTCTCTCATGGGAACAAGGTCCCCCTCCGTGACTTTCGCGAAGACACGGGGGGACAGAGACAGCCCGAAGGGTAAGACCTTGTACTGATATGCTTGACCCTCGAACGCAAAGCGCAGGAACAGCCTGAATCGAGGAAGAATCGAGACATGAAAGTACGCTTCCTTCAGGTCGATCGCTGCAAACCAATCTCGGGGACGGATGCATTCGAAAATGCGTTTCTGCATGAGCATCTTGAACAGTAACTTGTGGAGGCTCCGATTCAAAACTCGCAGGCCCAAGATTGGTCGTAACCCACCACCTTTCTTGGGTACAATGAAGTAGGGACTGCAATGCCCTGACCTCATATCGGCTGGAGGGACCGGCTCTATCGCGTCCTTCGCCAGTAGGACTGCGATCTCCGCACGCAAGACATGGGCTCTCACTGTAGGGGAGTGGATGTCCCGAAACTTGGGGGGACGCCGGGCGAACTGAATCGCATAGCTGAGCCTGATGGTCCGAATGAGCCAGCGAGACGGACTGGGGAGCGCTAAGCTGGCACGCAGAGACCGTACAAGCAGGACCAAAGGGACCGTAGGCGTACCCGGAGTGGGGCAGCGGCCAGCTCCACAGGCGGGACACGCTTGTATCCCTTAGCTGCCCCACCATCAATGGTGGTGAGGGAGGAGGGGCCACCGAGACTGTTTCTGGCAGTAAAAGGTGCCATCCATGTCTCTGTGAGCTCCTCGTGCACTTCCGGGAAGTAAGGCACTAGGGTGGGTCGCTGAGAACCAGCGCGGGACACTGTGGTTTCTTGGTAACACTTTATATTACGACCTGCAAACAACTGCGTAAGTACACCGAAATTACGGTGTACGTTTCTGTAATTATAGTGTACCTCCGTGTAGGTATAAGGGAACAATATGTTAAGTTTTGGGTAATAAAGGGGTACAACCAGATATACAAGCAAATTATTTATAATGTAATTATTTTAAAACTAACAGGTACCTATTCTGTTAATATATTCCAAGGCAAAAATTGTACATCTGTTGTACAATTTTTATCACATTTCTGGCAAAATATGTTCTTGTGCAATGTAGTTACAGGGTAATTTTGACATCTGTGGGTTGTAAATTAAACATATATATATATATATATATATATATAAACTTTCACATTGTATTGCAATGACACTTAAATGTCAGGGCAAATATACTGTGTAATTAAAATGTTTTTTTTGTTTTGTTTTCTTAATAAGAATACCTTTCTCTGTAATTACTGTGCAAATCGTGTTGTTTTGTATTGTTACATAGTAAGTAGTATTTGTTACCCGTTTCAACTGTGTATTTACAGGGTAAGTGTAACTCCTGCGGGCTGTAAATTAAAGTGACGCTTGTTACCCCCTTGTTCTGTGTAGTTACAGGGTAAATACTTTGAATTTTTTTTTGAATTTTTTTGTAAAATAAAAGTCAGAAATTAAATGGGATCCTTTATTGTATATTTACTGCACTTACCCTGTAACTACACAGAACAAGAGGGTAACAAGCGCCACTTTAATTTACAGCCCGCAGGAGTTACACTTACCCGGTAAATTCACAGTTGAAACGGGTAACAAACACTACTTACTATGTAACAATACGGAACAACACTATTTGCACAGTAATTACAGAGAAAGGTACTCTACTAAAAAAAAAAACTAAAAAAAAACATTTTAATTACATAGTATATTTGCCCTGACATTTAAGTGTCATTGCGATACAATGTGATAAGGTAAGTTCTAAGTACTACATGGTACGTTCTAAACTAAAATCATAGCAGAAACTATTTTTTTTGGCTTAACGCTAAGTAGTTTAGTAAGAAAAGCCAATAAATTCAATTTTTATCATATTGTGCATACATACAGCCATATGTATATATATATATATATATATATATATATATATATACACACACGTTTAATTTACAACCCACAGATGTCAAAATTACCCTCTAACTACATTGCACAAGAATATTTTGCCAGAAATGTGATAAAAACTTTTGCCTGGAATATATTAACAGAATAGGTACCTGTTAGTTTTAAAATAATTACATTATAAATAATTTGCTTGTATATCTGGTTGTACCCCTTTATTACCCAAAACTTAACATATTGTTCCCTTATACCTACACAGAGGTACACTATAATTACAGAAACGTACACCGTAATTTCGGTTTACTTACAAAGTTCTTTGCAGGTTGTATATCTGCTTGTTACCCCTTTATTACCAAAAACTTAACATATTGTCCCACATGGAAAGAAACTATATGGGGATATATGCGCATATATGAAACCTATATGCAGTTTATATGCACATATATGCTACATATATACAGCATATATGCACATATATGCTAATATATATGCTGCATATATGCGTATATATGGCACATATAGGCAAAACTGAGGTGCATATATGTGCAATACAGGCCATATAGGTCTCCTGTATTGCTTCTTTATATCCACATATAAGCCCTATATGTGCATACATGTCTCCTAGCTCATAGCAGGATCTGGTCATTTTTTAGCTCATACCTCACTTTGGCAACTGTCATACATGATGCCTAGCTCATATTTTCTATTATCAAGACAATAAGAAATAACTAAAAAAAGAAATTATGAAAGAACTGTATGTGCAAACATGTGAAATTGGTATCACATGTAATTGGCATGTTATGGAATTTAATTATGGCAATTAAGTGAGAGGAGATGGAAAGCTATGGGAAAGCCATTTACAAGGTCAATTCTTTCTTGTATGAAGATAGTGGAAAAGAAGGAAATAATAAAATGGTTTGTCGTTTTTTTATTTTGTCAATCAAGCCCTTTTTCCAATTTCAGGTCACTTCCAGATTCACATTACAGCTCATAGGCCTACACATCCACACATTCACCGTTACATCCACCAAATGCAATGCAAAATGCAATGTTTTCTGTATTGTCTTAATGCAGTTTCTAGATGAATATGGCTGAAAGGTCATTACAGTCTAAATGTAGCAACAACAAAAAAAAGAACATAGAACATACATTCAAGTAATCATCATCATCATCATCATCATCCCATCTATCTGAGCATTTTACAGTGGTTAATGAATTTGAAGACAAGCATGTATTTTAGTCTGTAAAGTTTTTAAAAAATCGAAAAGCCCAAAGATCTGTATCTCTGCTAAATGAATTTAATATGTTTGCGATGCCATTTATCTTTTCTTTTCTTTTCTTTTCTTTTCTTTTCTTTTCTTTTCTTTTCTTTTCTTTTCTTGTTGTCCAAATTATTGTTGTTTCAAGTTATACTTATCAAATGTGAAAATGTGTAAAAGAAATGTGTCAAGAACTTGATATCAAACTCTGTAATTTTGAAAATTAAAAAAAAAAAATCTCCACTCTGCTGCTACCATGGCTGATACAGCGCCGCGTAGTTGATGAGTCATGACGTCTCCCGCCTGACGTTTGACGATTCGCGCCGAAAGATATCGGCTGGGAGTGAAAATGGCGATGGAGCGTTGGAGATCTGCTATGTCCTACTTATCATCAATCGTAAGTATTCCTAATTTTAATATGTATTACCAGGGTTTTTTCTGGAGATGGATATTGCGGTGGCAGAGAAGTATAAACTTAGAAATTGTATGGGCTGAAAGTTTAACACGTGTTTGGCAAAATAAATGCTATGTTGTTAGCTGGTAGTGTGGGTGCTCATATAGCCGTTGATAAGATTCAAATTAGAATTATATTTATTTGTCTCTTTCTGGAGGAATTCGTAGAGGGTTCACAAAAGTCATGGCCTAGAGAATACAGTTCATGAGTACACACACTTCTCTGCCTTCAACGGCTCAAGAAGGCAATCGGCTCTAGAAAAAAATCCTGGGGAATTTGAATTTGGGAGAAATATATATATATGTTTTAATTGCGTTCACTAACAGGTTTCCTCTGCAGAGCCTTATGAATGGGCTTTGGAGGGTTGTAGCTTGCGTTCACAGCTGCAGGAAATATCTTTCGAAGAGTAACGTTAGAGTTGCTGGGTGCTATTTTGATTTAGTGATTGTAATTGTTTTTTTTTATATATAACCTCTTTCTAGAAATCCCTCAAATGAAAAGTGACCTCGCCATTATTGCTCAAAAGGTAAGTTCCTCTGTTTTTCATTGCTTTTTAAAATTGTTTCTCAAGCAGATCTGTAGAGATTTGTGATGTTGGGCTGATTGATAGTGTTAATTATTTGATGTATTTGCACTTTAATTTATTGAAGAGAATAACTATATTTTTCTTCTATGAACAAGACTGGAAGGAGTCCTGTGGAGGATCTAGATTCCCCCTTCTCGACTTTTGGAGAAGTTCCACCGGTGAGTAACCCCCTTGCATTTGTATTTATTTATTTAGTTTACTTTACTTGTTACTCAAACAGAGCTATATGGATTTTTATGATGTTTGGCTGATTACTTTTGCATGTAACTTTAATTTATTGACATGTTTGATGTTTTCCAAGCCCCCCCTGTAAATAAGAATCTATAGTGGCTTGCTTGGATGAATAAAAATTGTTGTGGACTTTTACTAAGTTTCTTTCTTCTCTAATACCCCTTTTCCACCAAAGCGTTTTGAGAGCCGGTTCGGAGCCGGTGCCTGCGCGCGAACCAGTTCTTTGTGTTTCGACAGCCAAAGAACCGGTTCTCGGCCAGGAAAACTGGTTCCAAAGCGGCACCAACTCTTTGTTGGACTAGAACCAGAGAACCGTTCTTTTACCACGTCATGCTTACGTCGGGGGCTGGGGGCGGGTTTAGATGTGTCCTAAACATCTTTTCTGACCGAAAAGCCAGGAGAAACAGTTGCAGAAACACGATGTAGTCCGCCATTGTAATTGTTATGCTTGAATTTGGCGCAAGCGTTTCTAGCTTTTTTTTTATTTTTTTTATTGAAACCATTATGTAAGCAAAGAAGAAAACAGTCACAAAATAGAACAAATAAACAGAGAGAAAAAAATGACAAGACAGGTGTACATAACTAATCAGAAAAGATTACATATCAAAGGAAAAGATTAAAAGACTTACATATTTCAATTGTTTTTAAAGCCTTCTTGGTTCACGAGTTAGAGATAATCCCAAAGTAATGTTGTACTTGCAAGCGTTTCTAGCTGAGACGTAAAGCGACGTACACATTGACGTAACGACGTCGTTCGCTGGGCGCTCTAGAAGTGGAAAAACAAACAGGTTCTGAGGAGGTTCGCAAGTTGAACCAACTCCGAACCAACTTTGAACCAGCACCAGTTCCGAACCCGTTCTTTTTTGGTGGAAAAGGGGTATAAGACTCCAGAGAGGAGACCGAGCCATTTAAAGAGAGTCCCATGATGACTTTCATCATTCATGACCATGAGCGCTTTCGAGAGACACCACAGGTGTGTGTAACCCTTTTATACCTCAGATTTTTCTGTACTTATTTTACTTAAGGCTCCAACTGAGCTATAGGGATTTTTATGTTGGGATAGTTAGTTGTAATATGTAATTTACTTGCCCCATATGCATAAAATTGTTGAAGTTTTACAATTGTTGAGTTTAACAATGTTTTTCTTCTCTAACAAGACTGCAGCAACAGCTGAGACATCAGCGAAAACACAGGTGAGTAACATTATTTAGTAAGGATGGGTATAAACTGTGTGTTTGTAGGAGCCAATTAGTGTTATACGAGACAATCATCCTTTCCTCCTGCCCCCCTTCGCTCCTCTCCACCCACTGTCTTCTCCTTCCCTACTCTCCATCCAACCTCCTCCTCCAACCTCCTCCTCCCTATTATTATATTATTATTAACTATTGGGAAGCTAAAAATAAGAATCAATATGAAACATAAAAACCTTTCTAAAAGTTGCCAATAAATTAATATTGTGATGTGAAATTATTTTTCAGATTGAAGTTATAAAGGGCTCTGGGGTGTTTTGCCAGGCCTTGCCACCTCTGCTACTGCCATGGTGTGGAATCTGCTGCTGGGCACCTTTTGATTTGGAGACTTTGCTAAAAAGCAACCTGAATGGTACAAAACAACATGTTCCTAATCTCTTCTGTCCTTGAGAAAAAAAAAAAAACAAGTCAGTCATATTCTGTGGAATAAATTATGTTTGTGTGCGGGCATACCATTGCTTTTTTACTTGCCATTTTTGTATTTCCTTGCACCTCAAATAAAAGTGATGTGTATATAAAAAATAATCTCTTGTTTTCACCACCTTCATTTTACCCCCCTTTCATAATAATTTTGAAATATTACTTTAAGGTGGGAAGCCAACCAGAGGGGATGGGGAGCAGCTGGTCGCCCTTGACCAAATTAAAAAGGCAGCCATTATTGGTGAGTAAATGCATAATGCGTTGAGAAGGGAAAACAAAACTTTTAAGACTTTATAAGTTCACTACTTTAACCATAGCCTACTTGTATCAATGTTTATTAGGTATCAATGGAGACTGTATTAGATAGGGCACCCATTATTGTTACTGTATCTGCTTGTAACCTATAATACTAATTCATTGCTTGCTCATTTCTTGATCCTACCTTTCCTTTTCTAAAGCCACATTTCTGAATTTTTCCTATCCATGAATTTTCTCTGCTTTGGATGCACATGATTGACCGTGTGACTGTTAACAATGCAGTCCCCATGACGGACGTGCATATGAAAGAACAATGCCGCTAGAAAAAGGGGGGGGGGGGGGGGGGGGGGGGGTTTGGGGGGTGATGTTTCCAATCAGAATTTCTTTCAGATTTAGCAGAATCCAATCAGAATCTTCCAATTGACGTGTTTACATGACGCATTTTTTATTATGATCAGCCCTTTATCCAATGTCCAATCGCAGCTGTACTGTAAGCACTTTGGGTTCCTGATGAAGCACTATATTATTATTATTATACTGTCTTATTATTTTTGTCTTCTCTAGATGCTACATTGAAGAAGGGGCCGGCAGCCAGCCGAGGACAGATAGGCACATCTATCAATTCGAAGCTCACAGAGCTGAGAAGATCAACAAGATAAATTGGGTTTATTTCTTTTCAGTTTTTTGTCTTATTTTTGTTCTTGTAATATTTGATTGTTCTTAAGTAAATAAATAATTAAAATTTCTACATCTTGGGCTATTATTTATGTTGCCTAGTAGCTATGGATTTTAATAATTATACTAATATATAGGTAACATATATGCACATATATATGCACCTATATAGGTACATATATGCACATATATATGCACCTATATAGGTACATATATGCAGCTATATATGCACCTATATAGGTACATATATGCACCTACAGGTCCTTCTCAAAAAATTAGCATATTGTGATAAAGTTCATTATTTTCCATAATGTAATGATAAAAATTAAACTTTCATATATTTTAGATTCATTGCACACCAACTGAAATATTTCAGGTGTTTTATTGTTTTAATACTGATGATTTTGGCATACAGCTCATGAAAACCCAAAATTCCTGTCTCAAAAAATTAGCATATTTCATCCGACCAATAAAATAAGTGTTTTTAATACAAAAAAAAAAGTCAACCTTCAAATAATTATGTTCAGTTATGCACTCAATACTTGGTCGGGAATCCTTTTGCAGAAATGACTGCTTCAATGCGGCGTGGCATGGAGGCAATCAGCCTGTGGCACTGCTGAGGTGTTATGGAGGCCCAGGATGCTTCGATAGCGGCCTTAAGCTCATCCAGAGTGTTGGGTCTTGCGTCTCTCAACTTTCTCTTCACAATATCCCACAGATTCTCTATGGGGTTCAGGTCAGGAGAGTTGGCAGGCCAATTGAGCACAGTAATACCATGGTCAGTAAACCATTTACCAGTGGTTTTGGCACTGTGAGCAGGTGCCAGGTCGTGCTGAAAAAAGAAATCTTCATCTCCATAAAGCTTTTCAGCAGATGGAAGCATGAAGTGCTCCAAAATCTCCTGATAGCTAGCTGCATTGGCCCTGCCCTTGATAAAACACAGTGGACCAACACCAGCGGCTGACATGGCACCCCAGACCATCACTGACTGTGGGTACTTGACACTGGACTTCAGGCATTTTGGCATTTCCTTCTCCCCAGTCTTCCTCCAGACTCTGGCACCTTGATTTCCGAATGACATGCAAAACTGAGCAACAGTCCAGTGCTGCTTCTCTGTAGCCCAGGTCAGGCGCTTCTGCCGCTGTTTCTGGTTCAAAAGTGGCTTGACCTGGGGAATGCGGCACCTGTAGCCCATTTCCTGCACACGCCTGTGCACGGTGGCTCTGGATGTTTCTACTCCAGACTCAGTCCACTGCTTCCGCATGTCCCCCAAGGTCTGGAATCGGTCCTTCTCCACAATCTTCCTCAGGGTCCGGTCACCTCTTCTCGTTGTGCAGCGTTTTTTGCCACACTTTTTCCTTCCCACAGACTTCCCACTGAGGTGCCTTGATACAGCACTCTGGGAACAGCCTATTTGTTCAGAAATTTCTTTCTGTGTCTTACCCTCTTGCTTGAGGGTGTCAATGATGGCCTTCTGGACAGCAGTCAGGTCGGCAGTCTTACCCATGATTGCGGTTTTGAGTAATGAAACAGGCTGGGAGTTTTTAAAAGCCTCAGGAATCTTTTGCAGGTGTTTATAATTAATTAGTTGATTCAGATGATTAGGTTAATAGCTTGTTTAGAGACCCTTTTCATGATATGCTAATTTTTTGAGACAGGAATTTTGGGTTTTCATGAGCTGTATGCCAAAATCATCAGTATTAAAACAATAAAAGACCTGAAATATTTCAGTTGGTGTGCAATGAATCTAAAATATATGAAAGTTAAATTTTTATCATTACATTATGGAAAATAATTAACTTTATCACAATATGCTAATTTTTTGAGAAGGACCTGTATATAGGTACATATATGCACATATATATGCACCTATATAGGTACATATATGCACCTATATAGGTACATATATGTACACATATATTTATGTTTTTTTCCATGTGGGGTTCCCTTATACCTACACGGAACTACACTATAATTACAGAAGCGTACACCGTAATTCCGGTGTACTTACGCAGTTGTTTGCGGGTCGTAATATAAAGTGTTACCGGTTTCTTCCACTCGAGCCCGATCCTGTTGGCAGCCCGGGAAAGCATGGCCATCATCTCCAGGTCCCAGTCGGGCACCGCTGGCACACCCGAAGGAGGCAGCGGGTCCGAGCCGTCATCCGCAGAGACTTCTGACCCACCCTCCGAGGCAGTGATCGACATCTGGTCGTCGCGGGGAGCACCGAAATGAACAACTGGTACACACCTCGAGGATGATCCAGCCCATTCATCTGGTAGCTCAGCTGGCTGTGGAGCGTGAGAGGGATGAGGGTTCCTAGGGGGTTGGTTCTCCAAAGGAAACGCAGCTTTTATTTGCTCAGAGAGAGGAAAAAGGCTGTTCACGCTGAAGCACCATCACACCCGCACCGAAGAGAGAACAGTCGAGAAAAGAAAAAGCTTGTCTCAGTAACAGCATCGAAGAGTTGTCTCCGAAGCGAAAAACTGAAGTCCAATCCACCAGCTGCTCGTTTATACCCGCGCTAACGAGGGCGCACAGCTGATGCAAATGATTGCACGCCAATGTGTATTGGCTTGTTTTAGTTTCACTCGAAGTAGATTGCCTCTCTAACGAGATTCCTATTGGTCGGTCACGACCTACGTTGTAGTGACCGACTGATAGGGAACTGATCATACGGGTTATGAGTTATCACCTACAATTTTAAATTGCCCAAAAAGGGAATATATATAGTCTATCTGTATCTATATATGTATAGACAATTAACCACAATCAATTATGAACACATATAATATACAGATAGGCTATATAAATTTTTAGAATATCCTTTAAACAAATTAACTGCACCTCGCCATCTGTTCGTCCACCGAACCTACCGGCGATTCTCCGATCAATTTCGCGAGAAGGATTATTCTGATCACTATCAGGAAAAGCTATCCTTCTGTTTATGAAGAATAACTTTCTGATAATATTACTAATTAAAGTATTTATTGAGCTTGTAGCTTAAGATCACACATTTAAGAGGCTTTGTTTGATGAACAAACAGTCAGAGACAATAACGAGTCTAATGAGGGTTTAATAAATGAAGCTATTGCACAAATTACATTTAACAACGAATATATACAGAATAATGAATAACGGAAGTAAAGAAAGGAAGAAAGACAGCAGATCACAGAAATAGCATGTGTAAGGAACTAAGTAAGTAACGTGTCTGGGTTAGTTAATTAATTTATAGGGAATCTTAAAAGAATCACTTAAACGGCCGAGCAAATGACTCCAGCGTTCATTTGAACAGGCCGTAATTATCAGCTCTAAAACGGATATAAATATCCATACTATAGTGAAACACTATTTATTAGCAAGGTAACTTAGATCAGCAGTTTAAGACATTAAATCTGTAAGCACATAACACAAGAACAATTATCTTATACAATTATCTAATACAAAGAAGACTTTATTGATTATTCTAACACATAAAACTAATATCTAACACAATCAGATGCACACACACACATTCATACGAGTTGCAGAAAGAAATAGAGTGAGGAAAGAATGAGGTTTAAGAGTGAGATGATGAAATCCCAAGTTTCTATATGCACTTATAAGACATGACTTGAACGAACCATCAATCATTAATTTAACCCTTCTATCGTTTCTTAGGCGGGTTATTCAAGTTTATCTCAATGGACCAGTTCAGCTAAGAGTCTGGAGGTATACTTGCGTTTGTCTGTGCGTTTCTTTGGGATTCCTTTTGTTTACGTAAAGGGATATTCCCGGGTTCGTTGTTTGGCGGTCTCCTCGTGCCTGTATAGATGTCTCTGGGCAGCCAATCACATGGTGTGTTGGCGATGGACGAAAGTCTTTGAAGTTGGAAAGCGGGCTTTGCAGCCGAATTATTTAAACGAAACTTTGCAGCAAAACTTAACTTAGAACCGAGACTCTCAACGGAAAAGAAAATGAAGCTAAGAAAAAGAAAGTAAAGTGAGACGATAGCTGTTAGATGGCTTGAATGAGGCTGTTTAACCCATGGATGTTCTTCTGATCTTGTTTGGGTTCTTTTGTTTGCTGGTCTACATGGTTACTCGTCTGTCCGGTTACCAGTCATGGCTTCTCCATGACTTCTGTAAATTTGTTTTAGCGAACAAATTCACAAACTAAACCTCAACCCAACTTAACAAAATCTTCTACTAACTAACTCGCTTTTTCGGGTCCTAAGATTTTAAACTCAATGGTTTGTCCAACCTCTTAGATGAGTTCTGACCAATTAGGCACTGTCTTTATTTGGGAGGTGGCATTCTCTTCACCTCTGATCGTAAATCATGCGTTATCTGTGATCTCCTTAGGCCCTGTCCCAAATGGAACACTTCATGCGGACTTTCGGTCTCGTGGACTTACATTGCGCGTGCTTGCCGAGTCTATGAGTCCGTAGGCCATCCCATTTAGTATTTTAACGCTCTGAAGTGTGCTCAGCATAGATTGAACATTATGTATTAATTGAACATTATGTATTATTATGTACAACTGTATTGATCATTTACATAACCATGACATCTACTCTAATGCCCAGGTGGCATATACAATTATAGAACTGTAAAAGCAGGCTGTGTAGGCATGGACATAAGATTTGGGAAAATAAAATATTCTCGATGCTAAAGACTGTAATTTTTTTTAATGATATTTGTGATATTTTTCTAATAAAGGGACTGATGAGATGACCTTTAAGTTTATTCAGCTTTGACGTCTGAGCTGAGACCTTCTTCCTGTTTCCGGCGTGACGATCGAGTCTGTCCCAAAAATACCTCTCAATGTGCCCTCGCAGACTCGCGCTAAGGGCCCTATAGGTCTGCACTACATGACGTCACCGAAGTGTGGACTCTGAGGAAGTCCACCGGAGTGTGCCATTTGGGACAGGGCCTTACTCTCCAGCTCTAGCAGAGAGTTCGGAGGGAACAGATTATACATTATTCCTATTATAAGAACAGGAAACATTTTACACAGATTTCAATCAAGCCATCTTCTTAATTAAGAACGTATGATCGTACTGATAGGAAACAGGACACACTTTCATTCAAAACATCTAATAGTTATAACAATTACATGACTTGTATGTGATCTAAGCATAATAGACACATACAGAGGCTGTAGATACAACATAGGATTATGTCGTTGAACAATGTTTGATTAGAAGTCCGTCAATAATTGTTTTGGGATGATTTTATGAATTTTTAAATGGAAAGTCTCAGTCTCCGTGGTTTTAAGAGATTTCAACCCTGGGGTCGTTCAGGGGTCCTTAAGAAGGAGGAGGTCGGTTTTAAATCCTTTGTCTTGGGATCAAATAATCTCTGCTGTTATCTTGGTGGGTCCCGAGCCCTGCCATCACTGAACCAATCAGTCTTTTCCAAACTATCTAACATTGACGACGTTCTCCCTTTAGTAGAGTACGTCTCTTTGAAACTTTCATGGTCATAAAGTTCTTAGCTGAGACTGGCTGGAGCCCACTCCATTTATGGCCTAGATTAGACTGGTGATTTGGGGGGTCTGGAATGTTGAGTTTTGTGTGGAATGGTGGAACGAATCACCTGGAAGATTAATATGTTTGGTTCGCCCTCAATTCCTACACATTCCTACAGGTATAAACAATCTTAAACACATTTAGATTTCGATGGAAATAAAGAGGCTACTTGCATTATAGACCTTTGTGTTGCTGAAACAAGGCTGCGTGGGTGTGTGGTCCTCGTGCGTCCTTGAGCTGGAAGCGTTCTGGAGCTCGTTTCGCTCGCAGGAAATTCAAACTACTTGAAAGTAAATATCTTGAAAGCTATAAGGAAGAGTTTGTTTCTCTTGGAGGATCGGACTTCTACCAAACACGAAAAGCAAGCTAGAGTGAAAATAACAGACTGAGCCGAACTCAAAACGGAAAGTAAAACAAGAGAATAAGAAGACAAGACAAAACGAAGCAAAAGCACGACAGGAAGAGTGAAGTTACTTTGCGCATGCGCGTGCGGTTTGTGTTTGTGTTTGGAGCTCCGTCGAATTGATTCATTAATCCTTGCTTTTCTTCTTTTCAACTAATTTATAAACAAGCACTTTCTATTTTTATATCATGGGAACTTATCCTCGCTACTATTCCTTATAAAAAACAATCGGATTACTTTGATATCGCTACTTAGATCCAACTTTGCGAATCTCGGCTACTAGCCTTTAGTCCGCTAGCATTTCACGCGTGGCCTCGCGCCTACCGACCGTCTTATTTTACACCCGTTTCACTGAAAGGATACAGGTTATATCCATCATTTCAGTCCTAAATTAGTAGTGATATTGGTAGTATCACTACTAATTTACTGTTCATCTGTTATAATGGCGAACATATCGGATGTGTGTCTAACGTTACCTCTGAGTGCAGGTGAGGACACATTCGAGCTGATTTCGGTACGATTGGAGCTGGAATCGGTGGAGAAACAGATCCGTGGTCTGCTGGAGAAACAAGCCGAGCTGCGGGATCGGCGATCAGCGCTTGAAACGTCACGCGCCGATGCTCATAAGTCAGTGGTTAGTAACTTTTTGACTCCGACTTCGTCTACTCCGTGCGTTTCTCTGCCCAGGAGGACGCGATCATCTCTGGCATCATTCACTCCGGCACCGACACAACACCATGGACCCTGGGTGATCCCACAGCGAAAGACACGAGCCAGGACCAGAGCAAGAACCTCTCCGCCCCTCCCGGTCTTCGAGATCTCCACCGCTTCTCCCCCCTTCGCGAATCGGAACGCGACGACGCCGTGATCATCGGCAGTTCCATGGTCCGTCATGTCCGCGCTACCTCAGGTAAGGGTACGGTGCGCACTCACTGCTTTCCTGGTGCTCGTGTTCTTGATGTCGCCGCACAGGTTCCCGAGATCCTGAACGGTGACGAGCGCGTCGGAGCAGTAGTGCTGCACACGGGAGTAAACGACATCAGGCTGCGGCAGACGGAGGTTCTGAAGAAGGACTACAAGAGCCTGATCGAGACGGTACGCAGCACAGCGCCTGAGGCAACGATCATCGTGTCTGGACCGCTTCCCACGTACCGACAAGGACAGGAAAGGTTCAGTAGATTATTTGCACTAAATGAATGGTTAATGTCATGGTGTAATGAACAGAAACTGCTCTTTGTAAATAATTGGAATCTGTTCTGGGAGCGACCTAGGCTCTACCGTGCTGATGGCCTGCACCCCAGCAGAATCGGAGCGGCTGTTCTGTCGGACAACATCTCTAAGACGTTACACACCATATGACTAGAAAATCAAAGTCCAAATCACAGTCTTTGCTGTGCGAAATTAATTGAAATAAGTAGTGTAGAACATTATATAGAAACTGTGTCTATTCCTCGTTTAGTGAGGCCATATAATAAATCTACTGTAGGATCTAGGGAAAATCTTATTGTAATTAAACCTGAAAATCTAAATATAAGTGAACAAAAACAATTTCTAAAACTAGGTCTTCTAAACATTAGATCGCTCACACCTAAGGCGGTTATTGTAAATGAAATGGTCACAGATAATAGCTTCGATGTACTTTGCCTTACTGAAACCTCGGTCTAAATGAGTCCACTCCACCAGGATACTGTTATAAGCATGAGCCCCGTCTGATCGGTCGTGGCGGCGGTGTTGCAACAATCTATAGAGATATTCTTAATGTTATTCAGGAAACAGGTCACAGGTTTAATTCATTTGAAGTACTTGTACTAAATATTACGCTCTTAGATGTAAGAAAGAAATCCCTATTATCTCTAGCCTTGGCTACTGTATATAGACCTCCAGGGCCCTATGCTGATTTCCTAAAAGAGTTTGCAGAGTTTCTCTCAGATCTATTGGTCAATACCGATAAAGCAATAATTGTTGGAGATTTTAACAAACACGTAGATAACACAAATAATGCGTTAGGGACTGCGTTTACAGATTTATTAAACTCTTTTGGGGTCAAGCAAAACGTCAGTGGTCCCACTCATCGTCTAAATCATACACTAGACTTAATTATATCATATGGAACCAATCCAACTGATATAGATATTATACCGCAAAGTGACGATCTCACTGATCATCACATGGTAACTTGTATAATACGTACTGCTGAAATTTGTCATGTTGCGCCACGTTATCGACCAGGCAGAACAATCGTTCCAACCACTATAGATAGATTCTTAAATAGCTTACCTGATCTATCTCAGCTGCTCAGTGAACCCAAACAAACAGATGAACTAGAGGAAATGACTAGCAGTTTGAGCACCATTTTCTCTAGTACATTAGATATTGTTGCACCAATTAGATTAAAAAAGGTTAGAGAGAAAACTAAAGCACCTTGGTACAACAGTGCTACGCATGTTATCAAGAGAGAAACTCGTAACTTAGAGCGTAAATGGAAACAAACTAATTTAGAGGTCTTTAGATTCGCGTGGAAAGACAGTATGTCACGTTATAAAAAGGCTCTAAAAGCAGCCAGGGCTGAGCATCTCCACAAACTAATAGAAAATAACCAAAATAATCCAAGGTTTTTATTTAACACCGTGGCTAGACTAACAAATATACAGACATCACCAGAGCAAAATATTCCGTTACAGTATAGTAGTAATGATTTTATGAACTACTTTAATGAGAAAATAGAAAGCATCCGTAACACAATTGTAAATGTACACTCTTTTATGGTGTCTTATGATTCAGCCTCAATTATCGCCCCTCTGGAACAACTACACCGCTTTACAACTATAGGACAGGAAGAGCTAAATAAACTTATCATTGCATCGAAACCAACAACATGTTTATTAGATCCAATACCCACTAAACTACTGAAAGAAGTGTTACCTGTAGTGGAAGAGCCTCTTCTCAATATTATTAACTCGTCTTTATTTTTAGGTCATGTTCCAAGAATATTCAAGCTGGCAGTAATAAAACCTCTCATTAAGAAACCGCAATTAGACCCAAATAACTTAGCAAATTACAGACCCATTTCAAATCTTCCATTTATGTCTAAAATACTAGAAAAAATTGTGTCCGCTCAATTGTGCTCTTTCTTGCAAGAAAATGAGATATATGAAAAATTCCAGTCAGGATTCAGACCGCATCATAGCACAGAAACTGCGCTAGTTAAAATTACAAATGATTTACTTTTAGCTTCTGACCAAGGCTATATCTCAATACTAGTTCTACTCGATCTAAGCGCTGCGTTCGACACTATCGATCATAAAATACTCCTGGATCGACTACAAAACTACACTGGTGTTCAGGGACAGGCATTAAGCTGGTTTAGATCGTACTTATCAGACCGTTATCATTTTGTCTGTTTAAATGGGGAAAAATCAAAGATAACGTCAGTAGACTATGGAGTGCCGCAAGGATCGGTGTTAGGCCCTCTGCTATTCTCAATATATATGCTCCCACTTGGTAATATTATAAGAAAACATGCAATTAATTTCCACTGTTATGCTGATGACACTCAATTATATATTTCATCACGGCCAGATGAAAACACTAACTTATCAAATTTGACAGAGTGTCTCAAAGATATCAAATGCTGGATGACGCGTAATTTCCTGCTACTAAATTCAGATAAAACGGAGGTATTACTTATTGGTCCAAAAAACTACCCACAAACTCACTTACAATACAACTTTAATATAGAAGGATGTCCAGTTACTTTATCCACTACAGTAAAATACCTGGGTGTTATACTAGACCGCAACTTGTCTTTCGAAAATCATATTTCATATGTTACAAGAACAGCCTTTTTCCACCTTAGAAACATTACAAAGCTACGTAACATGCTATCTGTTTCTGATGCAGAAAAGTTAGTTCATGCATTCATGACCTCGAGACTAGATTATTGTAATGCTATATTAGCTGGCTGTCCTGCATCCTCAATAAACAAGCTACAGTTAGTGCAAAATGCAGCTGCTAGAGTTCTTACTAGGTCAAGAAAATATGATCATATAACACCAATTTTATCATCTCTACACTGGTTACCTATCAAGTTCCGTATCAATTACAAAGTACTATTACTGACCTATAAAGCCCTAAATGGTTTAGCTCCTGTGTATTTAATGGACCTTCTATCGCCCTACAATCCATCACGTTCTTTAAGATCACTAAGTTCGAGGCTTCTGGTCATTCCTAGGATATCTAAGTCCACTAAAGGAGGGGGGGCGTTCTCACATTTAGCTCCAAAACTCTGGAATAGCCTTCCTGATATTGTTCGAAGCTCTGACTCGCTGTCCCAGTTTAAAACTAGATTAAAGACGCATCTCTTTAGCCAAGCATTTACATAATGCTTACCTTTTATACCACTGCTGAATCAGATCAAATGCATTTAATATTATAAAACTTGAAGAGTCTGTAGGTTATTTGTATAAGTTGCATAGTATTTACAGTCATTACGTTCCTGTGTATATTGCGTGAATGACGGGTGGTTGGGTAGATATTGTGTTTTGCGGTAGTTGGTATGCCATACGGAACCGTTGCCACTGAACCTGCATTAACGACGACAGTGGGGCTCGACAGCCTTAGTCAAACGGGTCGGCGCGTATGGTTGGGCTGCGGAGAGATTGTGGTTGGGTCTCAGCAGCAGGAGGGATGTAGAGGTCAGTAAGCAGGGCTGAGTTGAGTGGGGGACGGAGGGGGGTGACTCTGGGACGCAAGAATCACTGTCTTCATGTTTTTTATCATTTACGCCCGTGTTATGGAAATCATTATGAACAGCAGCTACGCTAATTATTTTCCCTTTTTGCTTTTCTGCTGTTATCTCGGGACGCGAGTCCCGAGAAAAACGGCGTTCGTCAGCTCCAGTTTGTATCCAGCCTTTCACAGAGACTTCAGATACGCCAATCACAAAGCCTGTGAAGAGACGACTCAACACCGGCGATATGGACCCTCTATGGTGGACGGCACTGATCCTCAACAACTCGTCTCAACACCGGCGTGATTACTTGGACTTCCAAAAGATGGAAATGGATAAATATTCTAAATGTTCCGATCCAATCCGACTTGTAATGCTGCCCGAATCATAAATCATGCACTGTTCCTTCGTTGGCCAGAAGAGAACTGGCCCTCCGACTGAGTCTGGTTTCTCCCAAGGTTTTTTTCTCCATTCTGTCACCTGATGGAGTTTTGGTTCCTTGCCACTGTTGCCTTGGCTTTTGGCTTGCTTAGTTGGGGACATTTATTATTCAATAATATTATTGATCTGCCTTGCTTAAGGTGGACGTTGACTCAATTTTCTTTTAGAAACAAACTCTGTTATATTATTTTCATGTTATCACTGTGAAGCTGCTTTGATACAATCTGTATTGTAAAAAGCGCTATATAAATAAAGGTGACTTGACTTGACTTGACTTGAAGTGAAGATGTTCGGGCCATCACCTTTGTTTTAAGGAAGACAGCTCACACCTCCTTTGGAGCAGAATCACCAATCACTTTAGAGATTTTTGAGCTCGAACCCTTCTCTTTGTCTTGTCAAAACGGCTCATTTATGTAGTTTATGACATTGTAAGAAAATGTGATTTCTACTCCAGAAAGCCGTGCACAGAGAATCATACATTTTACTGTAATCTCCTGTACGTGACCAACTCAGTGAGACCGAGAAGATTACAACGTATCAAGAAAGATATGGAAAAAGAATAGGAATAGAGTTACATTCATACACACAAATATAGGCATTTAGGGTTTTACCTAACACATCTAGAGAAGTTATAACTATACTAAAATGAAAGCAGAACACATAGGTATACAGGAATATATCGTGCTCTTTTCAGAATTACCCATTTCTGGATTTAAACGTGAGGAATGTCTGTATGTGTGTGCGTTTTCATTCTGAGTCCTTTCTTGCCGGAAAGGGGTGGGGGTTCAGTTGATAAACATTTATTTGAAGCTCGCTCATTATCGGTGTTCGCTTTCCTTCTTGCACGCCACAAAAGTGTCAATGGACAATTTGGACCCATTAGATGGAGACTTTTTGGCACTCACTAGTTGAGTTATAGGCAAAACTCAAAGGGTTAAATGGTTTTTGGCATGTTGGAATGAGTGAGCCATCCTGACATTGTCCATACGCTACACTATACTCAATCTGTTTATTTTGTAATGAACCTTCTGTTTTATTACTTCAACTGAAAGATACTTTTTGATAGTAATAATTAAAAATTAAAGCTGCGAGCAGCATTTAGCGGTGTTCAAGCAGTTTAGGCAGTTAAGGCAGTTAAGCTCAAAAGCATCAAAAGACATTAAGTTTTATGTAGCAAGCATTTAACCACTGAGATCATAGACACACACACACACATACACACATGTTGTTGTTGTTGTTTTCAAAGCTATTGGGATGTGTCATCATGAAAATATACTTTAATGGTCTTTAAAGGTGCAAAACGCAAGTCTCTGAGTTTTTGCAGAACTACGCCCCCTCTGGCGACAAGCGAAACTGCAACCAGAGTTGTGCACGCTCATGGACCACACGCACACGCACGCATGCACGAGCACGAGCTGTTCATAACTAAAGGAGCATCTGCCGCACAGATCTTTGGTGTACAGCCAAAATCTCTTCAGTGGTAATAAAGTCATAAATCTGCAAGTCATTTCAAATATATGGAAGGAAAGACATTTGGGTAAATTACTCTTATGTGTGAGGGGAAAAACGGGGGTAGTAGAAAACTTTGTTTATGTTTTTACTGTATCCACCTATGATTGTATTGTTATGAAAACACATTCATGAACAATATAATTGATTACTTCGCAAAAGCTCAAAATAATAATCATACCATACACGGTTGGTCAACAACGTTCACTCAAATGTCTCAAGGTAATAAACAATCAAATGTCACCATGACGTTTTCATAAAAGCCAAACAGGCTAATCCGCCGAAGACTTGCGGGGTTCAGCCTGTTATTGATCTGCTAAGTAGAATATTCCAATAACAATACATCCTTTTTCTGTTATAATTTACTCAAAATTTCTGTCTAATTATCGGTCATTTTTTCAGCATGTTATATCACACTCAAGAATCTTGAACTGTTTTGCTAATCACTAAAATACATGTAGCGCTGAATTATTTAGTAGATATTTTGACAATACACACTGACAAACATTAATGTGAAATGTGTCAATACTTTATTTAGTAAATAGTTAGTCTGCTAAACAGAATGAGTAAAGTAAAAATATTGACCCCTTTACCATTGTATTTCCCTTCCTGCAATGTTCAGAATAAAACATGTATTTTATCACAATACCAAAATATTTTACGTTTTCCTCGTTTTGATAGAATACGAGCTCCCACATACCTCATATATACTACATACAAAATGTACCACATTCACGGGAACAATTTACTATTTTTACCGAAAAATACAATATAGCCAATGCAACGGCGTTCTTCCTTGTTGGTCAATGACATGAACACCTTAGCATGTTAGCAATGGACACAAGGCTAACGTTACCGGTAGGCCATACACAAAAACATAGTTAGCATCTTTTATTGGATATGTTTTATGTTTCATGTTGTACTATTCTTCCGAACACAATTCCTAGTTTATGAAACTGTTCACTAACAATGGTAGTAAAACCAATTCTGATTGTACATGTATCTAGCTTACGCTAAAGCATTACACATTTTACGCATCATCATTTGTTGTCATACATAGATTGGCCGTATCAGACATTAGAGACTGGGCTATATCTTACCGTTTTATCAAGAAAAAAGCCAAGTGAGGATCCCGTTTGAGACCAAGAGCAGACCGGAGATCTCTCCATTTGTTGAATGCCTTCCCGAGGTTGACTCTCGTCTTACTCCGACGCCTGTCTGACTCCAATTTGGACCTTTTGGTGGCATTAGACAAAAATGTTCTTTTCTTTACTTTACGTGGAGTTTGCGTTGGGGTTTGGAACGGACTACAAGCCGGTCTCTTTGAATCCATCTTCCACCTTTGACGCACGAGTTGTCTTCGCTGATGCGGAGAATGGCGGCGCCGGCGAATACACAAACCTGCGAGACATAGCCTGGTGAGCGTGAACGCGCATCACGTCACGCCCAGTCTCAAATTCGAACCCGAATCCCTCTTATTTATTTTACTGTACAGGATGATAGAGGCAATTGCAGTGATCAGAGAAGGGCTCATTCAGCCCATCAGGCAATTGTTTATGCATGTATGGGTTAGAAAACGTGTATTTTTAACATGAATTGTTGCGCAATGCACCTTTAAGCATTTCTAATATTTCTTTGTGAAGCAAGATGTGGACGGGACCTTTCAAACAAGCTATCCCACAATAATCTAGGTGGTCTAGGTAGGGAGTTACAGCTGTTCCAAGCCGGAGGTCTCACGGATTATATATATATATATAGTGCAATATAGTTTTGAACATATATTAATGGAAATACTTTTCTTCTTTCATATGTGCAAAAAATTGAAATGAATGAAATGATACCACAGAGACATTCTTCTATATGCAAACGATTGAACTTGAATAAATTAATTGATTGTTAATGTTACTTATTTTCATATGCATTGTTTAAAAACGTCTCAGGTTACTATTGTAACCATAGTTCCCTGAGAACAGGGAACGAGACGATGCGTCCATCGACGCCATGGGAACGCCCCCAGCGTGACTGCGTCTGAAGCATCTATGTCAACTAGTCCAATGGAAAGAATGAGCGTCACGGGCGGGTGACGTCATGACCAGGATATGATAAAAGCACATCCGGTGCAAACCGGCATTAGCTTCGAAAATTGCCGAAGCAAGCCGATCACAGGGATGCAGGAAGTATGGCAGGGTGACGCATCGTCTCGTTCCCTGTTCTCAGGGAACTATGGTTACAATAGTAACCTGAGACGTTCCCTTACGAAGGGAACTCAACGATGCGTCCATCGACGCCATGGGAACGAGAATACCCAAAGCGCCAGACTTTCAAATGCCTGAGTGTCAGCCTGTTGTCACACTGCACCAAGCACCTGGGATCCTGGGGCAGCATCCAGGTCCAAGCTGTAAAACCTCATGAATGTGAGCGGTGAGGACCAGCCCGCCGCATCACAAACGTCTTGGAGAGAACTCCAGATAATACGCTTAGAAGCCATACTCCTAGTGGAATGAGCCCTGACATCCAAATGGTTGGCCAGAAGACTCACAAGCAAGAAGAATAGTCTCGACTATCTATATGCTCAATAGGTTGGATTTTCTCGACAGAGAAGTCCGATGAACATAAGTGTCCAGTGCTCGCACTGGCACAAGAGGTTCAGCTTTTCCTGGTCCGAAAAATGGGGGAGGACAGAAACCTGCAGCACAATAGGCCTCGGAATAATGGTAGGCACCTTTGGAACATATCCATGTTTCGGGGAAGATTGCCTTGGCCATCCCGGTGCACTCAAGGCAGGTGGGGACCGAAAGGGCCTGAAGGTCTGACTCTTATAGGGACGAAATAGCTAGCAGAAAATAGTCTTAAAAGAAAGGAACTTCTCTGAGACCAAATCTAAGGGCTCGAAGGGAGCCCCAGATAGGCCTTCTAGAACTATTGCAAGGTCCCAAGCCAGCACCTTAGTGCAAGTTGCATGCCTCAGCCTCAAAGTGCCACGAAGGAAACGAGTGATCAGGGGGTCTCGACCCAAAAATGTACTACCCACCAGGGCGTGGAAAGCCGCAATGGCCGCCACACATATTATACCTTAAGCGTGGAAGGACATAGACCTGATACAAAGCGTTCTTGCAGAAACTCGAATACTGTGTTTACTGAACAGTTAACCGGATCCCACTGACGCTGGTAACACCAAGAAGTGAAAAACTCTCGAAATAGTGAATATAGTTTCCTCGTAGCGGGAGCTCTGGAGCTTAGAATGGTCTAAACAACCTCGGTTGAGAGACCACTCTCTATGAGTTGGGCCCCCTCAGAGGCCAAACCCACAGTTCCCAAATCCCCTGCCGGGGGTGTAATATTGCATCCCCTGCCTGAGACAGAAGGTCTCTCCTGATCGGGACCTCCAAGGGAGGTCCGTCGAGGAGAAAAATTAGGTCCGCAAACCAAATTCAGCTCGGCCAGGGTGGTGCTACTAAATAGGCTTATTCCATCCTGGCGGATTCACTCCAGAACTCCTGGGAGCAGAGCAACGGAGGGAAATGCGTACAGACGTAGCCTCGGCCACGTCTGCACCATAGCATCCAGCCCCGAGGGGACTGGTTGAGTGAGGGATAACCAGAGTGGACAGTGCGTCGTATGCTGAGACGAGAACAAATCCACTTCTGCCTGGCCGTAAAACTCCCATATTTGCTCCACCGCCTCGGGGTGGAGTCCCCTGGCCTCAGCCCCTGCCTCGACAGGGTGTCTGCTCCAATATTCTGGCCCCCCCCGGAATATACACTGCCCTCAGACAGCGTAATTTCTTGAGGGACCAAAATAAGAGGCCACCAACGTGTTGTCTGTGGGTCAAGAACCAGAGTTTCCTCCATATAACCAAGGCGCGGGGATACTGCCGCGTGATCTTGATCGTAAGGAGTGGGTTTCCCCTCAGGGAGAACCCTCTGGTCCTGAGCCACCTCTGTAAAGGTCTCACGTACAGCAGGTCAAAGGGTATCACATTGGACGCTGCTGCCCTGAGGCCTAACAGTCACTGTTCCAGAACAACACATGATGGCCCCTCAGGTCTGGGAGGAGATGTCTCAACGCATTGAAGACGACCATCATCTCTAGGCAATTCATTTGCCAAGAGAGATGATGACTCCTCCACAAGCACTGAGCTGAGCGGCCTTCCAATACCGCTCCCCAGCCGGTGAGGGAAGCATCTGTCGAGATCACAACTCGATGGCAAAGAGCTCCCAACATCGGACCCTGGGTTAAGAACCAGTGTTTCCTCCATATAACCAAGGTGCGGAGACACCGCCGCGTGATCTTGATCATACGAAGTGGGTTTCCCCTCGGGGAGAACCCTCTGGTCCTGAGCCACCACTGTAAAGGTCTCATGTACAGCAGGCCAAAAGTTATCCCGTTGAACGCTGCTGTCACAAGACCCAACAGTCTCTCTAACTGTTTTACAGTGCGTGACTGGCCTAGCCTCAGCTCTTTTGTGGCTGTTAAGATAGCAGCTACACGAACGGGCGACAGAGTGGCCCGCATCGTCACTGAATCCCATACCACACCAAGGAAAGTGGTTCTCTGTACTGGAGAAAGCACACTCTTCTTGGCATTGAGCCTCAACCCCAACATCTGCATAGGAGCGAGAACGACACCTCGGTGCCGAACCGCTAACTGTTCTGATTCCGCTAGAATCAGCCAGTCATCTATGCAATTCAGAATGCATATGCACTGCAGCCTGGCGGGGCCAGAGCTGCGTCTACACGCTTCGTGAATGTGCGGGGTGATAGAGCTAGACCGAAAGGAAGTGCCTGATACTGGTGTTCTTTGCCCCAAAGAAAACCTCAGGAACCTCCTGTGCTGAGGGAGGATGGAGATATGGAAGTATGCGTCTTTTAGATCTATCGTGACAAACCAGTCCTCGGATCTGATTTGAGTCACGATCTGTTTGAGTGTCAGCATTTTGGAATTGAGTTCCAGCACCAAACACTCCAACAGACGAAGATCTAGTATGTGACGCAGCTCTCCATCCTTTTTTGGAACAATGAGATAACGACTGTAAAGACCCGACGCAATGTCGGGTGAGTACACCTGCTCTATAGCTTCCTTTGCTAACAGGGCCTTTACCTCTTGCTCCATTACCAGAGCCTGCTCGGGATGCACCACTGTGGGCAGCACCCCGTTGTAACGAGGAGGACGAGAACCAAACTGGATTCTGTATCCTTTCTCTACAATCTGCAGGACCCAATGAGAAATATTCGGCAGAAGCTTCCACGCTGCCAGAAAATTTACTAAGGGAACCAGCCTCTCGAGGCTGGTCTCTGGTGTTATCGAGACAGCCAATTCCGGAGCCTGAAACATAATGGCAGGAACTACCTGAACTGGCCGCTCTAAGGCCCCCCTCAGAGGGCGCGAAACCGATGCTGTGCCGCAGCATAGCATCAGCGACTCGCTGGAGACCGCTGCGCCCTGAAGCACCGAGGGTGGCAGGGTTGGCAGAACGGTCTCGTGAGGACCCCGAAATGGAACGGGCACCGTAAAATGAGGTGTACACCGCTCCACTTCGGTCGGGGCTGTCCTCACAGGCCTGATGCGTGAACATCAGGACCTTTTTTTCTTTTGAGCCGCAGCCTTCTCAGCGTGAAGAACGGTCCTCGGATCCGGCTTCTGCTTTGAAGGCTTTGGCTGCTGTGTTGTGTATGAGAAACTAGACGGCTGGAGCTGCTCACGCCCAGCAGCCCCAGGGGGTTGGACATAGCGAGGGAGAGATTATCTTGTATCTTTCTCTATGATTCCCATCAAATTGAGCCAGAGGTGTCTCTCAGTGACCACAAGGGCTGCCATCCCTGAGAGATAAATCTGTGGCCCGACGGAGTTCTCAAACCCCATCGGGCCAAACTCCCTCACTTCTGTCCAAATACCGCAGCAGGTCAGCCTGATATGCTTGTAGCACTGCTATGGTGTGCAAGCAGGCCCATGCTAGACCCACTGCCATATATGCTTTTCCCACTAGATTAAAAAATAGTTTTCTTTAATGGTTTAGTGAGAGAAGCCGACGCCTTCAGGTACAATGCTGAACCGGGAGACAGATAGCTCGCAAGCGTCTGTTCTACCCGGGGTATTGCCCCATAGCCATACCCTCTTAACCCCCAAATATCTGAATATACATGAATGTGGGGGCTAAAAGACAAGAGGAGTAAGGCTTTTTCCATGATCTAGACAGCTCGCTGTGCAGATCGGGAAAAATGGAAGGCCCCGTGATGGAGGTGGAAAAACAGAGGGAAGGAAACTCGTTTAATCTATTTTATTTTTAGGACGAGTGCCCCCTTATTTCTGCTGGCCATAAATATTTAATTTATCTACAGCCTTAGTAAACACTTCCACCAGCTTATTATTTTTATATATATTTTTTATATATATTCACTTTATTTTATATATAATATATAAACTATCATATATATATATATATATATATATATATATATATAGGCTATATATATTTCTCATACGCTGGGGAAAGAGATGGCAAATTCACTTCCCCCATGATTGTGTCACTTTCAATGCCCAGCACATCTTCCTCCTCGGAGGTAGGGCACTGAAGCATTGATTTCTCTCTCTCCCCGGGCGGAAGAGACCGCAGCGCGGGCTTCCGAGACCGGCGAGAGAGCACTAGATCCCTCGTGGAAAGGGAGGAGATAAGATCCGCGGACCCGTCTCCAACCCCGTAAAGAGATCCTATTCGCGATCCACAGGAATGCATTCTCCGCGCTGCCTCGGCAGACGCGGGACCTGTCACCCTGAGAATTGCGAGCCCGGCCACTTTCCTCGAAAAGTGACAGGCGGGAGCGGAGCATGCGAAGCGAAAGCTTCTCACAATGTTGGCAATCAGCCCCCTCGGAGGCTGATACCGCATGCTCTACTCCCAAACCCATCACACAAAGCTCGTGTGTGTCCCTACTCGTTAAATAGCGCGAGCAGGGAGAACACAGAGTTTGTGAAATTGTTTAGTTTCCATAAATATATATATCAGACAGACAACAGTAAATATAACAGACAGTTTGACACAGATCGCTTGCTGAGGCAACAGAAGCTAATGCCGGTTTGCACCGGATGTGCTTTTATCATATCCTGGTCATGACGTCACCCGCCCGTGACGCTCATTCTTTCCATTGGACTAGTTGACATAGATGCTTCAGACGCAGTCACGCTGGGGGCGTTCCCATGGCGTCGATGGACGCATCGTTGAGTTCCCTTCGTAAGGGAACAACAACATTGTATTATTCTGGCAATAAAATGCAGTTTTGTTTTCTATGACTTGGTTTGATTCCATGTATTTTTTAATGGCACGTTTTTCATATTAACTCTAATAAAAATGCTTGAACACATTTTGTTATAGCTACAGATATTTGAAATAAATGGTATGTAAAAAAAATTCTTATTACAGATTTCCCATTTAAAACGCATTTTTTAGTTTTCATTTTAATCATATAATTTTATTGAAAAAAATGTCTCAAATTTTCATGTTTACTCAATAATGCATGCTTACAGACACACTTTTGGGATGTTATTGTGAAAATCTAATTTAGTTTAATATAGTTGATAAAATCTAATTTAGTTTAGTTGAATATTTAGGCAATATAGTTTAATAATATTAAAGTATATTACCAGTCCATCATAATAATAAAATAGCTTTAAGAAGTAAAATGGCCAGCAGAGGGCAGTAGAAGACCACTTATTGGCTCACTTTCATTTTAAACAACTTGGTTTCACTAATATCCTGCACTAAGGCAAAACAGTTTTTTCGTGTTAACTCCATAATGCATGCTTACACACACACACACACACACACACACAGACACACACACACACACACACACACACACACACACACACACACACACACACACACACACACACACACACACACACACACACACACACACACACACACACACACACACACACACACACGTGTGGGATATGTTATTTTGGAAATCTCTTTTAATGGTCTATAAGCATTTCACATATTTCTTTGTAATGTAATAATATACAACTAATTTAAAAAAATAGCTTTAAGCATTTGTTTGTAAGCCAATGCTGAAAGCTGATAAAAAGATTAAACATGTCTAATACTGCTGCTCCCTCTAGTGGACAACAGTGGTATTACAGCCTATATAGAGTTGAAATGAAGGTATGGAAATTTGGTTTTTCACTTATATCTCGGGAATGAGAAAGTTAAAAAATCTGAAACTCAGAACTTAGATAGTGTCCGAGGAGCCCTGTTGAACGAGACCATCCCGGTGTTGGTGGCCGATCGGGGCCGGGAGTTATACCCGTTCAAAGGCATATCTTTTGGGGCTTATGTCTCGGGAATGCCCTGGCCGAATCGCACCAAACTCGAATCGAATCTAGGTGAGGACGAGCCCTTTCTAACGAGCTATCCCACAATAATCTAGGTGGTCTAGGTCGGGAGTTACAGCCGTTCAAATTCGGGGGTCTCTCGAATTAGCGATCCGCGAGGGGGCGCTCCCGAGGCCCGCGACGATAGATTTCGATCAAGGCCCAATAGAGGACTTTACCATCCAAATTTGAGCGCGCGGGGAGTTCGCGTTTTCGAGTTATGAGTGAATTTGTACTGGGAGGGCGTGGCCTAACGTTATACTTTCGTTTTCAGCCTGAGCCTTCCTGTGACACAATTGTTAATAATACATGAATTTTAACAAAATGTGATTGTAAATGTTAAAATAATGATTTTATAAAGTCTAAATATGAATTATATATAACAGTATTAGGGAGTAGTATGATGACAGCTGGGGGCAGTAAAATACCACTTATTGGCTGTTATAGTCTGTTACCAAACAGCTGTTAGCTGTTATAACCATCCAACTACACCCTATTATTCATCCAAATGAAGAAGTTATACCTTTTCTGACAATTATTGATCTATTCTAGAGAGTCCAGAGAATTGTACTGCACTGGTTTTAAACAGGCAATTTACCATAGGAAATATATGGTTTTAAAGCTTTTTAACAGTTATAGCGCCACCTATTGTCCGATCTCCATAAAATTTTGCATGCTTGTTAATGATGTTATGCAATATATGCTCACCAATTTTTGTGAAGTTCTGAGTTTTTATTTATGATTTATAGGCTTTTGAGTGTATTTTGCCACGCCCCTTTTTCTAAATGACCCTGTTACAGCCACCCAATTGCAAAATTTCAACTTTTTTTCGATAATTATTGATCTAGAGAGTCCAGAGAAATCGGAGATATACATATTGTCCGTCTTGAGCCAAGGATTACAGTGGTGTAAAAAGCTTGAGGCTAGGACCAACGGTCTATGAGTTATGAGCAATTTAGTACTTTTGGTTGCTGTAGCGCCACCTATGGGCCAATCGGGGTCATACTCTGATAGGTTCTCCCCAAAAGTGTGGCCTACCATCTGGCCGAGTTTCAAGTCTCTAGGCCTTACGGTTTGGGCTGCACGATGCGTTTTATTTTTTTTATTTTTTTTTCAAATAGCAATTACAATAGGTTTTCAGCACTTCGTGCTTGAACACCTAATAATAATTAAAGCTGCGAGCAGCATTTAGCGGTGTTCAAGCAGTTAAGGCCTTTAAGGCCGTTGAGCACAAAAGCATCAAAAGACATTAAGTTTTATTTAGCATTAATTTAACCACTGACATAATAGATGGAAAATACCATTTACAGCCAATACAGGCAATTTACCATCGGAAATATATGGTTTTAAAGCTTTTTAACAGTTATAGCGCCACCTATGGTCCAATCTCCATAGGTTCTCCCCAAAAGTGTGGCCTACCATCTGGCCGAGTTTCAAGTCTCTAGGCCTTACGGTTTGGGCTGCACGATGCTTTTTAGTTTTTTTTTTTTTTTAAATAGCAATTACAATAGGTTTTCAGCACTTCGTGCTTGAACACCTAATAATAATGAGACCTTTTTGACAGTTATAGCGCCACCTATGGTCCGATCTCCATGAAACTTTGCATGCTTCTTCACCATGTTATGACACATATGCTCATCAATTTTTGTGAAGTTCTGATTTTTTATTTATGATTTATAGGCTTTTGAGTGTATTTTGCCACGCCCCTTTTTCTAAATGACCCTGTTACAGCCACCCAATTGCAAAATGTCAACTTTTTTTCGATAATTATTGATCTAGAGAGTCCACAGAATAGGCCTAGACTGGTTTGGTTCCGATCGGGCGAAAAACCAGGGACTAGTTCGCAAAAGTAGGTTTTGGACAAAATCCAACATAACTTTTTTTCTTTTTGCTTAAATCGAAATCGGAGATATATATATTGTCCGTCTTGAGCCAAGGATTACATTGGTGTAAAAAGCTTGAGGCTAGGTCTATGAGTTATGAGCAATTTAGTACTTTTGGTTGCTGTAGCGCCACCTATGGGCCAATCGGGGTCATACTCTGATAGGTTCTCCCCAAAAGTGTGGCCTACCATCTGGCCGAGTTTCAAGTCTCTAGGCCTTACGGTTTGGGCTGCACGATGCGTTTTAGGTTTTTGTTTTTTTTAAATAGCAATTCCAATAGGTTTTCAGCACTTCGTGCTTGAACACCTAATAATAATAATAATAAAAATCAGCACAAATACAATAGGTTTTCAGCACTTTTATTTCAGTGAAGTTCATCAGTATTAATGTAATGAAGAGGAAATAAGAGTCTCTATAACATCTCACTGTTACTGATTTACTGTGCAGCTCAAAGTATTATGGGTAAAATTTCTCTATATCTGTTCTGAAACATCAACACAGTTTCACTGATGATCCAGAATAAACAGTAAACCCAGGATAGAGCGGCTGAGTGAATGTGGTCTGGACTGTGTGGATGAGACTCATTGTGTCAGAGACGCTGTAGAAGGACAGAGTTCCTGCACTGTGATCCACATACACTCCTATTCTTCTCTTTACAGGGAGAGAAGTGCGTTTCATATTGTGTCTGAATGTGTAACTGTTGGAATAGGAGTCCAAACTCCAGGATTGATCATTATATCCAAACAAACACTCATAACTCCGTCCCTTCCTGCTGATGCTCTTATATGACACTGATATATACACACTCCCAGTCCACTCAATCTCCCAGTAACAGCGTCCACACACACTCTCTCTACACAACACCTGACGATAACAATCAAATCTGTCTGGATGATCAGGATACGGCTGCTCTGTGCCAGTGTAAGTAATCACTCTGTTCCTCTCAGAGAGACGGAGGCGTTTATTCACTGTGTTCAGATCCAGAGTCAGCTGATGGGAATCTGATGGAGAGAAAACACATCAGAAACAGGGATTATGAATCTGTCTGATCTTTTAATGTATCTGATCTCTTCATGAATCAATGTTCAATGTATTATCAGTGTCTCAGTACAGATTACCAAATATCCTGAGCAAATCCTCATTTACATGATCAATTATAAAACTCTTCTATCATGATTTATTTCTCCTTCTACAGGAAGAACATGAACACATTCAGTGAGTTTTTCTGCTTGTTTTTCTAGTGACTCACATTGTAGGAAGTCGTTCCTGGTCTTGGGATTCATGTTTGTGAATGTGACTGTGGAAATAAACAGACATGAACAGTGTGAAGAGAAATGACAAGATAAAATACATTCATTTCTGAGACATTTCTAATATAATTCTGTATGATATTAGATGATGAACTCATTTCTGAGAGTGTTGGAGAATCTCGCCACCCCTCCTCTATCTGATGCTTGAGTCTAGATGCTGTAATACCAAGCAGAAAATGTAGGCCATAGGGCATGAAAAGATGGAAAAGTACCTAAAAACCCATGTAATGCCTAGATGACGTTGGTGGAAGGTACGGGAAGGTACTAAAAAACAAACTATAGACATTCTGCTACTAATAGAAAGAAGGCCTCAAAGCATGTGATCTTAATTGTGGCGTAATACCGAGGAGCAACATGTAAGAGATAACGGTACAGACGCTAATTGGACACTGGCGATAAGAAAAAAGTATAAGACCTATGTATCAACCATTTTAAGATCAGATGACTCAGCTGAACATCTCACTTTGTTGAATTGCTCAATAAAGTTACTTCTTCTGAGACCTGGAACTTCGACTCTGAAAGCTTTTTGTCGATTTATTTCTAGAAGACTTTGAAAACTGCAGACCAGAACCAGAAACCATCAATTAGCCACGACAAGAGCAGATGAATAATCTCCAGGGGCTTCATTTATAAAACACACACATCGGATTGATCCTAAATTCCATGAATATCATCCTACGTCATGTATACACAAGGGATATTTGTGGCCGTTCTGTGGATTTGATGCACTTGTTCACATTGCATTTAAATTTAAGATGAACTGTGATTTATAAACTGTGATGCATTTAAGAATTTTTTTCTTCAAATGGACGTTTTATAAAACGTAGGAATATTTCAGAAACAGTTGTATGTTCAGATTCAGGATCTTTCTACACACGTCTGTATAATCGAGGTGCACTTTACCTCCGTCTGAGATTTGCTTGATCTTCTCTTTGCAGAAATCCTCCAGTTTGTCTCTCAGCTGACGGACAAATTCACTCATGCCATCTAAAGAGGAGAGAGAAGCGAAGGGAACGCCGGGTTCGTCTGTAGATTCAGGAGGTGCTGAGAGAGACTGGAAACTCTACAGAAAACAGAAATCAAAACTCATCATCTCCACACTTCAGCCAATAACCTGCACTATATCAGATCTGTGCGGCTCTTGTAGACTTGACTTGGCTTAATTGAATGCATTTGTAGTGAATTACTTCAAATCTTACAAAGATATATATACATACATACATATATATATATATATATATATATATATATATATATATATATATATATATATATATATATTTATTAGAGCAGATTGGAAGTAATGTTTTCAGACACTATATATATATATATATATATATATATATATATATATATATATCTTTGTAAGATTTGAAGTAATTCACTACAAGTGCATTCAATTAAGCACACTTCTTTTTCACGAGGGACTATGTGTGAACTTTCCAGGTGTTTGGATGATAAAACATCTGCATGTTGAGAAGATTTAAGGAAAAGCAGCTCAAAGGCTACGAGTAGATTGACTATCATATGTAACTTTTGGCTGTTAGTGACACTGAAACTTCATAGGGACTCTTAAGGATCTCAAGGTCAGGTTTTGTTTGGCTTTTATAAGCATCGCTAATATACAGCCTCACTTCCTGTCTGGAGACTTTGTGAACAAATTCATCAATGTTTTACAGGTAAACAGTTATGGATATAAAAATCAATATTATCAACTTTGAAGATCACCTGACCCAATTTTGGTGCCAATTACAAAAAATATTTTAGTTGAAATAAAAGATTTGATTAAAAAGAGGATGAAAAAATTTAGTTGGCTGGATATTGATATCATCAAGTTCACTGATTTCATCAAGACAGACGAAACCATAAGGAAAAATGAGTAAATATTTAATAGTAAATGTCCCAGGGCTTTGTAAGTGCATCTCTTTAAACAGAAGATGATCAGATGAGCGTCTGACTGATGATTATATGATAACACAACACTCGACTGAATCTGACTGAATTCCTGACAACATCTCAGTCAACGGCTCATTCTGCTCTCATGAAATGTTTCTCTGTCATAGCAGGATCTTGCTCAAGTCCACTATGATCCTGTTCTCCTAGATCTCTGTTACCTGCAGGAACTGGATGTGATCTTGTGTGTGTGAAAGCTGCTCCAGCTCAGCGTCTCTCCTCCTCAGATCATTGATCTCCTGCTCCAGTCGCTCCAGTCGTCCTTCAGCTCGACTCACTGCAGTCTTTTCCTGATCTCTGATCCGCTGTGTGACCTCAGAGCGGCTTCTCTCAATGGAGCGGATGATCTCAGTGAAGATCTTCTCACTGTCCTCCACTGCTGTCCGTGCAGAGCGCTGTTACACACACATCACAATCACACATTTGCTTTAGCAGGACTGACAGAGTCCAAACTGAGACGTCTCAAACTTCTCTTCTTCTCCAGACTCACCTTATGAGACTTCACAGCCTCTCTCAGATGCTGAAGATCTTTCTGTCTCTGCTGGATTCTCTGACGGATCTTCATCTGTGTCTCCTTCAGCTGTTTCTGGAGGACAAACCAATGACAGCAAATGACAACTGAAATGTGAACATTATTTCATCAGTGCCCAGTTTTATATGAATACTTCACCCTAAAGTTTTAATTCTGTCATCATTTACTCTCCCTCATGTTGTTCCAAACCTGTATGACTTTCTCTCTATTGTGAGACACAACAAAAGATATTCAGAAGAATGTCTCAGTGGTTTACATTGGCCAAATAAAATATGGTGACACGTCAATAACATCAAAACTCAACATCATGATGTCATGACACAAACACCAGTGAAGTTTGATGTTTTTGATGTCATCATATTTGATTTGGGCTCCACGTTCATCAATGATTTCATTTCATTTGTGAATCAAACTTATGCCTTTTTAAAAAGTGTACTTATTTTAGAAATCATATACTAATATAATAATGGTGAAATAAGTGTGAACGTAACGTTTTCAGACACGTAGTTGCATGTTAATTGCTATTAAATAGAAAAATGTATTATAGTTTACATTTAAATTTAAGAGTGACTTAAAGGAGCATTGTGTAGGTTCTGAAATTTCTGACCGTTACTGACACCAGTGGCCGTTAGAGAAACTGCAGCCAGTCTCATGCTCGTTCTAGGTGCGCACACTCGTTAACAATAAAAACAAAAACCACAAAAACAATAAAATAATATATTGCAAAATGGCCTGTAACTATGTCTTACCTTTGCAGTAAAAAGAAAGCCAGCTCGGGGTCTGTTTTTATACCCAGCGCTGACCGGAGCTCCCTCCAAGAATCCAAGAATCAAAAGCCGCTCCGATGTTGACTCTTATCTTTGCCCGACGCCGGTCACTCTCTATCTTGGCCGCACTAGATGAGGCTTTTTTTTAAAAAACTTACGAGGAGTTGCCGTGTGTGTCTGGATTGTACTGGAGGCTGGTCGCTTCTTTCCGTCAACAGAGTCCATTTGATTCACAATACTGCTAGCGATTGTCGGATTTGCCGCTGCATACTAATGGCAGGATGTAAGCCCAAGTAGACGAGAACGCGCATGACGTCACATTTTGTGAATTTTCCCGCCAATTCGGACCCAACTCCTCCACACACAATTGTGCCTACAGGCTGATAGAGGCAACCGTGGTGGACATTAAGGTGTCATTCTTTCTATTACATTATGTTTGGCTCATAAATGTACAAATGAAAACTCTATCTTAAATATTTTTTAAGTAAAAAGCTACGCAATGCTTCTTTAAATAGTATGTAAGTATACAATGTAATTTCATGATTATTAAATATTAAATATTAAAATGCACTTTAAAATAAAACTTTAATTTTATATTATATAAAGTGTACTTATGAAACAGTTATGGAATTTGCTCCCTTTAAGTGCACTTAAGTGCCCTTTCATTTAATTTAATATTATATTATCTGCAAGTGCAGGTTTTTTTTTAAATATACTTTTAATTTGAAGTACAGTACAAGTGCATGTCAATACACTTAAGCGTACTTCTTTTTTTAACAACTAGTCGTTTAGATTACTTTTATGCTTTTTCTCTTTTTTGGAGCTTGAAACTTTTGCACCTCACTGACTTTCAATGTATAGACTAAAATATGAGACATTTTTCAAAATATCATCTTTTACATCCCACATAAGAAACTCAGTCAACCCGGTTTGAAACAACATGAGTAAATGAGTGAGTAAATGAAGACACTTTCATTTCTTCGTGATCAATCCCTCTCAGTTCATACCTGTTTCTCTGTCCTCTGTGCTGCAGTTGATACAGTTTTGTGTTTTTTATGTTCATACTCTTTACACCACACACAAATGCACTGTTGATCAGTAATACAGAACATTTCTAGCTCTTTATCATGTTTACGGCAGATCATGTCCTGCAGTCGTCCAGTGGCATCAATCACTTTGTGTGGTTTACGAGAGTGATATTCCTCATGACGGTCTAAATGAGTTTGACAGTAAGATTCGTGACACACCAGACAAGACTTGACGGCTTTGTATTTTCTTCCAGTACAGACGTCACACTCCACGTCTCCAGATCCAGCGTAACAGTCAGCAGGACGTTTACGCTTCTTCAGTTTCTCCACCAGTTCAGCCAGAATGGTGTTTTTAGCTAAAGCAGGTCTTGGACTGAAGGTCTGTCTGCACTGAGGGCAGCTGTAGACTCTCTTCTCATCCTCCTGATCCCAGCAGTCTGTAATACAGATCTTACAGTAACTGTGTCCACAGTGGAGAGTCACTGGATCCTTCAGGAGATCCAGACACACTGGACACATGAACTCATCCTGAGATATTCTGGCTTCTGCCATTTTACCGCATGAATACAGAGACACAAACACACAACAGCTCAACAATACTTCAGTTTCTGTTTCCCTGAACTGAGGAGTTAAAATGGTTTCGTGCTTGTGTGTTTGAGTGACGTGTGTAAAACAGGAGTGTCTGTAAAGCAGCTGGTCAATGAGAGTCACTTTACTGCTGTTTATGTGCCCTAGTGGAGTCAAAGACATTGTTATTCTGAGTTCCGAGAACATGAGCCATTAAATCCCCGAATTATACAGTAAATTCTGTTTTTATGACTCAATTCTGTGTTGGGCTTTACTTTCAGTTTTATTTGCGGTAGTTTGTGTGTTGACTTGATGAAGAGATTCTCAGCTTATCATCTGATGTGATGCATATGGAAGGCCAAGAGGGCCAAAAACACGTGAATGTTAACGCAAATTTAACACGTATTTCACGTGTATTTTACTCGTGAAATATATGGAAAGCTAAAAGGCTCACAATGCGCCATTTGAGCACCATTTGAACAGCCAGGACGCTGCTTTTTACGCTAGCAAAAAGCGAAACGCCGTAAAATGCGCCATGTAATTGTGTGGAGGTGGCAAAAAAAACAACGCTCTATATGCTCATGTAACGCCGCTTTTTACAGGGCACAGTGTCCCCAATGACGCATAATAAAATGATAATGATCTCCACCCTGTCTTTTCCAAAGCCAACAAATTTGAACTGGTATCACCCAATCAGTAAAGAACAAGAACAGACCACATTAATCCAACCCAGCACAAGGATGAGCTTCCATGCCTCAGCTCACTGAATGTAAACTGAATGTTGCTGAAACTGAGAGAGGTGCTTTAGCTCACTGCTAACGTTACTGCCTTGTAAGGCAAGTCTCTGTGGGTCACGGGTTCGCACCCACTCACATCCTGTTATTTGAGAGAGGTTTTTATCTTTTTTTACAGTCTGTTTTCTATTAGAATGGCAATCTGTAAACTTATGTTGTAGGCAGACAAACCTTATTGTGTTTTCATCTATTTTATTAACCTAATAGAACTGATCCAACATTAATATACTGACTGTGCTTGCTTTAAGGTGCAACATCTGCAAGCTTGAGAAAGAAGGTGTTGTAAACCTTTTCCTTCTTAAGTGTAGAAAAAGTCAGAAGCGAAGACCAGGAGACTTGGGGGTATCTTTTAAGCAGAGTTCTTTATTGCTGTGGCATCGCTGTAGTCACCATCCAAGTCTGACTCAATAGCTGAAAACACAGTGTTTATATCTTTAAAGGGGGAGGAGTTACAAAGAGGTGAAATTCCCCAACCCTGATATTCGTCAGCATAACAGTGTGATTCAAATGTAAATATCCTAATCCAATCAGCCAGACTCTTCACCGCTTAATGGCCAGGCAGTACATAAAGACAAAAGGTGATAGTCTCAGTGCTCTGATCAATTTAACTTACAATAGACTAGAGAGAGCAGGACAGACAGGAACCGGTTTAGTAACCTGCCCTATACATGGGGTGTTATATTCCAATCCAATCAGCATAAACAGTGAGACAAAGTATCAATTTAACTTACAATAGAGAGAGCAGGACAGACAGGAACAGACAGGTTTGTGACATCAGATGCTAATCCAATCAGTGCTCTGATCAATTTAACTTACAATAGAGAGAGCAGGACAGACAAGGAATCTCTTGCTGGTATTCTGATATCTAAATTCAGTCTACTAAACTTTCTCAGTCTCTATAACTTAAATTAAAACATTTAATAGATTTGTAACTCTACAAAGGGTTGGTTGGTGTGTGCAACTGACTGTTCAGCAAATGCACTTGTTTATAGAAGCTTTGAATCTGCAGGTCTTGGCAGCACAGCAGAACGGGCGATCAGACCTCAGGAGGCAGAAAAGCAAGTGTGTCCATCATGATGCACCTTAAAACCTGGTCTGGTACAACTTTTCCACAAATAGCATTGAAGAGCATTAATCTGAGCGGTACAAGACTTGGTGACTTTTCCTAAGTTTGCCACCTGAACATAAACATTGAACATAAACATTTTTTTTTACTCTATGCTACAATGTTAAGTGGGTGAAAAAAAATCCTTAATCCTTTGTGGACAAAAATGGGCACCCATAGGAATGAATGGGAAAAAACTGTAATTCAGAGCATTTTTATTTTTTGTCAAATAAAAATCAATAGATCCAACACAATGCATATCATACATACACACAAATGAAGGGGTGATCCTGTACAACATTCTCAATGTGGCAAACACTCACACACGCGCACACGCACACGCACGCACGCACGCACGCACGCACGCACACAATGAGCCTATAACAGAACTGCTTTTTTTTCAAATAAAAAGTCACTCACACATACTAAAAAAGAATTGAATTAGCCAATGACTGAACTTTTTTTATGTTCCAATCAACCACCTGTGCACGCACACACACACACATTTACGTAACACACGGATTATGATACAAATAATCAATGGTGGTTTACGTAAAAGTGTAATATTACAGTTTTTTACAATCACTTTGCTACTATTTTCAGAACCTTGATGTCATTTTTCAAAACTCTAGACACAAAACGGTTATCACTTGTAACACAGGTTGTCTAATGTTCAAAACATTGCATTGTGCATTCACATCTTTAAAGAAATCTTGCACTTGCACAATCATTGGTTCAAAAAACAAATTAACTGTGAAATACCATTGAAACACAACTATAGATCACCCACACACAAGCAACCGATAGTTTCACTCTGTCATTGTTCGTACAATCATTAACTATTGTAGAACAAAATAGGTGATACAGGTTTCATTATGGTACTACATGTACAGTAAATACCTCTGTTACTGTAAAGTACTGCAGTAGTAGAGAGAATACAGAAAAAGTGGAATCATTGAACAAAGTTTGTAATATATTGATGCAAAACACTACAGTACAATCACAACATTGGTTTATTTTAATCAAAGCAAAAATACAGTAATTAGCTATGAAATAGAAAACAAAAGACAGTACTGTAACCATCAAATGCAATGAAATAGAAAAGAAAAGACAGTTCTGTAAACCATCAAATGCAGTGTTCCTCAACTTGCTTGCACTGTAAGAAATAAAACAGCAGTGATTACTGTACTTCTACATTGTCATCAACTCTGTGTTGTGGATTTGGCCACAGGTTCTCATCTACATCACAATGGATGTTTTCATTAGCCAAACATCTTGGAAAAAACCTTTGGGCATGGCGAATCCAGGCCTGACACTGGTCTGCTGTGATGTCATTGCAGGCGTCATCCATGGCCTGGAGAAGAGTGACTTGTTCATGAGGGTGCCTATCATGAACCTTCCATCTCCATGCGGAGAAAAAATCCTCAATCGGGTTAAGAAAGGGGGAGTATGGGGGTAAATACAGGGTGGTAAATTGTGCATGGGCCTGAAACCATGCTTGCACCACATGAGCATGATGGAACCTGACATTGTCCCAGACAATGACATAGGTCACACCTTCAGCTCTACAAACCTGTTCGAGCTCATCAAGAAAGGTGACAAGGAGAGCTGCATTATATGGTCCAATATGAGGTCTGCGTCCCACCACACCATCTTCTGATATAGCCGCACACATGGTAATGTTGGCCCCACGTTGTCTAGGTACTTGGATGGTTGCCCGCTGGCCAATGAAATTCCGACCTCTCCTCCTTGTCTTGGCCAGATTAAAACCTGCCTCATCCAAATATATGAATTTGTGATGGTCGTCATCAGCATCCAGCTCCATCACCCTCTAAAAATACATTTTGGAAAGAGATTTAGAGATTACCGTACAATGTAGAATTTTTGGGAATGTTTTTACAACAGCCGTCTTGAAACTGAACTTACCTGAACATACTCAGTCCTCATTTGTTTCACTCTGTCTGCATTTCTTTCGAAAGGCACATGGTATAGTTGTTTTATAGATACCTGGTGCCTTTTCAGTATGCGTGCAATAGTCGGCAAATTTATGGATCCCACATTGTTGAACATGTCTTCATTGTCCAAGATATGCTGGCGAATTTCTGTAAGGCGAATATCATTTCTGGCCCGAACCAAATCGACCACAGCCTGCTCTTGCTAGTCAGTTAGAATTTTGCCTCTGCCTCCACTATTTGGCCTAGTCACAATTCTACAGGGAACATTAGAGTAAGAAGACACTTGGTCACATCACCTATTCTGTGATACACATTGGTATGCAGTCATTTGACAATTGAGAGTAGCATAATGTTTAGTGCATGCTGATAACTTACCGGTTCTCATTGCGGAAAGTTCTGATTATTGAGGCCACGGTTGACCTTCTCAGGTCAATCATTGTAGCCGCCTCAGTCATTGTCATGCCATGATTTATGACATGGTCTACAATTATTGCCCGAATTTCATTGGACACTCTATGCTGTTGCTGCCGCTGTCTTGGTCCGTGGCCTTGTCCTCTACCACGTTCCCCCACACGTGGTCTTCCTCGTTCCCCCACTTCCTCGTCTTCCTCGTCTTCCTCGTCTTCCTCCCACCACTGCTTGACCTCCATTGTGACCTGGATCACCTGCTGGCTCCATGTTACGTATCACTATGCTCTTGCAATTGGATCCCAATCAACTCTTTATATACTCATTCCACAATGTGCCCTCAATCATCAGTAATGAGTTGGCAGAATTGGACAAGCAATTCCAAGGGCCTGCATCTCTACAGTGCAGTACTGTCAATACTTTAAATAGTCTGAAAAGGTGGTACATTATTTGGGACCATAGACACAGTGTCTGATGAAGCATTACAGTATGATATAAAATATTAGGCTACATCCATGGATATTGTAGTCTAATTGGTTCATGCTCCACGCTAATTGGTGACAATGAATCTCGTTATCTTGAAACTTTCATGATTTACTGTAAACATGGAAGATTGTTTGTCTGTTTCCATACAACTATGCATTAAGAGTAACGCAACAGTTACTTATCATTTTGAGCAGTTGTATCAATTGATAGTTAGATCAGTGTAAGGAAATGAATAGACATTCATTTGAAATGTAATGTGTGAATTGCCTTTTGAAATAGTAGTACTTTGATGTTAAGTTGTGTGATATTAAACAAGTGATTTTTGTTGAATGAACAAATGATCTAAGTTTTATGTGTATTGTATCCAAACAATTGAGAAAATGGTTAGAGTTTTGAAAAATGTGCATTTTGATAATTGGTTGTGAGTTTTGTGTCTAGAGTTGTGAAAAATGACATCAAGGTTCTGAAAATAGTAACAAAGTGATTGTAAAAAACTGTAATCTTGTAAATTGTGTCATGTAGTTTGATGCTACTTGTTGCTCTAATCCAGGAGCGGTTTTCTTCCATAATCTAATTTGTTAAAATAATTCACATAAGGTCCCAAGAATAGTTTTTTTTTTCTAGCAAGACTTAATATAATAAGTGGATTATTCATGTATAGTGGGATAAAAGAGGTGTAGATGGCCAAGCTATAATGCCAGAATAAAGGCTATATATATAAAGTATAATAAAGTAATGCCAGAATGGCTGAATTCAAACAAAAGAATAAGGATAAAAGAATAATGAAGACCAAGTCTCATACAGGCAGAAGTGTGAAAGGTTCGTCGATTGACAACAATAGAGCATGAATGACCACTTGTCCTCGCCAGACATTAGTCAAAGACTGTAAATGGGTGTTTACAGGGCAATCAAATATTCGATAAGCATCTTATCAGCTTTATTTTTAAAAACTCCCGACACACTCTTATGGCGCTTTTCCACTAAATGGTACGGCTCGGTACGGCTCAGTACGGTTCGGCTCGGCGCGGCACGGTTCGGCTCGCTTCGCTTCGCTTTTCCACTGCGTGGTACGACTCGGCACGGCGCGGCTCGGTTCGCTTTAGCTCGGTTGCTTTTCCACTGCAGATAGTACCGCTTCAAAGTGGGTGGGATTATGACTGATCGTTATAGTTTATCCGCTCCTCAACAACCAACAAGAGGAACGTCTGCACTTCTCGTCCACTGACCACGATTCAGCCATTTCGTTTTTGGAAGTTTTTTTTCTTCAAGAAAGTAGTTTTTAAACCGGTGCTACAGCGATGGCTGTTTTTGGTTATTTAAATACAGCGGGTTTGATGTCTCGCAAATTTTCACGTCACATTTTAGTATCGGTACGGTACGCTTGGAACCTCAACAGACCAGGTACCATTTAAAGCGAGCTGAAGCGAGCCGTACCGTACCGTACCATGCAGTGGAAAAGCGCCACAAGCGAGCCGTACCGAGCCGTACCGTACCATGCAGTGGAAAAGCGCCAAAGCGTGCCGTACCGAACCGAACCGTACCGTACCATGCAGTGGAAAAGCGTCATTACTTAAGTCTTCACAGCATGTATAACTTTAGAGATATCATCCTCAGATTTGAAATGAAACATGACCACACATGTGGCTACACTTTGGTTGTGGTTATACAACTACATTCATATAATATTTTTATACATTTAATAAATATATTCTTAAATTTTTTTGCTTTTGTTTTTATGTTTGAGCTTCTATATCTCAATATTAATAACAGTCTGATTAATTCTGAGTCTTGAACTTTAAACTCTTAAGGGTTGGTTTTCTAAATATATGTTGGTTATGTGTCTATTCAGAAAGACTTATGAGCTGCAAACTTTTTATTTTGGATATGTTATGTACGCCCCACATGCCAAAACTGTGTCTGTCTGGTAAAGGGTTTTTAACACTTGTCCCTGAATACTAGTGTAATTTTGTAGTCAATCTGAGAGTATGTTATTATCTATCTATAGTGTCGAACGCAGCACTAAGATCAAGGAAAACTAGTATTGAGACACAGCCTTGGTCAGGAGATAGAAGTCATAAGTAATTTTAATGAGGGCAGTTTCTGTGCTATGATGGGGCCTGAAACCGGGCTGAATTATTTCATAGATACAGTGTTTTTGTTTTTTTTTGCTGGAAGGAGCACAATTGAGCAGACACAACTTTGAAATTAGTCCTTAATTTATAAATAAGGATTAAATAAATAATAAATTAATTAATTAATTAATAATATTAATATAATAAAATTAATTTCTTAACGAGAGGCTTAATAACAGCCATCTTTAACGAGACAAGTTAATAATATTGAGAAGGGGCTCTTCTAGTGGTAACAACTCTTTCAGTAATTTAGTATGCTGTAAAATATTGTACAGTTACAATAGTATTTCTGATGCTTTTGATTTTCTCAGTAAAGAAAGTAATTAAGTCATTACTACTAAACTGTGATGGAATATTCAGTTCAGTTGAGGTCTGTTTATTTGTTAATCTAGCCACTGTGATAAATAAAAACCTTGGATTCTTTTAGTTATTTTTTATGAGTTTGTGGAGATCCTCGGCCCTGGCCGGCTTTTAGGGTGCTTTCACACCTGCCTCGTTTAGTTCGGTTGAATTGCACTAGAGTTCGTTTCCCCCCTTGGTGCGGTTCGTTTGGGCAGGTGTGAAAGCAGCAATCGCACTTGGGTGCGCATCAAAAGCGGACCAAATTCCTCGGTACGCTTTCAAGCGAACTCTGGAGCGGTTTATTTGTGGTGAGGGCGTAATCCGACCACGAACAGATCCAACTGCCAAAGAACTGCGCATTTTTGGACTAAACCAGCTGCCGTAGTCAAACAAAATTATTATTTAGATTGTCAATAGCGCTTCCTTTAAGCCATGACTGACATACCGCGTTCTGCACTCTCACTAAAATCTCATCATAAACACTGAAGTTGTCCGCACTGCACAGTGAATTTCTTGTTTATATCGCGTCTAGACTTTGTTGTTTATGGGGGGATTTGCGAAAGGATAAAGCTCGTGCTGATTCTGAACATATATTGTGAGCGAATTCTCCGCATATCTGCCGGATTTTCCTCTTTGTTTACTTCCGGGAGTTCTGTTGGAATTTTCCATAGACAGTAAAATAAATTTTCCCGCACGTTAATTCTGACCAATTTAAAGGGTTAGTTCACCCAAAAATGAAGATTAAGTCATTAATTACCCACCCCCATGCTGTACCAACCCCGTAAGACCTTCGTTCATCTTCGGAACACAAATGAAGATATTTTTGATTAAATCTGAGAGGTGGAACACTGCTACATAGGCTGCCTAAGGGAATGAAACTTGACGGCCCAGAAAGTCATTAAAGAAAATGTTTAAATATTCCATGTGCCTACAGTGGCTCAACTATAAGTTTATCAAGTGACGAGACTACTTTTTGTGCGAAAAAAAAACATAAATAACGACTTTATTCGACTATTCCTTTTCTTCCTTGTGGGCCTGAGACGAGAGTTCAAGAGATTTCCACGACGCATGCGCGACAACTGAACAAGAAGTATTAGAAGAAGAACGTTCTCTTCTCAGTTCTCGCGCATGCGTCGTGGAAATCAAATTACAGTATCATTGTTGAGATTCATACACCAATCATTGATGCCTGTGTGTGTCTGGCTGATCAAGAAGTTCAAAATGTTCTGTGTGTAACCTTTTTAAAATCATTATTTTCTTTACTTCAAATCCACGATAGATCTCAATCTGTAAAATCATAATGACAAAAAAATCAAAACTACAAGACATCAACCATTTAACAACTTTAGGCAGCAAATGAGATCAGTAGATCAGGCCATTATATGATGATTGTGACTATTAACAAACAGCCATTGTCATCCTGTTGTCTTCAGCTTTATGCCATAGCTGATGTATTTTAAAGACACAGCTACAACAGCCAAATAACAACTAATGTTCAAAAGTCAAGGGTCAAGAGCCCAACTAAAGCAATCACTGATCACCATTATGGTAACATCAAATGAAAATAAAATGACATCTAAACCTCTGTCACCTTTTATTAAGAACTTCTGTAGACGTCTGACAGAAATAAAGTCAGTCTGGTAAGTAATAAGTGAAGCTGGTAATGCTGTTTGTGGAGATGTTTAATCCTTCTCTGCTGAGATCTTTTGCTAAGATTCAATGTCTTTTATCTTGATTTCGTTCTTCTGATTGTTAACAGCAGGTGTTTATCAGGGTCTCAATTAACTTAATTAACTGAAAATTAACTGAATTATTCACTCAGTCAAGTGGACTATATTAGTGAACTAATGTAGGGAATAGTGAATGAGGGTATAGGATATGATTTTGAACACAGCCTCTGAGTGTCGACTTTGAGCGCTGTTAATTCACAGTATATTCATGTAGGCTACTTTCTCGAAAACGACCCCGAATGCATTTTTTTCTACGGTATATTGCTGTTTTAATGGAAAACAGCATGATACTGTAAGATTTGGTTGTTTTTTTACAGCAATGTTTTACAGTGTTGGTAATGTGCAGTTGTCTAATGTCTCTCCATCTCAAATTATCCGTCAGCATAACCTGTGATGAATATTTCATGTTTGTTCGTTTTTTGGAAATACGTTAGCTAGCTGGCTAGCGCTGCCAGAGTGTCAGTGTTAAGTTTGACTGGCCAATTCTCAATTCTCATGTAGATTCTTTGTAGATATTAGTTTGCTTAAATTTTTGAAATCTAGTAATTTCTGTAAACTAACTCGATAAAATCGGAGCGGCAGTGGCTCAGTGGTTCATGTAGGTTGTCTACAAACCAGAAGGTTGGTTGTTCAATCCCCGGTTCCACCTGACCAAGTGTCGAGGTGTCCATGAGTAAGACACCTAACCCCAGCTGCTCCCGGCGAGCTGGATGGCACTATACAAATGCAGTACATTTACCAACATAAGTTCAACCAACATCTTTTTTTTTTAGTTCTCTTAACTAATGTTTTCCAGTCCAGATTACTTGATACAGGAAGTTGAGTCAACTTGTGTTTTGAAGTGCAATAAACTTGACACTATAAGTTGACTCAACTTAACTCAGTCAAAGCAACAAGATTATTTGACTTAGTTAAGTTGAGTCAACTAATCTTTTTTTACAGTGTAAGAGCTATGGTGGGCGGTTTGACCAGTTTATTTATTTCTGTAAAAAGAGTTTTGGGTTTGCATTTAGCTTTGTTAATAACAGTAGAGAGATAGTTGGAGCGTGCGATGTTAAGCGCTTCTTTGTATTTCACTACCGATTCGGAAAAGGCTATGGCATGAACAAGAAGGGAAGTTTTGTTGTGGAGTCTTTCAAGACGCCTACATTGTGTTTTCAGAACTCTGAGCTCAGGGGTGAATCAAGGAGAGGAGTGAGTAGACGGAACAGCTCTAGTTATTAAAGGAGCAAGCTCATCCAATACATCACCAAGCGATTTATCGTAGGTAGAAACTATCTCATCAGGACACAGCAGATTGAGTGAGGAAGGAAGAGCAGAAACCGCAATGGCAGTGGAGAAATTTTCGACAGTTATGGTTTTCAGATTTCGGTAGGATATAATAGTGTTAGTTATAGGTTTTACAATGGGTAGTGAGAAGTCAAAGAGTATTAGTTTGTGATCAGAGATACCCAGATTGTGACCCTGGGCATGCACATTGTCAATACCAACCGTACAGAGCAGATCGAGAGTATGAGAGTGGGAATGAGTTGGGAAATCGATATGTTGAGATACTTCAAAATAATCCAGAACAGACAAAAAGTCTTTTGCAGCAGTACAATCAGAATCAACATGTATGTTAAAATCACCAAGCATCATTATTCTATCATGCCGGGCAAAAGCGAGAGTGAGAAGTTCAGTCAGATCAGAACAGAAGTTTGGGTTGTTTCTAGGGGGTCTGTAAATCAGTAGAATCAGAAGCGGAGCGGGTCCAGCACGTTGAAGTGAGAGACATTCAAAACTTGCAACATCGAGAATGTCATATTTAGTGACTTTGTAGTTGTTCTTAAAGATCACTGCCAGACCACCACCTCTACCACTAAGTCGAGGTTTTGTGAAATAACTATATCCAGCAGGGGTTAAAAGGTTCAGTTCAATGAAATCGTCAGGTGTTTGCCAGGTTTCAGTCAGAAAGAGTAAATCCAGGTCTCTCTCAGATGTAACTTCATTCAGCAGTGTACCCTTGCCAGTCAGAGAGCGAGTGTTAAAAAGTGCACAGTTGTATCGATGGGGAACATGCGACGAGTAGGTCACATCTTTGGTTAGGGGTATGAGAGTCCTAGCACGGTGGAGAGTCACATCGTTACCAAGGTAACGCCCCGATCTCGGTGACAGTATCACAGGTATTGAGAGAGAGGGGTCATAGTTGTAAAGCCATCTACGTTTAGCAGACCGATGATTATAGCGTGTACGACGTGCAATTCCGAGAGTAGTACATAAGTCAAACATGGAGGATTCCAGACGGGTTAGACTATTGAGGTTGTGCAGTTGCAGTGAAGTATAGTTTAACTCCATTCCGTGAATTAGAAGCAGAACAAGGCCAGCAAAGCCCAGGGCCAGCAGTCTCAGTGCCGGAGTTTTATAAATGGCAAAGTACATCTCTTTGTAATTTAAGACAGCACTCACAGAAAACCAAATGGCCACCCACGTTACTACAACACTACGTTAGCCAAAACCCGACTGATATTGAGTGAATCCACAAAACTAAACCAAGCAACTCGCCAAACAAGTTAAAACTTACCTACCTGCTGCATTAGATGTTATGGGACTCACAGATATGCAGCGGCAGAGGGCTCGCAGGGAGAGTGATGCGAGGCCAGCACGTTAGCCAGACCAAAGAGGGCAGAACCACAATAAAACACTACGCAATGAATAAGGGGAAACTTACCCACCAAGAGTGCAGAATGGTAAAGCCGAAACAGTGGACAGAGGGCTCGCGGGGATTTCATAAAGTGAGACGCTGAGCAGAGATTAGCAGAGATTGTCCAAATTGTCCAGAGAGTGTTAGGGACTTCGGAAAATGTAACATCCATGCAACAGGTGCTTCGAACATCCAACACTGTTCCATTAAGATTTTATGTTGCGAGAAAACACATCCGAAGCCAACAGCAGGATTTATCCCAAGTATATCCCTAGTAAATATCCAAGTTTCGTGACCCAGGAAAAAGAAAAAATCCAGATTCTCCGTTCAGCAGTGTCACCCAGAAGCAGACAACATGAAGTTGAGGATGAAACGAAGCAAACAAGTCCAGATTCTCCGTTCCAGTGTCCGCTTGCCAGTGTCACCCAGAGGCAAGCAATATGATGTTAATAGAAAAAACGTGACAAACAAAGATTTACAATTTACAAAAGGTTAACGATAACAAAACAAAACAACGGTTTGCGATTAGAAGCTGCAGCCATTTCGCGCACAGCGTACTCTCAGTCACATGACACCCATTACAATTATTGATTGGTAATGTTAATATAAAAGAGCTTATATATTTTTTTTGTTTTATCAACATGCTGATTGCCCTGATAGCCCTGACATGCTGATAGTACTTTGATCAACCTTTATTAACCTTTATTAATATTATTATTTTTATAGGAATGTGGCAAAGAGGCCCAAGACAAACATTCAGACGAGCAACAAGGAGTCCACTCTGTCATGGAAAACAGAAACTGACATTGATATGGTTATATCTTATATTTGTGAAGTGGATGGACACACGTGAGGTATCTTTCTGTTCCACCATTCAGTCTGCTTATACTGGTGAGACTATGCAGAGGAGGGTGAAAACACAAGATACATGGAGGACAATGACATTTCCATGTCCTGCACCTGTGACTGCCTACAACAAACACATGGGTGGTGTTGACCTGTCCGATCAACTCTTACAGTACTACACTGCACAACACAAGACAATGAAGTGGTACAGAAAGATCTTTCTACACTTCTTGGACATTGCTGCCACCAATGCTTTCCTTATCCACAAAGAGCTATGTGGTAACATGACCCATAAACAGTTCATGGAACAGCTTATTGCAGAGCTCTGTGGTGTGTCACAGAAAGTAGCACCAAAACAAACCAGTAGTGACCATGTGCCGGTTCCAGGCGCTGAGCTGAGCTCAGATGCAAAGAACATTTGCACAGTTGGTCGCAAGATCTGTGTGCTTTGCAAAGGACAGCTTGGTAAAAGGCAGGACACACCTTGGAAATGCCAGGCATGTTATGTTCACTTGTGTCTTCAGTTGAACAGGAACTGTTTTCAAAAATGGCACCAAGACATGTAACTGTATTCTCAAAACAATCGGATTGCTATGATTTCACACTGCAAAAAATGATTTTTTGGTGAAGTAAATACTATTGAAAAAAACAACAATGTAATTTACATGAAAAAGTTAGTTCAGGCAAGAATAAAAAAAAAACTAAGTACATTCCATATCAGTACTTAATTCAAGCGAGTAGAAATGAAAGTGTAAATATCAACTCAATAAAATTAAGTAAAAATTACTCAACTTTTCTGATACTGGGGTTCCCATCATGCACTGAACCTTGAATAATTAATGAGGTTCATTTTTCAATGGTTTCCAGCTGTATTTACACTGTTTTATCATTGATTTTTGTTGTCAGTATTAGTAACTTGCCATTTTGTGACATTTCGAGTAAATTTTTGGCTCAAAATGACACATTCAAACACAAAAACGACCCATCAAATGTTACCACCATTGTTTATTGTCTACCAAGTATTGAGGTCTTTGCATTCAGTGATGCTTAACATCTGACATGATGTAATATAAATTACTTAGATGATCTAAGTAAAGCACATACTACAAATTACTAATAAAATTCAATATTATTGTTGTAGTGAAATGTAATGCAAAGGCAAAGGAAATTTCAATAATCAACCTTTTACTAGCCAAGTTAAAATTACTTATTTTCTTTGTTACTTTCACTTAACTAGGTTAAGTAAAGTTTACTTAATTCCATATTCCAAGTAAATTTAACTTAAAGATTTCTAATTAAAGCTACTGATAAATATGTTTAGGTTTTTACTTGGCAAATCTTTGTAAATTTGCTAGCATTTTCTGAGTGAAAAAAGTTGCCTAGCTATTTTCAAGTAAATCCTACTCCAATTTTTTTTCAGTGTACTTATATCCACCTTTCCGAACTTAAGCTACTAGCCTTAACCCGCTAGCATAGCAGGCGTGGTCTGCGAGGATAGCGATCTGCCTTTACTTTTGTTTATTTTGCTCACATTTGATTTGCTTAGAGCCCGCATCAACGGGGCATAAGCATTTACTGTGAGATACCTGACTTTACTTTTGTTTATTTATCGCTCACAATTGCTTTGTTTATAGCCGACTGATTATTTATTTATTTTACTCACATTTGATTTGCTTAGAGCAAATTTAGAACATTTAGTTTCTCCACATAGAGGAATTACAATAAAACAGATTGAAAAACAAAACCTTTGAATCTCCTCTCATTCTTGTTCAGGCTGCCTCACTTGATGGGCCATTAGCCATTGGGGGAGTGTCTGTCACACTCCTGGTCTGAATCTCATTAATATTGATAGGCCATTACCACTCCCACGCATAAACCTCTTCTGACAAAAAAACTGTCATACAAAGTATAAATTAATGTTTTGTTTTATGTGAACGATTAGGCAGGATGCTTTTCACATCATTTTGAAGCCAGAACTCGAAGCGAAAACATCCATTAGTCAAAAGTCTTGTGGACACATATTTAGTATGTGTTTTGTGGTCTTATTTCAGCAACTTTCATTTTTATTTTTTTCAATAACCACGCATAAACATTATTCTCTTAAAAATACAAACATGTACATACATGTTGCTCACATATTATGGTAGCCCTGTTTGTGCTATATAGAGTGAATTTACACCTTTGCCATAAACATGTTTATAAATAACTGAAAAAAAGCACAAATGTCAGAGCATGTCACCCCATCCGGTAACACTTTACTTGAAGGGGTGTCATAAGACTAACATGACACCTCCATAATCATGACATGACACATGTTATGAATATGAAGGAAGTTTTATGCATGTTTGTGATAACTGTCATTAAGTGTCATTCGCTCAGTTATGACATTTTTTATGCAAATATGACATTGTTTGAGATGTCTTTGTTATGACACCTTGACATAAACCAATACATCACAACCTGTCAGTTGTCTTTGTCATGACAACTTGACATTACTAAGACAACACAACCTGTCATAAACATGACATAGCAGATTAATTATCAAACTTAAGAAACAACTTAGCTTTATTGGTTAACATTATATTAAACTGTCAAGTGGTTGGTTTTGACATTGGCTGTCATGAAGCCATTATAACTTTTTAATGACAAATTCAATTTGTTCCACTGTAGTTGACGTCACGAAAAATATTCATGACACAGTTATAATGGCCTCATGACAGTCAGTGTCAAAACCAACCACATGACAGTTACTTAATTTAATGTCAAGTTGTCATGACAAAGACACTGATAGGTTATGATGTTATGATTTATGTCAAGATGTCATAACAAAGACATCTTAAACAATGTCATATTTGCATTCAAAATGTCATTATTGAGCGAAAGACACTTAATGACAGTTGTCATAAACATGCATAAACACTACTTCATATTCATGACATATGTCATGTCATGGTTATGAAGGTGTCATGTCAGTCTTATGCACACCCCTTCAAGTAAAGTGTTACCAAACATCCCAAGGGCCCCAAAAACACCTTGGTCCCCAGAGGGTTAAAAATTAACCAACCAGGGTAAAAATAGTTTCAGGCTTGATATTTGCTGCATATTCACCTAGACTGCTTTAGTGTACTTTTGTGTAGGCTATTGTACATACAGTATGCAAAAATGTTTTATGTAAAAGTTACAGTAATTCACCAAAGGGATTTTTTCATGTTCCAAAGTTTGTAGTATGTTCCTACTGACCAGACTGACTTACTACAGGTGAAATTTTGACAATACCTCCCTTACTGTACGTACTGAAGGGTTGGGGTCAGAATCCCCTGTCTCTTCAATTTAATTATATATATATATATGCTTTTTATATATATCCTTTTGAATGAATACTTTATTCTTATTAAAAAATCAACAATCAAGTATGTATCCTAATCATTTCTGGATTCATTTTCTTTTAGGTGCATTCCAGTGTGTGCCCTTGGGTTGTGTTCACATGCAAGGGGCCTTTTGATGATAATTGTCTTGGGATTCAGAGAGCGGCGAGAGAGACTCTGTACTCATGTATTACATATATATTATATATATTGTAAGTAAATCAAAACCAAATAATTTACAAGCTTTTAACTTTATGAGGTGCAATGGCAAGGTATCTAACAACGGAGACGTCCTTGGTGAATCTGCGTCTGGCTGGACTTTCCTTTTCAGTCCTTTTTAAAGTCCATGAACTTTTTGACATGTTCAGAAATCCCCTCCTGGAAACTCCCTCTGCATACATTCAGTCTTTTACAGCCAATTGGTCAAACACAAAATCTTGAACTGTCATTATTTCTGGAAGACCCCCTTAGGACTTTTGCATATAAAACTCTTCGTCCCTTTGTCCTCTTTTTCTGGACCTTTCCATCATCGCTGTATCTTCTGTATCTCGCCCGCAACACATAGACGGTAATGATGGCATTTTTCTCCTTTCTTTTGCAAAGCTCTTTCTAATACATTTTCAATTCCTCTCTATTCTGCCACCATCATCTGCTTAATAAATGCTCACAACATTCAGTGCGGTATGTTTTTCTTTATAAACCATTTTCATAATAAAAATATTTATAAAACAAGTTACAGTGTTTTCCTTAATTGTCACGGTACACACACACAAACAGGTAAGTTCCAAAAGCAGTAATTTAATTGGGTAATCCGTACTCACAACAGTTCAGGCAGGGGGTCAAAGTCCATAATATCCATCCAAGAAGCACAAAACAGAAACAGGCAGACTACAAGGTGGTGTGACGAATAACAACGACTCCGTGACAAACACTAAAACAGACAGGGTATATATACACTCAAACTAACAAGGTGATGGGAAACAGCTGAGTGCAATGAACTGATGAGTGACAGACAGAATGCTGGGAAATGAAGTAAAACGTGAAAGACACCTTGAGAACGAGGACCTCTAGTGGCAACCCAGGGAACACAAACCAGACACTGTGACATAACCCCCCCTCTACGGAGCGGCTACCAGACGCTCCAAGACCCACAAAAAACAAACAAAACAAGAGGCCAGGAGGGAGGTGGAACGGTGGAGGATCAGGGGGAGGGATGGGGGGCCAGGTCCATGGAAGGGAACAGAAACAGGGGGTGATGGTTTAGCCGGCGGCCAGGGCGAAGCAGACGGTCCATCGGGCGGCCAGGGCGAAGCAGACAGTCCATCGGGCGGCCAGGTCGAAGCAGACAGTCCATCGGGTGGCCAGGGCGAAGCAGACAGTTCATCGGGCGGCCAGGGCGAAGCTGACAGTCCATCGGGCGGCCAGGGCGAAGCTGACAGTCCATCGGGCGGCCAGGGCGAAGCTGACAGTCCATCGTGCGGCCAAGTCGAAGCAGACAGTCCATCGGGCGGCCAGGGCGAAGCAGACAGTCCATCGGGCGGCCAGGGCGAAGCAGACGACCCATCGGGCGGCCAGGGAGCGGTGAAGACCCCTCGGGCGACCAGGGCGGTGAAGACCCCTCGGGCGGCCAGGGCGGTGAAGACCCCTCGGGCGGCCAGGGCGGTGAAGACCCCTCGGGCGGCCAGGGCGGTGAAGACCCCTCGGGCGGCCAGGGCGGTGAAGACCAGGGCGAGGGCGACCATGGCACAGGAACAGCAACAGACACCGGCTCATAAACAGACACCGGCTCATGCACTGGAACAGGCACTGGCTTTGGAACAGACATTGGCTCCAGCTCTGGAACAGGCACTGGCTCTGCCTCCGGCTCTGGAACAGGCATTGGCTCTGCCTCCGGCTCAGGAACAGGCATTGGCTCTGCCTCCGGCTCAGGAACAGACACTGGCTCTGGAACAGGCACTGGCTCTTTCTCCGGCTCTGGAACAGGCACTGGCTCTGCCTCTGGAGCAACAGCCACCGGCTCTGCCTCTGGAGCAACAGCCACCGGCTCAGGAACTGCAAACACCGGCTCAGGAACAGTCACTAGAACAGAAATAACCACAAGGACAGACACAAACACAGAAACAAGCTCCGGCTCAGGAACAGACACTGGCTCCGGCTCAGGAACAGACACTGGCTCCGGCTCAGGAACAGACACTGGCTCCGGCTCAGGAACAGACACTGGCTCCGGCTCAGGAACAGACACTGGCTCCGGCTCAGGAACAGGCACTGGCTCCGGCTCAGGAACAGACACTGGCTCCGGCTCAGGAACAGACACTGGCTCCGGCTCAGGAACAGACACTGGCTCCGGCTCAGGAACAGACACTGGCTCCGGCTCAGGAACAGACACGGGCTCCGGCTCAGGAACAGACACGGGCTCCGGCTCAGGAACAGACACGGGCTCCGGCTCAGGAACAGACACGGGCTCCGGCTCAGGAACAGACACGGGCTCCGGCTCAGGAACAGACACGGGCTCCGGCTCAGGAACAGACACGGGCTCCGGCTCAGGAACAGACACGGGCTCCGGCTCAGGAACAGACACGGGCTCCGGCTCAGGAACAGACACGGGCTCCGGCTCAGGAACAGACACGGGCTCCGGCTCAGGAACAGACACTGGCTCCGGCTCAGGAACAGACACTAAAGGTCTGAAGGGCGTTTCCAGGATCCGAGCTAGACGCTCTAAATAGCCAATCAGTGCCCCTCCGGCCACGAGAATGGGCATCTCCTGATCCGTCTCCCACTGGGCAGAGGTGGCGTGAGCCGTCTCTGTCTGGGCAGATGTGACCTGAATAGTCTCTGACTGGGCAGACGGGACGTGAACAGTCTCTGACTGGGCAGACGGAGCGTGAACTGTCTCTGACTTGGCAGACGGAGCGTGAACTGTCTCTGACTGGGCAGACGGAGCGTGAACTGTCTCTGACTGGGCAGACGGAGCGTGAACTGTCTCTGACTGGGCAGACGGAGCGTGAACTGTCTCTGACTGGGCAGACGGAGCGTGAATGCTCTCTGGAGCTGCAGACGTGACGTGAGCGGTCTCTGGATCGGCAGATGGACTGTGTCTCTTCTTCCTCCTACGTCCATGAGAGCGAGAGGGCGCTGGGCTGGACGGCGCCAGCAGTGAGAGCTCTGGGCTGGACTGCGTCCGCAGTGAGGGCTCTGGGCTGGACGGAACCCGCTGTGACGACCTCGTGCTGGGCGGAACCCGCGACGAGGGTCTTGTGCTGGACCAGACCAGCGGCTCCGGATCAGGAACATGGCAGGGCGGAGGACGGTGTCGTGGAATTTGTCGACCACCTCCTCCCCTGCAACCTCCCCTAGTTCCGGAGAACTTGGCCAGACGAGTCCCCTCAAACGATCCTCCTCTCTCGAAGGAAGAGGCCTCGGGGGACTTTCCCGCCTAGGTCTCCTCCGTGATGCGAGCCCACAGTGCAAAACAATCGAAAATGTTCATTCGAGTTGGCACTTCTCCAGATTGCGACCTCCCCCCCTCGGTGGCTGGGGAAGAGGCCCGGAACCCCATACTGCTGGAACTATTCATGACGGAGTCGTTCACTCACGGTACACACACACAAACAGGTAAGTTCCAAAAGCAGTAATTTAATTGGGTAATCCGTACTCACAACAGTTCAGGCAGGGGGTCAAAGTCCATAATATCCATCCAAGAAGCACAAAACAGAAACAGGCAGACTACAAGGTGGTGTGACGAATAACAACGACTCCGTGACAAACACTAAAACAGACAGGGTATATATACACTCAAACTAACAAGGTGATGGGAAACAGCTGAGTGCAATGAACTGATGAGTGACAGACAGAATGCTGGGAAATGAAGTAAAACGTGAAAGACACCGTGAGAACGAGGACCTCTAGTGGCAACCCAGGGAACACAAACCAGACACTGTGACATTAATAAACCAGCTTCATAATAAAAATCTTTATAAAACAAGTTGAGTTTTTTTTTTTAATAAACTATTTTTTCAATATATGGTTACAAAGATTATTAATACAAGTGTTTTACAGTAAACACTTTCTTAATAAATTGTTTAACAACTACTTATGGTACCTTTCATTATAAAAGCACTTTTTATTAGTTACAATTGTGGCTTACTATGACCCATAAATACTTCATATACCAAAAGCCCTGATTAGAATAGAATAATTGCATATTTCATAACAATATCCACATATCTGCATCTATATATCTTTCTTAGTTGACTTGTATAAGTTTGAGGGTCAATTTATACATAATTTCACCTTATTTTCATTAAGTGAACTTCTCGTGTATTTTTAGTGAGTGGAGTAAAGAGGCATATTATCGTTCCTGCTTTCCTGGAGGGAAATGTTTTATCAGCCTGTTAAGGTGGACTGCTCTTCTGATAATGAGCTCAGGCCTTCTTCAGCAGGGCCGGCCCGTGGCATAGGCGGAATAGGCAAATGCCACTCAATAGGGGCGCCAAAAGGAGTGAACGAGTGATTTTTTTTTTTGATTTTTAAAACATTAATTCAAAATACTACAAAATAACACAAAAAAACTCCACAAAACCTTAACTAAGTCCCCCGACTCCGGTCCGGCGCATCAATCTTCCCCCGCCCAGCGAGTGCTTGAAGTGCGTCAGAAACAGAGCGCGCACGATCAGTTTAATGTCGGTAAAGTGTTGTGTAGCGTCGCCCCTCGCTGCATCCAATGTAGACAGCATTGCTTTCGTTTGAGGGCACTTAACACACTCAAGCACCCCGTAGAAACGGGCCTGGCAGCTCGCGCCAGGTCTAGACATGGTGAAAGCTACCTGATTGTGACGGATGGCCAAATTTACATGACATATTTTAGATTAGCATTATAGTCTGCAATAGATACAGTGCCAAATGGAAGAGAAGAGGATAAAAGGGGATAAAGACAGAGGTAACATGCTAATGTAATGAATGAACAGTTTATCTAATTGCATAGTAGTAAGATATTTAAATTAATGGCAGTTATTTTTACCTTAAACTTTATGCTAACAGTTGTTCTGAGTTCTCCAGAGGCCCCAGACAGTGTGATTTGTAACAATCACGTCAGTTTTTTAGACGCATTCACTTTTTATCACTTTTATTAATTCATGTTTTACTCTACAGTTGTGCAGTTTTGAGGGGGATATATGGTATTTTTTAAATTTATTTGCCAAAATTATTAATGATATTTATATAGGCTACAGGTTTATTAAAAGTAGCAACGTTTTATGTAAAATTAACATTAAAGAAGACATTTCGCAGTTTCATTCATGGTGAAAACATTAAACGTGCCATAGTTTAGTGGAAGATTGCTGCCATCAACTGCAAAACAAATACTTTTGCTAGCGCTCAATGAATAGTTTGTGCATGAATGACATTTGGACAATGACATCACTGTTTTATCCAGAGCGGCTATATATACTGAACAAAATTATGAACGCAACAAAACTGTAAAGCTGTAAATCTGCCTTGAAATAATCTATATTGTAAAAAGCGCTATAAAAATAAATGGGACTTGACTTGAATGCTAGATGTAATGCTCTTGCCATTTGTGTTTAGGCTGTAATGTGTATATATATATATATATATGTACATATATAGGATAAATAATCATGGACACAATGACAGGGCGAAATGGGCTGTGATGCATGGGGCACCAGGTAAAATCTTGCCTAGGGCAGCAAATTGGCCAGGGCCGGCCCTGTTCTTCAGCCTCGAAGAGAACTGTTGTTCGTCAGTGTTCTGTGTGTGTGTGCGTTTGATATTCTTTGCAGGTTCTGAACTTTGTGATATACAACATTCTCGGACCCTGGAAGAAGGTCACCACGGACTTAAATCTCGGAAATGGACGACAACTCATTAACGGCGATATAACCACTTATCTATCAAAAATGTATTATTGTTTAGACTTTATGTTGTCTTAGCCAATCAGAAGTAAACAATTATGTAATGCATGTCCTTGGTAAAGGTATAATTGTGTGAGATTTTTGTGTAAGGTAGAGTTGGCTTCCGACCTCCTCGTGACTTTGACACTGGCTCTACCAATTTAACTGCAAACTATTCTTCAGTAAAATTGTACTTATTTGATTGAATTTCACGACTCCTGGTCTTCTTTCTTCATATTATCTGGTCATGGGTCTTACAACTTTCCTAGTGACCACACTGACTTACTACAGGTGAAATTTTGACAGTAACTCCCTTACTGTACACTTATCAAATATATTTATGTAATAAACATTATTACATGTGTTTATTACATATGTTCATGTAATAAACTGTAATTCACCTATAGTGTTATTTTATGTTTATATTCCAAAGGCTGTAGTGCTTTTCTAGTGACTTACTACAGGTGAAGTTTTGACAATAACTCCCTTACTGTACGTACAATAAACTAATAAGTTCAAGAAAAAAATACTGTAATTCCCCTAAAGTATTTTTCCTGTTCCAAAGGCTGTAGTGCTTTCCTAGTGATCAGAATGACTTACTACAGGTGACATTTTGACAATAACTCCCTTACTGTACGTACAATAAACTAATAAGTTAATAATAATAAACTAATAAACTAAAAAATAAACCAATAAACTAATAAATAAACAATAATGCACTTAACATAAAAAAAAAACAAAAAAACCTTTCTCTTGAAATCTTCGCTGGTCTGGTTTATGCTACTCTGAGCAATGTTTGAACTTTGTATTCTGAGCACTTCTTGCGTTGTTTTTGCCTCTCCACGATGACTCGCTTGGTTTAATCCTCAAATGTAAGTCGCTTTGGATAAAAGCGTCTGCTAAATGACTAAATGTAAAATGTAAATGTAAAATAAGTTCAAGAAAAAATTACTGTAATTCCCCTAAAGTATTTTTTCCTGTTCCAAAGGCTGTAGTGCTTTCCTAGTGATCAGAATGACTTACTACAGGTGAAATTTTGACAATAACTCCCTTACTGTACGTACAATAAACTAATAAGTTCAAGAAAAAATGACTGTAATTGCCCTAAAGTATTTTTTCCTGTTCCAAAGGCTGTAGTGCTTTCCTAGTGATCAGACTGACTTACTACATGTGAAATTTTGACAATACCTCCCTTACTGTATGTACAGTACACAAATATGTTCACCATTAAAATTACAGTAATTCACCAAAATGGGTTTTCCATCTTCCAAATGTTGTAGTATGTTCATAGTGACCACACTGACTTTCCTGTACATACAGTACACACATAATTTTATGAAAAAATACTGTAATTCACCAGCAGCAGCTCCCAGAAAGGGCATTTTTGCACACTACTTGTTTAAATTGATCAGAGCACTGATTGGATTAGCATCTGATGTCACAAACCTGTCTGTTCCTGTATGTCCTGCTCTCTCTATTGTAAATTAAATTGATACTTTGGTAGTCTCACTGTTTGAATAGTTATGCTGATTGGATTGGAATATAACACTCCATGTATAGGGCAGGTTACTAAACCGGTTCCTGTCTGTCCTGCTCTCTCTAGTCTATTGTAAGTTAAATTGATCAGAGCACTGAGACTATCACCTTTTGTCTTTATGTACTGCCTGGCCATTAAGCGGTGAAGAGTCTGGCTGATTGGATTAGGATATTTACATTTGAATCACACTGTTATGCTGACGAATATCAGGGTTGGGGAATTGGGGAATTTCACCTCTTTGTAACTCCTCCCCCTTTAAAGATATAAACACTGTGTTTTCAGCTATTGAGTCAGACTTGGATGGTGACTACAGCGATGCCACAGCAATAAAGAACTCTGCTTAAAAGATACCCCCAAGTCTCCTGGTCTTCGCTTCTGACTTTTTCTACACTTAAGAAGGAAAAGGTTTACAACACCTTCTTTCTCAAGCTTGCAGATGTTGCACCTTAAAGCAAGCACAGTCAGTATATTAATGTTGGATCAGTTCTATTAGGTTAATAAAATAGATGAAAACACAATAAAGTGTGTCTGCCTATAACTCAAGTTTACAGATTGTCATTCTAATAGAAAACAGACTGTACAAAAAGATAAGAACCTTTCTCAAAGAACAGGATGTAAGTGGGTGCAAACCCGTGACCCACAGAGACCTGCCTTGCAAGGCAGTAACGTTAGCAGTGAGCAGGGCAGTTAGAACCACTGAGAGGTCCCAAGAGGGAACGAGAGGAGGGCGAGGAGGATTTAGTCTCCTCGCTCCTCTCAGGAACCTGACGATCAGGTCGTGCCTCCCAAAAGACTTACCTTCAACACAGTCAAGCTGTGCGGCAATGGCGGCAACATAGACTTTTAGGGTGGAGGGAGACAGCCTTCGCTCCAACCCATCTTGTAGGAAGGAAAGCACGACACTGATCGAACATCTCCGGGGGTCTTCTCGGTGAGAAGAACACCAGTTGACGAAGAGGTTCCACTTCAACGCATAGAGATGTCTCGTGGACGAATCTCTAGCGGAAGTGATGGTAGCCACCACCGTTGGTGGTAAGGTACTCAAACCTACCTCGTCCCATCCAGGAGCCACACGTGGAGGTTCCTCAGAGGAATTGGCCAATGAGGTGCTGTCGCGAGGAGTACAAGTTCGGAGAACCAGGTCCGGGTGGGCCAGTACGGCGCGACCAGAATGACCTGCTCCTCGTCCTCCCTGACCTTGCGCAGGGTCTGCGCAAGAAGGCTCACTGGGGGAAACGCATATTTGCGGCCCCGCAGCCAGCTGTGCGCCAGTGCATCCGTGCCGAGCGTGCCCTCTGTCAGGGAATAGAACAGGGCGCAATGGGTCGAGTCGTGAGAGGCAAACAGATCTATCTGTGCGTCCCCGAACTGGTCCCAAATCAGCTGAACCGACTGGGGATGGATTCGCCAATCTCCCGGGAGGGGCTGAAGCTGTGAGAGCTCGTCGGCTGCACAGTTCAGGGCTCCGGGGATATAAATGGCATGAAGCGACCTCAGATGCTTCTGACTCCAAATGAGGAGGTGGCGGGCGAGTTGCGAAATACGGCGGGAGCGTAGACCACCTTGATGGTTGATGTACGCTACAGTGGCGGTATTGTCTGAACGGACTAGTACGTGTTGGTTCTTGAGCACGACCCGGAAGCGGCGCAGAGCAAGACGTACAGCTAGCAACTCGAGGCAATTGTCGTGCCATAGCCGCTGGGGTTCTGTCCAGGAGCCCGCAGCAGCACGTCCATTGCACATGGCACCCCAGCCCGTGGAGGAGGCATCTGTCGTTACAACAACATGCCGTGAAGCTCGTTCCAGGGGGACACCCGCCCTGAGAAAACTTCACGGAGTGAAGGTCTGACGGCAGGTCGGAGTAACTGGTACTCGGAGGGTGCCGCGTTGCCATGCCCACCTCGGGACTCGGTCGCAGAGCCAAAGCTGAAGCAGTCTCATATGAAGCAATCCGAGCGGCGTTGCCGCGCCTGCAGATGCCATATGCCCCAGGAGCCTCTGAAAAAGTTTCAGTGGAACCGCACTCTTGCCCTGGAACTGTCTCAGGCAAGTCAGCAGTGACTGCGCGCGCTCGCTCGTAAGCTGCGCGGACATGGCGACCGAGTCGATGTCCATACCGAGAAAAGAGATCCTCTGCACGGGGGAAAGTTTGCTCTTCTCCCAGTTGACCCGAAGACCCAGACGAGCTAGGTGCCGGAGCACAAGGTCCCTGTATTCGCAAACCTGATCTCGAGAGTGAGCTAGGATCAGCCAGTCGTCGAGATAGTTCAGGATGCGAACCCCTTGTTCCCGAAGGGGAACAAGGGCAGCCTCGACGACCTTCGTGAAGACGCGAGGAGACAGGGCTAGTCCGAAAGGGAGAACCGCGTACTGGTATGCCTGCCCCTCGAAAGCAAACCGTAGGAACGGTCTGTGTCGAGGAAGAATGGAGACATGAAAGTAGGCGTCCTTCAGGTCGATTGTTGCAAACCAATCCTGGGGCCGCACACATTCGAAAATGCATTTGGCCGTGAGCATCTTGAATGGCAGCCTGTGAAAGGAGCGGTTCAGAACGCGCAGGTCTAGGATTGGCCGTAACCCACCGGTTTTCTCCGGGACAATGAAGTACGGGCTGTAGAAGCCGGACCTCATTTTGGCTGGGGGGACAGTCTCGATCGCACCCTTCGCCAGCAGGGTGGCAACCTCCGCTCTCATGATAGGGGCATTGCCAGTGACCATAGTGGAGCGGACTCCCCTGAAGCGGGGAGGAGACCGCGCGAACTGAATCGCGTAGCCGAGCCTGATCATCCGCGCGACCCAGCGGGACAGGTTGGGAAGCTCTAGCCAGGCTCCCAAGAACTGTACCAGCGGGGTCATACGAACCACAGACTTCCCACCTGTGGTGCAGCAAGGCGGAATGACTGGCCCAGACGTGGACGGCATAGCGGCCCGGTGTGGGGGCACAGTCATTAACCGCGCCCTGACAGAGGAGACCAGGGAAGGATGAACGTTCCACGGAGGTCTGCTCTGCAAGGGGGCTGGCGTCAGAGGCGGATGAGAGCAGCACGGTCCGGGGACGGCGCGCACTGTCAACCGGCTCTGGGACAGAGAAGGACGAGGGGTGCACGGCTCGGGGGCGGCGCACCGTGTCGTCCGAGAACTCTGTGTGCTCAGAAATGAACATGTCACTTCTTGCTTTAACCACATTAGGGTGCTGCCCACCCGGGGGTGAGCAGCAGGGAGTGGAAAACAAAGGATTCTCCCCCGGCCGGAAAAACTACAGGCTCCGGACGGGTGTTTAGGATCACGCCGAGAAGAAGCACTCTGAGGACACAGTTATTTTAGTATCACAACAGAGCGTTCAACCGGGGGACCCCAGTGTACCCATGAGCAGCGGCCATGGGAAGGAAGGGCGGAGGAGATCAACGAGGGATCGCTGGAAGACATGGGGGTCTTCGAGGATTTCGAGATCTCCTGATGCACATCCGGGAAGAAAGGCATTGGGGTTAGACGGTGACGAGAGTCAGCGGCCAGCCCAAAACCAATCGTACAGCAGCGAGCGCTCAGGTCAGGGTGGAGGGTTCCACCCTAGTCCGATGCTCGCAGCGGCCCGGGAAAGCATGGCCGTCATCTCAGGATCTGACTCGACAAATGTCAAATGCACACCCGAAAGTGGCAGCACTGTCAAATCTTCTCTTCCTGAAGATTCTTGCCCACCCTGTGATGCTGCGATGGACAACAGATCCGATTCTGGAACGTCAAAGGAAACCCGCGGGGGGTCCGAAGACGGGCCCGCGGGCGTCACGTGATCGTTCACGAGTTGCGTCAATGAAGAGGGGGGCGTAGGGCACAGACGGATAGTCCGCTCCTTGTTCCACACCAACACCCTCAGGTCACCCTGGCCACCCCCCGAAGTAGCACCTCACGTGGAGAGTGTTAGATCGGGGTGTGGATGAGGGGACTCTCTCTCAAACGAGATCATTGAGTCTCGACCGTAATGACGCGATGGTCACGCTCCCGCGGGGAGAACGTGAGTCATCCACAAACGCTGCTCTAGCGTGATCAAGCCCAAGCACGCAGAGCAGAGAATGTGCCCATCAAAATCGGAAATGAGTCAACCGCCACCAGAAATGCACGGGCGAGCCGTCTTTAAAAAGACGTGCCGCGTGCGAGCTCTTTTGTGAGAGAAAAGAAACTCTGAAAGTGTTGAAGCGCCCAGGGAGAACACACTCACTGGCAAACCACTGCACAGATAAGCAGGAAGCGTGCACTCGCCGGGAGATCGCCGTCACACCAACACCAGAGAATATTGCTCGTCTGTAAGAAGCTGACAGTTCAGAGATGGCTTGTGGAGTGAAGAATTAACTTGGCTCCGAAGCGAAAAACATACCTGCATGTTGCTGGCGTCCTCCTTTTATACCCACGAGGTGGGGCGGAGTTCCCCAAATTCTGCAGACCCATGGCATTTCTTTGCCATTGGCTCGTTTTGTAATACTCAAGGTGATAGGCTTTCTAAGCGAAACCCCATTCGTCGTCATCCGACGTAACTCGGAGTGACAACGAAAGGGAACTGAAGTATTGTTGAGCTGTTGTGTTTTTGTGTCTCTGTATTCATGCGGTAAAATGGCAGAAGCCAGAATATCTCAGGATGAGTTCATGCGTCCAGTGTGTCTGGATCTCCTGAAGGATCCAGTGGCTATCCACTGTGGACACAGTTACTGTAAGATCTGTATTACAGATCTTACAGTAACTTACTGCTGGGATCAGGAGGATGAGAAGAGCGTCTACAGCTGCCCTCAGTACAGACAGACCTTCAGTCCAAGACCTGCTTTAGCTAAAAACACCATTCTGGCTGAACTGGTGGAGAAACTGAAGAAGACTAAACTTCCTGCTGAATGTTACGCTGGAGCTGGAGACGTGGAGTGTGACGTCTGTACTGGAAGAAAATACAAAGCCGTCAAATCCTGTCTGGTGTGTCAGGAATCTTACTGTCAAACTCATTTAGACCGTCATGAGGAATATCACTCTCGTAAACCACACAAAGTGATTGATGCCACTGGACGACTGCAGGACATGATCTGCCGTAAACATGATAAAGAGCTAGAAATGTTCTGTATTACTGATCAACAGGGCCATTGTGTGTGGTGTAAAGAGTATGAACATAAAAACACAAAACTGTATCAACTGCATCACAGAGGACAGAGAAACAGGTATGAACTGAGAGGGACTCACTCATTTACTCATGTTGTTTCAAACTGGTTTGACTGAGTTTATTATGTGGGATATAAAAGATGATATTTTGAAAAATGTCTCATATTTTAGTCTATACATTGAAAGTCTGTGAGGTACAAAAGTTTCAAGCTCCAAAAAAGAGAAAAAGCATAAAAGTAATCTAAACAACTAGTGGTTAAAAAAAGAAGTACATTTAAGTGTATTGACATGCACTTGTACTGTACTTCAAATTAAAAGTATATTTTTAAAAAAAACTGCACTTGCAGATAATATAATATTAAATGAAATGAAAGGCCACTTAAGTGCACTTAAAGAGTGTCAATTTTCATAACTGTTTCATAAGTACACTTTATATAATATAAAATTAAAGTTTTATTTTAAAGTACATTTTAATATTTAATATTTAATAATTATGAAATTACATTGTATACTTAAATACTATTTAAGTCACTCTAAATTTTAAATGTAAACTATAATACATTGTTCTATTTAATAGCAATTAACATGCAATTACGTGTCTGAAAACGTTCAGTTCACACTTATTTCACCATTATATTAGTACATGATTTCCAAAATAAGTACACTTTTTAAAAAGGCATAAGTTTGATTCACAAATGAAATGAAATCATTGAAGAACGTGGAGCCCAAATCAAATATGATGACATCAAAAACAATGAAGTATTCATATAAAACTGGGCACTGATGAAATAATGTTGACATTTCAGTTGTCATTTGCTGTCATTGGTTTGTCCTCCAGAAACAGCTGAAGGAGACACAGATGAAGATCCGTCAGAGAATCCAGCAGAGACAGAAAGATCTTCAGCATCTGAGAGAGGCTGTGAAGTCTCATAAGGTGAGTCTGGAGAAGAAGAGAAGTTTGAGACGTCTCAGTTTGGACTCTGTCAGTCCTGCTAAAGCAAATGTGTGAGTGTGATGTGTGTGTAACAGCGCTCTGCACAGACAGCAGTGGAGGACAGTGAGAAGATCTTCACTGAGATCATCCGCTCCATTGAGAGAAGCCGCTCTGAGGTCACACAGCGGATCAGAGATCAGGAAAAGACTGCAGTGAGTCGAGCTGAAGGACGACTGGAGCGACTGGAGCAGGAGATCAATGATCTGAGGAGGAGAGACGCTGAGCTGGAGCAGCTTTCACACACACAAGATCACATCCAGTTCCTGCAGGTAACAGAGATCTAGGGGAACAGGATCATAGTGGATTTGAGCAAGATCCTGCTATGACAGAGAAACATTTCATGAGAGCAGAATGAGCCGTTGACTGAGATGTTGTCAGGAATTCAGTCAGATTCAGTCGAGTGTTGTGTTATCATATAATCATCAGTCAGACGCTCATCTGATCATCTTCTGTTTAAAGAGATGCACTTACAAAGCCCTGGGACATTTACCATTAAATATTAACTCATTTTTCCTTCTGGTTTCTTCTGTCTTGATGAAATCAGTGAACTTGATGATATCAATATCCAGCCAACTAGATTTTTTCATCCTCTTTTTAATCAAATCTTTTATTTCTACTAAACTATTTTTTAGTAATTGGCACCAAAATTGGGTCAGGTGATCTTCAAAGTTGATAATATTGATTTTTATTTCCATAACTGTTTACCTGTAACACATTGATTCATTTGTTCACAAAGTCTCGAGACAGGAAGTGAGGCTGTATATTAGCAATGCTTATAAAAGCCAAACAAAACCTGACCTTGAGATCCTTAAGAGTCCTTGTGAAGTTTCAGTGTCACTAACAGCCAAAAGTTGCATATGATAGTCAATCTACTCGTAGCCTTTGAGCTGCTTTTCCTCAAATCTTCTCAACATGTTGTTTTATCATCATGTTTTATCATCCAAACACCTGGAAAGTTCACACATAGTCCCTCGTAAAAAAGAAGTGTCATTAATTGAATGCACTTGTAGTTAATTACATCAAATCTTACAAATATATATTTTTTAAAAACTCCACTTGCAGAAAATATAATATTATTAAAATAAAATGAGAACAAAACTAGTGACTATGAAACAAAAATTAACTAAACAGTGTTCATGTGACAACTATGTTTCTTAACACACTTTAAGTAGACTTTTTAAAAATTGCACTTTGTAACAATGTCAAATTAAAAGTTTTAATCTGTACATTTGAAATCATCATTTTTTTTAAATAATTGTTTGTCATGCTTTAAAGAAGTGCACTTATTTAGATGTGTTAACTAACATACTAAAGCACATGTAAAGTACTTTATTATAATTAAAACTCTAGTGTGTTTTTCAATATTATATTTAAAATGAAACAAACAATATTAAATAGAAATTACACTGAGTATATTTTAGTTTATCATTAATGTGTGTCAGTTCATTCAGCAGTGACTTTACCATTTTTTAAAGACAATAGAAGTAATTATGAAATTACATGTACAAATACTTAAATACTTAAGTTGGTCAAAAAGCTCTCTAAATATTAGCTAATTGCATTTAATTGCATCTGAAAGCATTACATTCAATCTGCTCTTAAGTATATTATATTTTAAATTATGATGAATTAAAATGTAGTTTGTAGCATTACATGATGAATATGAGAAGAATGCGTCTGATTGTCTGAAAGTGCTGGATTAAAGCGAGTCACTGAAGAGAAGTCAAGTCTACAAGAGCCGCACAGATCTGATCAGAATCAGAATCAGAATCAGAATCAGAAAGAGCTTTATTGCCAAGTGTGCTTGCACACACAAGGAATTTTTCTTGGTACTGAAGCTTCCAGTGCACATATACTAATACAGATACAACAAGAAACATAGCAATACAAATTCTACAAATAAAATTATATATAAAAATATGAAAATACTATAAAAATATATGGTCACAGTTGGGTTTTGTCAGAATACACATTTACAGATTATGAACATATTTACAGTATTTTGAATAGTATGAATAAATATAAATATAATAAATATCACCTGAATTTGTAAGATATTGCACTAACCAGTGGGAGTATTGCACTTACAGGCATATGCCTTGGGAGGAGTGTTAACTGTTCAGGAGGGAAATGGCCTGTGGGAAGAAACTGTTCCTGTGCCGAGATGTTTTTGTGGCCAGTGATCTGAGTCTCCGTCTTGACGGTAACAGTTCAAACAGGAGGTGTCCAGGGTGAGTGGAGTCTGTGATGATTCTACCTGCTCTCTTCCTCACTCTGGAAGAGTACAGGTCCTGGAGGTTTGGCAGGGGGGCACCAATGATCCTCTCCGCAGTCCGGACTGTCCGTTGTAGTCTCCTGATGTCTGATTTGGTAGCTGAACCAAACCAGACAGTGATGGAAGTGCATAAAACAGACTCAATGACGGCTGAGTAGAACTGAATCAGCAGCTCCTGTGGCAAGTTGAACTTCCTCAGCTGGCGAAGGAAGTACAGTCTCTTCTGGGCCTTTTTCACAGTGGAGTCAATGTGATTGTCCCACTTCAGGTCCTGAGAGATGATAGTGCCCAGGAACCTGAATGACTCCACTGCTTCCACAGTGCTGTTCATGATGGTGAGTGGGGGGAGTGCTGGGCTGTTCCTCCTGAAGTCCACGATCATCTCCAGTGTTCAGCTCAAGGTTGTTATAACTGCACCTAGGGCTGGGCGATATATATCGCACGATATTGTTATGCGCATCTCGTCAGTAAAGCCGGTTCCTTGATTAGTAGTAAATCGCCTTCACCTGCTTTCAGATGGAGCGGCATTTACTGTACAGCACAAACTCCAGGTTAAATTAACACTCAAGTGTGTTAAAGTTAATGAGATAATTAAGTGATTAATTTAGTGATGTTTGAGCATTATTGAAGACACCTGATGTTAACAAGCAGAATCATTGAAGGCGAAAATCACAAATTGTAAGCCACCGTTATGGCGATAAGTGTTTGCTTTAGTTGGGCTCTTAACCTTTATACATTCACTTTAAATTTGTTTGTCTGCTGTTATTTAATTATAACTGTCAAATGAACAAAGGAAAGTGTGATCTGATAGTGTTGGTTATGTTCTGGCATAATCATGCTGTGATCTGAAAATTAATCTTATTGAGACAGTTTGGTTTAACTTATTGGCAACAACTTTGTGATTTTAGAGTATAGGTATGTTTCTTATAATCCAAAATATTTAATAAAAATTGTTCTGATCAAAACAATTTCAAATAATTTCATTTAGAAACACAGACATCAATAATCAGCCTGTGAATCTCAACAATGGTGACAATAATAATGCATGTTGCAGTGGCTGCCACCAATCACAACTCATTAATGGCTCCCATCATGCATTGCGATATGAATAAATTATGATCTGAATTTTCTATGTAATTTACTTTTCCTAATTGAATATTCTGCTCGTCACCATTGTTGAGATGCATAGACTGAAGTCTGTGTGTGCCTAAAAGAAAGATTTTTTTTTTTTTTAGAAAACAACTTTTAAGAAATCCTTTATATTATAGTAAAAATTCTGGATATTTATGCAGAATCACAGTTATGCTGTAACAAACAACATAAACCAAAAACATAAAATTCAAATGATGATTGCCATAATATAACCAACACCATCAGATCACTTTTTTCTTCGTTCATCTGGCAGTTATAATTCAGATAAAGCAGCCAAACAAAATCTAAAGTTAATAATATAAGGGTCAAGAGCCCAACTAAAGTCAACAATGATCGCCATAACGGTGGCTTACAATTTGAGATTTTCTCCTTCAGTGATTCTTCAGGTGTCTTCAATAATGCTCAATCATCACTAAATTAATCACTTAATTATCTCATTAACTTCAACACTCTTGAGTGTGGACTCATATACACTCGCAGGAGTGTTAATTTAACACTGGAGTTTTTGCTGTGTACAAAGAGCCGTAGTTAACTGACAAGCTGAGCCATATCGCATTAATTATCGCTGGTGATACGTCCGCGATATTGATGCGATATGGCTCAGCTTGTCAGTGAACTACGGCTCTTTGTAGTAAATGCCGCTCCATCTGAATGCAGGTGAAGGCGATTTACTACTAATCAAGGAACTGGCTTTACTGACGAGATGCGCATAACAATGTGATGCGATATATCGCCCAGCCCTAACTGCACCAGACAGCCAGCTGTTCAACCTCCAGTCTGTGAGCAGACTCGTCACCGTTTCGGATAGGACCGATGACAGTGGTGTTGTCTGCAAATTTCAGGAGCTTGACAGTGGGGTCTTTAGAAGTGCAGTCATTAGTGTACAGGGAGAAGAGCAGTGGGGAGAGAACGCACCCTTGGGGGGCGCCAGTGCTGGTGGTGAGAGTCCTGGATGTGAGTTTCCCCAGTCTCACTCGCTGCTGCCGGTCCGTCAGGAAGCTGGTGATCCACTGACAGATCGAGGATGGTATGGAGAGCTGGGTCAGTTTAGCTGTGAGAAGATCAGGGATGATGGTATTGAAGGCCGAACTGAAGTCCACAAATAAGATCCTTGCATAAGTCCCCGGTCTGTCGAGATGTTGCAGGATATAATGCAGTCCCATGTTGACTGCATCATCCACAGACCTGTTTGCTCTGTAAGCAAACTGAAAGGGATCCAGCAGGGGTCCAGTGATGTCCTTCAGGTGGGCCAACACCAGTCTTTCAAATGACTTCATGACCACAGACGTGAGAGCGACAGGTCTGTAGTCATTTAGACCAGTGATTTTGTTTTTTTTGGGGACCGGAATGATAGTGGAGCGCTTGAAGCAGCAGGGAACTTCACACAGCTCCAATGATCTGTTGAAGATCTGCGTGAAGACCGGGGCCAGTTGGTCAGCGCAGGCTTTTAAACAAGCAGGTGAGATGCCGTCTGGGCCTGAGGCTTTCCTAGTCTTCTGTTTTTTGAAGATTCTGCTCACGTCCTCCACACAGACCTTAAGCTCAGGTTGGATGGCAGGAGGGGGGAGGAATGGGAGTGCAGGAGGTGATGGTGAATGTGTGAAGTGCAGGTCACACTCAGCCGGTGTGTGGTGTGAATGAGGGCTTTTCAAACCTGCAATAAAATGAGTTTAAATCATCAGCCAGGTGTTGATTGTCCACAGATCGGGGGGATGGTGACTTGTAGTTGGTGATGTTCCTCAGGCCATTCCAGATTGATGATGGGTCGTTGGCTGAAAACAGTTTTTTCAGTTTTTCAGAGTAGCTTCTTTTAGCAACTCTGATCTCCTTTGTCAATCTGTTTCTGGCCTGGTTATACAAGATTTTATCCCCACTTCTGTAGGCATCCTCTTTGGCATAACAAAGGTGTTTGAGTTTCCCAGTAAACCATGGTTTATCATTAGTAAATGATAAGAATGTCCTGGTAGGAATGCATGTATCCTCACAGAAACTTATATATGATGTTACAGTATCTGTGAGCTTATCCAGATCGTTGGTAGCAGCTTCAAAAACAGTCCAATCAGTGCAATCAAAGCAGGCCTTTAGATTCTGCTCTGCTTCATTAGTCCATCTTTTTACAGTCCTTATTACAGGTTTAGGTGATTTCAGTTTCTGCCTGTAGGTCGGTATAAGATGAACCAAACAGTGATCAGAGAGCCCCAAAGCTGCCCGTGGGACGGAGTGATACGCATTCTTTATTGCGGTGTAACAGTGGTCCAGTATATTACTGTCTCTGGTGGGACATGTAACGTGCTGTCTGTATTTTGGTAGTTCACGGGAAAGATTTGCTTTGTTAAAATCCCCAAGAATGATTAAAAGAGAGTCAGGATACCTTTGTTCTGTTTCAGCTATTTGTTCAGCCAGCTGTTGTAGCACAGCGCTCACGCACGCGTCTGGAGGGATGTATACATTCACGAGAATGAAAGAGGAAAACTCCCGAGGCGAGTAGAAGAGTTTACAGTTTATGAAATGTGCCTCTAAATTAGGAGAGCACATCTTCTTCAGTGTTGTTACATCTGAACACCAACTTTCGTTAATGTAGAAACACAATCCACCACCTCTCGTTTTCCCCGTTAACTCCGCGATGCGATCTGCTCGGAACAGCTGAAAGCCCGGCAGATGTATTGCGTTGTCCGGTATGGCTTCACTCAGCCAGGTTTCAGTGAAGCACAAAGCAGCAGAGTTAGAAAAATCCTTGTTAGTGCAGGTGAGGAGAATAAGTTCGTCCGTTTTGTTAGGAAGGGATCGGAGATTCGCAAGATGAATACTGGGGAGTGCAGTGCGGAGGCCGCGCTCGCAGAGTTTAACCAGCGCACCGGCACGCTTCCCGCGTTTGCGTCTGAACGCGCGTTTGAACAACAACGCTGCCCCTCCGACGAGAATGTCCAGCAAAACGTCCGAATAATCAAAAACTGTAGAAAAGTTATCTGGTGTGTGTTTCCTAATGTCCAGTAGTTCGTCTTTGGTGAAACTGATAGGAAAAGAATGACTAAACGCAGAACAAACGAACAAAAACAACACAATAGCTGAAGAGCAACACACCGAGACAGCCATCCGCGGCGCCATCTTGATATCTAGATTAACAACCTGATATAGTGCAGGTTATTGGCTGAAGTGTGGAGATGATGAGTTTTGATTTTTGTTTTCTGTAGAGTTTCCAGTCTCTCTCAGCACCTCCTGAATCTACAGACGAACCTGGCGTTCCCTTCGGTTCTCTCTCCTCTTTTGATGGGATGAGAGAATCTGTCCGTCAGCTGAGAGACAAACTTCTCTGGTTACGTATGTAACCCTAGTTCCCTGAAGGGAATGAGACGCTGCGTGACAACGCTTTGGGAACGCCCCTGCTTGAGTGCGTCATGAAGCACGTATGAAATCAGTCCAATGGCGAGACAGAACGTCATAGGCGGGTGACGTCACCGACCAGGAAACTATATAAGCACCCCAAAACACAAGCCTGTCAGCTTCTGATAAAACTGAAGCAAGTGCTCACGGGCACGCTGGGAGTATGGCACAGACACGCAGCGTCTCGTTCCCTTCAGGGAACTAGGGTTACATACGTAACCAGAGACGTTCCCTATCAGGGAACTCGAGCTGCGTGACAACGCTTTGGGAACGCTAATACCAACTCCGCCATAAGAGCAAGTGTCCGTTGTGTGAAGTCAGAGCGCACATTCTGACCAAAGCATCTGCGCCCCTGGAGTGGAGCTGAAGTCAAGATGATAAAACTTTACGAATGTATGCAGTGAGGACCATCCTGCCGCATCGCAAACGTCCTGAATTGATACTCCTGACAAAATAGCCTTAGAGGCAGCCATACTCCTGGTTGAATGAGCCCGGACAGCCAAAGGAGAAGGCTGACCGGCGGACTCGTAGGCAAGTGAGATGGCCTCGACCACCCACTTGCTCAACCTCTGCTTAGATACTGGACAGCCCTTCTTAGGGGGTCCAAAGCAAACAAACACAGGGCAGCTCTGTGGACATACGCATCTAGAGCCCTAACTGGGCAGAGCAGATTTAGTTTCTCTTGGTCCGACGTCAAAAATGGAGGAGGACAGAAAGCCTGCAGTACAATAGGCCTGACCACATTAGTAGGAGCCTTGGGAACATACCCCGGTCTAGGGAGGAGGAAAGCCTTAACCATGCCGGGTGAAAAATCCAAGCACGAGGGAGAGACCGACAGAGCTTGAATATCTCCTATTCTTTTTAATGAAGATATAGCAAGAAGAAAAACAGTCTTTAGAGTGAGGAATTTCTCAGAAACTTCTTCAATTGGCTCGAACGGTTCTAGAGAGAGACCTTCTAGAACAACCGCCAGGTCCCAGGTCGGCACCCTCGTGCAAACTGCTGGCCTCAGCCTCAGAGTGCCACGAAGGAAACGGGTTACAAGTGGGTGTCTCCCGAGAGAAGCTCCACTCAAAGGGACGTGGTAGGCAGAGAGGGCCGCCACATACACCTTCAGTGTGGAGTGGGATAACCCTGTGGAGAAGCGCTCCTGAAGGAATTCCAGCACTGCACCCACTGGGCAGTTAACTGGGTCCAGCTGGTGTTCTGGTGTGCACCAAGATGTGAACATTTTCCACCTCAAGGCATATAATTTCCTAGTGGCCTGAGCTCTGGAGTGGAGGATGGTCTCCACGACCTCAGTCGAGAGACCAGATTCTATGAGCTGGGCCCCCTCAGAGGCCAAGCCCACAACCTCCATAGTTCTGGGCGGGGGTGAAGTATCGACCCGCTCGCCTGAGAGAGAAGGTCCCTCCTGATCGGAATTTCCAGGGGAGAGCCGTCGAGGAGAGAAATTAGGTCCGCAAACCAAACTCGGGCCGGCCAGTACGGGGCTACCAACAGTAGACTGACCCCGCTCCGGCGAACCCTCTCCAGAACTCCTGGGAGCAGAGCAATCGGGGGAAAAGCGTACAGACGTGACCTCGGCCACTCCTGTACCATCGCGTTGAACCCCAAAGGGGCTGGAGGACTTAGGGAAAATTACAGTTGGCAGTGTGATGTTTCCCTGGATGCAAATAGGTCTACCTCGGCACGACCGAAATGTTTCCATAGGAGCTCCACCACCTCGGGGTGGAGTCTCCATTCCCCGGGCCTCGGCCCCTGCCTCGACAGGATGTCTGCCCCCTGATTTAAATACCCCTGGATATAAATCGCCCTCAATGAAAGAAGCTTCCCCTGGGACCATAGAAGGATCTGGCGGGCCAGCTTGTATAACGGGCACGAACGCAGACCCCCCTGATGGTTTATATAAGAGACCACCGATGTGTTGTCTGACCGGACAAGAACATGATGACCTCTCAGGTCTGGGAGGAAGTGTTTCAGAGCCTGAAACACCGCCAGAATTTCTAGACAATTTAAATGCCAATGAAGATGATGGTCCTGCCACAGACCCTGAGCTGAGCGACCACTCATGATCGCCCCCCAGCCTGTGAGAAAGGCATCCGTGGTTAGTGTCACACGACGACACAGAGCCCCCAACACAGGCCCTTGGGACAGGAACCAAGGTTCTTTCCACATATCCAGGGCACGGAGACACCGTCGCGTGACCCTGATCTTGCGGAGCGGGTTTCCCCTCGGGGAGAACCCCTTGGTCCTGAGCCACCACTGCAGTGGTCTCATGTACAGCAGGCCGCAAGGTATAACGTTGGACGCTGCTGCCATCAGACCCAGAATTCTCTGATATTCTTTTACAGTGAGTGACTGGCCTAGCTTTGCCTGTTTGACGGCTGAGAGAATCGAAGCTATACGAGCAGGAGACAGACGTGCCTGCATCGTCGTCGAATCCCAAACCACACCCAGAAAAGTGGTCCTCTGTACTGGAGAAAGCACACTCTTCTTGGTGTTGAGCCTCAACCCCAACTTCTTTATATGGGCGAGAACGACATCTCGATGCCGAATCGCCTGATGCTCCGATTGAGCCAGAATCAACCAATCGTCGATATAGTTTAAAATGCGGATGCCCTGGAGTCGCAACGGAGCCAGAGCTGCATCCATACATTTCGTGAAAGTTCGGGGAGACAGTGCTAGGCCGAACGGAAGAACCCGATATTGGTATGCTTCGCCCCCGAAAGCGAACCTCAGGAACTTCCTGTGTTGTGGAAGGATGGAAATATGGAAGTATGCGTCCTTTAGATCTATCGTGACAAACCAGTCCTCGGACCTGATCTGTGACACGATCTGCTTGAGAGTCAGCATCTTGAACTTGAGCTTCCCTACTGAGCGATTTAATAGGCGCAGATCTAAAATTGGACGCAACCCCCCATCCTTCTTTGGAACGATGAAATATCGGCTGTAATAACCCAACTCTCTGCTGGGAGGAAGAACTCGTTCTATAGCCCCTTTCAGCAGAAGAGTTTTCACCTCTTGTTCCATAACCAGAGCCTGCTCGGGGTCCACCACTGTAGGAAGAACCCCTCTGAAGCGTGGCGAGCGTGATCTGAACTGAATCGCGTACCCGTGCTCGAAAGTCTGCAGGACCCACTAAGATATATTTGGAAGACTCTTCCAATCCGCCAAAAATTCTACTAAGGGTACCAGTCTCTCGAGACTGGCCTCTGGAATATTTTGAGTGGCAGACACAGTGCCCTGTAACGGCGCACCGGCAGGGAACAACTGGTCTAACTGCTGCACACCGCTCCTCGGAGCGAGCGAGCGTCCCTCGGGAAAGCGCTCGCTGGGACCGTCTACGCCCCGGCACGCAGGCGGGGTTGGCAGAACGGGCCCCTGAGGGCACCGAGAGAGAACGGGCGTCATGTACTGCGGCGAACACCTTTCTCCCTCGGTGGGGACCACCCTCAGTACCCTGACGTGTGTGGCGTCAGGGCTTCTTCTTCGAAGAAGCCTTCCTGGCGACAATAACCGTCCTCAGATCGGCTTTGCCCCTGGAAGACCTCGTCTGAGAGTGCCGCGCCTCGGCCCAGTCTTGCTGGGGAGGAGCACGAGACGTGACACTCCTTTTCTGTTGCGCCCTGTGCGAGGAGCTACTCGACGGCCGGGGCTGTTCCCGCCCAGCAGCCCAGGGGACATGCACCCTGAGGGGAAGGAACTTCTGGAGCGCCGCCGCCTGCTTTTTTTCTTCCTGAAACCTTTCGATGACAGTATTTACGGAGTCACCGAAGAGGCCAGCGGTCGACAGCGGAGCGTCCAGAAGGAATGATTTTTCTCTTTCCTTCATATTAGAAAGATTTAGCCATAAGTGCCTCTCCGTTGCCACCAGGGCTGCCATAGAACGGCCTACTGATCTGGCCGTCTCCTTGGTGGCACGGAGAGAGAGATCGGCTGCCTGACGTAACTCTCTTAATACATCAGCACCTAATTCATCCATCCCACCAATGTCTTTTAACAAATCAGCTTGGTAAGCTTGAAGAATTGACATAGTATGTAGACAAGATGCTGCCTGTCCAGCCGCCGAGTAAGCTTTGCCCACCAAAGCCGAGGTATTTCTTAGTGGTTTGGTGGGCAACGCCGGTGTCTTAAAAGACGATGCCGTGACAGGAGAAAGCTGGCTCGCCAACACTTCCTCAGCCTTAGGCATCGCCCCGTAACCATAAGTTTTTGCCTCAGAAATATTAGAATAAATAGATGTTTGTTGAGTAAATATTCTGGAAGACACTGGTCTATTCCATGGTCTCTTCCATGTGGAGATCAGGAAAGAAAGGTAGACACCGGCGTGGAGGTGCAGCGCGAGATGGCAAAAATCTCTCATCCAGCTTACTCTTAGATCTAGATTTCTGACGATCAGCTGGCCACTCAATGCTTAATTTTTCAACTGCACGAGTCAACACCTCTATAAGCTCCTCACTAGCAGGAGACTGAAGTGACGAGTCCCCAGTCTCTGCAGTATCCACACTTTCAACATCGGTAAAGTCCTGCGCCTCGTTTATACAGACGTGTGTAGAAAGATCCTAAATCTGAACGTACAACCGTTTCTGAAATATTCCTATGATTTATAAAACGTCCATTTGCAGAAAAAAAATTCTTAAATGCATCACAGTTTATAAATCACAGTTCATCTTAAATTCAAATGCAATGTGAACAAGTGCATCTAATCCACAGAACGGCCACAAATATCCCTTGTGTATACATGACGTAGGATGATATTCATGGAATTTAGGATCAATCCGATGTGTGTGTTTTATAAATGAAGCCCCTTATTCATCTCTCTCAGAAATCAGTCCATCATCTAATATCATATTGCATTATATAACAAATGTCTCAGAAATGAATGTATTTTATCTTGTCATTTCTCTTCACCCTGTTCATGTCTGTTTATTTCCACAGTCACATTCACCAACATGAATCCCAAGACCAGGAATGACTTTCTACAACGTGAGTCACTAGAAAAACAAGCAGAAAAACTCACTGAATGTGTTCATGTTCTTCCTGTAGAAGGAGAAATAAATCATGATAGAAGAGTTTTATAATTGATCATGTAAATATGGATTTGATCAGACAGATTCATAATTCCTGTTTCTGATGTGTTTTCTCTCCATCAGATTCCCATCAGCTGACTCTGGATCTGAACACAGTGAATAAACGCCTCAGTCTCTCTGAGAGGAACAGAGTGATTACTGTCACTGACACAGAGCAGCCATATCCTGATCATCCAGACAGATTTGATTATTATTATCAGGTGTTGTGTAGAGAGAGTGTGTGTGGACAATGTTACTGGGAGATTGAGTGGACTGGGAGTCGTGTGTATATATCAGTGTCATATAAGAGTATCAACAGGAAGGGACGGGGTATTGAGTGTGTGTTTGGACATAATGATCAGTCCTGGAGTTTGTTCTGCTCTTCCTCCAGTTACAGATTCTGGCACAATAAGGTATGCACTGAATACAATAACACACACACTTCTCTCCCTGTAAAGTCCATCAGCAGAAGAATAGGAGTGTGTGTGGATCACAGTGCAGGAACTCTGTCCTTCTACAGCGTCTCTGACACAATGAGCCTCATCCACACAGTCCAGACCACATTCACTCAGCCGCTCTATCTTGGGTTTACTGTTTATTCTGGATCATCAGTGAAACTGTGTTGATGTTTCAGAACAGATATAGAGAGATTTTACCCATAATACTTTGAGCTGCACAATAAATCAGTAACAGTGAGATGTTATAGAGACTCTTATTTCCTCTTCATTACATTAATACAGATGAACTTCACTGAAATAAAACAGCATAAATGTGTGTATCAAATCCTCATAGAGACAGTAAGAACAGTGTGTGCTTTTCTCAAACTCTGTTTTGTAATAGTAAAAATAGTATTATTACTATAAAAAAGTATCTTTCAGTTGAAATAATAAAACAGAAGGTTCATTACAAAATGAACAAATTGAGGATAGTGTGGTTTTGAAAATGAAATAACAGAAATGGTTGTGAACAATGTAAGGAGTGAAGATGTGGAAAATTACATTAGTAGTGGAGAAAATAATGTTGGAAAACAATCACAGTTCAAAATGTGAGGAAAATTGTGAGTCAGAAGATGAGGGATGAAGAAGCACTTTCTGAGATTTCAGATATTGGGTCACAAGGGATTGAAATCATGAACTCTTTAGAAGAAATAAATGACTTTCACAAAATAATGAATTTTAAGGAAAAGAAAAGTGCAGCTTTACAGAAATATTTACTCTGTGCTTTTTCCTTTTCTGTCTTTCTTCTTCTTGCTTCTCTATATGGATGTGTGGAGAGTCGAGTCATTTCACTTTAGATCAACCAATAGACACTACATCAAAATAAAATGAGAACACAGCATCCAAATCATGCAGTTACAGAAAACAAAGTCAATATATTGTAACATGTTAAAAGCTCTCCCAGTACGGTTGGGAGAGGGTAACAGGATCAAATTAAATAAAAAAGGAGAAACGTAAACGTGGAGGATTCCCTTCAGTTCTGCTCCAGAAATGTGAGCCAAACACTTGATGATGCAAACATAAAATTATTTATTTTTGTTAAACAAAGAAAATGGAAGCATTCAATCTTCAGGAGAAGGTCTAGCCAAAACAACAAACACAAGGGGAAACTTTCTATTGGAAGGAGAACTAAATGAACTATACAGGTAAAAGAAAATAAACAAACAACAGATATGCTTTCCTCCACTCCCTGACTAACCAAAAACAGGGATAAATGTATTATAAAAGAAAAAGAGGCACCATCTCCCTACAGCTTCCTATAACAGAGAAAAGAGAGTTGATATTAATATAGATACAATAACTTTTAATACCGAAGAAACAATCACTCTAAGAAGAAAAGGTTCAAAAGTGATCCTTGGGTTCCTGGAAATTGCAACTGTTGTGGAACTTTAAGGTTAATTTTTGAACCTTTTTGAAAAGGTTCTAATTGGAACCTTCACTTAAAGGTGCATTAATGAACCACATGGGTTCCATTTTTAACCTTTTTAGACACGATTTTGGTATATATGTATGTTTGTATATAGACAACCTATTATTCTTCTTGAAATATTTAATTAATATATAGGCATATGCAAATTTGAACACAGGACAGAAAGTACAAATTAAGACTTATTAAACTAATAGTGTTAACAACACACATGTAAACAACAAAGCACGAGACTAGAGAGAGACACCGGATCCATGAACCGTGACAAATAGAACATAGAATATTATATTTCATTAAAAAAACTAACAGAATGCAACTAAATATTCACAATAAATATTATTAACCCATTTCATGTATTTACACACCCACACACTCATAAAGTATATCGAATTGGCCAAAATTGTCTATTTTAATCTCTGGGTGTTATATTTTATATTATTATTATTATTAATATTATATTTTATTTATATATTCAGAATATTATGGGAAAAATATAATGTTTCCAACAACCCATTCCATGTATTTACATCATGTATTTACACCCACACACACATTCAGTCAAACAAAAAATTGGTCTTTTTAATCACTGTGGGTGGTATTTTGGTTTCTACGTTATGGCACATTAAAAACTTTAACAAATGTCAGGGTGTTTCTCATCTTTGCACCATACTCAATATTGAAGATGAAGTGTATTGCCATCAGAACAACAAGAACCATGGTCAGATCATCCACTTCACAGACCTTCTCTCCTTCTATCAATATTTCTAGGAGAGACTCTTCAACCAAGCCACGTCCCTTTATGTACAGCACAGGGTTGGGTGTACGGGGTTCCTTAACAAAGAAAGGATAATGCTATATAAGGTATAATGATAAATAGCAGTTAAAATACCATTTATGATTATATTTTTTTCCAAACATTTTCAAAAGGTTAAAAAAAGAATTGGTCAATAAGAAATCTGTGACTTTGTGACATCATAACTGGTGAAATTTGCTGAATTTTAGGATGCTTTAAAATATCAAAATATAGCCATAAAACTAAAAAATGAATGTTTTGGTTGCAAGAATACCATTAGAATGGATCTCAGTGGGAAATTGTAATTGTAAATTTAAATTATACACAAATTTATAGGAAAAGTTCCCCCGAAATGCTCATTTACTCGCTTGATGTTGCTGCTGATGTAGACTGGTGCATCAGAATGACATCACAACCCAGAAGAGTCATTTGTCACTGGCTCTTTGAGAGTTTCCAATGGGGTTTTATAATGGGAGTTTTCAGTAAAATAAAGCCTGTGCTAAACATAACTTGATGATACTTTGACATTTTGTTTTACACTGTAAAATGCATAAGCTCATTGTCTTATATAGTTACTTATTAGAAACGTCTCGGGTTACGACTGTAACCCTCGTTCCCTGAGAAGGGAACGAGACGCTGCATCGAGAATCGACACATTGGGGAACGCCTCCAGCGTGACGCGTCTGAAGCCTGTATGGAACTAGTCCAATCTTGGTCGCATGTGACGGTGAGCGGAAGCTATAAAAGGGAACAGGATCATAACAATGGCAGCTTTTGATTGGTCGAAGCAAGTCGTTCTCAGGAGCGCTAGAAGTGTGGCCGAGGGACGCAGCGTCTCGTTCCCTTCTCAGGGAATGAGGGTTACAGTCGTAACCCGAGACGTTCCCTTTCGAGGGAACTCGCGCTGCATCGAGAATCGACACATTGGGGAACGAAATGCCCACTGGGCCACACTGAGAGAGTACGCCCTGGTGTGAAGAAATCTGGCACACTCAAGACGAGAGAACCTGTGAACCCGGTGTAGAGGGCAGATCCAAACTGTAGTGTTTTATAAAAGTGTGAGGGGAATCCCAGCCTGCGGCATCACAGACCTCTTGAAGGGAAACTCCTGCCAAGAGAGCTTTAGAGGAAGCCACACTTCTAGTGGAGTGGGCCTTTAGCAGAAGAGGTGAAGGCAAGTTACGCATCTCGTAAGCTGTAGAAATTGCCTCTACTATCCATCTACTTATGGTTTGTCTTGAAGCAGGAGAACCCCTCTTAGGTGCCCCAAAGCACACAAGTAGTTGGTCCGACTTTCTCCGGCCCGACGTTCTTTGTACATAGACCTCCAGGGCTCGGACCGGGCATAGTAAATGTAGGTTAGCTTGCTCATCCGACACATGCAGTGGAGGATGGAAGGCCTGCAGAATTATAGACCATGCCACATTAGACGGCACCTTAGGCACATAGCCAGGTCTGGGGTGGAGAAAGGCCTTTACACTGCCGGGAGCGAACTCGAGGCAAGAAGGAGCGACAGATAGAGCCTGCAAGTCCCCGACTCTTTTAAGGGATGTAATGGCAAGCAGGAAAGCTACCTTAAAGGACATAAACTTCTCAGACACCTCATCCAGAGGTTCGAAAGGTGCCAGGGATAACCCTTCAAGAACCACTGCCAGGTCCCACGTGGGAACCCTGGACTGGATGACAGGCCTCATCCTCCTTGCTCCACGAAGGAAACGTACAATGAGTGGGTGTCTCCCCAAAGTGCCCACCCCTAAAGGCGTGTGGAAGGCAGCTAGGGCCGCCACATAGACCTTAAGCGTGGACGGGTAGAGCCCGTCAGAGAAACGACTCTGGAGGAACTCCAGTACTGAAGCCACTGGGCAGTTAACTGGGTCCAACTGATGATTTTCACACCATAGAGTGAATACATTCCACTTTAAAGCATACAGTTTCCTCGTGGAGGGGGCTCTAGAGTTTAGGATGGTCTCAACAACCTCAGTTGAGAGACCAGAATTTATGAGCTGGTCCCCCTCAGGGGCCAGACCCACAGCTTCCATAGCTCCATAGCTCTGGACGAGGGTGAAATATTGTGCCCTCTGCTTGAGTGAGAAGGTCTCTCCTGACAGGGATTTGCCACGTAGGGCCTGCCAGGAGAGCCATAATGTCCGAAAACCACACTCGGGCCGGCCAGTACGGGGCTACTAGGAGTACACTTATCCCGTACCGCCTGACCCTCTCTAGAACCCCTGGGAGCAGAGCGATCGGGGGAAATGCGTACAGACGCAGCCTCGGCCACGTCTGCACCATGGCATCCAGTCCCAGAGGAGCTGGATGAGTGAGGGAGTACCAGAGCGGGCAGTGAGAGTTCTCCCGAGAGGCAAATAGGTCTACCTCCGCCTGACCGAACTTTTTCCAAATTAGCTCCACCGACTCGGGGTGGAGTCTCCACTCCCCGGGCCTCAGCCCCTGTCTCGACAGGATGTCTGCTCCCAAATTGCTGTTCCCAAGGATAAATATTGCTCTGACAGACAGAAGCTTCCCCTGGGACCACAGGAGAACCTGATGCGCCAGTCTGCACAGAGGACGCGATCTCAGGCCCCCCTGGCGATTTAGATATGAGACCACCGATGTATTGTCTGTTCGTACTAGAACATGATGACCTCTGAGGTCTGGAAGGAAATGTCTGAGGGCCAGAAACACCGCCATCATCTCCAGGCAATTGATGTGCCAGGAAAGATGATGGTCCCTCCAAAGACCCCTGGTGTAGCGGCCTTCCATTACCGCACACCAGCCTGTGAGGGACGCATCTGTGGTTAGAATTTTCCTCTGACACGGTGCTCCCAACACAGGACCTAGGGACAGGAACCACGGTTTCTTCCACATGACCAAAGAACGAAGGCACCTGCGCGTTACTTTGATCGTGCGAAAAGGGTTCCCCCTCGGGGAAAACCCTCTAGTCCTGAGCCACCACTGCAGGGCCCTCATATACAGCAGACCAAAAGGAATCACGTTGGAAGCTGCTGCTAGAAGACCCAGAACTCTTTGAAAATGTTTGACAGTGATGGCTTGGCCTAACCTAAGACTCGTTACTATGGTCAAGATGGTGGTTATACGAGCGGGAGACAGTTGTGCCCGCATCGTAACTGAATCCCACACTACCCCTAGAAACGTTTTTCTTTGAAGAGGAATTAATGAGCTTTTCTTGACATTGAGTCTTAAACCTAAGCACCTTAAATGATTCAGAACAACATCTCGATGTTGGACTGCCATCTCCACTGACTGTGCCAGAAGTAACCAGTAGTCGATGTAGTTTAGGATGCGAATGCCCTGAAGTCTTAATGGAGCAAGAGCAGTATCCATGCATTTCGTGAAGGGGCGAGGAGACAGTGCTAGGCCAAATGGAAGAACCATGTATTGATACGCTACTCCCCCGAAAGCGAATCTTAGGAACTTCCTGTGTTGGGGCAGGATGGAGATATGGAAGTAAGCGTCCTTCAGATCTATGGTGACAAACCAGTCCTCGGACCTGATCTGACTTACAATAAGAGGTATGTTAACATTTTGAACTTGTATCTCCTCAGAGACCGGTTCAATACCCTGAGATCTATTATAGGCCGCAACCCCCATCCTTTTTGGGACCTATGAAGTACCGGCTGTAGAACCCGGTTTCCCATTCTTGTGGAGGAACCTGCTCTATGGCCTCCTTTAACAAGAGGGACTGAACTTCTTGTTCCATAACCTGACCTTGCTCGGGACTAACTATCGTATGAACCACCCCGCTGAACCGAGGTGGACATTATTCGAACTGAATTCTGTATCCCTTCTCCACTGTGTGCAAGACCCACTGAGATATATTTTGAAGACCCTTCCAGGTGTCTAAATAATCTGCTAGGGTGGTCAGCCTCTCGGGGCTGACCTCTGGTGTTATATTTAAAATATCGGTGACCTGAAGCATTTGAGTGGCAGGAGCTAACCGATTTAATTTTTCTGCAGGCCTCGTGAGAGGGAACAGAACCAGCAGTGCCGTAATAACGGGCAGATACTGCGAATTGCGTTCGCTGGAAACCGATGCGCCGCGAAGCGCGCTTGGCGGCGGGTACCACACATCGATTTCCGGAGGGCTCCGTGAAGGAGCGAGCTGTTGGTGCACGATCACGGGGGGGACCACCCTCAGAGGCCTGCGCAACGCATCAGGACCTCTTCGCCGAAGCCTTCCTGGCCTGAATGACAGTCCTCAGATCTGCCTTCGCTGGAAACCGATGCGCCGCGAAGCGCGCTTGGCGGCGGGTACCACACATCGATTTCCGGAGGGCTCCGTGAAGGAGCGAGCTGTTGGTGCACGATCACGGGGGGGACCACCCTCAGAGGCCTGCGCAACGCATCAGGACCTCTTCGCCGAAGCCTTCCTGGCCTGAATGACAGTCCTCAGATCTGCCTTCTGTTTGGAGGGCTTCGGCTGAGAGTGTTGCCCCTGGCCCCAGGCCTTTCTCGGGGGAGCACGGGAAGCAACACTCTCCTTCTGCTGCTGCAGGTGTGAGGAGCTGGCGGCCGCCTCATGGGACTGCTCCCTGGCAGCAGACCCATGAGACTTGGAACGACGGCGGGGGATGAAATGTTTGAGTGCGGCTGACCGTCGTTTCGTCTCCTGAAACCTCTCGACGACAGTATCGACTGCGTCGCAGAAGAGGCCAGAAGACGAAATCGGGGCATCGAGGAGGAAAGCCCTGTCCTTCTCCCCGATGCCCGACAGATTCAGCCACAGTTGTCTCTCCGTGGCTACCAGTGCTGCCATAGAGCGGCCAATGGCGCGGGCCGTCTCTTTGGTAGCACGGAGAGACAGGTCGACCGCTCGACGCATTTCTCGAATGTCTTCGAACGCAACCTCCCCGCTATCGTCCACCTCTTTGAGGAGGTCGGCCTGGTACGCCTGCAGTAGCCCCATCGTGTGCAGGCATGCACCAGCCCGACCTGCCGCCATATATGCCTTCCCAACAAGCGCCGAAGTGGTACGGCAGGGCTTGGAGGGAAGCGCCGGAGCCCTCAGGGACGATGCAGGATCGGGCGAGAGATGAGATGCGAAATTCTCTTCAACCCGAGGCATCGTCCCATAGCCCTTCTCCCTCGACCCCATTATATTAGAATATATATGGACATTGGGGCTAGAGAGACGAGAAGGGCTTGTTCCACGATCTCGACACCTCGGTGTGGAGATCAGTGAAAAATGGAAGACTCCGGCGTGGAGGTTATGGCCGGGCTTTTTCATCGCTTCCTGCTTTTCTAGGGGCCACTCGATATTTAATTTACCCACAGCCCGGGTCACAACCTCCAGCAACTCCTCAAAGGCAGGAGAATGTGTTGATGGAGTTTCACATTCCCCTGCCTCAATGTTCAAACTATCTGACCCCTCAGAGCCAGACAGTTCGAACATCAGGTCCTGTTCGCGGGCGGAAGAAGTCGCTGGGCGGGCTTCCACCTCGCGAGCGGGACTGCGGGAACTGGCCGATGAATGCTGAGAAAGGGCCGAAGCCGTCTCAGCATTCTCAGCCAGATCCCTTTGCGATCCCCATGAATGCAAGCGCCACGCCGCCTCGACAGACGCGGGACCTGATCCATGGGGAGCGCGTGCCTGGCCTGATTCATCGAACAGACCGAGGCGGGAGCGGAGCGTTCTCATGGGCATTTGTTCACAGTTTGCACAGACAGCACCCTCGAGCGCTGCCCGTGCATGCTCCGCTCCGAGACAAACAACACAAAGCACGTGCGTGTCACCCTCGCTCAGATAGCGCGGACAAGGGGACGCACACTGCCTGAATCGTTTCTCCATCATTCACTCTTTGTAACAAACAACACCAAATAAGACACACAGTTTCACATATAACGCTTGCTGAAGAACAGAAAGCTGCCATTGTTATGATCCGGTTCCCTTTTATAGCTTCCGCTCACCGTCACATGCGACGTCACGGGTGACGTCATGACGCAACACCAATCAAGATTGGACTAGTTCCATACAGGCTTCAGACGCGTCATGCTGGAGGCGTTCCCCAATGTGTCGATTCTCGACGCAGCGCGAGTTCCCTCGAAAGGGAACGTACTTTTCCAAAAATGAAAATTGCTTAAAAATTCACGTTTTTGATATGGGTGACAAAATGTTGTCAAATTATGTTTACCACAGGCTTTATTTTACTAATAGATTGAAAACCCCCATTATAAAATCCCATATAATCTCGAGGGAACCAGGGTTTGGGTTTTTGACGTCATACCTGCACCTCTCTATAGTGGATCCTGCACACATTCAAAGAGATGGGACATAAAAACTATTTTTTTAAGTATACATTGATAAGATATAGAGATCTTGGACCCTCCTTGAATAAAAGTGGAAGCAGCAGGACAGCAGCAGCCATTGAGAGACCTTAAATGTAAAATTGTAAAAATATGGGTATTATACTATATGTTAGTGTTAATTGTGAATTGTATTTACTCCATAAAAAACAAATTGATTACATATTCATTCATATGCATAACCTTTGTGTGCCAATTCAATATGTTTTTTTTCTCGCTTCAGCCAACTCAGCACAAATATCCCCCCCCCCCCCCCGACTTTTCTTCTGTAGCTAGTGATGAAATGATGATTGGACTAGAGAGGTACTTTTGAAATTTTTTATTGAGGTTAGCAGAGGAGCGGCGCACGGGGCAAATGGAACGGGCGTGAGCTCCGCCGCAGAAATTGCAGACATGAAGGAAGCGGCATCGTTGTCTGTTGCAACCTGAGGAATTAAAGCTGTTGCACACTTGTCTACCTGAAACTGAGGTGAATATCTGACTGCGGTCGTTCCTTGGTTGGGGGACGTAGGCGGTGGATTTTTCTTGGAAAGGGGCTGGATGGGTTGGATGATCTGGGTTGGTTTGGGGACATTCTGAAGTAGAATGAATAATGGACCTGCAGATGGCGCAAGAAAGGCTCCGAACGTCTAAGAAGACTCTGTTGTAAAGTTCGAGGTCCAGAGCTCCCCAATAAGGACACTGGTTCCAGTGGGTGACACGGGCGGCACATTTAGCTGAAAAAAGCTTATGATATGTATAAAAATGACTACCTCCGAAAGAGAGACTGAGCTCTGCTATAATGGAGAGGTAGTCGTTTAATTTCTTGCGTCTGGCTGGAAATGAAGTGCAAATTACTTCAGTATATCTAGCAAAGGCGATGCAGAATTCTGCGAGTGTGAGGACTCGTTTTAAAGGTTGTACAGAATTTTTTAGATTGATAGTTAATGGGCCGCAATCAAACGAGCGGTGGGATTCATTGAGGGGGACGGAAGTCAGTAGAGAAGGAAGATCGATATCTGCACCTGCTAGAATTAAGGACTGGAGATGGGCTGAAACTGGAGGTGGTTCCATGGCCACTGCATTAGGAGGAGCTGGAAGATGGACTGCTGTGGAGAGTGAATGGGCTGGCAAGCGGATTGTACCTGGAGAGTAGGTGTTAGTGTTGGGAAAAGTAGATAAATGATGATCGGAGGGTCCCATTACTGGCTGGTGTCCAGGATGGCTGGCATGGGCTGAAGTTAGAGAAATGGGAAAGTTTGTGGGAAAGGAAGGAGAAGAAATCCTTTGCGGAGGCAACCTCATGCTCGGATGTGAACTGGGAAGAATATAAGGATACGATTGGAAGATAGAGGTGGGAGGAAAGGAATGGGGTGAATTAGAATGGAAGGAAAGAGGAGGGGGTGGAGGGGGGATAGCTAGCGAAGGCAACCTCACGCTAGGATCCGCTCTTTGGGTAGGTTGGTTTGGGGATGATAGAAATGTAACCGTGTGCGAAGGTGACCTGGCACAAGGGTTATTATGAAGAGGATTAGAAAAAGCTGGAGAAGTAGATGGGAGTGCTGAGAAAAGTGATTGAAAGTTTGGTTCTTGCCTGGGGAGTGGGGCTGACTGGATGAAGTTTGTTGGAGCTGGAGAAGAAGCGGAACTATTTTTTGCGGCCGCTGTTTTTGGCCGGGTGGAAATACCGGCGGACGAGGAAGTGCGAGCCGCGGCGCTGCCGGTAGCCTTTGGATCGGCACGTTGAGATTGTGTGGGATCAGGACGCCCGGTGCTGGAACTGAAGGAACTGATGAAGAGATCGTAAAGTTGCACTTTTGACGATCTGCGGGAGAAATGGATTCCGGAGCTGGAAAGGACTTGACGTAGGCTGTTGACTGAACATTTCGAAATGGGTGGAATCGGTGTATTAGCGGCTGTTGCGTGGAGAGATGAAATCTGAGAAGACGGACGAGGCACAGTTAAAACCGGCGGTCTTGAAGGTGGAGGAGAGCGTTGTCTTTTGGAACGTGGTTTGTATGAGCGCTGGATTTCTCGGCCAGAACGCTCGTGGAGATGATCCGTGATATCCGATCTTACACAGGGTGAGGCTGTCGGAGTCTCGGGAAGGCTCGTCAGTTCGTCGTCTGACGGGAAGAGCTGTATTTCCGGGATGTCGGACATTATTCCATGAAGCAGTAATGATACTGGAACAGCTGATGCTAGGGAGAGGTAAGCGTCTGCTTATATACTCAGGCTGTTGATTGAAAGATTAGATTGGCTCACTCCTCCCTAACTTACGTTTAGGAACTTCATTTTGTTTAATGTATTCTATGTCACCCATCCCTAGGTCCAACACAATTTATCCATGGTGGACAATAAAGACAAATTTATGTTGTTTTTTTTTCTTTATAGTGACATTGGAAAGGCATAAGATATGCTCACATCAGGTCCTCCCACAGAATTAAATATTTTGTTACGTGGCATGTCGATAATTATAATTTTTTTTTTGTTTGTTTGTAGTGAAAATGCCAGGTGGATCAACTCTTCTACAGTGCACCCATTGCCTGGAAAAGATAAATTGTGCCAATAGAAGATGCACCAAGATAAATAATGCACAATAGACTATTGAACTGTCTAACTGCTAACCCCCATTTCCATGCATTAAAGCCAGAGTTATTAAAGGAGAACTCCGGGCAATTTTTAAGTTAATTTTGATCGTTATATCTTTGTGAGTACTGTCAATAGAAAAAAAAAACGAACCGGATAGGTAATTGCAACACGGAGCTGTTCCCGCAAATGCCCAGAGCTCCCCCTCAGCTAAAACGGCAGTTATGGGGGCATATACATAAAGAGTGTCTTTGTACCTCTTAACAGACACAAAAATGCAATTAAAATGTCTGTCCAACATGAACAGGGCCCTTACATGTGAACAAGATGCGTTTAGCAACTTAGCCATTGTTTAAATTCACCTAAATAGTGTTTTAGAGTTAGACGACTAGCTGTAGTCTCGCGCTGAAGTCCCATGGGAACTCAGTTGTAGCCAAAGGTAAATAGCAGTGTAGTAAAGAAGAAATGGTTCGCGTTTGTGCCGTGCAAAGATGACAACAAAGACACAACACAGCGCCCAAATGGAAGGATAAATAAAGTTTACATTACCTCCACAGTGGTTGCACACGTCTTCGTCCATGGAATCGCTTTTTTCTTCAACCGACCCCGCTTTGTTGTGTCTGTGTAGTCATCCTTGTCAAGGTGTTCGCTGCAAATGCGGTAATCTTTAGCGCCCTCACATGTGAACAAGATGCATTTAGCAACTTAACCATTGTTTAAATTCACCTAAATAGTGTTTTAGACGGCTAGCTGTAGTCTCGCGCTGAACTCCCGTGGGAACTCAGTTGTAGCCAAAGGTAAATAGTGATGGGAAGTCTGGTTCTTTTCCGCGAGCCGGTTCTTTCGGACAGTTCGTTTCAATGAACCGGTTCAAGAAATGGTTTGCGTTTGTGCTGCTCCGAATTATGGCAACAGAATGCGAAAATAAAACAACTTATTTTCATCGTCTTACTTTCCATGACCTAGAGATTCTGCAGTTGTGTCTAGTTGTACTTCAACTTGATGTGCAAACTCCCATAAAAGTACTACGCGCTAAAGATTACCGCATTTGCAGCGAACACTTTGACAAGGATGACTACAGACACAACACAGCGGGGCCGGTTGAACAAAAAAGCAATTCCATGGACGAAGACGTGTGCAACCACTGTGGAGGTAATGTAAACTTTATTTATCCTTCCATTTGGGCGCTGTGTTGTGTCTGTGTTGTCATCCTTGTACGGCACAAACGCGCACCATTTCTTCTTCACACACTGCTATTTACCTTTGGCTACAACTGAGTTCCCATGGGACTTCAGCGCGAGACTAAAGCTAGTCGTCTAACTCTAAAACACTATTTAGGTGAATTTAAACAATGGCTAAGTTGCTAAACGCATCTTGTTCACATGTAAGGGCCCTGTTCATGTTGGACAGACATTTTAATTGCATTTTTTGTCTGTTGAGAGGCACAAAGACACTCTTTATGTATGCCCCCATTACTGCCGTTTTAGCTGAGGGGGAGCTCAGGGCATTTGCGGGAACAGCTCCGTGTTGCAAGCACCAATCCGGTTCTTTTTTTTTTTTCTATAGACAGTACTCACAAAGGTATAACGATCAAGATTAACTTAAAAATTGCCCGGAGTTCTCCTTTAAGTCCAAATTAAAATAAACTTTATTGGCATTAAATATCTCAGTATTTCTTGTCCATGCAATACAGTGACAAACAGGAATTGTTACATTTCCCACCTGATGGAAAGTTACCTGTTGTGGTTGAATTTTTGACTATTGGTTCTTTTAAATAACATCCTCTTACAAGGCTACATATTTGATATTGAATCTGTCTATTACAAACAGTACTTTGTATTGTGGTGAATCTCAACTGTTGTCACTCAGTTCTTTTAGATTATCCAGATTTTAAGAAAATGGCAACATCACCACTAGCGCATACAATAATGACAACTTAAAGGGATAGTTCACCCAAAAATAAAAATTGTCATAATTTACTCACCCTCAAAGTTGTTCCAAACCTGTATGAGTTTCTTTCTTCTGCTGAACACAAAAGAAGATATATTAAAGAATGCTGGTGGTATACAGACCCATTGATACGCACCAATTATATAAGCACCCATTGACTTCCATTGTAGGAAAAAGAAAATACAATGGAAGTCAATGGGTGCTTCAACAAATATCTTCCTTTGTGTTCAGCAGAAGAAAGAAACTCATAAAGGTTTGGAACAACCTGAAGGTGAGTAAACAATGACAAAATTGCCAGACTTTGGCCAGATAATGGACATTTGTATTTTCCATTAAAATATGTATACATATCTAACTAGGTTTTAGCATTATGCCTTTAATATTATTAAAATGTGCTGGTGCATTGACTCAGCTGCATATTTAGTCTGTCTGTTCAATGAATTGCATAAACTTGGTTAGTTATTATTATTTAGGCCCTTGTAAATAGAGGGCTAGAAAATCAGCAATGCTTGATCAACTGGACCACAGTTTAGAATTATTATTATTTTTAATTTTATTTTTAAATTCCTGTGAGTCATACCGCTCTCTCTTGTCTCTCTCCCTTACTCAGTGTGGGAAGCTGCTGGACATGAAGTCCAGGCAGACGGCCCGTATGAAAGTTCCGGACCAGAGCCATAGAATGGGCACAAAAAGTCCCGCAATCAGGCAAAGATTTTTGACAATAGTGCCCTGCTGGTAATAAACATTTTGTCTTTCTCTTTTGGTCAGGCATTTCAGGTTCCTGTCAACATTACAGAAATATAGAATTGTATTTACATTGTGCAAGGAAGCAGCAACTATGGTAATGTCATGCAGTTATGTGTCATGATGTCATCAACCCAACTGCATTTGCAATATTTCAGATAATAATGAGCTAGTCCATATATAAATATTAAAACAGTACACAGAATTTAGCCCTGCCTACAACTTGTATTCATTCAGCCCCAGTATCCAAGGCCACTTTATACTAAGAGGTTTTCCTTTTGGTTTACTGGACTGTAAAAATAAACTGTGAAATGCATGGCAGCACAGGGTGCCAAACGGTTACCATTAATGAAAATATTGGTTAAAGATTGTTAAAAAAGAAATGGTCAATGACTGGCAGAAGCGTTTGCCAAACAAAAACTGTTAAATTATATTAAAAATATCCTAATTCATAAGTGTTTTACAAAAAACAGTTATTTTACAGGTAGTTCCAAGATGATTATTGTGAAACATTCTCTATAAAATGTAAATCTCTTGCAGTTAACAATTAGCTAGCAACAGCACACAAGAGTGAGCTGATATAACGATCATTCCATCAGCAACTACAGGACAAATCAGTTATTTCCTGTAAAATTTTGATTTTTTTAATTATTTTTTTTACAGTGTGGTCGTGCAGTAGAGTAGGTTAAGTCACTTGCTGATGCAGGGGCAGTACATATTTTTGTAGAGAGAAAGTTTGATTTCTTACAGGAAAAGATACATTTGCATATGCCTCAGTTACTCCAGAAAAGACATTCACTCTTATAAAAACCCATACTAACTTTTTTAAAGACAGCTTGTATGTGTACAATAATAATAATGTCTTCCTAGCCTTTGTAACCCTGTCTTAGAAATCTCTGTGTGTTTGCTTATTGTTTTTCTATGTTAGGGTGGAGAAACTGAAGGCCCTTGGGTACTTTCCCCTCCTGCTGTGGGGAAAGTACAGACCACAAAACAAAAAGTGGATGGCCCAGCTCCAGTGCCCCTTTGAGCTGCCAGTGGTAGCGCATGCGGTGCTGGAGAAGATATTGTGCCTATTTGAAGGTTTGTTAGAAGGTAGGTCACATCACAACATCAGTACATTCATGACTCTCTATTAAGATTGATCCTGTATTGTATACCTATCCAGTTGGATCAGTTTTAAATGTCAGTACAGAGAAATTTTCACACAATCTAGATTGCTGGTGGTGGCTAATTTTGTTCTACTTATCTTTTGTCTTAAACTTTTTATATTTCTTTGGTTACTCGCATTTTGAACCACATACTGCATCTTAAATGTCTTTTTTTATCACAGCATGTGATCTTGAAAGAGAGGAGGTGGGGCAGCAAGAGAGGACAGGGGAAGATGAGGCAGAAAGAGAAATAGATGATGAAGACCAGAGAGGACATGGGGGGCAACATGCAATAGGAGAGACTGAGAGGAGGGACATGCAGGAGATGGAGATAGAGGCACAGGAAAACAGAGTAGAGAGTGAAGAGAGTGAAGAGAGGAGAGATAGAGGTACAGGAAGACAGAGTAGAGAGTGAGAGAGTGAAGAGAGGAGAGATAGAGGTACAGGAAAACAGAGTAGAGAGTGAGAGAGTGAAGAGAGGAGAGATAGAGGTACAGGAAGACATAGTAGAGAGTGAGAGAGTGAAGAGAGGAGAGATAGAGGTACAGGACGACAGAGTAGAGAGTGAGAGAGTGAAGAGAGGAGAGATAGAGGTACAGGAAGACAGAGTAGAGAGTGAGAGAGTGAAGAGAGGAGAGATAGAGGTACAGGAAGACAGAGTAGAGAGTGAGAGAGGAGAGATAGAGGCACAGGAAGACAGAGTAGAGAGTGAGAGAGTGAAGAGAGGAGAGATAGAGGTACAGGAAGACAGAGTAGAGAGTGAGAGAGGAGAGATAGAGGTACAGGAAGACAGAGTAGAGAGTGAGAGAAGAGAGATAGAGGCACAGGAAGACAGAGTAGAGAGTGAGAGAGTGAAGAGAGGAGAGATTGAGGCACGGGAAGACAGAGTAGAGAGTGAGAGAGTGAAGAGAGGAGAGATAAAGGTACAGGAAGACAGAGTAGAGAGTGAGAGATGAGAGATGGAGGCACAGGAAGACAGAGTAGAGAGTTAGAGAGTGAAGAGAGGAGAGATAGAGGTACAGGAAGAGAGAGTGAGAGAGGAGAGATAGAGGCACAGGAAGACAGAGTAGAGAGTGAGAGAGTGAAAAGAGGAGAGATAGAGGTACAGGAAGACAGAGTAGAGAGTGAGAGAGGAGAGATAGAGGCACAGGAAGACAGAGTAGAGAGTGAGAGAAGAGAGATAGAGGCACAGGAAGACAGAGTAGAGAGTGAGAGAGTGAAGAGAGGAGAGATAAAGGTACAGGAAGACAGAGTAGAGAGTGAGAGAGGAGAGATGGAGGCACAGGAAGACAGAGTAGAGAGTTAGAGAGTGAAGAGAGGAGAGATAGAGGTACAGGAAGAGAGAGTGAGAGAGGAGAGATAGAGGCACAGGAAGACAGAGTAGAGAGTGAGAGAGTGAAAAGAGGAGAGATAGAGGTACAGGAAGACAGAGTAGAGAGTGAGAGAGGAGAGATAGAGGCACAGGAAGACAGAGTAGAGAGTGAGAGAGTGAAGAGAGGAGAGATAGAGGTACAGGAAGAGAGAGTGAGAGAGGAGAGATAGAGGTACAGGAAGACAGAGTAGAGAGTGAGAGAGGAGAGATAGAGGCACAGGAAGACAGAGTAGAGAGTGAGAGAGTGAAGAAAGGAGAGATAGAGGTACAGGAAGACAGAGTAGAGAGTGAGAGAGGAGAGGTAGAGGTACAGGAAGACAGAGTAGAGAGTGAGAGAGGAGAGATAGAGGTACAGGAAGACAGAGTAGAGAGTGAGAGAGGAGAGATAGAGGCACAGGAAGACAGAGTAGAGAGTGAGAGAGTGAAGAGAGTAGAGATAGAGGTACAGGAAGACAGAGTAGAGAGTGAGAGAGGAGAGATAGAGGGACAGGAAGACAGAGTAGAGAGTGAGAGAGTGAAGAGAGGAGAGATAGAGGTACAGGAAGACAGAGTAGAGAGTGAGAGAGGAGAGATAGAGGTACACAGAGGTGTCAAGTAACGAAGTACAAATACTTCGTTTCCTTACTTAAGTAGAAATCTATACTTTACTTGAGTAATTTTTTTCCAGCCGACTTTTTACTTCTACTCCTTACATTTTCACGCAATTATCTGTACTTTCTACTCCTTACATTTTAAAAATAGCCTTGTTACTACCATTTCATTTCGGCTTGTTTTCATTCCGGCTTGTCATTGTTCAAAAAATGGCCAATTACACAAACATTTAATAGATCTGAGTCCCGCCTCCTGAACATCGCTAAACTGATTGGCTTTGTGTTTTCTTTCTTACTTTTGAGAGGCTGTTACATTTGGTTGTGCGAAGCGGCAAAACTCATCCGAAGGAATTAAGAAACCTAGATGCGGTAAGTGAGGGAGAAATCAACAGTTCTCTGCTCAAGAATACGGGGCAAATCGCGTCAAATATTGATTTGGCGACAGCCGTTTTTACAATATACTGTAAGACAATCGCGGGATAAGTGGCAAACATAATCGAGAGTGTGTGTGTGTGTGTGTGTGTGTGTGTGTGTGTGTGTGTGTGTGAGAGAGAGAGAGAGAGAGAGAGAGTGTGTGTGTGTGTGTACTTAGGTAAAGTTGGTTCTCTTACAAGAGTATCTCTCGTACTGCGTAATATCTTACGCTATGGGGAAATCCATTTTCCATGAGATATTGAAGCCAAAAATTATCCTTAATTTTGAATTAATGTAAAACGCTGTGCGGCAGCAAGCAGACATAGGCAAGACGGCTTGCGTGCCTATTGGCTGCCCTACGGCAACAGCAGCAGCCTATCGAGAGAGGCCCTGCATGACACCATGTCCAATGGGGGCATTTCGCGCCCATTTCGTCACGTCCCGCCAGAAAGGGCGTGGCCTCGTCCTTATAATATAGCTCGATTAGGCTGATACTGATTTTCATCTCTTCAGCGAAGCTCAGGCATCGCTGGATCCAGAGTGAGAAGCCGCGCCGTCGACACAAGCCTTCTGCGGGACGAGCCCTTGGACCTGAAGCCGCAGGCCTCACCTCGCCGCCTTCAGTCGCCGTACCTGCTACGCTTTCCGGCGTATATATCCTTTACCTCTGCTGAGAGTGTCTGTTCGCCGTTGCAACTCACACTTCTCTATAACTCCTAAAAGAGCTAGCGTCTTTTTCAAGATGCCTTCTTCCTGTTGCTCGTGCCGAGCCCAACTCAGCGACGGGGGCCATGTGATCTGCGTTTCCTGCCTGGGTGAAGATCATGCGGCTCTCGTGCTCGCTGACGGCGGATGCCCTCATTGCGAGCTGATGCCTATGGTGACCCTGAGGACTTGCCTGGCATCCTTCTCGGAGCCCGCACTTCTGCCCGCTGTGGTGCCGCGCCGTAAGAAGCGCCGTGCTCAGTGCGCCCCCGAGCTCTCTCCTGCCCGCCAAAGCTCGCCGGTTCGCCCGCCAGCTTCGCCGGCATCGCTCGAGTCGCTCACCGATGGACAGCAGAATTGAAATCAAGCCCGAGGTCTCAAAGCCTTCCTAGCCTCCCTAGGAAAGCGACGGTGTTCAAATCTCGCTGCGGCCGGATTTTCACCGAAACTTCTCGCTCGTTCAGTTCCAAACAATGCGACTGTCCCAGCGTACTTCAGTAAGGCCGGTTCCACAGCCCGCTTGCCTGCACACAAAAGCTGTTTTTACGGCTACCCAGATACATCCAATAAAGAGTGTATTTTTGACGCTGTGAGTTGGCGCTGATATAGCAGCCTCGGTAACACCTTATTACCAAAGCAAATTCCTTGTATGTGCACAACACTACTTGGCAATAAAATTGTTTCTGATTCTGATTCTGATTTTCTGGTGTTCCGGCCACGGCCGATGGTGTTATGAGTGTTGTAAGAATACCCACGTCTCAGTGCCCATTCCCACACGCAGACACATCCCGCCACAATACAGGGCTAGCACAAATAAAATCGACTCATGTCGATTGTGCAATAAATGTAGTGAACGTGCCCACGACACAGTGCCCACAAACACTACACGAAGCATGTCCCACAGTTTCTGTAAAAACGAAACCAACACACATTCAGTCGGCGCGAGCCGACAGTGTTCTCAGTGCAGTGAGTGTGCCCGCTGTCCCGCGCCCACATTCCCTCACAGACATGCCGAACCCCACGGGGCTCGTCCCGCTCGCCTTCTCTCCACAACCTGTCAGAGAGAAGCTGAGCGCGGTCGGGCCGCCCGCTGTGATCAGCGCACCCCCCTCGTCGCACACTGCAAACACAGTGTTTATTTCTCAGCACACCGGAGCTCTCCGGCCGCCGTTATACCGCGGCCAGAGCCCAGATTTCATTCTACCTCTAGCTATTCACGCAGATGCATGGGCGAAGCTTCCCGGGGTATCAGAATGGGTGCTGAATACTATAAAAAGAGGCTATTCGCTGCAGTTCGCTCGACGCCCTCGCCGTTGCACGGCGCGAGTCGAAATGACGGTACAAAACGAAGTATCTCATCTACTTCGAGCCGAGATAGCAAAACTACTGAGCAAAGGGGCTATAGAACCTTTATCTCAGGCTCAGAGCGAAGGGGGTCTATACAGCAGATATTTTCTGGTACCGAAAAAAGACGGGGGTCTCTTTCTGGGAACAGTACTGGACTCGCTATCCATGACAGCGCGTCTGTCAACGGAGCGCGGACTGGACATTCAGCGCGCCGCGAAATCCTTCCGCCATGGCTCGATAGTCCCGCTCAAAAGGTTTCAGAAAATGCTGGGCCTCATGGCCTCAGCAGCTTCAGTACTCCAGCTGGGTCTGCTTCGCATGCGCCCACTGCAGTCATGGCTGAGAGCGCGAGTTCCGCCCCGGGCATGGACCGCTGGTCGGTTTCGCCTCCGGGTCGATCTAAAATGCGTTTCAGCTTTGGAACCTTGGAAAATAACCGACTGGTATCAGTCAGGTGTGAGTCTGGGGACTCCCTCGAGTGTGATGGTGGTGTCCACGGACGCCTCCACCTCGGGATAGGGAGCGCTGCTCGAGGGCAGACCGTTCTTTGGCCAGTGGTCAGAACGGGAAAAGCTCCTACATATAAAATGTCTGGAAATGATGGCAGTCGACAACGCGCTACGGCGCTTCTGTCCCCGGATAAAAGGTCACCACGTCTTGGTCCGGTCGGACAACATGTCAGTGGTGGCATACATAAATCACTAGAAGAAGAAGAAGAAGAAGTTTTATTTATATAGCGCCTTTCCAAAGCTCAAGGTCGCTTTACATGGTACCTTTATAATACATTTAACACTGACGCACAACTTTACAATCACAAAGGACACATATAATCACATTTAGGCAAAGTACATGTTAAACAGATATGTTTTTAACTGTGTCTTGAAAGCAGTCACTGATGAGATATTTCGAAGTGAAAGGGGCAGTGAATTCCATAATGTTGGCGCATTAACACTGAATGACCTTCCACCTACTGTAGATAATCGAAAACGAGGGATGGACAGTAAACCAAGTTCAGTTGATCTGAGAGAGCGTGCAGGACGGTAGGTGAAAAGTAGATCAGACAAATATGGGGGTGCAAGACCGTTTAATGCCTTATATGTTAAAAGCAATACCTTAAAGTGGATACGTGATGAAACGGGTAACCAGTGAAGGTCATGAAGCACCGGAGTGATGTGAGCAGAACGCCTGGTGGAGGTGAGAACTCTTGCTGCTGAGTTTTGGACGTACTGCAATCTTGCAATACGTTTTTTGGGAAGGCCAAGAAAGCTCCCACTAGGGCGGCATCAGGTCCCGAAACCTTTACAGGCCAACGGAACGCCTCCTGGTCTGGGCTCAGCACAATCTGCTCTCACTGAGAGCAGCGCATGTGCCTGGTCACCTGAATCTGGGACCAGACAGACTGTCCAGAAACAATGTCCCAGCAGGGGAATGGTCGCTGCACCCGCAGACGATCCGACTGCTGTGGGAGACATTCGGCAGAGCGCGGGTGGACCTGTTCGCGTCCCACGAAAACGCTCAATGTCCGAAATATTTCTCCAAAAGCAAGGATGCGCTGGCCCACGTCTGGCGCCGCTGTCTCCTCTATGCTTTTCCCCCTGTCTCGCTCCTGCCTCAAGTGCTGGAACGAATCAGGAAAAACAGATGCCCAGTGCTGCTTGTGGCTCCGCTCTGGACAAACCAGACTTGGTTCCCTGTCCTGATGCAGCTGACCAGCACTGCCCCGTGGCCAATACAGTTGAGGAAAGACCTCCTCTCTCAGGCCAAGGGCTCGATTTGGCATCCTCGCCTGGAATTATGGTCCCTACATGCATGGGCCATCAACGGGTACCCGCTAACCTCCCGGAGGGAGTGTTAAACACGATCACGCAGGCAAGGGCCCCGTCTACTAGACGGCTCTATTCCTCGAAATGGTCTGTGTTCTCTGCCTGGTGTCAAGCTCAGGGCTTTTCACCCGCAGACTGCAGGGTCACGGAAGTACTCTCCTTCCGTCAAGAGCTGCTGGATAAGGGTAGGACCCCATCCACGCTCAAAGTGTACGTGGCGGCCATAGCAGCGTTTGCAAAACCTGTGTCTGGCCAGTCACTGGGGAAAAACGACCTAGTCGTGCGATTCCTCAGGGGAGCTCGGAGGCTGAACCCTCCTAGACCTCCTTCAGTCCTGGTGTGGGACCTTTCTACAGTTTTGGAAGCCATGAAAGGTGCCCCGTTCGAGCCAATCCATTTCTCAGACATGAAGCATCTGTCTTTCAAAACGGTGTTTCTTTTGGCTCTCGCTTCAGTGAAGCGCATAGGGGACTTACAAGCGCTTTCAGTAAGCGTGTCATGTATGGAGTTTGGGCCTAATGACTCAAAAGTCATACTCAAACCAAGGCACGGGTACGTGCCCAAATCCCTCAACACACCGTTCAGGGCCCAGGTTATTTCCCTGTGCGCCCTCCCGGTTCATGATGAGGAGAAGGATGCAAGTCTCCTTTGCCCCGTCAGGGCACTGAGAGCTTATGTGTCCCGCTCATCTGTCTTCAGACAGACCAAGCAGCTCTTCGTTTTGTTTGGCGGACGCTCCAAGGGACTGGCCGCATCAAAACAGAGCCTATCCAGATGGATAGTCGACGCCATAGCGCTGGCTTACACTTCTAAGGGCCTGCAGTGTCCTTTGGGTGTCAGAGTGCACTCCACGAGAGGTGTGGCCTCGTCGTGGGCGTGGTATAGTGGGATTACCCTACAAGATATCTGTACGGCCGCGGGCTGGGCCTCGCCGTCTACATTTATAAGGTTTTATAACCTAGAGGTTCCCGCCTTACAAGCCAAGCTTCTGTCTTGTTGCTTGTGCATTGCTCACTGATCGATAGAACAGCTCCATGGGTGTGAATAAACCCATACAGTCATGGTCAGAATTAATGGCACCCCTGGTAAATATGATAAAAACTGGCTGTAAAAAAATAAATCTGCATTGTTTATCCTGTTGATCTTTCATTCAAAAAATTGCCAAAAATCTAACCTTTCATTGAAGAATTGAAAGTGGAGGGGAAATCACATTATGAAATAAATGTTTTTCTCCAAAACATGTTGGCCACAATTATTGGTACCCTTTTATTAAATACTTTTTGCAATCTCCTTTTTTTAAGATAACAGCTCTGAGTTTTCTCCTATAATTTCTGATGAGTTTGGAGAACACCTGACAGGAGATCAGAGACCATTCCTCCATACACAATCTCTCCAGATCCTGTAGATTCCCAGATCCATGTTGGTGCTTCTCCTCTTCAGTTCACTCAACTCATGAGGTCAGGGACTGGGACGGTCATGGCAGAAGCTTCATTTTGTGCTCTGTAACACATTTTTGTGTTGATTTTGGTATTTGTTTTGGATCGTTGTCCAGATGGAAGACCAAACATGGCCCATTATAAGATTTCTTGCAGAAGCCGTCAGGTTTTGATTTTTTATCTGTTGATATTTGATAGAATCCACGATGCCATGTATCTGAACAAGAAGTCCAGGACCTTCAGCAGAAAAATATGCCCACAACATTAAAGATCCAACGGTACATTAAATTGTACACATGGGGTACTTTTTATCCTTGTGTGCACCAAACCCATCTAGCGTGTTTGCTGCCAAAAAGCTCTTTTTTTTGTTTCATCTGACCACAGAACCCTGTGCCGTTTAAAGTTCCAGTCATTCTGACAACTGAATATGCTGGAGTTTGTTTTTGGATGAGCGAGGAGGATTTTTCTTGAAACCCCCCCAAACAACATGTGGTGATGTAGGGGTTGTTTGATTTTTTTTAAAATAGGCTTTCTGACCCCAAGACTCAAGTAATCTCTGCAATTCTCCATCTGTGATCCTTGAAGAGTCTCTGGCCACTCAAACTCTCCTCCTCACCGTGCATTAAGGCAATATAGACACACGTCCTCTTCCTGGCAGATTCATATCATCTTTAGTTGATTGGAACTTCTTAGTTATTGCCCTGATGGTCAAAATGGGGATTTTCAATTCTTTAGCTATTTTCTTACAGCCACTTTCTATTTTGTGATGCTCAACAATCTTTTGATGCACATCAGAACTATATTCTTTGGTTTTACTCATTGTGATGGATGAATAAGGGAATTTGGCCTTTATGTTTCCTCATATTTAAACTCCTGTGAAACAAGAAGTCATAGCTAGACAGTTTCATGTTCCTAGTCACCCTGGTGTGCTAAAAAAAGGTAAACATTAATGGGAATATACTTCAGAGATATTTTACTCGTAAAAAATTGTAGGGGTACCAATAATTGTGGCCAACGTGTTTTGGAGAAAAACATTTATTTCATAATGTGATCCCCCCCCCATTTTTTACAGCCAGTTTTGACTCAGCCAGACGTTCACCCTGTCTGCGTGAAACACTGTTAACATAATCAGCTCCTGTAGGATGGTATTTTCATGGGGAATGATGCTTGCAGCCTCTCTTCTCCGACTCTCTGTGAGTCTATGGTGATTGTGCACTATATGAGCCCCGGGCTACTGCCCTTGGGACTTTGGTGTTGGATCCCAGTACGCACGGCGTGTTACAGTGTGTTCCTCATAGCGTAAGATATTACACAGTACGAGAGATACTCTCGTAAGAGAACGTACTCGGTTACCAATGTAACCTCAGTTCTCTCTAGAGAGGGAACGAGTACTGTGTATCTTGCCGTGCATACAACAGCTCTGGTTCGCTTCGGCGATAAAAACCAGTTGTATTAGGCTAATCGAGCTATATTTATAGGACGAGGCCACGCCCTTTCTGGCGGGACGTGACGAAATGGGTGCGAAATGCCCCCATTGGACATGGTGTCACGCAGGGCCTCTCTCGATAGGCTGCTGCTGTTGCCGCAGGGCAGCCAATAGGCACGCAAGCCGTCTTGCCTATGTCTGCTTGCTGCTTCACAGCGTTTTACATTAATTCAAAATTAAGGATAATTTTTGGCTTCAATATCTCGTGGAAAAGAGGTTTCCCCATAGCGTAAGATATTACGCAGTACTCGTTCCCTCTCTAGAGAGAACCGAGGTTACGTTAGTAACCGAGTACGTTTTATATTCGCAAATTCGCACATTCGCGTTAAAGAACTTTTTCAATTAAATAGTCAATAAAGTTATTTTTTTTTTCAGATTCGAAGCAGCTACATGATATTGACAACAAAGATTGTGAACTACAACATTTTCTACAATCGATCAAAATGGGCAAGTATACTTTTAATGCATACATACTTTAGAGAATATTCAATGTGTGGTAGTGTGGTAACCAAGATAGGGACCGTCTAAAAAGTTAATATTGTTTTTCATCGTGTGCAAACAGACAACTACATTTTAGCCAACTGCAGATGTACTGGCAAATATCTCTCACATTATGTGTTCTGATGCTATAGAATGTCCTTTAGCAACAAAACCTGCATTATAATGATAGTGTTTAAAAAGGTGTTTATGAAATAATAATTCATTCTACAACTTCATTTTACAACCGTTTATATTTATTTACTTATTTATTTGAGAAAAAAAAATGAAAAAGAACTGTGTAAGTGTGGTGGTTTTAATGATGACATATGATTTATTTCAAAAGGTTTTGAAAAGCATCGAGACGATGTCACAGTGTCTGGTTGTGTTTCCCTGGGTTGTCACTAGAAGTCCTCGTTCTCACGGTGTCTTTTACATTTGACTTCATTTCCCAGCATTCTGTCTGTCACTCATCAGTTCATTGCACTCAGCTGTTTCCCATCACCTTGTTAGATCTGTGTGTATATATTCCCCATAGACATCATATAGAGACTAGATGCCCTATTGCCCGCTGTGGCGCAAGAAATGCGGCCACCATCTTAAACGGGTCATACTCCTATTTGCGTTGCATAGCAGCAGTAGATGCCAGAGCACTGTGCAGCATATTCCTGCTCAAATCGGCGGACCATCACTCGGGGATTACTTAACACAAGTAAGATTTAACATTTAACATTACCGTACTATTAGTTGTATTTTGTGAACAAAATATTCAATGTGTCCTGTATCGTAGCTACGTGTATGACCTTTGCAGCAAAAAAACCAGCGTGAAAATCAGTTTGGTATTCAGTGAGATATGATTAATTAAATGCGCTGACAGCTCATTGCATCTGCCAAACAGATTACACTGAGCGGAGCGGGTGACCTGTTTAAGATGGCGGCCCCGCGGCTCGTCCGCGCCAGTAGGCAGTAGCGGTCGATAGGGCGTCTATCTATATGATGTCTATGATATTCCCTGTCTGTGTTAGTATTTGTCACTGAGTCGTTGTTATTTGTCACACCACCTTGTAGTCTGCCTGTTTCTGTTTTGTGCTGTCTTGGATTGGTATTATGGACTTTGACCCCCTGCCTGAACTGTTGTGAGTACGGAGTATCCAAATAAATTACTGCTTTTGGAACTTACCTGTTTGTGTGTGTGTGTACCGTGACAGACGACTGTTACAAAGCAAGTTGGATCATCTGTCTGGACCCTACAGAACATACTACAGCCCATGTCTTGCTGTTTTATTCACCTCTGTTTTTATCTGTGATAAAGACTGTGTAACAGTGTTCTCCAGGTGTTGAATAAAAATAATGTCTAAACTCTTGTATCACATCTGTGTTTAACATGGAACTCTAACAATAACACAATTCATGTACATTGATTGATGTTTACAGTCCTGCAGAAATATTACTGTCCATACTGAATCCATCAGATTATTGATAAGTACTCAGAAAACATGACCGCAAACATGTTTATTTTGGGTGTGGATTTTGGAATAAACTGCTGCTTCAATGTATATATGAGTGATTATAATCAAGGTTTTCTTTCTAAATATTACATGAGTTAATACTTTACTTTGTTATAGAAGTTACCAGTGTGATTACGGAAATGTTCTTTTGATGTATTCTCTAATGTCCGTATTTGATATCTGAATGCAGTAACAGTACTTGCTCATTTAGGCTTCCAGAAATGAAATATGGAAATCTGTTTTGTTAAGAAAGGCCTTCAACATGTGTCAATACATACATCTGGGAGTCACAGGGGTCATTGAAGTCTATCGTTTAAGGGAACTTTTCTCAGTTAAAGCCTTACTTTCCAGTTAGACTGAAGTGTAGCTCTTCTTGAGAGAAAGAACGCATAATCCTGATGTTTTGAGAATACTCTCCTGTTTATAGTTAGAGCCTGGCCAAATCCAACCGTGGAAAAGCTATGTGTCAGTGTGTGTGTTAGTCTTCTTGGTTACAGGTTAAGAAACCACTGGCATTATTGGAGATTGACTGAGTGTTGTTCGGGACATGCTGGCGCCCAGCAACCCAAATCTGCGACCTGGAAGATCACGACGTGCCTAACTTCCGGGTTCGAGTTTCAGCTGCATAATCGATGGAGATATGCTTCAGTTTATCTGTATATGTGTGGAAAATTGTTTAGATTTTATGAGTACTTAGCCAATCAGAAGTAGCTAACCTGTAAGCAATGATGTAATCAATGCCCTTGGAAATGGTAGAACTGCTGTGATCTTTGTAATGGTAAGGGGGGCGGCCTACGAACTCCTGTGTGAGTCAGTCTTGAAGCTGACTTCTGCTGATGAAACTGCAAACTATCTTCAGTAAATCTTTTCTTTAATTTATTATAATTCTGACTCCTGCTCTTCATTCATCATATCTGGTTCTGGGTCTTTGACTGTGCGCCCCTAACAGGTGAACATTTAAAAAAACTAGCAAAACTCCTATGGGGTTCTTCAATGGCACACCTTCCATCAAAAAATATTACATTATCTAAATTTATTTATTACTGTAATGGCTGACAACAGTAACTTCTTTACTTCATGGATGTATTTATAGAGGAATGATTTGCTTTAAAAGAACATTGAAACCATTATAAACAAAGTACAGTTTTGACAATAACTCCCATACTGTACGTACAATTATCAAATGTTTATTTAAAAAATTACTGTATTTCCCCTAAAGTATTTTTTTCGTGTTTCAAAGGGTGTAGTGCTTTCCTAGTGACCTAACTGACTTACTACAGGTGAAATTTTGACAATAACTCCCATACTGTACGTGTCATTGACAAATATGTTTATGAAAAATTAACTGTAAATGACCGTAACTATTTTTCCGCGTTCCAAAGGCTGTAGTACTTTCCCAGTGACCTGACTGACTTACTACAGGTTAAATTTTGACAATACATCCCTTACTGTACGTAAAATATTAAAATATGTTTATGAAAAAAATACTGTAATTCACCTAAAGTATTTTTTCCTGTTCCAAAGACTGTAGTGCTTTCCTTGTGACCACACTGACTTACTACAGGTGAAATCTTGACAATACCTCCCTTACTGTACGTACTATTGACAAATGTTTAAAAAAAATTACTGTAAATCACCTAAAGTATTTTTTCGTGTTCCAAAGACTGTAGTGCTTTCCCAGTGACCACACTGACTTACTACCGTTGACATTTTGACAATATCTCCCTTACTGTACGTACTATTGTCAAATGAGTTTTTCAAAAAAAATACTGTAATTCACCGTAAGTATTTTTTCGTGTTCCAAAGTCCGTGGTGCTTTCCCAATGACCGGACTGACTTACTACAGGTGAAATTTCCAGCATAACTCGGATACTGTACAATTATATATATATATATATATATATATATATATATATATATATATATATATATATATATATATATATATATATATATATATATATATATATATATATATATACATATATTATTACATATGTTTATTACCTATGTTTATGTAATAAACTGTAATATATGAAGATTATTAATCGGCGATCTACTGATATTCCTGCCTTCCTGGATGTTAAATGTTGAAATCTTCTTTGGAATTTCAACCACTGAATTTATGGAAGTGAATTTGTAAAGCGAAATAAAATGGACTGAAAATTGCCTGTCGAGTATTATATATCGAGTATTTTTAAACAGAATGAACATTGGAAGTGAAATCTGAAAGGTGAATATGGATTATTGAATTTTTAATAATGAAGACGTGTGTAAAATGTTTTGAATTGAAATATTCACAGCTTAATTGTATAACCATGTTGAATTTCAGCCAATAAAAATGCAAGCCCTTAAAATACAATGCATTAATTATTTAATTCCATGTAAAGTCAGCTATGTCCAAAGGTTTTGGAAATAAATAATGTGGATATTTTGTTGATAATAAGGAATTGAAGGAAAAAGATATTGTCTGTTTTATAAAGGAAATTATGGGTCAGGGATAATTTGATTGGACAAGTGACTAAAGTTAAACAGAAGCTTTTTAGTAAAAACCCCTTATTATGAATTGAGCTTTTTTTTGTTGTTGTTGTTGAATGGAGGAGACCAAGTCAGATGATTAAGTAAAACATTTTTTTATTTCTTAACAGCAGACAATCAAATAATAAACGAAGAGTAAAATTAATTAATTCATAATCAGGATCAAAAGTTGCATGCATACACATAAATGCATATTGTCTGGTACCCTAAAAGTGTAAGAAAGTTGTTTATCTTAATGTTCATCTTAACACAATACACAATACAGAAGTACTGCACAACATGTCCCTCTTGCAAGATGTTTAGCGAAGATAACATTCGTTTGTCACTTTATTCTCAGACATTCGAGCATTTGTGGTCTGAGACATTTGAGCATTTGTGGTCTGTATGGAAACTTACTGAATTTTTACATCATCTAAATCACAAGTACAAAACTTCACCCTCAAGTTCACAAAAAGTTCAAAAGTTTAGTCAATCAGCTACATTTAAGGCATACAGAAAGAAAAGCATCAAACATAATTATAATTTGAAATGTATGGTAAACACATCAAAATGATAGTAATGAGAAACACATCAACCTGATAGTAATGTTTCTTAGAATATGATTTATTACATTTGGTTAAATTATATTTAAGATCCAGATGATAAAATGATAAAACATTTTAAACAAAATACATACATATTTCTTACAATTGAAACAGACTTTTAGCATGAGCTCCTCTAACTGAATAGCTTACAAACACAAAGTACAAATCCATGGTTCTTCTTCTGCTGGTAGATTCATTTTGAGGCACTGGACATGAAAACACCTCTGGCATAATTCACATTGAACCGGGAAGGAAAATAGGACATGTTGTTAGATGTATTCAGAAACTAAGAAGAAGAAGAAGAAGAAAGACATTTATTTGGGAAAACCCATGTCTTCACTTTCAACAAATAGACAAGAATGGCCTAGTGAATACCCAGAGCTTCTCTTCTTGGTCCCTTTTGCCATTTGTCTTTGTGTCTTTTTGTCCACATACTGAGCAATACTCCTCTCTTGACACTGTAATTATGATAATGTAGATAATTATCCTCCATCACTCTGTCTCTGGAAATAAACTGTTCTTTCAAAATAGTTTACCAATACCTGATGCCTGCAAAATTACTTTGGCCACATTTTTCCTGGTGTGGCACATCTCCTCCTTGCTGGGTGTTATATTGATACTCTCAGGAGTTGCTGGGTGTTATATTGACGCTCTCAGGAGTTGCTGGGTGTTATATTGATGCTCTCAGGAGTTGCTGGTGTTGCATTCCTTTTAATTTTGATGATTATAACTGACAACTAATGAAAACCCCAAAATCAGTATCTCAGAAAATTAGAATATTGTGAAAAGGTTCAATATTGAAGACACCTGGTGCCACACTCTAATCAGCCAATTAACTCAAAACACCTGCAAAGGCCTTTAAATGGTCTCTCAGTCTAGTTATGTAGGCTACACAATCATGGGGAAGACTGCTGACTTGACAGTTGTCCAAAAGACGACCATTGACATCTTGCACAAGGAGGGCAAGACACAAAAGGTCATTGCTAAAGAGGCTGGCTGTTCACAGAGCTATGTGTCCAAGCACATTAATAGAGAGGCAAGGGAAGGAAAAGATGTGGTAGAAATTTTTTTTTACAAGCAATAGGGATAACCGCACCCTGGAGAGGATTGTGAAACAAAACCCATTCAAAAATGTGGGGGAGATTCACAAAGAGTGGACTGCAGCTGGAGTCAGTGCTTCAAGAACCACCACGCACAGACGTATGCAAGACATGGGTTTCAGCTGTCGCATTCCTTGTGTCAAGCCACTCTTGAACAAGACACAGCATCAGAAGCGTCTCACCTGGGCTAAAGACAAAAGGGACTGGACTGCTGCTGAGTGGTCCAAAGTTATGCTCTCTGATGAAAGTAAATTTTGCATTTCTTTTGGAAATCAAGGTCCCAGAGTCTGGAGGAAGAGAGGAGAGGCACAGAATCCACGTTGCTTGCTGCAGTGTAAAGTTTCCACAGTCAGTGATGGTTTGGGGTGCCATGTCATCTGCTGGTGTTGGTCCACTGTGTTTTCTGAAGTCCAAGGTCAACGCAGCCGTCTACCAGGAAGTTTTAGAGCACTATATGCTTCCTGCACCTGACCAACTTTATGGAGATGCAGATTTCATTTTCCAACTGGACTTGGCACCTGCAAACAGTGCCAAAGCTATCAGTACCTGGTTTAAGGACCATGGTATCCCTGTTCTTAATTGGCCAGCAAACTGACCTGGCCTGACCTATAGAAAATCTATGGAGTATTGTGAAGAGGAAGATGCGATACGCCAGACCCAACAATGCAGAAGAGCTGAAGGCCACTATCAGAGCAACCTGGGCTCTCATAACACCTGAGCAGTGCCACAGACTGATCGACTCCATTCAAAAAAATCCTTTTTTTTTTGTATTGGTCTTGAGTAATATTCATTAATATTTTATTTCATTAGTTGTCAGTTTTAATCATCACAATTAAATGAAATAAACATTTGAAATATTTCAGTCTATGTAATGAATGAATATAATATCCAAATTAGATTGTTTCACAGCAGCTTCACAATTGTAACAAATTCAAAATCACCTGAGAAGCAACTTGGCCAACAAGCAAAAAGTGTCTATATTCAGCTCAAGTCAATTCAGTGTTGATTCAGTTAATAACTGTAACATTTATAAATTGTGCAAACATACTGTATATACAGTGTGCAAGAGGACTGATTGCTTTCATAACCACGAAAAAAAATATGATGGAAGGCATCAAGGAGGAGCTGAGAGGACTGAGACTCACGGCTTTGCACAATGGTTTAGTTTTAGACCAGCTGGCGGCATCACAAGCTGGAGTTTGTGTGATAGTGGGAGAAACTGCTGCACATCATTACAGGTAATGATGAGAAAGGCCATATCACTGAAGAAGGGATGAAGAATTTGAGCTTCATGGCTGTCACGACGCACACACAGGGAAACAGTAAATCCAATAGCAGTATGTTTTAATGGGTAATCCGTACACGTAATCCAGTCCAGGCAAGGGTCAAACACCGTATAAGCAATCCAAGAACAAACCAAGAACAAAACAAGAAACGAGCAGAAACAAACCTCAGAAGTGTTGGGACATAAAATAACGACTCCGTGACAAACACTAAAACAGACAGGGTATATATACACACAGAACTAACAAGGTGATGGGAAACAGCTGAGTGCAATGAACTGATGAGTGACAGACAGAATGCTGGGAAATGAAGTCAAATGTGAAAGCCACCGTGAGAACGAGGACCTCTAGTGACAACCCAGGGAAACACAACCAGACACTGTGACAGTGGCAAAGACTGTCAGATTGGGAAACTAATTCATTGTCTTTTGGATGGGGATGGTTTAAAGGTATTTTTACTAATGTGACAAATGTGATGATGATGGTAATTTGGATCATTTGTTCGGTCTCGTTGATCTTGTGTTTGTGGCCCTGTATAATGAAATTGATTAGAAATGCTGTGTCATCTACATTCCAACACCAAACACGTCATAATGATTTGCCTTTCTTAAATCAAAGACCACATGTGTTCCTAAGCCTGTGGAATATGACACTGTAAATGTTTCCAGCGATAGTGGCAGTGAAGATGACACTGAAACTGAATGACCTTTAGGGTGACAAGGTAATGATTAGAAGGATAAGAGCATAGGTTATCTGTGGATAACTGTCGTAAGAGTCATACGTATCGATTACTGTCGTAAGAGTTAAGAAGAAGGGTTTATATTAGCTTGCTTAAATGTAAGAGATGTCTATGTCTCGCAAAAAAATTGCTAATTGCTTTGTTGCCTGAAAAATGATTGTGTGTTTTGAATCAATGTGAATTAACATGCTTGATGTACTGTTGTAATTTAAATACTGTTGCACTGTTGAATGTAAATACTATGTGTGATCAAAATTATTGAGTTCATGTATGCATGTGCTTTACTGAGTTTTTAGTTTCATATTCTGAATTATATTTTGTGCCGACATTAAAAACTGTCATCCCCCATTTTCTGCATAGACATAAAAATGCACTATCCAAACTAAAATGAGTGTAAGGGGGCTTTCACACTGGCAGTTTAGTTCGGAACGGGGCACGGTTCGCATGAAAAATCGCTAATGTGAACGCTGTCATGGGACCCGGGTGCGCACTGGGGTACCGAACCCGAGACTACCTGGAGGAGGTGGTCTGAGTTCGGTTGGTCCCGAACCGTGCCGCGGTTCGCGTGTATGTGAAAGCAACACGGACTCGGGTGCGCACTTGTTCAGGAAGTAAAGTAACCTGCGAATGCGTTTAGCCGATTATGATGTATTTAGTTAAATAAAACACACGTAAGGGATGTAGATTTACCTTGCATACGAGCAAGAGTGAGTCTGCAGTGTATTCGCGCATAGTGTGTGCAATCAGGGCAACAAATTAATGGAAATTCACTGTCTCCTCAAAAGAGTCCATTTGCAAGCAGCGGAAAGACAGCTTATGCGACACACACACACACACACACACACACACACACACACACACACACACACACACACACACACACACACACACACACACACACACAGTAAACCTGTGTTGTTTACTCAGCTATGCATAATAGCACCAAATTAATAAAAAACACAATATATTGACCCACGTCGTGTTTTCTATAATGCGCCGTGCACGTTTCTAATGACGTAAGATGCATGCAAACGCACCAGAGTTCGATAGAATCAAGTTGAGTGTGAAACCAAACCAACGTTGCGGGGGGCGTCGGGAACAATCGCGCTCGGCCTCGGACCGCAGCAAACGAGTCCAGTGTAAAAGCACCCTAATTCATGAATGATTTGGAACACAGACCTAAGGTTGGACTATTTTCAAAAACCCAGTCAGCACAGCCAAGTGGGGCCCACATGGGTTTGACCTGGGCTATCTAAGGCCTCGTTCACACTGCAGGGGCTTAATGCTCAATTCCGATTTTTTGAAAAAATCAGATTTTTTTTCAAGGCCGTTCACATTTCCAATTAAATGCGACCTTTTGTGATCTCCTGTGTGAACGAGAACGTGAAATGATCCAGAAGTGACCCGCATGCGGTAATGAGATAATTAATTGATTGAATAATGATTGAGCATTATTGATGAACACCTGCTGTTAACAAGCAGAATCACTGAAGAAAAGAGAAACACAAGAACTTCTTCCAGTCACAGCCTTAGATGAAATCAACTGAAGATAAAATACACGAAATCTCTCAAGATCTGATTAAACAACTCCACAAACAGTATTACCAGCTTCACTTATTACTAACCAGGTTTACTTTATTTCTGGTAGACGTCTACAGAAGTTCTTAATGACAATGAACAAAGGTGAAGATGTTGATTATTAATTGAAAATAATAGTTTGGTTTGATGTCACCATTGTGGTGATAAGTGTTTGCTTTAGTTGGGCTCTTGACTTTTTAACATTAGTTTTTCTCTGCTCAGTTGTATCTGATTGTTACAACCTGACTCTATCACTCTCGTGATTATTTCTCCCCTTTTTCAGGGGTGTAACATTTTGGAGGCACCGCTGGGATTGCTGTTCAGATGTCCGGTGAACATACTGGTTGCTGAATTCAGAGCCAGCTAAATCCCCCCATAACAACCCAGGCAGGGAAGAAAGTGTTGCTGTTCGAAGGGTCCTGGATCATGGTGGTGAAGTACATGTCAACTGAGGCCATTAAGAGATCATCAGATACAGTAAAGACCATCTGGTTCAGTTTCAAGTCCTGCACGGTAAAAGTTCCTCCTGTCCTGTCACCATGACAACCACCTTGGAAGATGTACAGGGAGAGTTAGTAGGGAAATTGCACACCCTGACCAAGGACAACTTACTAGAGATATGTGATTTTCTTGGCATATCAGGGGAACAGAGAAGAAATGTCCAAGACAAATCCCGCATATCATTGATGACTCTTATTATGATGTTCATTGAAAGAGAGGAATTGGCAGAGGTAGAAGATGACGGCATGTCGGAATGGTTGCTACTCCAAGACAAAATGGCGGAGATGAACAGTGGCATGGATAACAAAACAGAGCAAATGGAAAATGATATAGAAACAACAGGATTACTGAAGATTACTGCAGTCAATGCAATGATCAGTGATTCTCTGCACCAGCCCCAAACCCCTGTCCATCGTCAGGTGAGCATGCAGCCCTCGCCCAGTCAATACTGGCGCAAAGAGTTTAAAATTTCTGGGCAGATAGGTGAACCAGGCCAGAAAGAGAAACTGATTTTTTCCAGCCTTGCCCATCAGATTGAGAATGGACTTAACAGAGGTTATCCTGAGGTAGAGATTGTAGATGCAGTAATCAGGGCTATTTCTCCAGGCTCACAGCTCCGCAGCTACTTGGAAGGTAAACCCCAGCTAACTCTTCCCACACTTCGATGCATCCTGCGTTCCCACTTTCAAGAGAAAAGCGCAACAGAGCTTTACAAACAGCAAATTTCTGAATCACAGCATTGCAAGGAGACCCCTCAAAGCTTCCTGATGCGCGTCTTCGATCTGAGGCAGAAAGTACCGTTTGCGTCCCAGGAGTCAGAATCAGGACTTAAGTATGACCCGGCGCTGGTCCAGCGCATGTGTTTACACACCGTCCTTACAGGTCTCCAGAGTTACAGTATCAGGATAGACATGCAGCCCCTCCTGCTAGATAGTGAAACGTCAGATGAGGTCTTGTTAGAGAAGCTTAACATTGCTGTTGCTAATGAAATAGAAAGACGAAACAAAAAGCGGTTTAATGTCACACAGCCTTCTACAACTGTCAGTGTAGTCCAGTCAGAAGATACGCCATCTGCAAAGTGTTATGTGAAGGAAGTCAAACCGAAGATACCCGCAGAACTATTAACAGAGTTAGCTGAACTTAAGACGGGTGTAGCTTCTCTAAAAGGTCTCAGTGCAGAGATAGCTCAGATTAAGGAGACATTACAGCAGCCTATGTTTCAGTCACAGCCTTATGTTTATGCCCCACCTCCAGTTAGGAGGCCCGATAGGGAACCCCAGCCACCCTTGCCCCAGCAGCATTATTACAGCAACTACCATCAGCCCCAAGCACCATCTGACCCTGCACAGCATCAATATGCACCTAACTGGTATACAAACCGTTCTGCTCAAGCTACAAGGAGGTGTTTTGTCTGTCAGCAGGCCAGAACAGATGAACGCTGCACACACTGCTTCCGATGTGGGAGTGGAGAACATTTTCAAGCTGGATGTAAAATCCGGGGAGTGAGACCAACAAGAGAGTCCCCTTTAAACGGGAAAGGGTTACCGCTGAGGGACGAGTGTTAACCACAGCTATTGAAAAGTCCCAGAAATGTGCAAATTGTGCCAGAGAAGATTCAATGGAGAACCTGAAACAATATTCATCATGTAAAGAGACACTGTATTGTTCCAAAACATGTCAAAACCAACATTGGACCAAACATAAGAAAACATGCACTCACCTGGAAATTGACTCTACCGCTGAAAAGCTTTCCTGCACAGAGGAAAATGCCCACTCTTTATCATCTCTAGCACAGGTTTGCCACCCCCATAAGGTCACCTCCCTAGTCGGTAGACAGTGCCTTGTTGAGTGTCACCTGAATCACCAACACCTCCAAGCTCTATGGGACACAGGCTCTCAGGTTTCAGTCAATGATGAACGATGGAAAGAGGAATCCCTCCCAAATGCAAGGCTGAGGGATGTTTCAGAAATCCTGGACTCACCTGATGAGCTAAGATTGACTGCAGCAAATGGGACTGAAATGCCGTACCTGGGATGGATTGAGACATCTTTTCGGCTAGCCTCTGAAACTGACCAAACAAATGAACTGATCATCCCAGTGCTGGTGATGAAAGGCTGTCACCTATCTCATCCCATCATAGGTTTCAATGTTATCGAGCACATCCTGGCAATGACCGAAAAGACTAAACGGTACAGTACAGTGAGAAAAGCTTTTCCAAGCCTCAAAAGAAACAAGGTGAGCGCTTTCATACAGGCTGTTAGTGCAGAACAGACAGATGAATATGGGGTGAAAATAAAGGAAAAGAAGGCTGCTGTACCAAAACACAGTAGTATTCAGATTGAGTGCCGTGTAGCTTCCCATTCTTTCAAAGAGGACACGACAATGCTTTTTCAGCCAGACCTGAACCCTCAGTGGCCAGATGGACTTGAGTTTTTTGACACATTAGTCAGAGTCAGGAAAAGTGCTTGTCCAGTCATTATGCTTGAAGTCTCTAACCCCACTGACCACGACATTGTCCTGCTAGGACGCACAATAATTGGTACAGTATAAACCATAATGACTGTGTTACCTGCCCAAGTCTTTGAAAAAGCTATCACCTCAGCCACAGTGAATCATACCAGCGTTCAAGCCCCATGTAATTTTAGTGAACAGTGGGATCCACCAGTAGAGTTAAGTCACTTAGCCGAAGAGCAGAGAGAGGTAGTTAGGCAAATGCTTAGAGAAGAGTGTCACTCCTTCTCCAGATCAGACAATGACATTGGCTGCATTGAACGATTGGAAATGACTATTTCTGTAAAGGACTCGGAACCAGTCAATCGCACATACATGTCAGTGCCAAGGCCACTGTATCAGGAGATGAAAGGTTACCTTCATGACCTCATAGCTCAAGGCTGGGTTAGGAAGTCAAAATCTTCATACTCTTCACCGGTTGTGTGCGTCAGGAAAAAGGACGGGACCCTCCGGTTGTGTATAGATTACAGAGAGCTGAACCGAAAGACGCATCCCGACCGCCAGCCAATCCCTCGGGTCCAAGACATCCTAGACAGCTTAGGTGGTAATTCCTGGTTCTCCCTCTTAGATCAGGGAAAAGCATATCACCAGGGGTTTATCTCTGAGGAAAGCAGACCACTGACAGCATTTGTGACCCCGTGGGGACTCTATGAGTGGATACGCATGCCATTCGGTCTCATGAACGCTCCTGCAGCTTTTCAGCGTTGTATGGAGGAATGTCTGGAAGGGCTCTGGGATAATATCTGCATTCCTTATCTTGACGACACACTAGTTTTCAGTAAAACTTTCGACAGCAATGTGAATGATGTACGTAAAGTTTTACAGCGCCTCAGAGAGTATGGCATCAAACTCAAGCCAAGTAAGTGTGACCTCTGTAAACCCCAGGCCCATTATTTGGGAAGGATAGTGTCTGCGGAGGGCAGTACAGTTGACCCAGCTGATTTTGAAGCAGTAAGAACATTGAAAGAAATCAGACCAGAGACAGTGGGCCAGCTCAGAAAAATGCTTGGTTTACTCACTTACTACAGACAGTACATCAAAGACTTTTCTAGGAAGGCCAGCTGTCTGTATGACCTCCTGAAAGCAGATTCATAGAAAGTTTCTGACCACCCACGGAAAACAAAACCAAAGAAAGTAAGTCATGTGGTGCCCTCAAACAAGCCAATCCTGTGGACTGACCAGCACCAACAGGCACTTGAACAGCTGATTGACTGTTTCCTCCACCCACCAGTCTTAGGTTTCCCTGACTTCACTCAGCCATTTATTGTACATACTGATGCATCACACCAAGGCTTGGGAGCAGTTCTTTATCAAAAGCAAGACGGGAAGCTTAGGGTCATTGCTTATGGCTCTCGAACCTTAACAGCAGCTGACTATCACTACCACTCTGGCAAGCTAGAATTCCTAGCTCTAAAATGGGCAATCACTGACAAGTTCCGTGATTATTTATACTATGCTCCGACATTCACTGTGTACAGTGATAATAACCCGCTCAGCTACATTCTGTCTACTGCAAAACTGAACGCAACTACTTCCAGGTGGGTCGCAGAATTGGCTGACTTCCACTTCACAATAAAGTACAGGCCAGGTAGAGAGAACAGTGATGCAGATGCTTTGTCAAGGATGCCACTGGATGTAGAGTCACTGATGAGAGAATGTTCTGAAGAGCTTCCACCAGACACTATTGCCGCCACGATGCAAGCAGTAGAGGTACAGAAAGAGTCTGTTGCAACTTGGTCACTTTTGGCTGCATCTATGTCAGTATCAGTTGAAGGTGAGACAACCGCTGCATCAATCAGCTCGATTCCAAAAGATGAGATAAGAGCAGCACAAGAATCTGATCCGGTCATCCGTCCTGTGCTCGATTTCAAACGGTTTGGTTCCAAACCGCCAGTTAAGGAGCAAAAAGAATCCAGTTCAAAGACAAAATGCCTATTCCAAGAATGGGACAAATTGACAGTAGACAGTGATGGCATTCTGTACAGAATCACTAAAGCCCGCAAGCAGTTAGTTCTACCAGAGCAGTACAAAGGTAAAGTGATGAAAGAGTTACATAATAACATGGGACACCAAGGTACTGACCGCACTGTATCACTAGTACGTGACCGCTCCTTCTGGCCATATATGCTATCTGACATTGAGCACTATGTGACTCAAACTTGTAGCTGTGTCAAACAGAAAAAGCCAAGCCATGAAATAAGCGCTCCTCTGACAAACATTGTGACAACACAGCCATTTGAACTGGTATGCATAGACTTCCTCCATCTTGACAGATGCAAAGGCGGATACGAGTACATCCTCGTTATTGTTGATCATTTTACACGTTTCACGCAAGCCTACTCCACCACGTCAAAGTCAGGGAAAACTGCTGCAAATCTCATCTTCAATGACTTTGCCCTGAAGTTTGGGTTCCCCGTCCGCATCCATCATGACCAAGGTAGAGAGTTTGAAAATCAGTTGTTCCATCAGTTAAAGAAACTCAGTGGCATGGCAGGGTCCAGAACAACACCCTATCACCCGATGGGTAATGGTCAAGTGGAACGTATGAACAGAACTTTGTTGCAAATGTTAAAGACACTGACTGAGACACAAAAGTCAAATTGGAAAGAGTCTCTGCACAAACTAGTTTATGCATATAACTGCACCCGTTGTGAAGTGACCGGCTATTCACCATTTTTTCTTCTGTTTGGGAGATCACCCAGGCTTCCAGTTGATATGCTCTTTGGATTGTGCACAGAGGCAGGTCCCAGTAACCAGCGAGACTACGTGGAGAAATTGAAACAAGGGATGGAGGAAGCATACGCCATTGCAAATGAAAATGCTCAGAAAAATGCTGAAAGAAGTAAAAAGTATTATGACACCAAAGTTAGGAGTGCAGTGCTACAGCCTGGCGAGCGAGTTCTGATTAAAAACCTGACACCAAGAGGAGGACCAGGTAAACTCCGTAACTATTGGGAAGATACAATTCACACAGTAGTGAGACAAATGGGTTCAGACCTGCCGATTTACGCTCCAGAGTCCTGCACAGAAATCTGCTCATGTCCAGTGACCACTTACCTTTTGAGACACAACCAGAGATGACTAACGAGGACAAAAGTAAGAAAAAAAGGAGACATCAGCCTGCATCACAGTCTCTTGACTCTGATGAAGACAGCGGGGATGAATATGACCTTCATCATGAGCCGCTACAGGTCCCCACATACACTGAACCAGCGAGAGAGTCGGAACACAGGCCTCCACCACTGAAAGAGACAGTTGTAGTGCCAGTTCCTGATATGCTACCCGCACAGCTCTTTGTTGTGAAGCAGTTGGAGGGGACAACAACCGTTAAAGACCTACCTGCTGAAGAGATGAATTTGCCTGATGATCGTCCACCAAGGGCCTTTCCTTCATTAACTACTGTTGCTGAACCTGAGGACACTGCTGTTGCTGAACCTGAGGACCCAGCCTATCAGCGGCCACAAAGAGAAAGACACCCTCCAAGACGTATCACCTATGATCAGCTTGGTAGGCCTTCCTTGTACAGTATCCAGCCACAACTGCAATTGTTCTCTGTCTACCCTGCACCAGGACTGGTTCCGTGGTTGCCATCACCACACCAATATTACCTTCAGCCACCCTGCATGTATGGACTTCAGCAATCATAATGATGACAGGTTTTATTTAATTCACAGACTGTTGCAAGAGACAATTTTCAGACTATGCATACAGATCATTGAGCCTGATGGACTGTTGAATTAACAGTATGAGAAAAGACTGCTTATGGACTGTTTATACAGCTGGATAATGCGTTAACTTTATTTGAGCTGTGACCTTTGACCTCTGCTCAAGTACGGACTCACAGAAGATGATTTTCTAGGTCCAGTGCATACGAGACTGTTTAAGATGAATGTTGGTAATGTCGTGACGACATTTATTTTGTCGGGAAGAATGTGACAGTTTATAGAAACACTTGCTGTAATGTAATGGGCAAAAAGGGTTTTAGTCAATTAATAGGATGTGAGGATCTTAAAGTATCTAAGATTAAAAAGACAATGCATCCAGTAGCCTACTAGTAATAGGGATTGAAACAATTCATATAATTTCAATTCATATAATTGTGTTAAAAAGTTCAAATCTGACGTGTACAAAGGGTAAAAATTAATAGAGGAATATGTAAACGTTAGATTGATTAATTAATTTTGCAGTGCCTAATTTATGGGTAAAAAGTGTTAATCTGTGATCGCCAAAGTGATCTTAATCTATGCGGCGTAATCAATTGCTTTTGTCTTCCACCCAAGTTTCCGGGGAAATCGCGGTCTTTTCCTCATAACACTAAAGTTTTCAGTGAGGAAACCTGACTCTATCACTCTCGTGATTATTTCTCCCCTTTTTCAGGTGCGTTGTTGATTATAAAACTGAGTTGAGTATATGTAATGATGATTTAACATGTTAAGAGTGTTGAAGGTGTGTTTTAGTAACAATTTGAGTACGTGAGAGAGTTAAGTTTGCCGAGTTTAAAATGTGCGTGTGAGCGGAGCCCTCGCTCGGTTACAGATAAAAATAGCTTCGTAATGAGAGCAGCCGCCATTTTATGTCAATTGTGAATTAACAGATACCTATATAATATCTATTTTGCTGTGTTATTTGTATTATGTGTTTCAAGCACTTTATCGATATTTTTGGTAAATGTAGTAATGTTTATTGAGCTAAAACTACTTTGTGCTTGATTGACAGCTGTTATATTGGAAAAATGAGTTTATGTTCCAGTGAATTACAGAGTATGCTGTTGTGACTTGAATAAGCCCTATAAAGCTACTATTTTCTGTAGATCTGTAAAATGTATTATTGTTGAAATAACACTAAAGTTTTCAGTGAGGAAACCTGACTCTATCACTCTCGTGATTATTTCTCCCCTTTTTCAGGGGTGTAACATGTGCAACTGACTGTTCAGCAAATGCTTCAAATGTTTATAGAAGCTTTGAATCTGCAGGTCTTGGCAGCACAGCAGAAAGGGCGATCAGACCTCAGGAGGCAGAAAAGCAAGTGTGTCCATCATGATGCACCTTGAAACCTGGTCTGGTACAACTTTTCCACAAATAGCATTGAAGAGCATTAATCTGAGCTGTACAAGACTTGGTGACTTTTCCTAAGTTTGCCACCTGAACATAAACATTGAACATAATTTTTTTTACTCTATTTTACAATGTTAAGTGGGTGAAAAAAAAAAATCCTTAATCCTTCGTGGACAAAAATGGGCACCCATAGTAATGAATGGGAAAAAACTGTAATTCAGAGCATTTTTATTTTTTGTCAAATAAAAATCAATAGATCCAACACAATGCATATCATACATACACACAAATGAAGGGGTGATCCTGTACAACATTCTCAATGTGGCAAACGCACACGCACACGCACACACACACACACACACACACACACACACACACACACACACACACACACACACACACACACACACACACACACACACACACACACAAACAAAGTATTCAATGAGCCTATAACAGAGATGCTTTTTTTTTTCAAATAAAAAGTCACTCACACATACTAAAAAAGAATTGAATTAGCCAATGACTGAACTTTTTTTATGTTCCAATCAACCACCTGTACACACACACACACACACACACACACACACACACACACACACACACACACACAAACACACACACAGCATTCAATGAGCCTATAACAGAGCTGTTTTTTTTTTCAAATAAAAAGTCACTCACACATACAAAAACAATTGAATTGAATAAGCCAATGACTGAACTTTTTTTTTATGTTCAAATCAACCACCTGTCTATGCACACATAAACAAACAAACACACGATCTACTGCTTTGTCTTTTCCTTATAGCATGCTTGGTCATATTTGTCTAAGCATATTTTGGTATCTTTTTATAGTCTCACCTAACACAGATATATATATTTTTTTTTTAAATAAAAATTTATACTTGTGATAAAGTCAAAAACTTAAGAGGTTAAATTCGTTTTAACAGTGGTTTTTAGAGTTCAGCCTATATGCAGCCAATAGCCGCGTTTCCACTGCCGGGCCAGGGCCGAGCCGTGCTAGTGCGTGCCAGGGCCAGTCGCGTTTCCACTGTCACTTCCTTGGCTTGATCGGGGCTTACTCAGGGCCAACGGCCAGGATTTCTGGCCCGTCGAATACCTTGGGCCAAAGCGGGCCAGCTCGGGCTAGAGGCGTGGGCAAGGTAAAAGGCGGAGTTTATCGGTGTTAGGGAAAGTTATGGTCTGCGGCAAAGCCGGCAAGATGCACATTTCACTTTTTTATATCGCGCAAAATAATCGCTGCTCGAAATGGAGAATCGCCTGTACTGGTCTGTCGAAGATACCAAAGCTCTTCTGAGCATTTGGGCAGAAGAAAGGGTACAACGTCAATTTGAGGGCGTGTGAAGAAACGAGGACGTTATAAAATACATCGTTGCTGAATTTTCTAAGCTAAGCATTCAGTGAGCAACGCTTCAAGTTCGGGAAAAAATTAAAAAGTTGCGGGCGCAGTATTGTACAAGGCGATTAAAACGCACAATGGACAAAGCGGAGCTCAGAGAAGAAACTTTTCATGGTTCGACTTGATGGACGGTGTGCTGGGTCACCGTCCCTCTGTTAGTGGCGACTCGCGAGACAAGTCGGGACACTATTGCAGCCACGGCTGGTGAGTTAATATACATGCTATCTTCCTAACTTAAAAAATAAATAAATTCATAATACCCGCTGTAATGGGTTGGGTTATATGACGTTTGATTCAGAAAGGCGTGTTAGCTGCGGGGTTTAGGGCAGCGTTGCGGTGCTAGTGGCCCAGCAGTGGAAACGCAAGCCCGGTGCTTAAGGCCTGAGGCCACTGGCTCGGCTCGGCTCGCTGTTAGCCCTGGCCCGGCCCTGGCCCGACAGTGGAAACGCGGCTATTGAGTACTACAGCCATCTGCTGGCTCTTGAAATTATTTCTTTTTTTGTTAATTTTATACCAACATAAGACACCAGATGTCGCAAAAGTCAACACATTTTTAGGTTTTGGCTCTCAGAACTTACTGGATGAAAGTTTTTTATTTTATCGAAGATAGTGATATGTTGGATCACATCTGAGACCTCTGTGCCCACATTTGTCCACGAACACAGGGCTGCAATGTCGGTAGTGTGTGAGTGCCACTTAGTGGAGATCTTGCATTATTTTTGGAATGTGCTTTTCAAATCAACTGGATTAGTTCTATTATGTTAAAGGGTCACTCCACCCATTTGCATTAAGATTTCCATTGTTAGAAATCCAGTCATACTATTGAATGGTCGTGCAACACTCTTTCATTTTCCCCTGAGACGAGAGAAATCCTCTATTTACCTTTTTCACTTCCTCCTACAATGACGCATTATGGAGGATCTGGATTTTGACGAAGTTATGGTAGAAACGGATGTTCGTGGCTACCTTAATGAGCCACAGTATTGCGACGAGCAGCTGAGGGCTATGGAGGAACCGGAGGCGGCTGAAGCTGCTGTCACCACAGCCGATGCAGACGATCTGCTTGCCGCGGACGAGGAGCCCGCAATGGCTCGAGCTGGGGTAGATTGGTGGTGCCTGTGCTCTCACTGTGCGCCAATGGACAAGCACAAGAGTCTGTCTGCTGCCGAGAATTCCAGCGGTGCTACGGAATCGGAGGATGACACGGACGTGTGTGTTGTTGCTCACCCGAGTTTCGCACCCCATATGGATAGCGGCGTCCTGGAGACCTACTTTAGAATACCTAAGTTCAACTGGCAACGTCAGCCAAAGCCTACAGGGTCAAATGGTCGTCTTTCTGTAAAGTAAGTTTATTTTCATTTTGTTAACACACTAACGTGGCAGGTTCATTGCACAAATATCTTGCAGTGAAGCTAGCTACTGTGGTGGGAGTGGTCTGCGGAGCTGAGCATGGCAATGCACTATGGGGATTGTTGTCTACAATCCACAAGCACTAAAAAGTCATTTTCTGCCTTTTATCGGCCAAGAAGGTCCTAAATTTGAAATTTATGATACTATTCTACTACATATATGACCCACTTTCAATACATATTCATGTCTCCACCGGTGGAATGACCCTTTAAATATCTGGCACAATGTTTGTTTTGCTATAGTCTTTTGCTATAGTTTTGATGGCATCTAATAAATAGGGAGTGAAGCCGGACCGGTGGATGCCATGGTGTTAGTGAAGCCCAAACCAGGTGCTACTTCAGCAAGAGGAATCAGGTATGCAGTCAGTGTAACCATGCATGCCATACTATACTGTGTAGCAAAAATGTTTATTGATTCCCTGATAATGTTATTCCAGATCTGCACTTTACAAGGCGTACAGTGGTGAGCTGCCAGTTCCATCAACACTCGACCCTAAAGCTGCCTATGCTGACTTCAAACCAGGATCTCTTCCCCTTTTCTGCACAATGAATCTCTCACCTGACAAGCCACTGGTGGACTCTGTTTTCGGTAAGGTACAAGCTGGCAGTATCCTATCGTATCAGCATCCACCACCTACACCTGATGGTGTTATCACCCATAAGGATGCACCCCCATTCCCAAAAGTGCCACCAGAGGGCTTCCAGTTAAAGCCAACAGACTGTACATATGTGCCAACAAACCAGGAACAGCTGCATCTCCACTCACTGCCTGTGACTTTGTTGCAGTCACACCTTATTGAGGAAGCAACCAGATGTCAAAGTGCAGCACCTGAGTGGCATTCACTGAGAAAAGAGAGGGTGACTGCTTCAAATTTTAGGGAGGTTAGCCATGTTAGAGGTCCAAATGCTGCAGAAAACCTAGCTGAGAGGATCATCCGAGAGACACGACAAACAACACACATGAAGAAGTGACTGTATATGGAGACAGGCGCCTTAAAGGACTATGCAACTCTGAAAAACCTGAACTTAAGGAAATGTGGACTGGTGATTCATCCAGATGCACCTTGGCTGGGTGCGTCACCTGAAGGGGTGGTATATGACCCAGCTTGAGAGACCATCATTCGGCTTGGTTGAGATGAAATGTCCAAATGCACTAAGCTACATTGACTGCAGGAGCCTCAGAGTTCATGGGACATAAACATTAAAGGAAAGCCATGCTTATTATTGGCAAGTGCAGGGGCAGCTGCTTATGACAGGTATGGACTGGTGCGACTTTGTTGTGTGTGCCCATGATGACATGTTTGTGCAGCGCATTTACAGAGACACTTCTGTGTTACGCTCCCTGAAACAGATGTGTGATTTGTTTTTCTTTTTTACATATCTGCCAAAATACCTCTCTATGCACAAGTAACTAAAGAGGCACAGTGCTGAGGAAATTAATTGATGCATGATTTTACAAACATATCATTTTATTTTGTAATGTCATCTGATTAAAATATGTTTCACAATTATATATTTTTTGACAATTTCATTTCAAATGTATGTACAGTGAATAAGGACTCATTCTAAGGTTTAAACCAACATGATTATTTCAGGTGATTATACAGTAATAAAAACATTTTTAGATATTCTGTTACATTTCGGCCTGTCTAATTTTGCTTCTTCAGCATTAGAGATCGCTTGCCCAGGCTCTAAGGGTCCGTTGTGGTAGTTAACCAAGAGACAGGCTACTGTGTAAAGTTGATGCTTCCTGTGAGTGAAAGAGGGATTACTGTACTGAATATCTTGTGCTCCTTCACCCTTCGAATGAGTCGCTCAACATGGACTCTGAGTCTTGCGATAGACTGTGTTTTCCTGACCTCTGGCCCAGACAGTTGTGCTCTCTTTGACAGGACGGTAGGTATGTGGACTTTGCAGGGCACACAGTCTTCCACAAGGAAACCCTTATCCACCATTACAGCCATTGTTGGTTTTAGAAGAGACACAATACCAGACTGCTTAAGAATCTCCCTATCACTGATGGCTCCTTCATAGAGAGATGACACAAAGGTTACAGCACCGTGAGGGGTCATCCCAATCAACCCTTGAAAGTGCAGTGAGATTTGTAGTTAGAGAAAACCTCGCTCTGAAGTAGAATAGAGTTTAGTGTTTGGCACCGCAGTTCAGTACAATCCAAAATCACTTGTGTATCAGAGTAGGACTGAAAAACATCTGGCATGTGAGCTTTGACAGTCTCCTCATCCATCCAAATGCCCACAGCTCAAGCACAGTGTAGAGATAGTTAGCCCATGTGTTGATGATGCGCTTACAGTTGATTGGTGGATTCTGAATCTGTGGGTCAGATCCTTCTGCACCAGACCCAATGACAGATATGTCATAACAAGTAAAAACTCATCCATGGGTTGAAGAGACTGTGAAAGGAAGAAAATATATTTTATTTATTACTATTACACAAACACCATAACTGGCACAGCAAGTTTGATTGTAAAACAAAAAGATATCTCAACCCTCAAACCGTGTTCACATTACAGCCCTTAACTCTGTGTTCGTGGACAAATATGGGCACAGAGGTCTCAGGTGTGATCCAATTTTTTATTTATTATAAATTTTATATCACTGTCTTCGATCAAATTTAATCTATCAATTTATGGTGTTTTTTATTTTTGGGGTATTTTTGAATTTATTTATACCATATACCATATTTTCTATGTAAATTATGCTTATTTTTATTTTATATTTAATATTTCTTTTACCTTCATTAAAAATATCATTCCACTAAGTTCAGAGAGCTGAAACCTAAAGATGAAGTGACTTTGGTGGCATCTGGTGTCTTATATTGGTATTAAATTAACAAAAAAGAAAACAATAATATCAATATCCACTAGATGGCTATAGTACTCTATGGCTGCATTTAGGCTGAACTATATGAACCACGAATTTGAACTCATAAGTTTTTGACTATCACAAGTAAAAAAAAAAAAAAAAATATATATATATATATATATATATTAGGGTGCATCAAATTTGAATGAGAAATTTTAATTTCCAAATATCAATTTGGCTGGCATTGCATTTTGTTCCAATTAACATAAAAATGACTTTTGCAAAGTTTTGAGGAATTCCATTGAGATTTAGGGGTGCCACCTAACACATGAACTTTGGCGAAATTTCGTAAAATGTGCAATTTTTAGTCTAATTGCCAAAAGGTTGACCTGGAAATGTTGAGTACAGTGAACTTTTATACAGTAACATATTCTATTGGGTTATCAAAGTAAAAGTTGTTTGTTTGCCCTTTGGGCAACTTGGGCATTTCTCAGAATTCAACTTTCAAGATTCTCCATTCATTTGTCCTATAGACAAAATGAATGGAGGTCAATGGGACATGTTCATGTGACCTTACCCTGAATTTTGTGCAGCAGTGACGGATGTCGGACACACATATAAATAATAATTAATTACATTTATATAGCGCTTTACATGGAAAGGAAAATCTCCTCAACCACCAGCAATGCGCAGCATCCACCTGGATGATGCGACGGCAGCCATATTGCACCAGAACGCCCACCACACACCAGCTTACTGGTGGAGAGGAGACAGAGTAATAAAGCAAATCAGTATATATATGGGAATGATTAGGAGGCCATGATGGACAGAGGCCACTGGGGAAATTTGGCCAAATTTTGGGATTTTTAATGACCACAGAGAGTCAGGACCTCGGCTTAGCGTCTCATCCGAAGGACGGTGCTCTTTGACAGTATAGTATCCCAGTCACTTTACTGGGGCGTTTCGACCCACACAGACCACAGGGTGAGCGCCCCGTGTTGGCTTCACTAACACCTCTTCCAGCAGCAACCTGGTTTTCTCAGGAGGTCTCCCATCCAGGTACTAACCAGCCTCAGCCCTGCTCAGCTTCAGTGGGCAACCGGTCTTGGGCTACAGGGTGATATGGCTGCTGGGTTTTTTCAGCGCCAAAGCGCTGCTCAGGGATGTGCATGGGGAGATCAGCGGCCTTGTGCTCCAAGATCGCTCTGGCAAGTGCACGCTTGTCATTATTGGGCACCTTGCTGCTGAAGAGAGCCAGGGGTAGCATCTCACCTGTCAGGTACCAGCGATGTCTCTCCAGCGCCTTGATCGCTGATGCTGCAATGCCCTCATCTACAGTCTTGTATACCTGGTGGTACAGGGTCAGGTCATTCCAGGCAGCATCTACAGCTTTCTCGCAGGTCAACCACTACTTTGCATAAATCTGTGTAATGAAAATGGCAAATGCCAGAATCTTCGGCACCTGCTGCCGCGTGGTGATTGTGCCCCGGGGAAGCAACGCGATGTGCTGCTCCATCAAAGCCAGTCTGAGCGTATAGAGCAGCTTGGCCGTCCATCATGCCTTGTGGAGCGCTCCCGGTTGTTGAAAGGTCACTTAAGTCTGCTCTTCACCATCTGCATCCAGAAACACAAGACACAGCTGCACAACCTCATGGTAGTCACCTCGCTTGTGGTCAGTGACTTCTTTTGCGCACCTGACACGTTCAGCACATAAATTGCCCAGTAGTGGTTGCTCGGTGTTGCCAGGAATGTAGCAGGACCATTGGCTGATGGATTCTTTTGGTAACAGGTTCCATTTCTCTCTCAGACATGTGAACAAGGTCACCTCTGGCGAGCGTGATGACTCCACCTTCAGGTCTGTGAAAACCTGGTTCAGGAGGACCTCACCAATGTGGTGCCGGCACCCAGACCAAAACAGTGGTTGGCCCAGTGAGAGCTGTAAGGCAATGCAGGCTGCAGTGAGATAGCCGGTGTTTGACGCAGTGATGTCAAATGCCATGTTGACAACCTGGTCAGCGCAGCATCAGTCCTGCAGCAACTTGCATGTCAACCGGGCAATGATCACTCCACATGCCTCATTGGTCTGCTTCTTATACGCCGGGACACCAAGCAGTTTCAGCCGCTCTGCATCTCCAACCACCACTGTAAGACGCTCCTCGAACTGGCACACATTGCTGAGCATCGGTGTTAACTTGCTGTCCCAGTGTAGGCTACACAATGGAGGTGGTGTCCAATGCTAGTGCTGTTCCTCACTGATTGTCTCCAGCACTTGGCGTCTTGCTCTGTCAGCTGTTGCGTAAGATGCAGAGAGATGTGTACATTCACTGCCTGACTCTGTAACAAGACCACTCGTGAAGGCAGCCTGTTGCATTGGTGACATCTTCAACCTTGTAGCCAGTGACACGACACTTTGTTGGCTAAGGATGTCATATGGAATGAAGACGTTTTTTCCAGTCTTCTTATGCTTGTGGGATGGTTCGCCCTAAGATGGTGGATAGCCTGTGTTAGTATCCTCCTCTCACTCCTCATCACTCTCCGACTCCAAGCTGGTCATTGCCGTCATCTCCTACAGCTTCTTTTCATAGCGGGACTGCCTGACTGCTGCGGCATCTTGACGCTCCTCTCGCGGCTTCACCTTGAGTTGCACCTTTTTGTCTAATACACCAAATGTGGCCACTCTGTCAGTCGTCATGCTGGCCAAGAAAGCTAGATCATAACTACAGATATGATAGTAACATTTAATAATACTTACCCAACACAGAAAGATCACCTCAAACAGAAAGATCACCTCAGTTTTCCTGAGCTGTAGTATTGTTTACCTCAGATCTCAATGGCAACCATTGAGCACTGTTAACTAGTTTATCCACCAAAAAAAGATGTGTGGTGGCACCCCTAAAACATCATGTACTGGAAAAATATTTTGCATGTGTTGTTTCTACATATATTGGAACATTTTAGCACCCAGCCATATTAAAATTCAAGAATTGTGTTTTTTGATGCACCCTAATATATGTGTGTGTGTGTGTGTGTGTGTGTGTGTGTGTGTGTGTGTGTGTGTGTGTGTGTGTGTGTGTGTGTGTCTGTGTGTGTGTGTGTGTGTGTGTGTGTGTGTGTTAGGTGAGACTATACAAAGATGCCAAAATATGCTTAGATAAATATGACCATGCTATAAGGAAAAGACAAAGTAGTAGACCATTCATCATTTACAGTTTTTTACAATCGCTATGACAATTTTTTCAATACTTTTAACAAAATCTTAACACAGTTAGCACTACATCCGTCTGTGTAAGCTATACTATTAACACATTTCTTGTTGCTTTAACACAAAATGCATACAATTAACACACATTTAAAATGCTTGAACTTCTTTTACACACACGCTCAAACAAGACCAAAACAATGAATTTTTACTGGCAAATGTACCAATGCTTTAACACTGTATGTCAGAACAGAGAACACCATGTTCTAAACCTAACCTTACAGGCGAAAGTCAAGGTAAACAGCTGTTTATACACAAATATATCCCATGTATTTTACTCTATTGTTACTGAGAAACAGCTGATTGAATTATGCAAATATATACATTTATTTTTATTTATTTTATTTATTGCAGCAATTCTGTCTCTTGTCTTCGTTTTTTCATTACAGTTACCGCACACTATATAAAGCACTCTGAGATGGGTCTTTTTTTATTGAATTTCTGCAGCAAAAGACCTAAACCCAACAAAATAAAAATTTAGAGAGGCTTCAAAAGAAACTGCAGTGCAAAACAAACTATGATCAATACATATACTGTCTGTTGTATAAGGGCATACCTGACACATATAAAATAATGTAGTTTCTGTAATTCCATCTGATGTTAGTGTTTTTATGACATTGTGTTATGATTGACTAAATCTTCTTGTTGGACGAGAACATATGTTAGTGTTTTGAAAAATTATTTGATTTTGAGACATGTTTGCAGTGTTTTGGTGGACATAGTGTATTGTTGATAGTGTATTATTGTATTTTGAAAATTAGTGTTGGAGTTTAGTTTACAATGTGTGATTTTGAGCATGAAATTAACTGTTTTGCCACTTGTGTGTTGTAGGTGTGTTGGTGCGTTAAGAGTTTAGGAAATTTGTTAAAAATATTGAAAAATTTGTCATAGCGATTGTAAAAAACTGTATTTCAAACAAATGTGTGTGTATGAGTGTGAGTTTTTGCCATGTTGAGAATGTTGTACAGGATCAGCCCTTCATTTGTGTGTATGTAAGATATACATTGTATTGATCTATTGATTTCTTTAGACAAAAAAACCCCAACAAGAATGCTCTGAATTGCAGTTTTTCCCATTCATTCCTATGAGTGTCCATTTTTGTCCACAAACAAAACACCCACTTTTTCTTCACCCACTTAACATTGTAGAATCGAGTCATTTTTGTGTGTGTGTGTTCAGGTGGCAAACTTAGGAAAAGTAGCCAAGTCTTGTACCGTTTAGATCAAGGGAAGTATTTTTAAAAAATAAATCAAAATAAATTTGCCCACATTAGTCCCCAACATGGTTTGAGATGAGATGTTTCAGAATACATGTACCGTTGCATTGACAGTGTGAGGACCTCGTCTGTCTCGCTGCAGTCTGTGCTCTTGTCACGCGCACGATCTTGACTGTTCCTGGCTCTGTCTGCTCTATCTCTATCTATAGTGGGCATGAGTCGCAATCCTGTGGGACATACAGTATTTAAGTAACACTTGATTTTAATATGTTACTAAATGAAAAGCTGTTGCATGTATTTATTATAGTAATAATAACTATAAATTAGGCATAATTACATGCACCTAACCCTACAGTAAGTACATGTACAGTAGTTCATTCATATTACTACATAGTACTTAAATATAAAATTACACTGTAACAGGGACACAGTAAAATAAAGTGTTACAACCCATATTTTATTTGATTGTATAAATTGGTTTTAAATTGGACAGTTTTAAATTGCAGATTTATTAGCATCCTAATTGTATTTCCCATTTAATACAACAACATATTAGGAGATAGAATACAAATCCTAATTCTAGCGTTCACAGAATAATACACATAATATATGATTTTGGCCTGTCCCAGACGAAGGATGGCAAATCGTGGCGATTTCTGTGGTTGTGGCTCTTTAGAGCATTTCATAATAAACAATGTTATAATTTGAAAAATTATTTAGAGATGAAGGGAAGACAAAGAAAAAAAAAATCTGAAATTACTTAACTTTATTTTGTGCTCATGATGAGAGTTTTGCTTATTAGATTATGTATGTTGTTTGTTTTTAGTAGTTTATTACTTTGAATAAAATATAAAAATGGCCCATACTTTTCTTAAGAGGTAAACCTGCACTTCCAGAATGTTTTCTCAGTCCCAAGGCCTTCTATGTGCCAGAAACACAGGTGTCTAAATGTGACATGTACACAAAAATAGCCCGATAAAACATCTGATCTAACCTTTTATATTCATATCCAGTTGGGAGAAATAATTATGTGTGTTTTCAAGTTATGATTTTCTGATTCTTTTTGTATTCGAGACTATTCTAATATGAATATTTAGAGTTCCCTTTCAAGGGAACTCGAAGCTGCGTTTGAGACGCGGTGGGAACGCTCTGCGTGATACGTCGTGAAGCACGTGTAAAATAAGTCCAATGGAAGCCCGCTACGACATAGGTGACGTCATTGACCAGGAAACTATAAAGCACCCTTGAAATCAGACCGCGACAGCTTCTGCACCTTCAGCAAGCGCTCTCTGTATATCTGTCCTTGTCTATTTATTGTTTTCTGTCAAGCCCAATATATCTATCATTATTATGGCGAGCAAGCAAGATTATAGACGGTGTGTTGTTCCCTGCCCTCGTTATATTACGGGTGGGGACACACATCAGCTTTGTGTTGCTTGTTTGGGAGTGGAGCATGCTCAGTCAGTCCTCGAGGGGGCTGATTGTGAGCATTGTATGAGTCTATCTATGAAGACGCTCCGCTCTCGCCGATCGTTCTTTGAGGAGGACGGTACGGTTTTTGCTCCCCGCGTGGGTCCCGCTGTTGCCTAGACACGGCGGCGACTCGCATTTTGGGGTTCGAAAACGGATCTGACAGCGTGGGTTGGGACGGGCCCCGCCCTATCTCAGCTTTCACCTGCAGATCCAGTGTGCTGCGATTTCCAGTTCTGAGGAATTGGTATCGTTAGTGTTTTGTTAAGAAAAAGTGAACAAAACAAATAAAAATATTAAGAAAAAGGCAGATGTTTGATTTTTCAATAAATAGGCAGCTCATAACTCTGTTGAATAAAGAGGACCTTTAAAAGGAGATTTTTCTAATGCTGTTGCTAGTTAAATATTTACTGGACAGCTGAACATTATGAGAGTGAAAATAAAAAGAGTTTATTAGATGAAATATATCTAAAAAAAAAAAAAAAAAAAAAAAAGAACAGGAAAGCTCTGTATCTCAGCCTCCTCGTCGGGGACTACTGTTTTTTCCCTATCTCCACACTGAGGTGTCGAGATCGTGGAATAAACCGGTTTCTATTTTATGTGTTTAATACCCAAACGTCTAACTAGAGTAATGTTATGGGTATTAAGTATCATGGTATGACAGTGCCTTGGATTATAGAGACGCTTGCGAGCTTTCTCTCTCCCGAGTCGGCGTCATCATTTTTAACCCCGACGTTACCCACCAGCCATCTTTAATAATAAATAAATTTTATTAGGCAGTACTGGTGGGTAAAGTATTTAAGGACATAGATGAATGTGAGGATGTCAGCATTGACTCTATTCGAGAATATATATATATATATATATATATATATATATATATATATATATATATATATATGTTTATATGTATACGTTTTTCTAATATAAAAATAAAGAAAAAGAAAGATAAAAATGTCTGTTCTTCTGGACGCTCCGCTTTCAAGAAAACTAAACCTTTCAGCGGCATTCCAGAAGTTTCTTCCTCACCAATCTATGTTCCTGAAACTGGCATAGAGTGCAAAGAAGAAGACCTGATGCCGAGGCTATCAGGCTTCTAAGGGTGGTCCCCTCTGGGGCAGGGACGGTTTTGAGAAATCGTTTCTCCTCGGCGCCCTCTGGGGTGCGACTCTCTGAGGAGGGTCGCAGCGCTGCCAGTTCGGTTGTTTCCTGCCGGTTCGCCGTTCAGGGCACCGAGGTGTCAGCGTTCCCATACGATCCTCCGAGGAGGGTCGTAGAGCAGTCAGTTCGGTCTCCCTGCCGGTTTGCCGTTTCAGGGTGCCGAGGTGCCTGCTTTTTCCTAGGATCCTCCGAGGAGGGTCGTAGGAACTAAGCTAGTTAGAGGTAGGCAAGATATGAGGACTGTCGTCATCTCTAATAAAGCTTAGATAAGAAGTCCTGTCGAATGAAAAAAGAAAAAAGAGGGACGGTTTTGAGAAATCGTTTCTCCTAACGGCGCCCTCTGGGGTGCGACTCTCTGAGGAGGGTCGCAGCGCTGCCAGTTCGGTTGTTCCCTGGCGGTTCGCCGCTTCAGGGCGCCGAGGTGTCAGCGTCCCCGTGCAATTCTCTGAGGAGGGTTGTAGAATGGTCAGTTCGGTTGTTCCCTGCCGGTTCGCCGCTTCAGGGCACCGAAATGATTGTTCAATCAAATCCAGAGGCCAGTCTCGAGAGACTGGTTCCCTTATCGGAATTTCTGGCAGCGTGGAAACTTCTGCCAAATATTTCTCTATGGGTCCTGCACATAATAGAAAAGGGTTACAGAATTCAGTTCGGTTCTCGTCCGCCCAGATTTCAGGGGGTCCTCCCTACGGTAGTGGACTCACAGCAGGCTCTGGTTATGGAGCATGAAGTACTGACACTTCTTCAAAAAGGAGCTATAGAAAGGGTTTCTCCTCCCAGCAGAGAGTCGGGGTTTACAGCCGTTACTTCATTGTTCCAAAGAAGGATGGAGGGTTGCGTCCTATTCTAGATCTGCGCCATTTAAACAGCAGAGTTCACATTATTTATTTTGATGTAGTGTCTGTTGGTTGATCTGAAGTGAAATGACTCGACTCTCCACACATCCATATAGAGAAGCAAGAAGAAGAAGACAGAAAAGGAAAAAGCACAGAGTAAATATTTCTGTAAAGCTGCACTTTTCTTTTCCTTAAATTCATTATTTTTCAGCTGGAATCTTTTCTTTTTATCCAGAACTAGATCGTACTGCTTTTTGCAAAAACAACACTGATATATTTCTCCATATCTGGAAAGAACTATTTTACATCAACAACTTTATCAAACGTTGTGAAAGTCATTTATTTCTTCTAAAGAATTCATGATTTCAATCCCTTGTGACCCAATATCTGAAATCTCAGAAAGTGCTTCTTCATCCCTTTATCTTCTGCATCACAATTTTCCTCACATTTTGAACTGTGATGTTTTCCAACATTATTTTCTCCACTACTAATGCCATTTTCCACATCTTCTCTCCTTACATTGTTCACAACCATTTCTGTTATTTCATTTTCAAAACCACACTATCCTCAATCTGTTCATTTTGTAATGAACCTTCTGTTCCCTTTCAAGGGAACTCGAGCTGCGTTGAGACGCGGTGGGAACACTCTGATTGATTGCGTCGTGAAGCACGTGTATAATCAGTCCAATGGAAGAGCGAGACGTCATAGGCGGTGACGTCATAGACCAGGAAGCTATAAAGCACACCAGAAAACAGACCGACAGCTTCTGTTGCCTTCAGCAAGCGATCTGTGTATTCTGTCCTTGTCATATTTATTGTTGTCTGTCAAGTTGCAATATATATATATATTATGGCAAAAGAGAGCAAGCAGCTTTTGTGTTGTTCCCTGCCCACGTTATATCACGGGTGGGGACACACACATCAGCTTTTTGTTACTATTTGGGAGTGGAGCATGCCACAGTCTGTTCTCGAGGGGGCTGACTGTGAGCATTGCGAGAAACTGTCCGTGAGGACGCTCCGCTCCCGCCGGGCGTTCTTCGAGGAGGACGGTTCGGTTCGCGCTCCCCGCGCGGGTCCCGCTGTTGCCGATGCACGGCGGCGACTCGCATTTTGGGGTTCGCAAACGGATCTGACAGCGGGGGTTGGGACGGGCTCTGCCCTATCTCAGCTTTCACCTGCCAGATCCAGTGCTGGCGATTTCCAGTTCCGAGGAATTGGTATCGTTAGTGTTTTGTTTAGAAAAAGAGAACAAAACAAATAAAGATATTAAGAAAAGGCAGATGTTTGAGTTTTCAATAAATGAATAAATAAGTCAGCTCATAACTCTGTTGAATAAAGAGGAGCTTTAAAAGGAGGTTTATCTAGTGTTGTTGCTAGTTAAATATTTTCTGGCCAGCTGAACTTTATGAGAGTGAAAATAAGGAGTTTATTAGATGAAATAAATCTAAAAACAGAAAAACTCTGTATCTCAGCCTCCTCGTCGGGGACTGCCGTTTTTCCCTATCTCCACACCACACTGAGGTGTCAAGATCGTGGAATAAGTCGGTTTCTATTTTATGTGTTTAATGCCCTACGTCTAACTATAGTAATGCTATGGGTATTAAGTATCATGGTATGACAGTGCCTCGGGTTAAAGAGACGCTTGCTAGCTTTCTCTCTCCCGAGTCGGCGTCATAATTTTTAACCCCGACGTTACCCACCAGCCATCTAAATAAAAAATTTTTTAGGCAACGCTGGTGGGTAAATTATAAAGACATGGATGAATGTGAGGTTGTCAGCACTGACGCTATTCGAGAATTGCGTCGTGCAAAAACAGATAAACTATACTGGGGAGGGACGGTTTCGAGAAATCGTTTCTCCTCTGCGTCCTCTGGGTGGCGACTCTCTGAGGAGGGTCGCACACGGCCAGTTCGGTTGTTTTCCTGCTGGTGGCCACGGACTGATATATATATATATATATATATATATATATATATATATATATATATATATATATATATATATATACGTTTTTCTGATTTAAAAGTAAAGAAAAATAAGATAAAATTATGTCTGTTCTTCTGGATGCTCCGCTTTCAAGAAACTAAGAATAAACCGTTCAGCGGCGTTCCAGAGGTTTCTTCCTCACCAATCTATGTTCCTGAGACTGCTGGGCGGAGCAGTCTCAGTCTACTAAGCTCCTCGCAGCACAGCGAGCATCGCCATTTGGGCTCCTCCACAATCAAAGGGGACTTGGGTGGCGGTAGCAGTCTAGCCAGTTAGAGATATGCAAGATCTGAGGACTATTTTATCTCTAAAAAAGCTTGGACAATAGGAAGCCCTGATGCCGAGGCTATCAGGCTTCTAAAGGGTGGTCCCCTCCGGGGTAGGGATGGTTTTTGAGAAAATCGTTTCTCCTCGGCGCCCTCTGGGGTGCGACTCTCTGAGGAGGGTCGCAGCGCTGCCAGTTCGGTTTTCCTGCCGGTTCGCCGTTCAGGACACCAAGGTGTCAGTGTCCCCAAACGATCCTCCGAGGGGGGTCGTAGAGCAGTCAGTTCGGTTTCCCTGCCGGTTCGCCGTTTCAGGGTGCCGAGGTGCCTGCTTTTTCCAATGATCCTCCGAGGAGGGTCATTGGAACTAAGTTATTTAAAGGGAGGCAAGATCTGAGGACTGTCATCTCTAATAAAGCTTCTGAGGGCTCCTCCGGGGCAGGGACGGTTTTGAGAAATCGTTTCTCCTCGGCGCCCTCTGGGGTGCGACTCTCTGAGGAGGGTCGCAGCGCTGCCAGTTCGGTTGTTCCCTGCCGGTTCGCCGTTCAGGGCACCGAGGTGTCAGCGTCCCCATACGATCCTCCGAGGAGGGTCGTAGAACGGTCAGTTCGGTTGTTCCCTGCCGGTTCGCCGCATCAGGGCACCGTACTGACTGTTCAACCAAATCCAGAGGCCAGTCTTGAGAGACTGGTTCCCCTAGTAGAATTTCTGGCAGCGTGGAAACTACTGTCACATATTTCTCGGTGGGTCCTGCACACTATAGAAAAGGGTTCAGAATTCGGTTCTTGTCCGCCCAGATTTCTAGGGGTCCTCCCCACTGTGGTGGACCCCGAGCAGGCTTTGGTTATGGAGCAGGAAGTACTGACACTTCTGCAAAAGGAGCTGTAGAAGGGGTTCCTCCTCCCGGCAGACAGTCAGGGTTTTACTGCCATTACTTCATTGTTCCGAAAGAGGATGAGGGGTTGCGTCCTACTCTAGACCTCAATTAAACAGCATATTATGCTTACGCTAAATATGATTGTGTCACAGATTCAGTCCGAGGACTGGTTTGTCACAATAGAGTTAAAGGACGCTTACTTATCTATCCATCCTCATCACAGGAGGTTCCTGAGGTTTGCTTTCAGGGGCGAAGCATACCAGTATCGGGTTCTTCCATTCGGCCTAGGTTATCACCCCACACCTTTTACAATATGCGTGGATGCAGCTTTGGCTCCTCTGAGATTCCAGGGCATTCGCGTATTAAATTATATCGACGATTGGTTGATTTTTAGCTCAGTCCGAGCTTTTGGCAGTTCAACATCGAGATGTCGTTCTGTCCCACATAAGGAGGTTGGGGTTGCGGCTCAACACCAAAAAGAGTGTACTCCTCCCAGCTTGAGGACCACTTTCTAGGTGTATTATGGGATTCGACAACAATGCAAGCACGTCTGTCTCCTGCACGTATTTCTGCGATTCTCACAGCCGTAAAAAATGTAAAACTAGGTCAGTCACTCACTGCAAACAGTCTCTGAGACTGTTGGGGCTCATGGTAGTTGCGTCCAACGTAGTTACTTTTGGCCTTCTGTACATGAGACCCCTGCAGTGGTGGCTCGGGACCAAGGGGTTTTCTCCGAGGGGAAATCCGTTTTTCGCATGATCAAGGTCACGCGGCTATGCCTTCGTGCCTCGGTCATGTGGAAGAAACCTTGGTTCCTCGCCCAGGGCCCAGTGCTGGGTGCTTCTTGTCGACGCGTCACGCTATCGACGGATGCTTCCCTCACAGGATGGGGGGCGGTCATGAGTGGCCGCTCGGTGAACGGTCTTTGGCTGGGGCTCATGGCAGCTGCGTCCAACGTAGTTACTTTTGGCCTTCTGTACATGAGACCCCTGCAGTGGTGGCTCGGGACCAAGGGGTTTTCTCCGAGGGGAAATCCGTTTTCGCATGATCAAGGTCACGCAGCTATGCCTTCGTGCCTCGGTCATGTGGAAGAACCTTGGTTCCTCGCCCAGGCCCAGTGTTGGGGGCTTCTTGTCGACGCATAATGCTATCGACGGATGTTTCCCTCACAAGTCGGGGGAAATCATGAGTGGTTGGTCGGCGAAGGGTCCGGACAACACACTGATGGTCTCGTATATCAGAGCAGATATCCTGTTGAGGCAGGGGCTGTGGCCCGGGGAATGGAGAGTTCACCCCGAGGTGGTGGAGCTTCTTAGGGAGAACTTCGGTCAAACTACAAGTCGACCTTTCGCATCGCTTTTACAATGCTTTGCCCTTGTGTTTCTCCCTCACGCATCCAGCTCCGCTTGGACTGGATGTAAGGTAATAGGTGTGGTTGCCACTACACCTATACGCTTTTCCCGATATCTTTGCTCCTGGGAGCTCTGGAGTTGTGGATACTGTGGGCTCGGCCTCTGAGGGGGCCCAGCTCATAGATTCAGGTTTCTCGACCGAGGTCGTGGAGACCATACTCCAGTCTAGAGCTCCCTCCACGAGAAGACTAATATGCTGTTCTCTGCCTGGTGCAGAGAACGCCTTCTGAATCTCGTTTCTGCCCTTTTTGGTACAGTACTTGATTTCTGTAATGAATGTTTCTTTGCTGGGCTATCTCTGAGGAGAGATCCCTAATTTCGTCTTCTCCGTGGTACATGAGGCTGAGGCCTGCACGTACTTGGATTTGCACCTGGTTGGTGGTAGTATTTCTTCACCCCAGATCGGGTTGTATTTCTAGGTCCCTACTAAATGTGCGGTCATTTGTGCTCCAGGCCTTCTGTCCTCCACCTTTTATACCCCAGATCAGGAAAATCTTAAATCTGTTATGCCCTGTCCGGGCTTTGGATGCTTTGGATGCTACAATTATTTGTCTGCTTCGGGTAACCTAAGATAGGTTGCCCTGCATCTAAACAGATAATGAGCAAGTGGGTAGTTGAGGCTATCTCACTTGCTTATGAAGCGGCCGGACAGCGTTCACCTGTGGCTGTTCAGGCCCATTCTACTAGGAGTATGGCTGCCTCTAGGCTTTAATTTCGGGTGTTTCCCTTCAGGATATTTGTAATGCGGCAGGCTGGTCCTCACCTCATACATTTGTTAGATTTTATGACCTACACCTCTCCACTCCCGGGGCTAGGTTGCTTGCTTCTAGTGTGCGCAAGGACTTCACACAGAACGGGCATTTGTCTTATGGCGTAGTGGGTATGGGGTTCCCACCGCGTCTCAACGCAGCTCGAGTTCCCTTGAAAGGGAACGTCTCAGGTTACGTATGTAACCCTGGTTCCCTGAGAGGGAACGAGACGCTGCGTTCTCCCGCCATACTTCCTGCATGCCCTGATCGACTTGCTTCAGGCTTTTTCAGAAGCTGTCGCGGTCTGTTTTCTGGTGTGCTTTATAGCTTCCTGGTCTATGACGTCACCGCCTATGACGTCTCGCTCTTCCATTGGACTGATTATACACGTGCTTCACGACGCAATCACGCAGAGCGTTCCCACCGCGTCTCAACGCAGCGTCTCGTTCCCTCTCAGGGAACCAGGGTTACATACGTAACCTGAGACGTTTTATTATTTCAACTGAAAGATACTTTTTGATAGTAATAATAATAAAAACAATTTATTATGTCACTACAATTTTTTTTGAAGATTTTCATCAAAACAGCTTGAGAAAAGCACACACACTGTTTTTACTGTCTCAATGAGGATTTGATACACACATTTATTCTGTTTTATTTCAGCGAAGTTCATCAGTATTAATGTAATGAAGAAGAAATAAGAGTCTCTATAACATCTCACTGTTACTGATTTATTGTGCAGCTCAAAGTATTATGGGTAAAATCTCTCTATATCTGTTCTGAAACATCAACACAGTTTCACTGATGATCCAGAATAAACATAAAACCCAGGATAGAGCGGCTGAGTGAATGTGGTCTGGACTGTGTGGATGAGACTCATTGTGTCAGAGACGTTGTAGAAGGACAGAGTTCCTGCACTGTGATCCACATACACTCCTATTCTTCTGTGATCCACACACACTCGTATTCTTCTGTGATCCACACACACTCCTATTCTTCTGCTGATGGACTTTACAGGGAGATCAGTGTTTTTCTTATTGTGCCAGAATGTGTAACTGGAGGAAGAGCAATCCAAACTCCAGGACTGATCATTATATCCAAACATACACTCATAACCCGATCCCTTCCTGCTGATGCTCTTATATGACACTGATATACACACACTATTCCCAGTCCACTCAACCTCCCAGTAAAAGCGTCCACACACACTCTCTCTACACAACACCTGACGCCACTGATCAAATCTGTCTGGATGATCAGGATACGGCTGCTCTCTGTTAGTGACAGTAATAACTCTGTTCCTCTCAGAGAGACGGAGGCGTTTATTCACTGTGTTCAGATCCAGAGTCAGCTGATGGGAATCTGATGGAGAGAAAACACATCAGAAACAGAAATTATGAATCTTTCTGATGTTTTAATGTATCTGATCTCTTCATGAATCAATGTTCAATGTATCATCAGTGTCTCAGTACAGATGACCAAATATCCTGAGCAAATCCTCATTTACATGATCAATTATAAAACTCTTCTATCATGATTTATTTCTCCTTCTACAGGAAGAACATGAACACATTCAGTGAGTTTTTCTGCTTGTTTTATAGTGACTCACATTGTAGGAAGTCGTTCCTGGTCTTGGGATTCATGTTTGTGAATGTGACTGCGGAAATAAACAGACATGAACAGGGTGAAGAGAAATGACAAGATAAAATACATTAATTTCTGAGACATTTCTAATATAATGCTGTATGATATTAGATGATGGACTGATTTCTGAGAGAGATGAATAATCTCCAGGGGCTTCATTTATAAAACACACACATCGGATTGATCCTAAATTCCATGAATATCATCCTACGTCATGAATACACAAGGGATATTTGTGGCCGTTCTGTGGATTTGATGCACTTGTTCACATTGCATTTGAATTTAACATGAACTGTGATTTATAAACTGTGATGCATTTAAAAGTTTTTTTCATAGGAATATTTCAGAAACGGTTGTTCGTTCAGATTTAGGATCTTTCTCCACACGTCTGTATAAACGAGGCGCAGGACTTTACCTCCGTCTGAGATCTTCTTGATCTCCTCTTTGCAGAAATCCTCCAGTTTGTCTCTCAGCTGACGGACAGATTCTCTCATGCCATCAAAAGAGGAGAGAGAAGCGAAGGGAACGCCGGGTTCGTCTGTAGATTCAGGAGGTGCTGAGAGAGACTGGAAACTCTACAGAAAACAGAAATCAAAACTCATCATCTCCACACTTCAGCCAATAACCTGCACTATATCAGATCTGTGCGGCTCTTGTAGACTTGACTTCTCTTCAGTGACTCGCTTCAATCCAGCACTTTCACACGATCAGACACAATCTTCTCATATTCAGCATTTAATGCTACAAACTCCAGTATTTCACACTTAACAATATAATTTATATATATATATATATATATATATAGGAGCAGATTGAAAGAAATGCTTTCAGACACTTAATTATTTTAAAAATTATAATTAAAATAATTATTTTAATTAAATAAATGTCTTAGTCTACATTTAAATTAAATGCAATTAGCTAATATTTAGAGAGCTTTTTGACTCACGGAAGTATTTAAGTATCTTTATATGTAATTTCATAATTACTGTTATGGTCTTTGAAATATGGTTAAAGTTGAATGAATGAACTGACACACATTTATGATAAACTAAAATATACTTAATGTAATTTATATTGAAACCTGTTTGTTTAATTTTAAATATAATATTGAATAACACTACATTTAAAATTATAATCAAGTATTTTACATGTGCTTTATTATGTTAGTTAACACATCAAAATAAGTGCATTTCTTTAAAGCATGAAAAATAGATTAGTAGGGATGCACCGATACCACTTTTTAAGGGTCGAGTACGAGTACCGATATTTTTTTCCTGGTACTCGCCGATACCGATACCGATGCCTGTTGTACTGGGGGGGTTCTCGTTTTATGTGGCAATTTTCTAAGAACAACACAATGAGACTAATGAACAAATCAGCATCTTTATTTTCAACAACTTAAATAAACCTAAAAAAATAAATAATTCTTATTGTGCTTATCACAAATTTTCAAAGCCCAAATTTCACAGTGTCCAATAACCTCCAAAGGGCAAAACCAAGGACATAATGAATGTAATTTTTACCTGCCTGTCACAAAGTTGTCAAAGTGCTAAAGAAATCACAGACAACAAGACAATCAAATTTGTCATAAGGTGCCAAAGAAATCACAGAACAAATGTTTAACATAACACTGAGTAACAATGTAATCACAGCCGAAAGTGTAAAGTGAAATATTAGAGTTTACTATTAAATCTAGCAACACTATAACTGCAGGAAGAGTGTTCATAAGAATTAAGAAATATAAGCTAAGGATATACGTGAGGTATCGGTCTTTGGTATCGGGGTATTTTTACGAGTACGAGTACAAGTACATGAGCTTGGTATCGGGCCCGATACCGATACTGGTATCGGTATCGGTGCATCCCTATAGATTAGTATTAAAACAATGATTTAAAATCTACAAATTAAAACTTTTAATTTGACATTGTTACAAAGTGCACATTTTAAAACTCCACTTAAAGTGTGTTAAGAAACATAGTTGTCATATGAACACTGTTTAGTTAATTTTCATTTCATGTTTACTTATTTTGTTCTCATTTGTTTTCTAGGTTACTCATTATCCTCTTGTTTGTTACTATAGTTACTCATTATCCTCTTGTTTGTTACTATAGTTACTCATTATCCTCTTGTTTGTTACTATAGTTACTCATTATCCTCTTGTTTGTTACTATAGTTAACCATTATCCTCTTGTTTGTTACTATAGTTACTCATTATCCTCTTGTTTGTTACTATAGTTACTCATTAGTTTCCTCTTTGCTTCACCTGTGTTTATCTAATTATCTTAGTTTGCTCTAGTATTTATAAGCCTGTGTTTCAGTTCAAATTAGTCGGTTCTCATTAACGGTCTGTTAATCCTTTGTCAATAAAGTCTTTTCCATTTATCTTCTTCGTGTTGTCGTCTACCGCTGCTAAATAGTCATGACAGTGTCTCTGAACTTTTATTTCAATAATATTATATTACTGCAAGTGGAGTTTGCAGAGAAAAAATTATATATATATATATATATTTGTAAGATTTGAAGTAATTAACTACAAGTGCACAATCAATTAATGACACTTCTTTTTCACGAGGGACTATGTGTGAACTTTCCAGGTGTTTGGATGATAAAACATCTGCATGTTGAGAAGATTTGAGGAAAAGCAGCTCAAAGGCTACGAGTAGATTGACTATCATATGTAACTTTTGGCTGTTAGTGACACTGAAACTTCACAAGGACTCTTAAGGATCTCAAGGTCAGGTTTTGTTTGGCTTTTATAAGCATTGCTAATATACAGCCTCACTTCCTGTCTGGAGACTTTGTGAACAAATTCATCAATGTTTTGCAGGTAAACAGTTATGGAAATAAAAATCAATATTATCAACTTTGAAGATCACATGACCCAATTTTGGTAGAAATTATTAAACATATTTTAGTAGAAATAAAAGATTTGGAAAATCCAGTTGGCCGAATATTGATATCATCAAGTTCACTGATTTCATCAAGACAGAAGAAACCAGAAGGAAAAATGAGTTAATATTTAATGGTAAATGTCCCAGGGCTTTGTGAGTGCATCTCTTTAAACAGAAGATGATCAGATGAGCGTCTGACTGATGATTATATGATAACACAACACTCGACTGAATCTGACTGAATTCCTGACAACATCTCAGTCAACGGCTCATTCTGCTCTCATGAAATGTTTCTCTGTCATAGCAGGATCTTGCTCAAGTCCACTATGATCCTGTTCTCCTAGATCTCTGTTACCTGCAGGAACTGGATGTGATCTTGTGTGTGTGAAAGCTGCTCCAGCTCAGCGTCTCTCCTCCTCAGATCATTGATCTCCTGCTCCAGTCGCTCCAGTCGTCCTTCAGCTCGACTCACTGCAGTCTTTTCCTGATCTCTGATCCGCTGTGTGACCTCAGAGCGGCTTCTCTCAATGGAGCGGATGATCTCAGTGAAGATCTTCTCACTGTCCTCCACTGCTGTCTGTGCAGAGCGCTGTTACACACACATCACAATCACACATTTGCTTTAGCAGGACTGACAGAGTCCAAACTGAGACGTCTCAAACTTCTCTTCTTCTCCAGACTCACCTTATGAGACTTCACAGCCTCTCTCAGATGCTGAAGATCTTTCTGTCTCTGCTGGATTCTCTGACGGATCTTCATCTGTGTCTCCTTCAGCTGTTTCTGGAGGACAAACCAATGACAGCAAATGACAACTGAAATGTCAACATTATTTCATCAGTACTCAGTTTTATATGAATACTTCACCCTAAAGTTTTAATTCTGTCATCATTTACTCTCGCTCATGTTGTTCCAAACCTGTATGACTTTCTCTCTATTGTGAGACACAACAGAAGATATTCAGAAGAATGTCTCAGTGGTTTACAGAGATCAAATAAAATATGGTGACACGTCAATAACATCAAACCTCATTGGTTCTTGCACGTCACAGTCACATGATTCAACATCGTGATGTCATGACACAAACACCAGTGAAGTTTGATGTTTTTGATGTCATCATATTTGATTTGGGCTCCACGTTCATCAATGATTTGATTTCATTTGTGTATCAAACTTTGACATTTTTAAAAAGTGTACTTATTCTGGAAATCATATACTAATATAATGTTGAACTGAACGTAACGTTTTCAGACACATAATTGCATGTTAATTGCAATTAAATAGAAAAATGTATTATAATTTACATTTAAATTTAAAGCAATTAGCTGAACTTAAGAGTGACATTTTGACCCAATTAAATAGTATTTATGTATAAAATGTAATTTCATAATTCCATTGAGTTAATTTGAAATATTAAATATTATTAAAATGTACTTTAAAGTAAAACTTAAGTAAAACTTTTAATTTTATATTATAAAAAGTGTACTTTATAAAGTGTACTTATGAAAATTGACTCTCTTTAAGTGCACTTAAGTGGCTTTTCATTTAATTTAATATTATATTATCTGCAAGTGCAGTTTTTTTTAAATATACTTTTAATTTGAAGTACAGTGCAAGTGCATATCAATACACTTAAGTGTACTTCTTTTTTTAACCACTAGTTGTTTATATTACTTTTATGTTTTTTTCTTTTTTTTTTTTGGAGCTTGAAACTTTTGTACCTCACTGACTTTCAATGTATAGACTAACATATGACAATTTTTTCAAAATATCATCTTTTACATCCCACATAAGAAACTCAGTCAAACCGGTTTGGAACAACATGAGTAAATGAGTGAGTAAATGAAGACACTTTCATTTCTGTGTGATCAATCCCTCTCAGTTCATACCTGTTTCTCTGTCCTCTGTGCTGCAGTTGATACAGTGTTGTGGTTTTTATGTTCACTCTCTTTACACCACACACAAATGCACTGTTGATCAGTAATACAGAACATTTCTAGCTCTTTATCATGTTTACGACAGATCATGTCCTGCAGTCGTCCAGTGGCATCAATCACTTTGTGTGGTTTACGAGAGTGAAATTCCTCATGACGGTCTAAATGAGTTTGACAGTAAGATTCCTGACACACCAGACAGGACTTGACGGCTTTGTATTTTCTTCCAGTACAGACGTCACACTCCACATCTCCAGATCCAGCGTAACAGTCAGCAGGAAGTTTAGTCTTCTTCAGTTTCTCCACCAGTTCAGCCAGAATGGTGTTTTTAGCTAAAGCAGGTCTTGGACTGAAGGTCTGTCTGCACTGAGGGCAGCTGTAGTCTTTCTTCTCATCCTCCTGATCCCAGCAGTCTGTAATACAGATCTTACAGTAACTGTGTCCACAGTGGAGAGTCACTGGATCCTTCAGGAGATCCAGACACACTGGACACATGAACTCATCCTGAGAAAATTTGGCTTCTGCCATTTTACTGCATCGATACAGAGACACAGACACACAACAGCTCAACAATACTTCAGTTTCTGTTTCCCTGAACCGAGGAGTTGAAATGGTTTCCTGCTTGAGTGTTTGAGTGACGTGTGTAAAACAGGAGTGTGTGTAAAGCAGCTTCCTCATTCCTGGTCAATGGGAGTCACTTTACTGCTGTGTTTATGTGCCCTAGTGGAGTCAAAAACATTGTTATTCCGAGAACATGAACCATTTAATCCATTAAATCCCGTGTAATACAGTAGATTCAGTTTTTATGACTCATTTCCGTCCGTGTTGTGCTGTAGGCCTACTTTCAGTTTTATTCACGGTAATTTGCGCGTTGGCTTGATGAAGAGATTCTCATCTGATCATCTGATGTGATGCATGTTGCAGAAGCGTGTCATATCTGGCTCTACCATGTCATAAAGCCCATAACACGCTATTACACGTTTATTTTTTTAGCATTGTTGGGAGTAGCCTACAATTGTAACCCTTATTTCTTGATGCAGTATCGGTGATCCAGTCTCTTCATCGTGGGTAACATAAATGAAACACGGGTTACAGTGGTGATAATTGTTTCTTCTTTAATCAGAAGCATCGGCATAACAGCATGAACAGCCTCTAACTCGCATACAACTCACTTCACTTCTCTTCTCTTTTTTTTTCCAGCGCGCCCTGCCTTAAAGAGACAGGAGCACAAAATAACCTCTACAATATATATCTATATATATATATATATATACAAAATATATATATATATATATATATATATATATATATATATATATATATATATCAATACATCCTTGTTTCTATCACAATATAATACTGAATAACTCTACAACATCGCAACAATCTATTAACATGACAACACTGCATATGCAATAGTGCATCAACATGTAGCCTATATTAGGCCTATCAACACTCCTAGATCACACATTCCTTAAATCCTGTATGAAAATTCAAATTATGTGTGTTATTATACAGTACAGTAAAAGTACAGTGCACATACAACTAATTTGTGTTTAACACATCAACAAACAAAATTTTTAAATTTCTCAGGTTTCTTATCCATGCGCCCGTCAGTTGAGGTGGGTCCACTGATGGCAATATGACCCTCCGCGGGGCCTGAGAGGCTGTAGGGCAAACACTAGGCTGTGGCACAGATTATGGCTGAGACAAAGAAACAGTTTGAGCTGAAAATTCAGTCCATTCAATGTCTTCTTTTATCTTCAGGTGATTTCATCTAAGGATGTGGCTGAAATGACTCCATATTTAATTTACACAGATTGTGTGGCTCAGATAAGGTCCAGTTCTGGTTTATTTTATTTGCTCTTGGATGACATGTGGCATTGCTATGCAGAGGTGTAAAGTCCAGGTTCAGAAAGAAAAAGTCCAGGTACAGAAACTAAAAGTCCTCCTCAGTATTTTGTTCCAATCACCTGGATTTGCTAATTCAGACCAGTGCTCGAATTGAGGGGGGGCTGGGGGGATCCGGGACCCCCCATAAGGTATTAGGGACCCCCCATAAGAAGTAAAAAATAGAATTAGGGGGGGTATGTATATGTATTCCTTGCGTAAATTGGAAACATTTAGGCTTAAGTAACTATTTTTTTCATTATTAATAGTCCTGGTTCTACGGGAGTGCTAGAGATCTCGACGGAGATGGATAACAGCTTTTTAGTAAAGGGAGCGATCGTTGTGTGCTTTCTATGCTTTCTAATTTCCATTCAGAATTTGTATAAAACTTGTTTTTCATGCTGCCAGCCAGGACCAATGGCCACGTAAACACAAAATTTCGGGATTTACATACGCATTTATGCGGGATTCACTCTTGAAATAGCAATAATTGACATTGATTGCCATGGCATTGTTTGTTTCTGAATAAAGCAGCCCTTTTCACTGAAATGGTCGTTGAATAGTTGCTGACTTACTCACTCATAACAGTGCTTTTCCGCCACCTACTGGACGTAACTATGTAAACATCGCATGTGCTGAAATAGTTGAAAAATCCCCACCAACACACTGACTGACAGCCTGTTTTGTCACAATCTAATTTTTATTATCTAATAAACAAGTTTCATCCATTTAATCAAGTCTTTTGGAACAAACATTATTATCACAGTGTCACATAATCCACATTAATCATCCAGTTGTTTTTAGGATAAAAACTACATTGGTAAAAAAAGCTAGAATCATTCTGTTGGATGTACACTACTGTTCAAAAGTTCACGAGTCTCTTCTGCTCACCAAGCCTGCATTGATTTGATGCAAAATACAGTAATAACAGTAATTTTATGAAATATTATTACAATTTAAAATAATAATACAATAAAATATCATTTATTTCTGTGATCAAAGCTGAATTTTCACCATCGTTTCTCCAGTCTTCATCACATGATCCTTCAGCTCTGAAATATAAACTTTTGTAGCATTATACACTACCATTTAAAAGCTTGTGGTCCGTAAGAATGTATTTTTTTAAAAATGTTGGGAAAGAAATTAATACTTTTATTCAGTATGGTTGCATTAAATTGATCAAAAGTGACAGTAAAGACATTTATAATGTAACAAAAGATTCTATTTCAAATAGAAACTGTTCTTTTGAACTTTCTATTGATAAAAAAATCCTGAAAAATAAAATAAATGTTTATTACATAAATGTTTGTTGATCATCAGATCATATTAGAGTGATTTCTGACGGATCATGTGACACTGAAGACTGGAGTAATGATGCTGAAAATTCAGCGTTGATCACGCATTTTACTATATATTCACATAGAAAACAATATTTCGCAATATTACTGTTTTTTCAATCAAATCAATGCAGCTTTTAGCAGAAGAGACTTTTAAAAACATTTAAAAAATGGTACCGATCTCAACTTCTGAATGGTAGTGTATATTTCATTTCATCATGTGTATTTATTTAAAAATAAAACTATTGAAATCAAAACATGGCATTGTCTAGTGTGCAGGTAAAGAGGACCTCCAAGGCAAGCACAGGCCATTCCAGTTTAGCAGAGGGCAGTGGCAGGAGCTCAGCACAGGTTAGCAGCGACAAGATCTCAGAAGAGGACAAATGCAGTGATAACAGCTTTATATGGGTCTGTACCAACAACAGCAGCTCAGCACAGGTCAACAAAAGCAAAGAGCAGGTCAGCAACAGCTCAGAACAGCTAACTCCCACCAACAGCTCTGAACGGCTCAGCACCACAAAAACTCAGAGCAAGGAAGTTGATAACTGGAGAAATCAGTTAGAGATATGGAGGAAACAATATTCCCCATGGCTGTACATCAATGAAAACAAAATTGGATGTATTGCATGTAGAGATGTTAAACGAATGTGTACAAAAAATAAAGGTGTTCAAGTGGCAGAAGAGTGGGCTTTAGGGAGGGTCCAAGCAATGAATGTACGTGCCATGAGAAAAAAATATATACAAACACCGGGACAGTCAGGCTCATCAGAGGGCTCTAGAAATTGAAGCCCAGAAAGAAAAAGAGATCCTCCCCACACTAACAGAGAAGGTTAACGATGTGCTTGTCAGAGAAACAGCCAACAGTATAAGAACAGCCTACTTTGTGGCAAAAGAGAGATTAGCATTCAGTAAAAATGAGCAGACTGATAATGCTGCAAGAAGTCAGTGGAGGAAAAATGGGCCCTTCACACCGATCGGATCATACGTGTATCGCTATGATTGAACACATTGCCACTAAAATGAAAAAGTCAACGATATCCCATTGAAGTCCAATGATTCTTTTGTGAGTTTGTCAGTTGATGAAAGCAGTAACTTTGGCAAAAGCTATTTAATAATTTACTTGAGAGCAGATGTGACAGGCAAAGATGACATTGAAAACATTTTCCTTGATCTTGTAGAGCTAGATAAGGGAACAACAGCAGAAGCATTGTATCAAGCTCTTAAGAAAACCCTTTTGACAGCAGGTTTGGATGATGAATATTTAAAATCGAACCTGATCAGCATCGCCACAGATGGAGCATCAGTCATGACAGGAAGAGAGAGTGGACTGATTGCAAAAATGAGAAAAGACTTCCCTTCATTGAAGGGCATTCATTGTCTTGCACACAAGCTAGAGTTGGCAGTGCATGATGCATGCAAGTCTGTAACTGGAAGTAACCACTTTGAAATCTTTATTTCAAAGTTGTATACGTTTTACCACCAATCTCCAAAAAATGCCAGACTGCTCTATGATGCTGCCACTCATGTTAACATCTCACTGCTGAAGATTGGGCAGATTTTCTCCATTCGCTGGGTTGCCAGCAGTTTCAGCACTGTCAGAGCTGTTTGGCGGGACTTTCCAGCACTTGCCACACAAATGCAGAAAGCTTCTGTGGATGTTTCCCGCACTGATTTGGATCGACGAAAATGCAGTGGACTATTAAGGAAACTCATCGGCACAAGCTTTGTTAAAGACCTTGGACTGATGAAAGATGTGCTGCGTGAGTTACAAAGCCTCTCTCTGAAACTGCAGAATCGAAACACATCTCTCACTGATGCCAGTCGGTGGACTCTTTTGACTATGGAGGTCCTGGAGGCCATGAAAACAACACCAGGAAAGTCACTCGCAAAGGCAGAAGGGAGGATAACAGCATGCATGTTCAAAGGCATCACACTAGAAGCCACCAAGGAGAATATCTTCCTACAGGCCGTCATTGATAATCTCTCTGTTCGTCTCCCTGACTCAGACCTTACTGAGCTTCTGACTCCACTCGAACCATCCTGTTGGCCCAAAGACCGTAATTCCCTTGTCCTGTATGGTAAAAAAAGGAAATTCATGACCTTGCTAAGAATCTAGGAGTAACCACCAGAGCTGCTGTTGAAGAGTATAGGTTGTGGAAACTTGAAGGTAACAGTCCTGGGAAGACGATCAAGAGGCTGATTACAGCTAGCAAAACCTACCTGGCCACCTCAGCTGAATGTGAACGCGGATTTTCAGCCATGAGTGATACCGCTAACAAGAGGAGAAATTGCCTGAGGGCCAAAAGCCTTTCTTCTGTCCTGTTTCTAGACGTCAATGGCCCTCCAGTGGAGCAGTTTGACCCAAAATCATTTGTGCTCTCTTGGTTGATAGACGGCCATCGGCTGTCAACTGCAACCAAAACAGGAAGGCAAGCACAGACAAAACCAGACAGACCACTGTGGTCTGTTCTAGATTAAAATGTTTTTCTTTCATTAACATTGCCTGTCACCTGTGAACTCGTTGCTCTGCCATCTAACATTGTTTGCTTGCTTGGGCTTCCCAGAGCATTAAAAAACCACTCCTGATGCTTGTTTTTAAAGCATTTGGTGTACTTTAAAAATACTGCAGTGACAATCAGTCTTTGTCTGGCTTGAATGTTATAAATACTTACTCTCTGTGCACTCATGGAAGGACTCTCAGTGCACTCTTGTGTTTTCCTGGATGTTATTTGTGTCTCAGATATTACTTGATACTTGTTTTCTGTAACACATTATATATAGTTATGTTCAGTTCTCCATTTCAGTTGTGGGAAAAGAAACTGAGTTTATATATACTTTCTGCTGAAGAGGTCATTTCTCATTTGAGATTTTTGTTATCCCTGCTTCTGAAGAAATTGGATGCTTACCAGTAAATACTTACCGGTCCTGAGTTTTGGTTTATGTCTTCATCCACTGGTTCCTGAAATTACTTTGATGTTTGTTATGGATGAATCCTGAGTTAACTTTGGAGAATCTCCTGGACATGCCTATTTTAAACTTATAAACTATTCCAAAGACTGTATCCTGTTTGCCCAGTTGTCCTGTACTCTTTGAGTAAAGTTCCTGCACCTGGGTTCATACCTATCTACATCATTACAGCCTGATAGTATTTTTCCATTCTTTTGCTAATGTTTAAGTAATAAAAAAGTTGTGAAGATAGATATCCTTTTGAAGTTACTCACTGCTCTTTTATCACTGCTTTCGGAGACATTATGAAATAATTATTTCTGTGCCACTGTTGAATTTGACAGTGATAACATCCAGTGAGTCTGGAAGCCATCTGATTATTTTCTACTGTTTTTAAGACATTTCAATGTATTTTGAAGTTACTTGCTTTTACGGGTCTTCAAGAGCCTTATATGTAGTGCCCTGGTATATTTGCCATAGTTGCTGTTTTGGGTCTGCTGCCCTCTAAATCCAGTATTACTTTAGTAAGTAATTAAAAAGAATATTTATATGTGTATATATATATATATATATATATATATATATATATATATATATATATATATAGCCTATAGAATTCTTTATCAAACGTTTTTAATAAATAAGATATATTTATGCATATTATGATCAAATATATTGTATATTTTGTATAAAGTGTATATTGCAAGACTAAACCTACATCCACCGACCCCCCCCCCCCCCCTAAAAAAAACTTGGGGACCCCCCATAAGACTTGACTCAATTCGAGCACTGGATAGCAGCAAACAATAACTCAGCTTGAGTTAAAAAACAACACATTCTAGCACTAGATCTCTTATTTAACAGTGAACAAAATGAATGCTCTGCTAGTTAACTGGAGATGTTTTATTTATTTGTATTAGGTACCTCCGAGCCTCAATGTTTCAAAAAGCATTGGGGGACAATATCGATCCTGAGAAAAAGTGGTGGGACACGACTTCACTGGATCTAAACAAATCAATCTAACCATAGATGTGACCAGTAGTGCTGGCTTTCTTAACCCTTTAGGCGCCAGAGGTTTTGTTCCAAAAATTTTCAATTTTGACATCTTAATTTCAAAAGGCTATATCTTAAAAGTGATAAAAGATAGAGACTTTCTGTAAATTAGAGAAATATTAAGGATGACCCAAAGTTTATGTAGGGATTACATTTCCCCATCTAATTTGCATATTATGAAGTCATATGGCGGCGGCCACTTTGGATTATAGAATTTTCAAGAAAAGTCACATGTTTAAATGATAAAATGCAGAACTTCTTTCCCCCCAAAATGTCCCTCACCTTCTGTATGCTATATTGCACAATACTGAATGCTCAGGTAAATAGTAAGTAGTGAACAAACTGTGTAAATCATTACTAATAAATGGTAGAAACAAACCATATGCATGTAGCGGTTGGCCTTTTGCTGCAGAGATTTTCCATTTACTACATACAGTAGGCACTCTGATTCCATGTATGGGGCACATATATATTATTCATATGCGATAGACTATGCATAACAACCCCTCTGCCCTGTGTCACACCGCCTCTGCTCCTGCTACGAGCAGCGTGGCAAGATCTGCCTCGCGCGTGCGCCGAGTGTGCACAGCTCGGACTACTGTCATTGTCATTGCGACTCCCCACCCTGCCTCCACGTTGCCCCCTAATTGTCCTATGAATACTTCGACCTCGTCTAACATACCCAGTGGCATTAGACAAAGTCTCCGCCAAAATACTGTCGCCGCGATTGCGGAGAGGCACACGGTCAGAAGACAAATCTACGTGGCTAGCGCGGTAAAAATCTCCCGCCTCGTTCCCCACAACACTAACACGCCTGATAACTTCGCGATGAACACTCCGACCCCGGGAAATATTGTTCCCACCACTGACATTGAGCAAATGACCATCTACATTGGGCAAAGGATTCACCGTTTGTGCTTTGTGTAGGGCTATACTTTCACTTTCAGAATCACCGTCATCTTCTGAAGGCAGATATTTCCCTTCAGAATCAGGATCCGCGATAAGACCCAACACTTCATTGCGGGTAAGCTTTATTGATGCCATTAGATACTAATAATAATAATAATCTAATGCAAATACTCGCTGACGTTGACAATATTGCTCTGATAAAATGGCTCACTCGCACACTAGCTCCGCTTTTGTTCACACTGATTCAATGCGCTCTAGCTCGAAGTTTTGTATAGAAGCATGACGTTTTTTTGAATCAGGGATGAAGTATGACATGTCTGGCTAGCGCGGTGATTGGTGTTTAGTTTAGTTGGGCTCTTGACCCTTACATTATTAACTTTAGATTTTCTTTGGCTGCTGTAATTCAGTTATAACAGCCAGATGAACAAAAAAAGGTGTACTGATGGTGTTGGTTGTGTTTTAACATAATCATTATTTGACCTGAATCACTGAACTCATTGAGAGCATAATTTCTGAGTTAAGTTTACCTTATGGATTATAGCAGCACTGTTGTTGTTGAGTGTACCATTTATAGCTTTTTCAATGAAATCCAAATGATCAAATCAATTACAAAAAAAACTGTTATTTCAGGTAGGCACACACAGACATGAATAATTAGCGTATGAATCTCAGCAATGGTGACAAACATATATTACCTCTGAACACAAGCTTATTATTTATTCATGCAGCAATGCATGATGGCAGCCATGAATGAGTTTTGATTGGTGGCACCCAGAATGTACTGCAACATGCTTTATAATTGCCACCATTGTTGAGATTCACAGGCTGATTCTTGATGTCTGTGTCAAAAAAAAAATTTTATATGTGAACAACTTGAATAAATTATTTGGATTGTGTTGTAAAAGTTAAAAATATTATGCTATACAGAGACAGGGCTGATACAATAAACAAAGTAAATCTTACTCAGAAATTGGGCTTTATATGAGTTCAGTGATTCAGGTCAAATGATTATGTTAAATCACAACCACCACCATCATATCACCTTTTCTCTATCTGACTGTTACAACTCAAAAACATTTATTTCATAATGTGATTTCCCCCCCACTTTCAATTCTTTTACTTCAATGAAAGGTTAGATTTTTGGCAATTTTTTGAACGAAAGATCAAAAGGATAAACGATGCAGATTTATTTCTTACAGCCAGTTTTGATCAGGGGTGCCATTAATTCTGACCATGACTGTAACCTGATTTCTCCAGCAAGGTAAAATGACTTAATATGTTTGAGATAATATTTTTTGTTTTATAAGATGAAAGTCTTTTAAAACCTTGATGCAAATACACTCAAAAAATGAATTACTCTCAATTTAAGTGGAGAAAAGTTTACACCCAATTTAATTTAGTTTTATTTATATTATTTGTTACATTTTGTCGGGCCATCTTAATGTTATACAGTGTTGTTCATCATTATGCACTAAGTAAAGTGTATAATGAACCACTAAGTAAAGACCGGTCTTGAGCATTAAACACTGAGCACAAGCGCTGCTCTATAACAATGTTAGAACAGAACAGAAACAACTCTATATGTCCAACATAACGGAACATTAAACATTAACATAATCTATACCATCATCTTTCCGTTTACTGAAAAACAAATAAAATAACACAATCCCTAAATGTACTCTTCTAATGCAGTCCTTTGCAAAGCATGCTGGGAACCACCGATCCACTGCCACTGCGTTTCTCAAAAGCTTTGTGAGCTAAGTTGATCTTAGAGACCATTGGTGACAAAAGCTCTATAATCTATTCAGGCTCACGATGCTTTAGGGACACCTTAAATCACCTGCAGTTATTCACATATTCCCCCATTTTGAGTTTATAACTGACACAAATAAAACTGCAGATTGTAATTTCTGTCATTTAAAGGATTAGTTCACCTCAAAATGAAAATTTCACCCCAATGCCATCCAAGATATCCATGTCTTTCTTTCCTCAGTAGAAGAGAAATTAAGTTTTTTGAGGAAAACATTTCTGGATTTTTCTTTGAATAATGGACTTCAATGACAGCCAGCGTTTTGAAGTCCAAATCAATGCAGTTTCAAAGGTCTTTGAAGTGCTTCAGCGGACTGTGCACGATCGCGGCTGAGGAGAGTCTTATCTAGCGAAACGATAGGTGATTTAAAAAATATATATATATTTTTAACTACAATTGTTCGAATTGAGCTGATCTGCAACGTGCCGGGAACTACGTCATCACGTTGAAAGGTCATGTCAGCGCCAGCGGAAGTACCGCCCCACTCGACCGTGTGAAGGAGGATAGATCAAATTTTATTGGTCGTTTTGTAAACAATGGGTCGGTACTTCCGCCTGTGACATCGACAGTGACCTTTCAACGTTTCGTACGAGGATTTAGTTCTCCTTCCAATAGAAAGTTTCCCCTTTTGTTTGTTGTTTTGGCTAGACCTTCTCCTGAAGATTGAACGATTCCATTTTCTTTGTTTAAGAAAAAGAAATAATTTTATGTTTGCATCATCAAGTGTTTGGCTCACATTTCTGGAGCAGAGGACTGAAGGGAATGCTCCACGTTTACGTTTCCCCTTTTTTATTTAATTTGATCCTGTTTCTCTCTCCCAACCGTACTGGGAGAGCTGTTAACATGTTACAATATATTGACTTTGTTTTCTGTAACTGCATGATTTGGATGCTGTGTTCTCATTTTATTTTGATGTAGTGTCTATTGGTTGATCTGAAGTGAAATGACTCGACTCTCCACACATCCATAGAGAGAAGCAAGAAGAAGACAGACAGAAAAGGAAAAAGCAAAGTCTAAATTTTTGTAAAGCTGCACTTTTCTTTTCCTTAAATTCATTATTTTTCAGTTGGAATCTTTTCTTTTTATCCAGAACTAGATCTTACTGCTTTTGGCAAAAACAACACTCCACATCTGGAGTAATATATTTCTCCACATCTGGAAAGAACTATATTACATCAACAACTTTATCAAACATTGTGAAAGTCATTTATTTCTTCTAAAGAGTTCATGATTTCAATCCCTTGTGACCCAATATCTGAAATCTCAGAAAGTGCTTCTTCATCCCTTCATCTTCTGCATCACAATTTTCCTCACATTTTGAACTGTGATTGTTTTCCAACATTATTTTCTCCACTACTAATGTCATTTTCCACATCTTCACTCCTTACATTCACAACCATTTCTGTTATTTCATTTTCAAAACCACACTATCGTCAATCTGTTCATTTTGTAATGAACCTTCTGTTTTATTATTTCAACTGAACAATACTTTTTGATAATAATAATAATAAAAAATTAATTTGTGTCACAAAAAAAAAAAAAGACAAATGAATGAGATTTTCGTCAAAACAGAGTTTGAGAAAAGCACACACACTGTTCTTACTGTCTCTATGAGGATCCATTAGTGCTCCTCCCCTAACCGCATGTGTTCTCACTCCAAGCTTTTGATAAAACTTGAGAACCCTGATCATTCATGTCCCAGTCATCATCACACACGGTTCCCCACTGGCCATTATACTGGATCTCCACTCTTCCACAGCATGAATCAGACCAACTGACCAATCTGATGTCGTCTTAAAAATGTAAGAACAATATGATTAAAAACTGTTGTAGTATTTGTGTACTGTATGCGTTTGACATTGTTTTGAGCCAAGCACCAAACTTGCATAGACTGTTTGCGCATATTTTTATTCAATTATTATTTGGGGCCAAACACTATAAGCTTATGTTGTTTTTAATCACTTTGGTACTTTTTTCATCACAAGCAAAACAGCAAATATACAATGCCATTTTAGATCTGGGTAAAATATACACACTTTTACCCAGTAAGCAGATTTGAGGGATGATAAACTTCCTGAACATTTCACGTCATCTAACCAGATCGGATCACTTCACTGGCCAAAATAAGCCTGGGAGTTTGCACTATCAGCTCCTCAACATCCCAACTGTCTGCACACCACATCAGCATCTTTAATGTCCCAGGAATCATCGCACACTGTTCTAATGCAGTCCTTTGCAAAGCATGCTGGGAACCACCGATCCACTGCCCAGGGCTGCGTTTCTCAAAAGCATTGTGAGCTAAGTTCAGCAATCATCGCACACCCCACCGGCCATCATGAAGGTTCTCAACTCTCCCAGAACAGTCATTAGTACCATTCACAAGCCTGATACTAAATCCACCTAAAAAATAAAACAACTATATTATGAATCAATTCACATCTTACAACATGCTAAACTTGCAAACTAGCAAAAACCGTCAGTCATCCCATGTAACTAGAGTAAGATCTGAGTTTTAAAAGAGTGACAAACAATTTGTAACTTACCAGTTCCAGAAGTTAGAGCACTGGCTGTTGAGATGAAAAACAGTGATATTTAAAAACACTGCACATACAATTAGATACTATAATTTACTTTACTGTTACAATCACTACAAATTTAAAATTAAAATAGTTTAAGAGCATGATTATAAACACAAGGCTGTGAAAGTAAACTAATGACATGACATTTTTCTGCTTGGCTGATGACGCGTAGTGTCCCAAACAACCTATGTAGTCCCTTTTAGCCACTTGTTGCAACTGCTTTTTTCAAGAAAAGGAAAAATCTGGGTATTACTGATGTATGTCATACAGTACATCGTGAAAATATTCTGTGATTGTTTTAACCACAGGCCTTAATTCAGGCGTATTTAAAAAAATCTATTGATTTCAGAACGATGGAACCGGAAGTGCTAAACACAATTTCCGAGATTTGGCCTACAAAAATACATCATCCTTGCCATAGATATGTATGCCATATTCGACTGCTCCAGATATGTCGATGCATCCAAAATCTTGGAACTGTCAACATTTATTTTAATTTGCTGTAGTCATCTCACAGTAAAAAACAATTAGTATTATCCAAGTATTGCACAGCCTCTGGTTGTAAAACCACAGAGATTTAAATTCCTGAAGAAATGGGACAACCTTTCACAGGTGAGAATGTGTTGATTTGTTTATATATGTTTTAACTCAATATTACAGGTTTTTAAACTTTTTTAATGTTTTGTTAGCAAAAACTTTCGTCTTTACTAACATTGATGATAAGCTAAATCCTATGGAAATCATCTACTGAAGTCTATTGCAGACATAGATATACATGTGTATAAAGTTTGCAGATACAGTCAACCTTCCCTCGAGTGTTTACGAAGGTTTTTATTGTTCTGATGACACATCTATGAATATATTCTATGATCCCTACGGCACTCTATATATTGTAACACCAGAAAAGGTAATGTGTGGTGTCAGACTTAACATGTGGATTGGTTTGAGTGGTTTGGACCCATTTCACATTTCCAGGGTTCTCAGAAGCGGAAGTCATCAGTTTGGTAAACTTCTATAGCAGTGAATGGGAGATGACAGCAAATTGTTACTGTGCAATTTTTGAAATTGCATTTGCTCTAAAAGCAAAAGAAAAAAATCTGCGATAACATTTCCACAACTCTCCAAAAGGGGGAAAAATTTAGAGATTGATTACAGCAGTCAGAAGGGGTAGCAGTCACTCCCTCAGCTGTTGTATTATAAACACCCTCTCAGCAGCATTCATTGATTTTTCGTCATGAAGGGTACGTTTACACGATAATTGATGTACTTACAAATAGAAATGTTTTTCCTTTCCGTTTTTGAAGTTTAGCATACAGATCCAGATTCATGGATCCACAAAAATGACCAAAAACAAAACAGCAACAATAACAAAGCAAACTAACACTGTATTTCAGGCCAGTAGTTGGCGAGGTCAGAATTAGAATTAGTTGGAAATGTTAGAATTAGGCGTATGTAAATAATATGTCTCCTCTGGTCATAGTTTTGCAGTAAATCTACACTTTGCTGGAAAAGCTTAAATAAAACAGTGTCTTGAGCAGCACAAACAGTCCTGTAGTCCGAAATTGTAGATTTGTCTATTGAGTGGATGCCTATAACCTGAACATATAATACACATGTGCATGATGTCATCATTTTCACAAAATCACATTTTTATGTAGTTTACACTGATACAATTTGGTAGCCTATTGTTTTCAAAAACTTGCACTTTAAAACCTGTTTTCAAAAGTTTGCAATTTCAGACCCAAAACTCTGCTGTCGTGTAAATGAACGGCCAAAAAGCATTAAAAGAGTTCAGTTTTTAATGGTGTTGTCTAAACGGCCCCTAAGTTCAACTTAATGGATGTGTCTCAATCAGATCCCTAGTTCCGTGGTCAGGGCACGGATTAAGGAGTCAGACATTTTAAGGGTTGTCTCAATCGCAGAATCCTACCAGTGCACTGAAACATTTGCTCCCTGAAAAGTCCCATAATACACTGTGAAAACCAGGGAGCATTGATGCTCATTGTTCACTGTGTCCTCTTACCGGAAGTTCTGAAGCACGAAATGTGAGGCAACACACACGCGATAGATTTTTTTATTTTATTTTTACAATACAAACATTTATACAATTATATTTCAGCATAAACATACTAGACAGGTACAATCTAGCAAACATTTATAATTTATTTATGGCTGAAACGTTGCACGGATGTAACAAGAAAAATATTTAGGCCTATCATGTAGCCTATTTAAACAATAAAAATGATGTCAGAAAGAGATCAGCTCTGCTGTTGTCCATAAATAACAGTATAGTAATGTTAATGAGGACGTTAACATGTCGCTGGAGTCATCAGTGTCCCAATGTGTATTGAGTGAGCCCGAGTCCTTCTGTCCTTAGCAGTGCCCGAATTCATGAACACGATACACTGATTCACGACGTAGAAAGCTTGGGAGCCGATTGAGACGCACCCATAGATGAATTTGTTAGAATGGCGTCTATGTCTATAGACATACCTTTGTAAAACCGGCTGGCCTGTCTTTCCCAAAAGCTTCTTAAGCCCAAGTAGAAAAAACAAAACAATTAAGCTTATGCTTTTGGGAAATGCAGCCATGGGAAGCAATGTTGTAAAAGGCCAGCACTGTGACTGTGGCGGGAATGAGCAGTGGTTCAGATCTCCATCAGTGACAGTTCTGCGGTAGATCTGTGTCATAGTTCTGTCTTCAAACTCTTCATGATCCCTTTTAGTGTAAATCCTGGTGTCTAGATGAGTTATGTACTGTAGCTACAGGCACTGAGCCGTGTCGAAACATAACTGTAAATATCTGGATTCAGGTGCGAGAGATTATAGAAATATATTTATGTTAGTGCCCCTAGAGGTAATTTTCATGAAGCATTTAAAAGTTATTTAGAGCAGTTAAAGGGGTGGTAAAACACGATTTCACTTTTCTAATGTTAGCTAGTGTGTAATGTTGCTGTTTGAGCATAAACAACATCTGCAAAGTTATAGCGCTCAAAGTTCAAAGCAAAGGGAGATATTTGCTTTTAAAATTTTTAATTTCTAAGGACTACAGCAAACAGCCGGTTTTGGACTACACGACATTCATCCGGGGTTGCTGACGTCAGCAAATCCCATTATTTACATAAAGCCCTCCTCCGAGAATACTTAATAAGTGGGGCGAGGCCATTTTATATTGCTGTTTTGGAGATGAGCTGTCGCAATGCCGTCGTAACGCTGCTGTTATTTTCCAACATTAAAAACCTCTCGGTTACGTATGTAACCCTCGTTCCCTGAGTAGGGAACGGAGACGTTACGTCGGATGACGACGAATGGGGGTTTCGCTTAGAACACCTATCGACTTTGAGTATTACAAAACGAGCCAATGGCGATGAAATGCCATGGGTTTGCGGAATTTGCATAGCGTATCTCCGCCCCACCGCGTGGGTATAAAGGAGGACGCCGGCAACATGCAGGTATGTCTTCGCTGAGGAGCCGAGACTGAACTCAGGCGTCTGCCCAGCGGTACAGCGGAAGTGGCAGGGAGACGTAACGTCTCCGTTCCCTACTCAGGGAACGAGGGTTACATACGTAACCGAGACGTTCCCTTTCGTAGTCACTCCGAGTTACGTCGGATGACGACGAATGGGGGTCCCCGCGAAATCACGCCACCTTCACAGCTGTCTTCCAGTGCCCTGCGAAAGTCTGATCCCCCTGTCGTGATACTGGCACGGACGAAGGAGTCCTACTTAACACAGGAATACCAAAGTACACTGGGAAGCATATCTCAGAGGAGATATGCCGCAGCATGCCTACCCGTAGGGAGGACTTAAGAAACACATATGGCCGGAGGGCCTCATATGGAGGAACGCTGGAGTGACCAGCCCGAGGGGTGGCAACTTTCAACTCCAGGAGGGCAAGGTGGCTTGCCAAGGGAAAGACACATGCTCAAGGAGACTTACAGTGGAAATACACATGTGGGGGTTACTCAGGGAGGAACCATGCACACGGAGGGACCTAGCCGACGCCCAGGCAATAGACACTGGCGCCAGCGTCAACAGTGCTGGAGGAACTCAGGGCTTCAGAGAGGAAGGCTCACCTGAGGAATAATCGCACGTATCCAGTCCGTGGAGTGGAATGGCGAGCAAGCGAAGACACCTGAGCGGGTCCACTACTAGCTAACTGAAGCGAGTACACGAGAGGACACAAGCTCAACTCGGAGATTATAGAATCTGGCGAATGTGTTGGGTGTCGCCCAGCCTGCAGCTCTACAAATGTCTGCCAGCGAGGCGCCATGCGCTAGAGCCCAAGAGGAAGCCACACTCCGGGTGGAGTGGGCTGTCACACCAAGGGGGCACGGTCGGCCTTGCTGTTGGTAAGCAAAAGCAATGGCGTCCACTATCCAGTGAGACAACCTCTGCTTTGAGAGAGCCTTTCCCTTCAGTCTCCCACCATAACAGACAAAGAGCTGGTCTGAGGTCCTGAAACACTGCGTTCTGTCTACGTAACCATGGAGAGCGCGTACTGGACAGAGCAGTGCCAAGGCTGGGACTGCCTCCTCCCAGGGCAGCGCTTGCAGGTTCACTACCTCGGGAACCTTGGGCACATATCCAGGCCGGGGTTCTCAGGATCACGTGAGAGTGACCGGGCCCGAATTCCAGGCACGCTTCGTCAACGGAGAATGCGTGCAGGTCCCCTACCCTCTTGATAGAGGCCAAAGCAACCAGGAGCGCTGTCTTCATGGACAGAAACTTAAGCTCAACTGAATGCAGAGGCTCAAAGGGAGCCCTCTGCAGGGCATTTAAGACCACTGAGAGGTCCCAAGAGGGAACGAGAGGAGGGCGAGGAGGATTCAGTCTCCTTGCTCCTCTCAGGAACCTGACGATCAGGTCGTGCTTCCCCAGAGACTTACCTTGAACTGCTTCATGATATGCGGCGATAGCGGCCACATACACCTTCAGGGTGGAGGGAGACAGCCTTCGCTCCAACCCATCTTGCAGGAAGGAAAGCACAACAGAGATCGAGCATCTCCTGGGGTCTTCTCGACGAGAAGAGCACCAGTTGACGAAGAGGTTCCACTTCAACGCATAGACATGTCTCGTGGACGATGCTCTAGCGGAAGTGATGGTAGCCGCCACCGCTGGTGGCAGGGTACTCAAACCTGCCTCGTCCCGTCCAGGAGCCACACGTGGAGCCTCCAGAGATCGGGTCGAGGGTGCCAAAGGGTGCCCCGTCTCTGAGAAAGGAGATCCTTCCTCAGAGGAATTGGCCAAGGAGGTGCTGTCGCGAGGAGTACCAGTTCGGAGAACCAGGTCCGGGTGGGCCAATACGGCGCAACCAGAATGAGTTGCTCCTCGTCCTCCTTGATTTTGCACAAGGTCTGTGCGAGAAGGCTCACTGGGGGACCGTAGGCCCCGCGGCCAGCTGTGCGCCAGTGCATCCGTGCAGAGGGAGCCCTCGGTCAGGGAATAGAACAGGGCGCAATGGGTCGAGTCGTGAGAGGCAAACAGATCTATCTGTGCGTCCCCGAACTGGTCCCAAATCAGCTGAACCGACTGGGGATGGAGTTCAGGATGAACCGACATTCGCCGGAGATGGGCCGAAACCGTGACAGCTCGTCGGCTGCAAAGTTCCGATCTCCCGGAATGTAGATAGCACGAAGGGACCTCAGGTGCTTCTGACTCCATAAGAGGAGGTGGCGTGCGAGTTGCGACATACGGCGGGAGCGTAGACCACCCTGACGGTTGATGTACGCTACAGTCGCGGTATTGTCTGAACGGACTAGTACATGTTGACCCTTGAGCAACGTGCGAAAACGGTGCAGGGCAAGGCGTACTGCCAGCAACTCGAGGCAATTGAAATGCAGAAGGCGCTGGGGTCCTGTCCAGGAGCCCGCGGCAGCATGTCCGTTGCACATGGCGCCTCAGCCCGTGGAAGAGGCATCTGTGGAGACAACAACATGCCTGGAAACTCGTTCTAGGGGAACACCGGCCCGTAGAAAACTGAGGTTCCACCACGGGGTGAAGGTCTGAAGGCAGGTCAGAGTTACTATAACTCGGAGCGTGCCATGATGGCATGCCCACCTCGAGACTCGATCGCGAAGCCACAGCTGAAGCGGTCTCATATGAAGCAATCCGAGCGGAGTTGCCGCGGCTGCAGATGCCATATGCCCCAGGAGCCTCTGAAACAATTTCAGTGGGACCGCACTCTTGTTTAATGGCTGAGTGGAGAAGGCGACCAAGTCCATACCGAGAAAAGAGCTCCTCTGCACGGGGCAAAAGTTTACTCCTTTCCCAGTTGACCCGATGGCCCAGACGAGCTAGGTGCCGGAGCACTGGGTCCCTGTATTCGCAAACCTGGTCTCAGGAGTGAGCTTAAGACAGCCAGTCACCGAGATAGTTCAGGATGCGAACCCCGTGTTCCCATGGAGGAACAAGGGCTGCCTCAACAACCTTGTGAAGGCGCGAGGAGACAGGGCTAGCCTGAATGGGAGAACAGCGTACTGATATGCGCGCGCCCTGACAGCAGAACGTAGGTACGATCTGAGTCGAAGGAGAACGGAGACATAAGAGTAGGCGTCCTTCAGGTCGATCGCTGCAAACCAATCCTGTGGCCGCACACATCCAGAAATGCGTTTGGCCAGGAGCATCTTGAACGGCAGCCTGTGAAGGGAGCGGTTCAGATGCATAGGTCTAGGATTGGCCGTAACCCACCAGACTTCTCCGGGACAATGAGGTAGGGGCTGTAACCCCGGACCTCATCTCGGCTGGAGGGACAGTCTCAATCGCACCCTTCGCCAGTAGGGAGCAACCTCCGCTCTCATGATAGGGGCATAGCCACCGACCAAAGTGGAGCGGACTCCCGTGAAGCAGGGAGGAGACCGTGCGAACTGAATCGCATAGCCGAGCCGATGGTTCGCACGACCCAGCGGAACAGATAGGGAAGCTCTAGTGCAGGCTCCCAACTGTGCCAGCGGAGTGAAGAACCACAGACGTCCCCCCGGTGGTGCAGCGAAGCGGAATGACCAGCCCAGACGAGGACGGCATAGCGGCCCGGTGTGGGGGCAAGGTCATAACTGCACCCTGACAGAGGAGGCCAGGGAAGGACCAGCGTTCCACGGGGGCCTGGTCTGTCAGGGGTCTGGCGACAGAGGGGGACAGGGGCGAAACGGTCCGTGGACGGCACGCCGTGTCAACCACCTCTGGGGCAGAGGGGGATGAGGAGAGCACGGCTTGTGGGCGGCGCTCTGTGTCGTCCGAGAACTCTGTATGCTCAGAGAGGAGAGAGTCAGTTCTTTCTGAATAAGGATTCTTCCCCAGCCCTCCCCCTGGGAAAGGAGTGGCGCTGCTACCAACTCCTGGAAAGAACTGAGTCTCATCTCTGAGCAGCCCATCTCAAAAGTGCCGCTTAACCCGGCGTTTAGCGGGGTGCGGGGCTGGAGAGGGCTGTGGCATCCCCCTACGGTCTTCCAGAGCCAGGCCCGGGTGAACGGGCGGGGTTGGAACCGTGGGAGGGAGCCTTCGGCGGTGGGCAGACTGAGGGATCTGAGCGGACGGCGGGGCCGTCGGGCAGAATAACCTCAATCTGCTCACGGGCGGTTGAGAACTGTTGGGCATAAGCACTCAACCGCACCGCCGAAGAGGCCGACCTGAGAGATGGGGGTGTCGAGCAGATGGGTCCGCCCGACATCGTGCACATCAGACTGGTCAGCCCCAAACTGGTGAACATCACCTGACTCCGAGAGCGTACGGCCACTTTCGTCGCTCGGAGAGCAAGGTCATTGGCGGCGCGCAGCTCACTGAAGAGCCTCGGGTCAGTCCCGCCCTCCTGCATGTCCATGAGCGTCTGGGTCAGGTAGACCAGCAGAACGGTCATGGGATGCAGTGAGGCAGCTGCCTGTCCTGTGGCACTATAGGATTTCGCCACAGATTACTGTGACGAAAAGAACTACAGGCTTTGGACGGGTGCTTAGGATTGCGCCGGGAAGCACTCTGAGGACACAGTAGCATGGCAACAGAGTGTTCAACCGGGGGAACCCCAGTGTACCCATGGGCAGCGGCCCCTGAGGGGATGAAAGGCGGATGAGACCAACGAGAGGACCCGTGAACTCATCATGCACGTCCGGGAGGAAAGATATTGGGGTTTGCCGTGGACGCGTCGGCGGCCTCACCCAAAAACCAATCGTCCCGGGAAAGCATGGCCATCATCTCTGGATCAGACTCAGGCACAGCCATATGCACACCAGAGGGTGGCAGCTGTGAAGAGTTGTCATTTCCAGAAGAATCAAGCCCACCTAGTGATGCTGCTACAGACACAGCATCATCCTCTGTAGCTTCAAATGAAAACACACGGGCCACCCGAGGGTAGACTCGTGGAATCATCAGTTCGCTAGCGGGCACCGTCATTAAAGAGGGGGGGCTGGGGCGTGGACACAGAGTCGGCGCCTTGTTCCAGACCAACACCCTCAGGTCACCCTGTCCACCAGCCGAAGATCGGGTAGTGGATGAGGGGACTCTCACTCTTGCGAGTTCACCGAGTCTCGACCTATATATGACGCGATGATCACGTTCCCAGAGAGAACATGAGTCATCCACGAGCGCTGTTCAAGCATGATCAAAGCCCAAACACACTAGACAGCGCTCGTGCCCATCAGAGTCCAATACCAGTCCGCTGCAACCAGAAATGCACGGGCGAGCCGTCTTTAAAAAGACGTGCCGCGTGCGAGCTCTTTTATGAGAGGAGAAAAAAACTCCGCGATGTTGAAGCGCACAGGGAGACACACACACACTGGCAGATCACTGCACAGATCAGCAGGCACTGTGAGCTCGCTGCAGATCGCCGTCACACCAACACCGGAGAGAGAAGCTTGTCTCGTAGAGCGAAGTCAGAGATGATTGTGGAGTGAAGAAATATTCTTGGCTCCGAAGCGAAATCATACCTGCATGTTGCCGGCGTCCTCCTTTATACCCACGCGGTGGGGCGGAGATACGCTATGCAAATTCCGCAGACCCATGGCATTTCATCGCCATTGGCTCGTTTTGTAATACTCGAAGTCGATAGGTGTTCTAAGCGAAACCCCCATTTGGCGTCATCCGACGTAACTCGGAGTGACTACGAAAGGGAACAGAAGCTTTTGTTTACGGGCCATAACCTGTAAGTATGATTTATTTTTCGTCTATGTGTTTTCCTTTAATAGTTCGTATTGTTAATTGTACATTGTAGCAAAGAAGTAAACAAATGAAAACGCTGATTGGCTCTGCTGGTTTGCTAAATGCTCATTCATACTTAACGTTATCTGACAAACACCTAACGTTACAAACTTTTTTTTAATCTCAACAGCGAACTTGGAATTAGTGTAAATTATTCTTTGATTAGAGCTTTTATGTTTATCTACATGCTTGTTTATCTACAGGCATGCTAAACATGGTTCTGTGTTTTATTTGGCAGCCGATGTTTAGTGTTCGTTTTGGGTTAATAGTTCTGTCGACAGATATTTGTCTACAATCGTTCTAAAAATACAAATGTAACGGTGGCATACAGTCAGAAACGATCACTATAGATCTGCAGTCTTTACTCAAAACAATCCCTTTGAGGACTGTAGTATAATTTGTTAGAACGATTATATGAAATTCTTGTTTATGAAGCTTATATTTTGCAATTCTATAATAATTAGTACAATTAAATAGAGAACAACAAAAAACAAACCTTTCTGAAACGTCGTTTAACAGCCGTTCTTGAACAGGTTCTGCTCGATCATCTTCACTAACGTTTCCCTGGGTCCGATTGGTTTTATTGACGCCATTGTTAATAATACACCAAAGGACAAAGTACCGGTAAAGGTACGGGGCGTGACGTGACGTTTCCGAAAAACGTGAACTAGACGGTTAGCAAATCACAACACACTGGGCCAGCTAACCAATCGGAGCCCATTGCGTAATTTTGAGGGACTTGCTTCATAGAACCAGGAAACCATCCGACCGTTTTTACAAGGAGGGGCAGAGCAGTGTAGAGGTAAAATATAATTTATATCTTTAAACAATATAAATACAAGTAACATATAGTAATAATAAATAAACCAATATAAAATAAAAATTCACATTTGCATAATATCAAATAAAACATTATTTTATCAAACAATGTAATAATACTAGAGATTAATAGAGATTACTACCAGGGTAATCTAATCTCGACATGGCTACAGGTTCAAATATTTTGTCTGCTTGAACCAGTCATGTAAGTTATCTGGTCGTTGTACTAGTCATAGCAGCGCTTAGCTTGGCGAGTTTGGCATTACGTTCCCACTGCGTCTTAGCTGCGTTGAGTGAACCTATGAAAGAGAACGTCTCTGGTTACTGGTGTAACCTATGTTCTCTGAATATGGAACGAGACGCTCCTCGCGGTGCCGACAGGCTTCCTTTTTCGGCAGAGAAATCTGAGGAGCAGATGGTGCGTGTACGCGCAAATATAATATAACGAAGTAAGAGCGTCAAGGCGGTGCTCGCGCCATCAGCCAATGAATTGCCGTGATTCTACATGGGCTTCAGACAATCGGCACACCCAGAGGGCGTTCTGACACGTAATTTTAAACGTGAAATGCAGCCAAACCTTGGAGCGTTTTGTCTTCGGCATCTTCATTAATCCCCTCGCTATCAGCAGACATCTCAAGTCTCCCGTATATTTATAGCGGCTCCCTGATGCCCGCAAATTAGTTAAAATCTCCCGGATTCTAGAGCGAGCGGGCAAGAGCGCGCATGCGAGACAGAACAGACTGCGCTACAAACCATATAACGCACGAACGGCGGAGAAGGAGAGAGCGAGAGACCTTGCGTGTGTCTGCGTGTGTGCCTCATGAAGCGCATGTAAAACAGAGAGTCAGGCACCGAAATCAGGCACCGAAATTTTAGTTCTTATTCGGTCTCGTTACTGCCATTTACGTCGGAACCGGTTCCCTATTGGCACCGCGTTTCGATACCCAACCCTAGCCTAGATACAGTTGACGTAGTGTAACAGCGCAGCGCTTCTGTGTTGTACTTCAGAACGTAGGCTCACTATTGACCGACGCTGGTCATGCGTGTTATGCGTGTGATGCTGGCCAATAGTGAGCCTACGTTCTGAAGTACAACACTGAAACTACGTGAACTGTGTGGGTCATACAATCATTCCCAACACTGAATTATTACAATATTTATATACTTGCACACTAAAGCAAAATATTTAATTAACTGACTTAAAACATTTTTTTGTGAAGCATCAGTGCCTTAAACCTTTGCACATTACTTCATGTAGCTCTAAAATACTAATAAAGCATTAATGTATTATAAACATTAACATTATGAGTTTTTTGTTTCGAAAAGCTACTTTGAAACAATGTGTGTTGTGAAAAGCTCTTTACAAATAAGAGTCTATTTCCTGAATTAAAGACACATCTGTATTGTATGCAGAGCCACTTACAGAATAATAAAAAAATACAGCAACAAATAAAGTTACCAAGCCTATTTTAACGATGTCTTTAATAACTTTTCGGGGCCGGCAAGTTTCAATCCCTTAGAAGCCTATGGAGGAGTGATCCAGCTCTCAGATTTAATCAAAAATATCTTAATTCGTGTTCCGAAGATGAACGAAGGTCTTACGGGGTTGAAACAACATGGGGGTGAGTAATTACTGACATAATTTTCATTTTTGGGTGAACTATCCCTTTAATTAAGAGATGATCAACAATAACTTTACTTTTTTATACATCATTGAATGAACATCAGCTATGCTAATTATTTCCCATCTGCCTTTCTGCTGTTATCTCGGGACGCTAGTCCCGAGGTAAATAGCGTTCGTCAGCTCCAGTTTGTATCCAGCCTCTCACGGAGACTTCAGATGCCCCAATGCCTGTGAAGAGACGACTCGACGCCTGTGAAGAGACGACTCAAAGCCGGCGATATGTTATGCCATAAATTAATACATGATTAACTAACTGTATTTTTCTATGTACATTTCCGAAATGTACTTTCTGTAAAGCTGCTTTGAGACAATGTGTATTGTGAAAAGCGCTATACAAATAAATTTGAATTGAATTGAATTGAATAATTATAAGAGGGGTGCCCTTTTTCACTTTAGCCATGCCCCCTAAATGGCCCTGCCACTATCAGATATGGAAAGTAACAAATTAGATACTTATTACAGTACTTGAATATATTTTTATTTTTATCTTTCTTGAGTACAATTAAATTGTCTTAATTTCATTTGAGTTGAATTAAAATTAAGTATTCATATTTGCAACATTTATTTTTCACCAAAAGTACAAAATACTATGACAAAGGTGCAGACAGATCAACTGGATGAGCTGGAAGTTTACAAACTACTGCGGTGGAACCCTGAGCTTCAGCCAATAACAGACAGATCTGAAGCACTTCAGCCAATAACAGACAGATCTGAAGCGCTACAGCCAATAACAGAAAGATCTGAAGCGCTTCAGCCAATAACAGACAGATCTGAAGCGCTTCAGCCAATGTTAGACAGGTCTGAGGCGCTTCAGCCAATAACAGACAGATCTGAAGCGCTTCAGCCAATAACAGACAGATCTGAAGCACTTCAGCCAATAACAGACAGGTCTGAAGCGCTTCAGCCAATAACAAACAGATCTGAAGCGCTTCAGCCAATAACAGACAGATCTAAAGCGCTTCAGCCAATATTAGACAGGTCTGAAGCGCTTCAGCCAATAACAGACAGATCTGAAGCGCTTCAGCCAATAACAGACAGATCTGAAGCGCTTCAGCCAATAACAGACAGATCTGAAGTGCTTCGGCCAATAACAGACAGATCTGAAGCGCTTCAGCCAATAACAGACAGATCTGAAGCGCTTCAGCCAATAACAGACAGATCTGAAGCGCTTCAGCCAATAACAGACAGATCTGAAGCGCTTCAGCCAAAAACAGACAGATCTGAAGCGCTTCAGCCAATATTAGACAGGTCTGAAGCGCTTCAGCAAATAACAGACAGATCTGAAGCGCTACAGCCAATAACAGACAGATCTAAAACGCTTTAGCCAATAACAAACAGATCTGAAGCGCTTCAGCCAATAACAGACAGATCTGAAGTGCTCCACGGGTAGCCAGTGAAGGTCATGAAGCAGAGGAGTAATGTGAGCAGAACTGGTGGAGGTGAGAACTCTTGCTGCTCAGTTTTGAACATACTTTAATCTTGCAATAAGTTTTTTGGGCAGACCGAGAAATAGAGTATTGCAATAATCCAGACGTGATGTGATTAATGCATGAATTAAGGTTTCAGCATCAGCTAAAGTGAGAGAAGATTGAAGACGTGCGATATTACAAAGACGGAAAAAAGAGTTTTTAACAAGAGAAGAAATGTTAGAACCAAAATAGATTTGACTAGATCAAGACACCAAGGTTACGAATCCATCAATTATAGAAAACTAGCTATCACGTATTCGATTGAAGATTATGGTGATGATTATGTCAAAACATAACCAACACCATCAGATCACCTTTTCTCTTTGATCATCTGGCAGTTATAACTCAGATACAAAAGCCAAACAAAATCTAATCTTAACAGTTTAAGGGTCACAAGCCCAACTAAAGCAAACACTGATCACCAAAATGGTGGCTTAAAATTATATTTTCTCTTTTGTTGATTCTGCTTGTTAACATCAGGTGTCTTCAATAATGGTCAATCATCACTCAATTAATCACTTAATTAGCTCTTTAACTTTAACACTCTTGAGTGTTAATTTAACACTCATATTTTAACATTTTAACACTCTTGAGTCTAGAGCCATATAAAACTCCCAGGAGAGTTCATTTCACACTGGAGTTTTTGCTGTGGAGGCCAACTTTTTTTCAGCGCCTCTCCTAACGACTCCTACAGCAGGACACTCAATTTCGGTGACCCATCTCTGTGCGGAAACGGGTAGGAGTTGGGCTGTATTGGCTGGCAATGGGGGTCAGTTACCGCATGATGGGTAACCTGTTTGGCATTGCCAGGTCCTCTGTGTGCGTGACTGTGCACGAATTTTGCAAGGCCGTGCGCCAAGTCCTCATGCAGAGTACATAAAACTACCTGAAGGAGATGCCCTCCGGGTGGTCCTACAAGGCTTCCGAATGAGGTGTGGTTCTCCACAGTGAGCTGGAGCAATTGATGGAAGTCATATCCCCATCATTGCCCCAGAAGAAAATCACGTTGATTACTTCAATCACAAAGGATGGCATTCGGTCCTTCTGCAGGGAGTTGTAGATCATCAGTTCTGGTAAGCCTGCTAGAATTATGAAATAATCTCTCCTGTAATTTCTTTACTTTACTAGTGCTAGCCGTCATTGAGTGAAAAGTCTGATTTAGGATTATAAAATAGTTGAATAATGCTGCCTTGTGATACAATTATGTGGTATGGCTTGTCGGCCTACTGACATTAAAATATGATAGCTTCTCTGTGTTTACAGTAAACATCTCTTTGTTTTGTTTTGACAATCCCCTACCGATCATTTCAAAATTAGCCTATATTTAAATGTTGCACAGTGCAGTAATAACTGATTTGTGGTTCTTTTCATAATTGTTAACATGGACAAAATTATAAAATAACACATCACATGTCCCCATAACAGTTTCACCAACACCTACAGTACACGGGATGGCCTGGAAGTCTCCATGACACCAGGGTTCTACACGGGATGGCCTGGAAGTGTCCATGACACCAGGGTTCTACATAGGATGGCCTGGAAGTCTCCATGACACCAGGGTTCTTAGGAATTCCTGTGTCTTTGCAATGGCAGAGATAGGGGAGCTTTTTCCACCAGTAAGTTGTTCTATCACTATCATGCACACATGTACACAAACACACAAATCATATTTGTAAACAGTACCATCTTAGTATAAAGGAGATTAAAATGTTTAGAGAAACATATTATAACATCTAATAAATTCAACTTCTCTTATTTTCCACCGCCAAAGGACACAGTGGAGATCAACGGTGTCCAAGTACCGATCATGCTGCTTGGTGACCCGGCGTACCCCATGCGGAGCTGGCTGCTTAAAGCGTACACTGGCACAGGGATCCTGACAGAGCAGCAAAGGTACTTTAACGAGCGACACTGCAAAGCCAGGGTGACGGTGGAATGTGCATTCGGCCGATTGAAGGGGCGGTGGAGATGCCTGGGGAAACGGCTGGATGTGGACATCTCCACTGTCCCTACCATCATAAGTGCATGCTGCACTCTCCACAATGTGTGTGAGAAGCATGTTGAGGCCTATGAGGGACCCGATCCAGCTATTCTTCAGGACAACAGGATAGCAGAAGGAGCGCCACAAGATGCGGCTGAGCCAACAAGAGTCAGAGAGGCACTGACAGAGCTTTTTTACAGCCAACACTAATTCACAAAATAAAACTTTAATTGACAATGTTTAAACATAACATTCTCAAAGTGTGGAGTAACAAAAAAAAATATTTTCAATGCTCATTGTAGTGGGACTTATTGTGGCTCTATAATTAAACTGATGTGCCGGTGGTAGTGAGGGTCCAATCACAAACAGGAGGGACAGTATAAAAAGGAATTGTAGGCACCTCTTGCGTGTGCTTGCCATCTGAGTCGCGTCATTGCTCGGGGACCGCCCCTTCTGTTTTCGTTGCTGTTTCCGCCTTTGAGGTAGGTGCTATTTGGCTCATTAGTGAACACAGATACGGGAGCTTGTATAAACGATTGTGTCGTTCATAGCTTCAGGATAATTCGCGGCTGTTGGCGGCCCCGGCTCTCCTGTTCATGCCTCTCTTGCAGTCCCGTGTCGCCTGATGCTTTGAGGTAACGTATGTGTGCGTTGGCTAATTAGTTAGCGCCCCGATGTGTGATGTGGTGTAGTAACTGTGTGGGTTATAGCGGTGGGGATAGCTCGCTGTGTGGGCTCTGGGCGGCGGCTGCTCTCCCTTTGCATGTTCCTCTCGCATTCCCGTGCTTGTTCGGTGTGGCGTGGATGGGCGTCAGTTTCTGAATTAAAGGTACGTGAAACGTCCATTTTGTGCAGCGCCCATTCTGTTATATATTGCAAATACGTTTATGTTTGTATTTTAGGAGTAATAGATGTTCTGCGCGCCTGGTGGGCAACGCTGTGTGACGCTGCTGCTTGTACCTTCAGATTATTTACAATAATAACTCTTCCCAACGCGTGTGTGCACAGCCTGCTTGTTTTGTGGGACGCTTGTCTTTCAGTGCGTGTCACTGTGATTGCTGGGCGTTTTTTTTACTAACTAGTCTTTCAAGTTGTGTGTTTGTTTGTTATTTTTATTTTTTTTGTGTATCTTCATTTGTCATTGGTTTCATTTTTCATTTGGAGTGTTCTGATTGTTTTGCTTTGTCAGTGTTTTTGCAGAATTGTGTTGTGTTTTGCGGTCTGATTTCCCTCAAATGTGCTGGTAGAAGGTCGGGGAGGTTAATAAAAACCCAGTGGTGACATCAAACCTTGATTCTCATTTTTGTTGTAATATGTTTTTTGTTTACTTGTCTAAATGTTTATTATGTGTGCATGTTTGGAGTAAGTGTCTTGTGAGTTGAGACCCGTAGTAATTTTTACTCTTGTTACAGGAGCCGAGGCTTCAGGGCAGGCCACTAGTAGGCCTTACGTGCGGTGGTGGGCTCGTCACAGAGTGCTGTGCTGGACTGGATTGCAGTGTGTGTTGATGCTTGTGCACGGGGGGTTGAGAGTGATATAGAAGCTTTGTGCGCACTGAGATTTGTGTATCTGCCGTTAAGCCTCGGCCTCCTTTTGGTCTCTTTTGTGGTGAATAGTGATGAACCAGTTCTTTCTTAATGTCCTTGTTTTAAATGGTTGTGAGTATTAAAATAAAACTTTTGTATATTTAGTATCCACGTCTCTGGCCTCCTTTGACAATCACGTTCCTGTTTGTCTTTTGTGTAAAACCTTTAAATCTTTAGGATTAATATTTCCCTGATAAACAGGGTGGCGTAGTCGAGTCACGCTACATTCTGGCGTAGTCGGTAGGGTAGTAGAATTTCTTTGTGGGGCTGAGACGTGGATGCTGATTGTTATCTGGGTAATTGTTGACTGTGTACATTGTATGAATGCATTAGTGTTTGGTTGTTTTTTTCTTTCCGTATTTTTCAAGTATAGTGTTGGAGACAAAGCAGCAGCGTCATTTCAGGGGATTTGGAGCATTCCAACCGCTGTTCTCCATATCGGTGCCATTTGCTTACAGAGATTGCTCTGGTAAGTTTTATTTACTTTACGACTAAACGACTTTATTTAAGCCGAGCTGCTCCTTCGAGTCCAATAGCCGGCCCCTCTAGAGAATCTTCTGTGCCCCCTGCTGATCAATCAGTGAGTGGTAGTGCTACATTAACTGAGCGGCTCGTGTTTATCCCAAGGGATCGGAAATGTCCAATATTTGATGGTAGGCCGGGTATTGGCATAAATGATTGGATAGAGGAGGCGAAAGCCTGTATAAGAACACGTCATCTGTCTGTGGCTGATCAAGCGTTTTTTCTATTTGATCATTTAACAGGAGAGGCACGTGAGGAAATTCGGCATCGCCCTACTGCTGAGCGCGGAGACCCAGAGAAAATTTATTCAATTTTGCAAGAGCTGTATGGTTGCTCCCAGTCTTATGTTGCCCTACAGGAAGCCTTTTTCTCTAGGAGACAGCGGGATGGGGAGACTTTGTTCGAATTCTCCCTGGCCCTGATGGGTCTCCTAGAGAAAGTCAAACAGAAGTCCCCTACTGCCATGTCAAATGCGGAGGTTTTATTGAGGGATCAATTTGTAGAATATGTTTGTGACGTTTCCCTTCGCCGTGAACTAAAACAATTAGTTCGCCGCCAGCCCCATTCTACACTCTTAGAGGTGCGGAGCGAAGCCATCCGATGGGAGAGGGAGGGAATGCCGGGTGGAGCAAGGGGTCGAAGTCTTTCCGTTCCTGCGGCACATGGCTTTCAGTACGAAGTACAGGGAGGTGGTAGCCTGCCTAAAAACTCTGAAATGCGAGAGCTGAGAGAAATGCTAAAGTTACAACAGGAGCAGTTAAATCAGCTCACACAGAGTTTTGCCCGGTTACAGGGCCCCCATTCTCGTACCCAGCCTTTTCGGGGTGGGGTCGTTATCTGTAGGCGGTGTCAAAAACCAGGCCACTTTGCACGGGAATGTGGGGAGGAACGTGTCATGTCCCGGTTGCCGGTGCGTCCTCACGTTGATCCAGCAGTTGGGGAGGGTAGGCAGTCGCGATCTGATGCGTCGGAAAACTAATTCCCGCCATGCTGAAGAGTCACAGCTCGGTTGGGGAAAAGGCAGACTCCGACGGTAAGAAGTTTAATTCTAGTTCAAATTGAATGTCCCCCTGTCCACATTTGGATGTTTCAATTGGTGGTGTGTCAGTCCCTTGTTTAATCGATACTGGTTCAATGGTGTCAACCATTACGGAAAGTTGCTTTGTTCAGCATTTTGAGTCACGGGGTCAAGAGCAATTGAGGTCATGTTCATGGTTGCAGTTGAGGGCCGCCAATGGTCTTTCCATCCCATATATTGGTTATATGGAGTTGGACGTTGAGCTCTGTGGAAGGATGGTGACACGATGTGGGGTGCTGGTGGTCAGGGATCCTCCTGGTGGCCTGCGCTCTCGAGTCCCTGGTGTGTTGGGGATGAATGTACTCGGGCGATGCTACCGGGAGCTCTTTGGACACCATGGCCCTGCTTTGTTTAATTTTCCCCCAGTTTCTTGTGCGCCACTTTCAGTTTTCCAAGCCTTGCAACACTGCCACCAAGGTAGTGAGCAATCATCCGTTGATACGACTAGGGTGAGGGTGCGCGGTCGTCGGGCATGTCGCGTCACAGGCGGTACCATTAAGTTTGTTGCAGCAACTTGTGCAGAACAGCTGGCAGGTAGTACAGTGCTGTTTGAGCCCTCTGAGTCAGGGTTACCTGAGGGGTTGTTAGCCTCCCCCGCTTTGGTGCGAGTGATTGGAGGCTCAGTGTATGTGCCAGTGGTCAATATAGGCACTTCTGATGTCCTGCTTTTTCGCCGTCGAGTACTGGGTACCCTCGCTAGAGTGCATGTTGTTAGTTTGCCTACGGGCATTACTGAAGTTAGACCTAGTACGGCTAGTGCCTATTCCCAGGGTACTCACGTAGCCAGTTCCACTGTTTCAGAGCAGATTGCTGCGCTGAACTTATCTGCATTGCCAGAGTTAGAACAAGAAAGGGTCAGGACCTTGCTTGGTAAGTATCAGACGGTGTTTTCTGAACATGATGGTGATTTGGGGTGCACCAGTCTCATCTCGCACGATATCCCAGTGCTAGATGACATTCCCGTACGGCAGCGACACTGCCGTGTTCCTCCTTCTGAGTACGAGGTTGTTAGGGCCCACATTAATCAGCTGTTGGAGTCTCAGGTAATCAGGGAGAGTTGTAGCCCGTATGCCTCCCCAATTGTGTTAGTTAAACAGAAGGACGGTGGTCTTCGCCTGTGCGTGGACTACCGTCAGTTAAACGCCAAGACTAGACGAGACGCATTTCCCTTACCCCGTATTGAGGAGTCGCTGGATGCGTTGACAGGGGCCTGTTGGTTCTCTACCATGGATTTAGCTAGTGGGTACAACCAGGTCCCGGTCACAGAGGGGGACAAGCCTAAGACCGCTTTTTGCACACCGTTTGGGTTGTTCGAATGGAACCGAATGCCGTTCGGTTTGTGCAATGCTCCCTCTACCTTCCAGCGACTTATGGAGAGGATATTCGGGGACCAGCAGTGCCAGTCATTACTTTTATATCTGGACGATATCGTGGTGTTCTCCACCTCTATTGCTCAGCATTTGGAGAGGTTGGAGCTAGTTCTGGACCGGTTGGAGCGGGAAGGTTTAAAGGCTAGGCTGGATAAGTGTGCTTTTCTCCAGCAGGAGGTGAGATATTTGGGTCACGTCATTTCGTCCAGGGGAGTAGCCACCGACCCAAGTAAGATCGAGGCTGTGGCCCAGTGGCCTCGTCCATCTAGTGTCACAGAGTTACGGTCCTTCCTGGGGTTCTCCAGCTACTACCGGCGGTTTGTAGAGGGGTTTGCCAAGGTGGCTGCCCCTCTGCATAAGCTGGTAGGGGAGTTTGCCGGTGTAAAGGGTAAACAGACAGGAAGGAACTTTGAGAATGCCTGGAGTGAAAGATGTCAGGTGAGCTTTGAGGGGTTGAAAGAGAAGCTTACTACCACTCCAGTTCTTGCGTATGCGGATTTCTCTAAACCCTTCATCTTGGAGGTGGACGCCAGCTACCAAGGTTTGGGGGCAGTTCTCTCCCAAGAATATGAAGGTAAGGTAAGACCAGTGGCATATGCCAGTCGTAGTCTACGCCCCACTGAGCGCAACATGTCCAATTATAGCTCTATGAAGCTGGAGTTTGTTGCACTCAAGTGGGCCATGACAGAAAAATTCCGCGAGTACTTGTTGGGTAGTAAGGTTGTGGTATTTACAGATAACAACCCCCTTAGCCACCTGACCTCCGCAAAGCTTGGTGCCACTGAGCAGCGTTGGGCTTCCCAACTGGCGGCCTTTGATTTTGACATTAAGTACCGCTCAGGTAAGAGTAACAAAAATGCAGATGCACTTTCACGGCGGGACCCTTTGGATCCTGGTGTGTTAGACGGGTTGGTCCCAGGCTCTGCAATTCCTGAGTCATTGCGGTGATTGGTCGGGTTGGAGTCCGCTGAAGTAGTGACCCAATGCGTGGTCTCTACGCTTCCTGGTTACTCAGCTGGTGAGTTGGGTTCGCTGCAAGAAGCTGACTCGGTTATCCAGGAGGTGTTGCGATTCTGGAGACGTGGTACTCGCCCGAGCCCTGATGAACGACGCCGGCTGACTAAGGCAGCCCTAACGTTGCTCCGTCAGTGGGACCGTCTGGTTGAGCAAGACGGTACGCTTTATCGAAGGGTTTACTGCCCTGAGGGTAAGGAAGAGATGTTGCAACTGGTATTGCCCGCGGTCTTGAAGCCAGAGGTTTTGAGACAGTTGCATCAGCAGCATGGACATCAGGGCAGAGAGCGCACACTTGAGCTAGTGAGACAGAGGTGCTATTGGCCGGGATTGTCATCTGAGGTGGCAAGCTGGTGTCAGGAGTGTGACCGGTGCCAGTCAGCCAAGGACACCCAGCCACTTGCTCAGGGATTTATGGGGAGGTTATTGTCATCTAGGCCAAACGACATCCTCGCTGTGGACTTCACCGTTTTGGAGCCCACACACTCTGGCATTGAAAGCGTCTTGGTAATGACTGACGTGTTTAGTAAATATACCCTGGCTGTTCCAACAAGGGATCAGCGAGCCGGAACGGTGGCCCAAGCACTGGTGACAGAATGGTTTTATAGATTTGGCGTTCCGGGCCGTGTCCATTCTGACCAGGGTCGAAATTTTGAGTCCCTGCTAATCCGTCAGCTATGTAACCTCTATGGTGTTGAGAAGTCTCGTACGACCCCCTATCACCCGGTTGGCAACGGCCAGTGTGAACGCTTCAATCGCACGTTACACAATCTGTTGCGCACACTGCCAGTGTCCAGGAAACATGATTGGGTAGCTTGTCTTCCCCAGGTAGTGTTCAGCTATAATAGCACTCCTCATCAGTCCACAGGGGAATCGCCTCACTTCTTGATGTTCGGTCAGGAGCCGCGATTGCCCGTGGATTTTTTGTTGGGGAGAGAGCCACAACCAAGAGAGGGTAGTGTGCATGACTGGGTTTTGGAGCATCAAACCAGGCTACAGGTAGGCTTTGCAGGTGCACGTGAACGGTTGCAGGTGATGGCCGACAGGCGCAAGGCCCATCACGATCAGCATGTCAGAGATGAACCACTGGTGGAGGGTCAGCTGGTGTACCTCCGGGATTATGGGGTAAGGGGCCGTCACAAAATCCAGGACCTGTGGAGCCCAGTGGTTTATCAAGTGACGAGGGCACCTAAGGAGGGTGGTGTAGTATACACAATTGCGCCTGTAGATGACCTTACCAAGACCAGGAATGTGCACCGTTCACTGGTAAAGAGTCGAGTCTGTAAGGACACTGGGGCTGCGGACCGTGGTAGTCCCTTCCATGACCCAGTTGTGGACACATCCTCGGTGGGTGAAGACGAGGATGAGGGGGATCTGCTGGCTGTGGTACAGGAGCAGGACCGACTCGCTGTTGAACTAGAACCGGGAGGGCTGGTACCTGAAATGGAGCTGGGCCAGCAGGAGTGGATAGATCCTGTGGGACCAGTTCCTATGATGGAGCCAGGACAACTGGGTCCAGAAGGAAGTATGGCCAGTACGCAGGGACCCCAGCCTGAGGGCCTGCCTGGGGCTGATGAGGTTGTCTTGCGTAGAACGAGACGTGTAACTGCGGGGCTCCATCCAAATCGACATCATCTTCCCCGTTCGGTGGGAGAGACGGGTGGGGCCTCTCTTCAGCAAATACAGGGTATAACAGGCATTTTTAGGCCATGGGATTAAGTGGTTTGATTTGGTTTTGGGACCGTCGGGGCGACGATCCGAGTGTGGGGGGTAGATTGTAGTGGGACTTATTGTGGCTCTATAATTAAACTGATGTGCCGGTGGTAGTGAGGGTCCAATCACAAACAGCAGGGACAGTATAAAAAGGAATTGTAGGCACCTCTTGCGTGTGCTTGCCATCTGAGTCGCGTCATTGCTCGGGGACCGCCCCTTCTGTTTTCGTTGCTGTTTCCGCCTTTGAGGTAGGTGCTATTTGGCTCATTAGTGAACACAGATACGGGAGCTTGTATAAACGATTGTGTCGTTCATAGCTTCAGGATAATTCGCGGCTGTTGGCGGCCCCGGCTCTCCCGTTCATGCCTCTCTTGCAGTCCCGTGTCGCCTGATGCTTTGAGGTAACGTATGTGTGCATTGGCTAATTAGTTAGCGCCCCGATGTGTGATGTGGTGTAGTAACTGTGTGGGTTATAGCGGTGGGGATAGCTCGCTGTGTGGGCTCTGGGCGGCGGCTGCTCTCCCTTTGCATGTTCCTCTCGCATTCCCGTGCTTGTTCAGTGTGGCGTGGATGGGCGTCAGTTTCTGAATTAAAGGTACGTGAAATGTCCATTTTGTGCAGCGCCCATTCTGTTATATATTGCAAATACGTTTATGTTTGTATTTTAGGAGTAATAGATGTTCTGCGCGCCTGGTGGGCAACGCTGTGTGACGCTGCTGCTTGTACCTTCAGATTATTTACAATAATAACTCTTCCCAACGCGTGTGTGCACAGCCTGCTTGTTTTGTGGGACGCTTGTCTTTCAGTGCGTGTCACTGTGATTGCTGGGCGTTTTTTTTACTAACTAGTCTTTCAAGTTGTGTGTTTGTTTGTTATTTTTATTTTTTTTGTGTATCTTCATTTGTCATTGGTTTCATTTTTCATTTGGAGTGTTCTGATTGTGTTGCTTTGTCAGTGTTTTTGCAGAATTGTGTTGTGTTTTGCAGTCTGATTTCCCTCAAATGTGCTGGTAGAAGGTCGGGGAGGTTAATGGAAACCCAGTGGTGACATCAAACCTTGATTCTCATTTTTGTTGTAATATGTTTTTTGTTTACTTGTCTAAATGTTTATTATGTGTGCATGTTTGGAGTAAGTGTCTTGTGAGTTGAGACCCGTAGTAATTTTTACTCTTGTTACAGGAGCCGAGGCTTCAGGGCAGGCCACTAGTAGGCCTTACGTGCGGTGGTGGGCTCGTCACAGAGTGCTGTGCTGGACTGGATTGCAATGTGTGTTGATGCTTGTGCACGGGGGGTTGAGAGTGATATAGAAGCTTTGTGCGCACTGAGATTTGTGTATCTGCCGTTAAGCCTCGGCCTCCTTTTGGTCTCTTTTGTGGTGAATGCTGATGAACCAGTTCTTTCTTAATGTCCTTGTTTTAAATGGTTGTGAGTATTAAAATAAAACTTTTGTATATTTAGTATCCACGTCTCTGGCCTCCTTTGACAATCACGTTCCTGTTTGTCTTTTGTGTAAAACCTTTAAATCTTTAGGATTAATATTTCCCTGATAAACAGGGTGGCGTAGTCGAGTCACGCGATGAAATGATCAGTTTTGTTCTGAAAAACAACAAAAAAAAATGCATCCCTGTAAAATGCTCAGTTGTGCAGGTTTATGTAAACAACTAATATAAGAAAACCTGCTCATTTCTATTTTCTAATTTGAATAAATACTCTGAAAATGTTCATGTTCAAAATAAAAATGATTATGCTATAGTGCAAGTCTCTGTCGGTTTAAAAACACTACATAACGTTCAAACTGTCAAAAATAATCTGAACTGTAATTAACCTTTATAATGATGGATACACTTGATATAGATTGACCAACAATACTGAAAGCAATTCACAATATCGTGATCTGATTTACTTTTCCTCATCATCTGGAGGTCGGCAGAATGGTGGATGTCCTGAGGCCTGGCTGAAGGGCTGCTGAGCTGGACCTCGAGGGTGTGCTGACACCTGGCTGAAGGGCTGAGGTAGATCTGGAGGGTGCACAGCAAAATCCCCAGTGTTAAAATGAACACTCCTGGTGTACATATAGGTCCAACTACAGGGTGTTAAAAATGAACACTGAAGCAGTGTTGAAGTTAATGAGATAATTAAGTGATGATTGGCCATTAGTGGTGACACCTAATGTTAATAAGAAGAATCATTGAAGGAAAGAGAAACAACAAGAACAGAAAAAAAGAGAAACACAAGAACTACTGACTCTTACTACTGCCATTACACATTATTGCACTTATTATTTGTACACCAGTTTGAATTTATTTCTGTCATACATCTACACACAGTCTTATTTAGATTGACAGAAGTTTTTTATGGAATGTTTCATTTCATGTCACCATTATGGTGATCAGTGTTTGCTTTAGTTGGGCTCTTGACCCTTTAGTTTTTAAATGTAGTTGTTTTCTGGCCACTCCAATTCTGGGTTCATAAAGTACATTTGTTGTGGCAAGAGAAACTATGACCTGGACTGCTTTTTCCAAAAGCATTGTAAGTCTAAGCTGATTGTTTAGACCATTTGTTGCAATTGTTCTACGATCAAGTTAGGTTTAAGGTGCTTTTGAGAAAGGAAGCCCAGGTCATGATGATAATGTTTAGATCAAATCCAATCCTGTAGTGGCCTGATCCATTGAACCAGTGTTATAATCAGATTATACAAACGTATTGTTCATATTCATTACAGTAGCTAATTCCAGCAGTGTTTTATTAATTTAAAGGTTTTAAAATCACACAGACATCAAGAATATGAATCTCAACAATGGTGACAATCACACATATGCTTTATGTTGCAGTGCATGATGGGAGCCACCAATCAAAACGCATCCATGGCTGAATTGTCCTTTAATTTCCATTGTTTTTTCCTGTTTGCTTTTATTTTGCTATTGTTTTGTTAGGACCTTAGTAGCTTGTTTTGTGATGTTCAGAGTTGATCTGTTTGTCACTAGTTTGTTTATTGTCACCATTGTTGAGATTCATATGCTGATTCTTGAAGTCTGTGTGTCTAAACACAATAACGTTCAAAGTATTTTCAAAAATGTTCATATTGCTGTTGGATCTCAAATTGTAGAATCTCAGGGCTACAATCACCAATGCTAAATTGAGACATATAGTTGAATATTTAGACTCCGAATGTGAATCAGGTCATTACATGATGATAATGTCATCACATAAGATATTGTGAGCAGGTTTTCTCTTGCAGTAACAATTGTGCTTAATAATCACAATGTTTGAATAAACAGAGAAAATCTAGCAATGCAAAGTAAAAGGCTCAAGACCTCAACTAAAGCAAACGCTGACCACCATAATGGTGACTTGAAACGAAAGTTTCCATAAACATTTCCATCTATAATTGCAATAATGTGTAATGACTCGAAGTCAGTAGTTATTGTGTTTCTCTTTTTTTCTGTTCTTGCTGTTTCTCTTTCCTTCAGTGATTCTTCTTATTAACATTAGGTGTCACCACTAATCATCACTTAATTAATCACTTAATTATCTCATTAACTTCAACACTGCTTCAGTGTTAATTTTTAACACCCTGTAGTTGGACCTATATGTACACCAGGGGTGTTCATTTAACACTGGGGATTTTGCTGTGTGTGCTGACACCTGGCTGAAGTAGATCTGGAGGATGTGCTGACACCTGGCTGAAGGGCTGAGGTAGATCTGGAGGGGGTGCTGACACCTGGCTGAAGGGCTGAAGTAGATATGGAGGGGGTGCTGACACCTGGCTGAAGGGCTGAAGTAGATCTGGAGGAAGTGCTGACACCTGGCTGAAAGGCTGAGGTAGATCTGGAGGGTGTGCTGACACCTGGCTGAAGGGCTGAAGTAGATCTGGAGGATGTGCTGACACCTGGCTGAAGGGCTGAAGTAGATCTGGGGGTGTGCTGACACCTGGCTGAAGGGCTGAGGTAGATCTGGAGGGGGTGCTGACACCTGGCTGAAGGGCTGAAGTAGATATGGAGGGGGTGCTGACACCTGGCTGAAGGGCTGAAGTAGATCTGGAGAATGTGCTGACACCTGGCTGAAGGGCTGAAGTAGATCTGGAGGGTGTACTGACACCTGGCTGAAGGGCTGAGGTAGATCTGGAGGATGTGCTGACACCTGGCTGAAGGGCTGAAGTAGATCTGGAGGAAGCAACCCAGGCTCATGGGAAATACGTTACTCTGCCTACATTTTTGCAAAACCTAAAATACGTACCTCCAGGTACGTTTCCCTGCACTTTTCGAGTGAAAAGTCCACTAGAGGCGCTAAGTGGTATCATTTTTTCTCCGTTCCAGATGGTTAAATAAAGTTTATAAAAACAATAATATGAGTAATGTTCAGACTTCTCCGTAGGCCTATACACTCATTTTAATATAAATTAGGAATTATTTCCACGCTTTTGAGGTGCCACACAGCCCAGTCTCACGGCAGTTCGTGATATGGTCACGTCATTTAATCTACTGGTTCGTGATACTGACACGTTTATTTCATTATTTTCGTGATATCAGCATTTTTATTTAGCCTATTTATTTTTTTAGTAATGTAATGCACGATTCTTTCTGCCAGGCGTGCTGCAGCAGAGAAAGCAGTTTAATCGGCATTTATTCACGATATCTGATCATGTTTATATTTGTATTTATTTTAATGTTATTATTTCGGTCTTATTGCCAGGGAAGCTGGACTGTTTTGCTGTTGATTTAAAAAAAAAAAAAGTATAAACGACTACGCGAATTTTATCAGTAGGAAATCGCGTTGAAGAAGTCTCCTTCCGAACACATCGCGATATTTGGCATCAGTTCATGTGTCCCAGATGTTGGTAAGTAGTCGAAAATACACTGTACTAATAATGCGTGATATAATGTATATTCTGATGGTCGAAATGAATCAGATTAGCTCATGTTCAGTCACTGCATTATCTGTCATCTCCACTGAGGCTTTGCGTTTCATTGCTTTCTAATTCAAAACAGGGTGATTAAACACTATCTGTCACGTGACGTGCTACAGGCCTAGACCTTCTATCAGTTAATCATATTCATATTAGGTTTAAAGTAAGTTAGTACAATTAGTTCCAAAGTGGTATTTGTAGTAGAATCACAGTAAAAACAACACTAACCTTGGTTTTACCACAGTAGCCTTAGTTTTACTGTGATATGTGTGGTAAAAGGACAGTAACCACAAAACTTACCACACTTTTACCACATTATTTGTAGTTTTAATGTGATATTTTTTGTAAATGCATATTAACCACAACACTTACCATGCTTTTACCACATTATTTGTAGTTTTAATGTGATATTTGTTGTAAATGCACAGTAACCACAACACTTACCATGCTTTTACCACATTATTTGTAGTTTTAATGTGATATTTGTTGTAAATGCACAGTAACCACAACACTTACCATGCTTTTACCACAGTAATCTTAGTTTTACTGTGATAGGTGTGGTAAAAGGACAGTAACCACAAAACTGTCCGTGCTTTTACCTCAGTATTGGTAGTTTTAAAGTGATATTTGTTGTAAATGCATATTAATCACTACACTTATCATGCTTTTAATTTCTAATAATGAAACAACAAATATTTGTAAGGTAAATCAGTAATTTTTCCATTAAATAATCCGATATATTATATATAATGATATTTTCTTTTCTCTCTTTTTAGCTGAAAAGACCAAAAGGGCCTTTCGGACTCAGTCAGCTCATTATTGTTTGAGGAGAAGTAAACGGGAGACGAAAAGCTACAAAGGCAAATATTCGCAATGGTATGTATGTGTTGGTTTTAAGCCTAAATCAAACATTTTATCAATCATTTGTTGTTTCTTAAACCTTTTCTTACAAAACCCATAGCCCAATCAGTACAAACATAGTCTCAAAGTCTTAATAATTCACAAGATTTAACAAGTTGTCAAATTCGTACAATACTTGTACATAATCATGCAGCTTTTACTTCTTGTGCTGTCAATGGCTAGTGCCTCAATTCCTGTACATATTTATCTCCATATTTGTAAATCAGTTGCGCACCTTCTTGGAAAGTAGTCGGATGTCCCATACACTGTCAGAAAAGTTTATATTAATAGCATTGTATTCATTATAATTATTACAAATTGGACCCTGTCTGTTGATGTTCCAATGATACATGATGTCTCTCCACAACTCATAACCTTCCTCTGTTTGCAAGAGTGCAAAAGCTAATCTGACTTGTCACATGACATCAGATACTCGATTATTTTGTCGTAATCATATCAGTTACACTGCTGATAACTGTCCCGCTTGCATGTAAATCATGTTGTTGTTTTTTTACGTTATCATGTAACATATTATGTCATGTTATCATAATCACTTTTTTAAGTTCATATGATTATTGCATGCTATTAAAGACATATTTTTATTCATAGAAATGCTCACATATCAGTGAACTTATTACATAAAAATGCTTTTAATATATAATTATGCAACACTCCTTACATAAATAAATCCTAATGTTATATATAAACTGACTACTTGCAAGTAATGTATTAAAATGACCTTCCTTTCTGTTTTGCAGGATTGTCTTTTTTAAAGCTCTACAATATCAAACTCAACAGCTCTTTTAGGAACCAACCCTCACAAGATCTACTAGTGAGTCGCAGCAAATCTTGCCGTGATCAGCCCTTCCCAGGTAAAGTTTCTATAATAGTTCAATCAGTATTTACTCATCAAATGTTCTCCCCTGAATCGTATGGTAAATTAACTTAATTATAACTGTGTTAATTGGTATGTTTCAAGAACAATAGTAATTGCACATAGAGTAAGTGGAGACTTTCTTGTTTTACAGCAGAGAAGGAAGACCAGTCCTTATATCAACGCAAGCTAATCGAATAAGTCCTTTGTTTCGGGTGAGGAAGAAACATCTGGTGCCCAAATAAGACAGAAAGGTGCGTAAGTCCATTGGTATGTCTTGTATTCAAACAATGCTGTGTATTACATAATTTGATCTTGACAATTTTACATTGTACAGATTATCACTCGATTTTTATATGGGTTAAACTGTTTTTCTTCAGTACTTAGCTTATATTATGTGCTGCAATATTATATATATATAATACTTCAATGTGTATATTATATAATGTACTGACTGCTGCTTTGTAAATTTAAATAAGGAACAGGCAACTCTGGCCCTTTTGCGTTCTCCTTTTTGAGGTGGAGAGTTTACCTCCAACCCTAATTGAGCACATCTGAACATTTTAACCAAAGTCTTCAGGTTTACTTGTAGACAATAGGCAGGATGGTTCGAGGTTGGAGCTAAATCTGCAGGACAGTGGACGCTGAGGGCCAGAGTAGCCCATCACTGCTTTAAATAAAGCTACACTGTGTCATTTTTTATGTTGATTCTTTGCAAAAAAACACTTTGTTCTTTCAAAATTATATGTGCTCATTCATGTGTAATTACTTCCACCAACTAATCAAGTACTCTCGCAAGTGTAGAATCTGCCATTCAGAATACATATGAGCGAGTCGCTCGAATGGCGGCAGCCATGTTGCGCCTCCATCTTGAAAATACATTAGCCAAAGAGGGACATACCTGGAAATTCAAGCTTCGCCTTTCGAGCCTTTACTTAGTGGCACCGTGACGAATGCGAGGGGGAGATTACTCATAATAATACGGCCACCGTAGGAGTTAAAACGCCCTCGGAATGGGAGGGGCTAGAAAGTAATATTCAGTTGGTAGTCTTATACAATTTCACCGCTATATTGGAGAAAATCTTACACAATGTAGCTTTAAATAACACAGAACATAAGCTGACCTGACTGTCCATTAAACAGTTTAATTTGAATTGTTTGTGTTTTTTGTTTTACTTACAGAGCAGGACTGGAGAACGCCTGACGATGGGATGTTGAGACTTCTTCCTCTGAGAAAAAGCTACACCACATCAGTAATCACATCTTCTGCTCATCAGTTGTACTGTAGGGCACAACTGAACAAACTGTTTTCACGAACAAACTGAAGAACACGAACACGATAGAGACGTACAGGGAAGAGCAAGAAACCAGTTTAGCTGTGATATTGAATTAATTTTTTCCAACACAATATAAAATCTGTTTTCTGTATCATAGGTGACTGAATAGGATTCTCTGGCACTCATTTGTGTGGCTTCAGCAGTTGTGAATGGATTAATTTGATGTTAATGTATTTTTGAAGGCTCATTGTTATTTATCTTGAATCTCATTTGTCTTTATGCTACTTTATCAACTTTATGTTGTGTCCTCAAATAAAGTGTTGTGTAATAAAGTATGGTGAATATTGTGTATTGAAAGTGGTGTTTGGGACAGAATTTTATTTGAGAAATTTGAATTTCTTATTTAGCTTAGTTCATAATTTAAAAACAACTAAATATAATTAATTACCATAATTATTTTACTTAGGACATAAACATTTTGTTGTGGTTAATGATATTTGGGACAACAATGCAGCAAAAGTTGCACATACTTGCATGTATGCCAGTTTTCAGTGAAATAAAGAGAAGGTGTGTGAATAACAAGAGGCTGCAGTGGGCTATCTTGCTACAAACACTTTAAGTATAATTGAAGATGATCCATGTTGATCATTCTAGTACATCTACTACTGCATTTAAAATGAAAGCATAGACATTACTGATGTCAGGCAAATAATCAGCAGTCAGATGGGGTGAAAAGGATATTTTGGCACTGTTTTGTTGTTTTACTGAACGGTGCATTATCCTTGTGATATAGTAATAGTTCAAAATCTAAAATCAGTGTAGACTGTACTGCCCGTCCACCCCCAGGGGCCCAGCAATGGCCCCAAGAAGAGCAAAAGAAAGCACATTTCAAATGGCTGTAACTCAAAGTCCGGTTAGTGTATCAAAGAGACAATATGAAGGACAACTGCTTATGCTATGTTTACTAAATAATGTTGGGCAGAGTTTTCAGACATATATGGCAAGCTGGCATAAAGGTTATTTTAAAAGTGCTCGCAGTAAAATATCAAATTGCAACCTATCCCTCATATATATCATAAAGGTTTGCACAATTAACAAATTTAGATATCCAGTTGCCCATTAAAGATATTATTTATTTAACATTTACTGTTTCATTACTAAACGTTTTAAACTACATTACCCACATATCTCTGTCATTATATCAATGGAACAGGAAGCCTTGTGCTGTAGTTCATTGAAATGTGCAGACATGCTTAGGGTTAGGGTTGGGATCTCGGTAAAAGAGAAATTTCTCACAACATAGAGACACTTTCTAGTTACCTTAAGGTATAACTAACGTAATAATAACACCAAAACATACTTTGTAACATGAAGCGCCGTTTTATATGGGTTAAAAGATAGTCCAATCACAGCGAGTTCTGCGATAAAGTCACAGCCAATAACAACCCAGCTGAACAGATGCGTCACACTTACTTGCCCAATTATGGTAAATGATGACAGATCTCTTCCAGTTCCGGCTGCAGGGATAGATTCCTTAAATATTTAATATTTGGGCTGTTAAATATGTATTGTTTCTAATTAAATTATAAAACTCACATTTAAAAACAAAAAGACTCCTTTGTGTGGTTACCATCCAAAAACGTTGGATTCATATGATCATGACACAAATTTGCTTATTTGATTAGACTGATGCATACATTTGAAAGAGAAAGCAATGGCAGGGTAGTTTGCAGTTTTTTTAATTAAAGATAATTGCATGTACTAAAGTGCTACTAACATTTACAATGTATGTATAGTATATCCAGTATATTATATAACAAAATGTAACAAAAGCATAATGAATGCACACAATTTTTAAAACAAATTCCAATATTTAATGTCAAACTGTTTAAAGACAAATGTAGTGCCAAAACTAATCCACAACAGAATAAAAATCAGATAATTGTAAACAAAACATAAAATCCAGATACAGGGGCAATCTATTATAGTGACACATACAGTTATTTAAAAAAATCGCTGATGAAGTTATATTTTTACAAACCACAAGATGAGATTCAACTTTGTTATGTGAAAATATATTTGTTTCTTCCCTTTAAAGAACAAATAGGTGAAAACTTAAGCACAACATTTTACATTCTCAACTTTAATTCTATATCCTTGTGATTATTGGTCACTTTTATTGTAACTAAATGAAAGGAAACCTAAAATAGTTAATTATTATAAATGTCAGCAAGAAAATGCTTCTATAAAATACATTCACAGGTAGGCCTGTATTACAATTACATTAACCAGGTAGTCATACAATGATAACATAGATGTAGTTATAGTGGATAAATAGTGACCACTGTAATCGAAGGTTTAATGAAGCTAAATGTAAGACATTAAGTCCATCTAAATGTAAAGGTAACAAACTCACAGAATAATGTCCAGTTGTCAAGTGTCATTTCTGTAATACTCTTTCAGCACCAAACAGAACTCCATGAATATTGCTTGTTTTAAAAGGTTTTCCTGAACACTCTCACTATCTTCAATTGTTCGGACAAACACCTGCTATATACACTTGCCGAAATATACATTTGACTATTGTCATGAAGTCGCTGCATGACTAGAACTAATGGATGTCAATGAATATGTCCTTTACCAAAACTTAAATAATGGTTCTGCATATATCAGAGATCATAAGAGTGGGACTCCACATAAAGACTTTCAGAAACTGTGACAGAAAAAAAGGGAGCACCTCGCTGGACACATCCTACGCATGCCCAAACTACACCACCCAAAAACAGTTATGAAGTGGACACCACTAGGAGGATGCAGGAGACTGGGAAGACCAAGGAAGACATGGAGACAGATGTTTCATGAAGACCAGAAGAATGTCAGTGTCCCATGGGAAGATGAGGAGAACTGGTCCACGGATCGAATACGTTGGAGGACACTTGTTGCCCAATGTGCCCAGCACAGGACTTGATGATGATGTTGTGAGTTTATCCATAACTGTGGGATATTTTTCTGTAAGGAGTATTGCATAATTAAATGTTAAATGCATTTATGTAATAAGCTCACTGATATGTGGTCATTTCTAGGAAAACAAGTATGTCTTTAATAGCAAGCAATAATCATATAAACTTGTTTAAAAAAAAAAAACATGATTTACATGCAAACGGGACAGTTATCAGCAGTGTAACTGATCTGATTACGACATAATAATCGAGTATCTGATGTCATGCGACAAGTCAGATTAGCTTTTGCACTCTTGCAAACAGAGGAAGGTTATGAGTTGTGGAGAGACATCATGTATCATTGGAACATCAACAGACAGGGTCCAATTTGTAATAATTTTAATGAATACAATGCAATTAATATAAACTTTTCTGACAGTGTATGGGACATCCGACTACTTTCCAAGAAGGTGCGCAACTGATTTACAAATATGGAGATAAATATGTACAGGAATTGAGGCACTAGCCATTGACAGCACAAGAAGTAAAAGCTGCATGATTATGTACAAGTATTGTACGAATTTGACAACTTGTTAAATCTTGTGAATTATTAAGACTTTGAGACTATGTTTGTACTGATTGGGCTATGGGTTTTGTAAGAAAAGGTTTAAGAAACAACAAATAATAAATAAAATAAATAAAAATAAATAATAGATGAAATGTTTGATTTAGGGTTAAAACCAACACATACATACCATTGCGAATATTTGCCTTTGTAGCTTTTCGTCTCCCGTTTACTTCTCCTCAAACAATAATGAGCTGACTGAGTCCGAAAGGCCCTTTTGGTCTTTTCAGCTGAAAAAAAAAGAGAAAAGAAAATATCATTATGTAAAATAAATTGGATTATTTAATGGAAAAATTACTGATTTACCTTACAAATATTTCTTGTTACATTATTTGGCATTAAAAGCATGATAAGTGTTGTGATTAATATGAATTTACAACAAATATCACTTTAAAACTACCAATACTGAGGTAAAAGCACGGACAGTTTTGTGGTTACTGTCCTTTTACCACACCTATCACAGTAAAACTAAGATTACTGTGGTAAAAGCATGGTAAGTGTTGTGGTTACTGTGAATTTACAACGAATATCACATTAAAACTACAAATAATGTGGTAAAAGCATGGTAAGTGTTGTGGTTACTGTGCATTTACAACAAATATCACATTAAAACTACAAATAATGTGGTAAAAGCATGGTAAGTGTTGTGTGCATTTACAACAAATATCACATTAAAACTACAAATAATGTGGTAAAAGCATGGTAAGTGTTGTGGTTAATATGCATTTACAAAAAATATCACATTAAAACTACAAATAATGTGGTAAAAGTGTGGTACGTTTTGTGGTTACTGTCCTTTTACCACATCTATCACAGTAAAACTAAGGCTACTGTGGTAAAAGCAAGGTAAGTGTTGTTTTTACTGTGATTCTACTACAAATACCACTTTGGAACTAATTGTACTAACTTACTTTAAACCTAATATGAATATGATTAACTGATAGAAGGTCTAGGCCTGTAGCACGTCACGTGACAGATAGTGTTTAATCACCCTGTTTTGAATTAGAAAGCAGTGAAACGCAAAGCCTCCGTGGAGATGACAGATAATGCAGTGACTGAACATGAGCTAATCTGATTCATTTCGACCATCAGAAAAGACAATATATCAAACATTATTAGGACAGTGTATTTTGCTACTCACCAACATCTGGGACACATGAACTGATGCCAAATATCGCGATGTGTTCGGAAGGAGACTTCTTCAACGCGATTTCCTACTGATAAAATTCGTGTAGTCGTTTATACTTTTTTTTTTTTAAATCAATAAACAGCAAAGCAGTCCAGCGTCCCTGGCAATAAGACCGAAATAATAACATTAAAATAAATACATAAACATGATAAGATATCGTGAATAAATGTCGATTAAACAGCTGCCCGACTGGCAGAAATAATCGTGCATTACATTAGTAAACAAATAAATATATTAAATAAATAAATAAAAATGCTGATATCACGAATAACAATAACGAAATAAACGTGTCAGTATCACGAACCAGTAGATTAAATGACGTGACCATATCACGAACTGCCGTGAGACTGGGCTGTGTGGCACCTCAAAAGCGTGGGAAAAAATCCTAATTTATATTAAAATGAGTGTATAGGCCTACTGAGAAGTCTGTACATTACTCATATTATTGTTTTTATAAACTTTATTTAACCATCTGGAACGGAGAAAAAATGATACCACTTAGCGCCTCTAGTGGACTTTTCACCCGAAAAGTGCAGGGAAACGTACCTGGAGGTACGTATTTTAGGTTTTGCAAAAATGTAGGCAGAGTAACGTATTTCCCATGAGCCTGGGTTGGGAGGAAGTGCTGACACCTGGCTGAAGGGCTGAGGTAGATCTGGAGGGTGTGCTGACACCTGGCTGAAGGGCTGAAGTAGATCTGGAGGATGTAGTGACATCTGGCTGAAGGGCTGAAGTAGATCTGGAGGGTGTACTGACACCTGGCTGAAGGGCTGAGGTAGATCTGGAGGATGTGCTGACACCTGGCTGAAGGGCTGAAGTAGATCTGGAGGAAGTGCTGACACCTGGCTGAAGGGCTGAGGTAGATCTGGAGGGTGTGCTGACACCTGGCTGAAGGGCTGAAGTAGATCTGGAGGATGTGCTGACACCTGGCTGAAAGGCTGAAGTAGATCTGGAGGATGTGCTAGCACCCGGCTGAGGGCTGAAGTAGATCTGGAGGATGCGCTGACACCTGGATGAAGGGCTGAGGTAGATCTGGAGGATGTGCTGACACCTGGCTGAAGGGCTGAAGTAGATCTGGAGGATGTGCTGACACCTGGCTGAAGGGCTGAAGTAGATCTGGAGGATGTGCTGACACCTGGCTGAAGGGCTGAAGTAGATCTGGAGGATGTGCTGACACCTGGCTAAAGGGCTGAGGTAGATCTGGAGGGTGTGCTGACACCTGGCTGAAGGGCTGAGATAGATCTGGAGGATATGCTGGCACCTGGCTGAAGGGCTGAGGTAGATCTGGAGGGTGTGCTGACACCTGGCTGAAGGGCTGAGGTAGATCTGGAGGGTGTGCTGACACCTGGCTGAAGGGCTGAGGTAGATCTGGAGGATATGCTGGCACCTGGCTGAAGGGCTGAGGTAGATCTGGAGGGTGTGCTGAGACCTGGCTGAAGGGTGAATTTGATCTGGAGGGTGTGCTGACACCTGGCTGAAGGGCTGAGGTAGATCTGGAGGGTGTGCTGAAGATGATTGCAAGGTAGAGGTTGAGCCAGAATCTTGTAGAAAAGATAGAGGCTGATTGGTCGTCCTGTTACATGGTGGAGGCTGAGGTGAACCCATGCTAAATTTAGGGGGCTGAGTAAAGTTGTAAAAGGTAGGCTGAGGCGGCAGTTGTCTTGGGTTGTACTGTAAGGGCTGGACTGGTGCCTGTTAGAAAGGTGGACATGGGGAATTTGACCGTGCAAGAAACTGTGAACATTGTGAGCAACTGCCGCATTTTGAGCATTTTCAATTGAAGCTCGGTGTTGTTTGTGTTGTTGAGGGCACAGCTGATCTTTTCAGTGAAGATTTCCAGTGTTGCTTCCATCTTGGTCTTCCTTTTCCTGCTCTTGGCAGATGTAAGAAAGAGGAGAAAGTGTTTGGCCATTGTATCACAATTACAAAAAAAGCAGTTAGGCTTGGAGGGTAGACATGAGTATAAGGAAAAACTTAGCAGTAATGCAGTACAGTACAGTAATAACAGAATACAAAATAGTAATGGATGGGTTAGCTAAGCGAATACTTTACTAGTGATTTAGCAAAAGCCTGATACAAACATGATGATTCTTACTTCCAGAGGACTTGGTGGCTGTTGTGTTTCTTCCAGTGGTCTCTGTAATGCCTGCAGCTGATGAGCTTTCTCCAGATGTAGATGGTGCAGAAGACACAGAAGATGCAGATAGGAGAGACTCGGTGCTTGTATCATCTGGTGCAAGCAAAGATATCATGTAATGCTATATTGTGATTTATTCAATGCAAATATTATGAGATGGTTCACATTACCACTTTTCATAACACCCTCAACACACACACACACACACGTTACCATAAGAAGATAATGATCACATGGTAGCCCCCCTCCTTATATGTTAGGTTATAATATGGGATTTAGCATTTTATTAGCACCCCACCCACCACCAACCACATTATCCAGAACTAGATCTTACTGCTTTTTGCAACAACAACACTGATATATTTCTCCTTATCTGGAAATAACTATTTTACATCAACAACTTTATCAAACGTTGTGAAAGTCATTTATTTCTTCTAAAGAGTTCATGATTTGAATCCCTTGTGACCCAATATTTCAAATATCAGAAAGTGCTTCTTCATCCCTCATCTTCTGCATCACAATTTTCCTCACATTTTGAACTGTGATTGTATTCCAACATTATTTTCTCCACTATTTTCTCCACTATCTCCACGTCATTTTCATTAAAACAGTGTTTGAGAAAAGCACACACACTGTTCTTACTGTCTCTATGAGGATTTGTTACACACATTTATTCTGTTTTATTTCAATGAAGTTCATCTGTATTAATATAATGAAGAGGAAATAAGAGTCTCTATAACATCTCACTGTTACTGATTTATTGTGCAGCTCAAAGTATTATGGGTAAAATCTCTCTATATCTGTTCTGAAACATCAACACAGTTTCACTGATGATCCATAATAAACATAAAACCCAGGATAGAGCGGCTGAGTGAATGTGGTCTGGACTGTGTGGATGAGACTCATTGTGTCAGAGACGCTGTAGAAGGACAGAGTTCCTGCACTGTGATCCACATACACTCCTATTCTTCTGTGATCCACACACACTCCTATACTTCCGCTGATGGAATTTACGGGGAGAGAAGTGCATATCTTATTGTGCCAGAATCTGTAACTGGAGGAAGAGTAGTACAAACTCCAGGACTGATCATTATATCCAAACATACACTGATTACCCCGTCCCTTCCTGCTGATGCTCTTATATGACACTGATATACACACACTACTCCCAGTCCACTCAATCTCCCAGTAACAACGTCCACACACACTCTCTCTACACAACACCTGACGCCACTGATCAAATCTGTCTGGATGATCAGGATACGGCTGCTCTGTGTCAGTGTCTGTGATCACTCTGTTCCTCTCAGAGAGACTGAGGTGTTTATTCACTGTGTTCAGATCCAGAGTCAGCTGATGGGAATCTGATGGAGAGAAAACACATCAGAAACAGGAATTATGAATCTGTCTGATCTTTTAATGTATCTGATCTCTTCATGAATCAATGTTCAATGTATCATCAGTGTCTCAGTACAGATTACCAAATATCCTGAGCAAATCCTCATTTACATGATCAATTATAAAACTCTTCTATCATGATTTATTTCTCCTTCTACAGGAAGAACATGAACACATTCAGTGAGTTTTTCTGCTTGTTTTTCTAGTGACTCACATTGTAGGAAGTCGTTCCTGGTCTTGGGATTCATGTTGGTGAATGTGACTGTGGAAATAAACAGACATGAACAGTGTGAAGAGAAATGACAAGATAAAATACATTCATTTCTGAGACATTTCTAATATAATGCTGTATGAAATTAGATGATGGACTGATTTCTGAGAGCAGATGAATAATCTCCAGGGGCTTCATTTATAAAACACACACATCGGATTGATCCTAAATTCCATGAATATCATCCTACGTCATGAATACACAAGGGATATTTGTGGCCGTTCTGTGGATTTGATGCACTTGTTCACATTGCATTTGAATTTAACATGAACTGTGATTTATAAACTGTGATGCATTTAAGAATTTTTTTCTTCAAATGGACGTTTTATAAATCGTAGGAATATTTCAGAAACGGTTGTGCGTTCAGATTTAGGATCTTTCTCCACACGTCTGTATAAACGAGGTGCAGGACTTTACCTCCGTCTGAGATCTTCTTGATCTCCTCTTTGCAGAAATCCTCCAGTTTGTCTCTCAGCTGACGGACAGATTCTCTCATGCCATCAAAAGAGGAGAGAGAAGCGAAGGGAACGCCGGGTTCATCTGTAGATTCAGGAGGTGCTGAGAGAGACTGGAAACTCTACAGAAAACAGAAATCAAAACTCTGTATCTTAGTTTGCTCTAGTATTTATAAGCCTGTGTTTCAGTTCTCATTAGTTGGTTCTCTTTAATGTTCTATGCTTGGTTATCGTTAATCCTTTGTCAATAAAGTCTTTTGCATTTATCTTCTTCATCTTGTTGTCTACCGCTGCTAAACTGTGACAATAGTCATGACAGTGTCTCTTTTTAAGAGGACTTTTATTTCAAAATATTATATTATCTGCAAGTCAGGTTTTTTAAAAATATATATTTGTAAGATTTGATGTAATTAACTACAAATGCATTCAATTAATGACACTTCTTTTTCACGAGGGACTATGTGTGAACTTTCCAGGTGTTTGGATGATAAAACATCTGCATGTTGAGAAGATTTGAGGAAAAGCAGCTCAAAGGCTACGAGTAGATTGACTATCATATGTAACTTTTGGCTGTTAGTGACACTGAAACTTCACAAGGACTCTTAAGGATCTCAAGGTCAGGTTTTGTTTGGCTTTTATAAGCATTGCTAATATACAGCCTCACTTCCTGTCTGGAGACTTTGTGAACTAATTCATCAATGTTTTACAGGTAAACAGTTATGGAAATAAAAATCAATATTATCAACTTTGAAGATCACATGACCCGATTTTGGTAGAAATTACTAAACATATTTTAGTAGAAATAAAAGATTTGGAAAATCTAGTTGGCTGGATATTGATATCATCAAGTTCACTGATTTCATCAAGACAAAAGAAACCAGAAGGAAAAATGAGTTAATATTTAATGGTAAATGTCCCAGGGCTTTGTAAGTGCATCTCTTTAAACAGAAGATGATCAGATGAGCGTCTGACTGATGATTATATGATAACACAACACTCGACTGAATCTGACTGAATTCCTGACAACATCTCAGTCAACGGCTCATTCTGCTCTCATGAAATGTTTCTCTGTCATAGCAGGATCTTGCTCAAGTCCACTATGATCCTGTTCCCCTAGATCTCTGTTACCTGCAGGAACTGGATGTGATCTTGTGTGTGTGAAAGCTGCTCCAGCTCAGCGTCTCTCCTCCTCAGATCATTGATCTCCTGCTCCAGTCGCTCCAGTCGTCCTTCAGCTCGACTCACTGCAGTCTTTTCCTGATCTCTGATCCGCTGTGTGACCTCAGAGCGGCTTCTCTCAATGGAGCGGATGATCTCAGTGAAGATCTTCTCACTGTCCTCCACTGCTGTCTGTGCAGAGCGCTGTTACACACACATCACAATCACACACTTGCTTTAGCAGGACTGACAGAGTCCAAACTGAGACGTCTCAAACTTCTCTTCTTCTCCAGACTCACCTTATGAGACTTCACAGCCTCTCTCAGATGCTGAAGATCTTTCTGTCTCTGCTGGATTCTCTGACGGATCTTCATCTGTGTCTCCTTCAGCTGTTTCTGGAGGACAAACCAATGACAGCAAATGACAACTGAAATGTCAACATTATTTCATCAGTACTCAGTTTTATATGAATACTTCACCCTAAAGTTTTAATTCTGTCATCATTTACTCTCGCTCATGTTGTTCCAAACCTGTATGACTTTCTCTCTATTGTGAGACACAACAGAAGATATTTTGAAGAATGTCTCAGTGGTTTACAGAGGCCAAATAAAATATGGTGACACGTCAATAACATCAAACCTCATTGGTTCTTGCACGTCACAGTCACATGACTAAACATCATGATGTCATGACACAAACACCACTGTAGTTTGATGTTTTTGATGTCATCATATTTGATTTGGGCTCCACGTTCATCAATGATTTGTTTTAATTTGTGAATCAAACTTTGGGCCTTTTAAAAAGTGTACTTATTGGAAATAATATAGTAATATAATGGTGAAAATATAATATAATATAAAGTAATATAATGGTGTGAACTGAACGTAATGTTTTCAAACACGTAATTGCATGTACTTTGTAAAGTGTACTTATAAAACAGTTATGAAAATTGTCTCTCTTTAAGTGCACTTAAGTGGCCTTTCATTTAATTTAATATTATAATATCTGCAGTTTTTTTTTAAATATACTTTAAATTTGAAGTACAGTACAAGTGCATGTCAATTCACTTAAATGTACTTCTTTTTTTAACCACTAGTTGTTTAGATTACTTTTATGTTTTTTCTCTTTTTGGGAGATTGAAACTTTTGTACCTCACTGACTTTCAATGTATAGACTAAAATATGAGACATTTTTCAAAATATCATCTTTTACATCCCATATAAGAAACTCAGTCAACCCGGTTTGGAACAACATGAGTAAATGAGTGAGTCCCTCTCAGTTCATACCTGTTTCTCTGTCCTCTGTGCTGCAGTTGATACAGTGTTGTGGTTTTTATGTTCACTCTCTTTACACCACACACAAATGCACTGTTGATCAGTAATACAGAACATTTCTAGCTCTTTATCATGTTTACGGCAGATCATGTCCTGCAGTCGTCCAGTGGCATCAATCACTTTGTGTGGTTTACGAGAGTGAAATTCCTCATGACGGTCAAAATGAGTTTGACAGTAAGATTCCTGACACACCAGACAGGACTTGACGGCTTTGTATTTTCTTCCAGTACAGACGTCACACTCCACGTCTCCAGATCCAGCGTAACAGTCAGCAGGAAGTTTAGTCTTCTTCAGTTTCTCCACCAGTTCAGCCAGAATGGTGTTTTTAGCTAAAGCAGGTCTTGGACTGAAGGTCTGTCTGCACTGAGGGCAGCTGTAGACTCTCTTCTCATCCTCCTGATCCCAGCAGTCTGTAATACAGATCTTACAGTAACTGTGTCCACAGTGGAGAGTCACTGGATCCTTCAGGAGATCCAGACACACTGGACACATGAACTCATCCTGAGATATTCTGGCTTCTGCCATTTTACCGCATGAATACAGAGACACAAACACACAACAGCTCAACAATACTTCAGTTTCTGTTTCCCTGAACTGAGGAGTTGAAATGGTTTCCTGCTTGTGTGTTTGAGTGACGTGTGTAAAACAGGAGTGTGTGTAAAGCAGCTTCCTCATTCTTGGTCAATGAGAGTCACTTTCCTGCTGTGTTTATGTGCCCTAGTGGAGTCAAAAACATCGTTATTACGAATTCTGAGAACATGAACAATTCAATCCATTATATCCCGTGTTATACAGTAAATTCAGTTTTTATGACTCAATTCCGTCCGTGTTGGGCTTTACTTTCAGTTTTATTTGCAGTAGTTTGTGCGTTGGCTTGATGAAGAGATTCTCATCTGATCATCTGTGATGCGTATGGAAGGCCAAGAGGGCCAAAAACATGTGAATTTTAACGCAAATTTAACGTGTATTTCACGCGTGTAATATATGGAATGCTAAAAGGCTCACAATGCGCCACTTTCCTACCTCGTTTTGTTAAAAAACGGCATAAAAAGCTCCGTTTGAATGGCCAGGCGTCACTTTTTACGCCAGCAACAAGCGAAACGCCGTAAAAAACACAGTGGAATTGTATAAACAACGACGTATTTTTTGTTGGTCCGAATGCGGCGAAAAAAATGACACTCTATATGCTCATGTAACGCCACTTTTTACGGGGCACAGTGTCCCCAATGACGCGTATCATAAAATGATAATGATTTCCACTCGGGACCATAAATTTGAACTGTTATCACCCAATCAGTAAAGAACAAGAACAGACCACATTAATCCAACCCAGCACAAGGATGAGCTTCCATGCCTCAGCTCACTGAATGTATACTGAATGTTGCTGAAACGCGAATTTTAACAGTGCGACTCGACGCGTACGGTCAAGTGCGAGATAAGATGCAAGTAGCTAAACTTAACATTTCATATTTGACATTTTATTAGGTCATAAATGTTAAACGAATGACAAAAAATAATCAGGCAAACTCGTTAGTTTCGTCTAATTTCGCCATTTTGAACTGAAAATAGGCCTATGTAACGTGTCTCATGTAATGTAGTAATTAGCTCAGCTTTAGGAGGGAAGAGAAAGGGATGAAGAGACTGAGAAAAAAAGAAAGAGTGATGGAGATGAGGAGAGAGCAGGTATTGACAAATAATCTGCCCACTGACATGGTTTTAAAGCTATTTCTTATCCTTTTTTTTGGTCTTAAAAACGTCTTGAAATACACATATCAGAGAAATAAAAAATTTGAGAGAAAAGAGTGTGATGCTGATGAGGAGAGAAAAATAATCAGCTGCCCACTGACATGGTTTTAAAGCTGATATCCATTTTTTTTAAAATCTGATCTTCTATGATCTTACAATATGTAGATCAGAGAAATCAAAATCTTCTTCGGGAAACCCAGAACCCCCCTATCTGCCCTACCTCACATTTGGGACCACAGTGATTATTTTTTCTTCAAATGGACGTTTTATAAATCGTAGGAATATTTCAGAAACGGTTGTGCGTTCAGATTTAGGAGCTTTCTACACACCTCTGTATAAACGAGGCGCAGGACTTTACCTCCGTCTGAGATCTTAAAATATGTAGATCAGAGAAATCAAAATCTTCTTGGGGAAACCCAGAACCCCCCTATCTGCCCTACCTCACATTTGGGACCACAGTGATTATAAAACCCTGCCTTTGCATGGTAATGAAACTGGTTAATAGTGAGCATTAGATCCTAAACTAAAGTGTTACCTTTTTTTATAATTATAAAAAAAAATCATACCCTCATTGGGGGTTTAGCCCCCCTAAAATGAAAATCCTAGTGACGCCCCTGCTGCTAACGTTACCGCCTTGTAAGGCAAGTCTCTGTGGGTCGTGGGTTCGCGCCCACTCACATCCTGTTATTTGAGAGAGGTTTTTATCTTTTTGTACAAGTCTGTTTTCTATTAGAATGGCAATCTGTAAACTTAAGTTGCGGGCAGACAAACCTTATTGTGTTTTCATCTATTTTATTAACCTAATAGAACCGATCCAACATTAATATACTGTCCGTGCTTGCTTTAAGGTGCAACATCTGCAAGCTTGAGAAAGAAGGGTTGGTTGGTGTGTGCAACTGACTGTTCAGCAAATGCACTTGTTTATAGAAGCTTTGAATCTGCAGGTCTTGGCAGCACAGCAGAACGGGCGATCAGACCTCAGGAGGCAGAAAAGCAAGTGTGTCCATCATGATGCACCTTGAAACCTGGTCTGGTACAACTTTTCCACAAATAGCATTGAAGAGCATTAATCTGAGCGGTACAAGACTTGGTGACTTTTCATAAGTTTGTCACCTGAACATAAACATTGAACATTAACATTTTTTTTACTCTATTCTACAATGTGGTTGAAAGTGGGTGAAAAAAAAAATCCTTAATCCTTCGTGGACAAAAATGGGCACCCATAGGAATGAATGGGAAAAACTGTAATTCGGAGCATTTATTTTTTTGTCAAATAAAAAATCAATAGATCTAACACAATGCATATCATACATCGACACAAATTAAGGGGTGATCCTGTACAACATTCTCAATGTGGCAAACACACACACACACACACACACACACACACACACACACAAACAAAGCATTCAATGAGCCTATAACAGAGCTGCTTTTTTTTTCAAATAAAAAGTCACTCACACATACAAAAACAATTGAATTGAATAAGCCAATGACTGAACTTTTTTTATGTTCAAATCAAACCCCTGTCCATGCACACACAAACAAACAAACACATGATCTACTGCTTTGTCTTTTCCTTATAGCTAGAGCTTAGATCGGGCCCAAAAAATCAAGCCCGACCCGACCCGAGCCCGTGCACGTTGTGTCCGAGCCCGGCCCGGCCCGACACATTAACTGTAATTATGAGCCCGAGCCCGATTTAAACCCGACCATTTTTAATACGTGGGCCGTTATAACCAGGGGCGACGACATATCATTTTTTAATGCAGGTGCTGAATGGGTGCTAGACCATTGACAGTGTGGAGCTGCGCAATTATATATATATATATATATATATATATATATACTATTAATAAATGTGCAAAAATTGGCCACTTAATATTTAATATTCAATTATTTTAATTATCACAATGATAGTTTTAATTTTATTAAATTGAACAATTAGTAAATTCGGTGACAAGCGTGCCGAGAATTGATTTAATTTTATGATGAGATGCTCCAGTTCACTTGCTATGGTGAACACGGCTCGCCGGCGCCTCCATGTCATGAATATTGCCTGCTATATTTGCTTCTTATTAATGCTTCTTCTTCTTCAGGCAATTGGTTGATGAAAAATGTATTAAAATTAAGTTACAATTTATACAAAACGAAATTCACTTTAAAGAAAGGCTTTCTACAAAACAAAACATAATGAAGTGGTCAAAATCATGCCTGAACCACTCCATGTCTCCTGTTATTGCGCATCCTCCTATCTACTCTGTTCACTTTCATAATCAACATAGATGGAAAAAAAATACATTATAATATTTTAATAAATATGAAACTAAATGCGCTTATTTAATGGCTACAACACATACAGACTCTCTAGCAGCGCGCCACACTTGGACTCAACAAAGCCAACACATATGTTGTCACTGCCCACGAGTTTAAAATATTTCCATACCTCCGACTTTCCTTCATACTTGCTCAAAGTTAATTCTCCTGTTTTAATTTTTTTCTTTACTTCTTCAAGCTCCATGTTGCACTTAAGCTACACAATACAGCACAGCGTGCGAGTGGAGGAGACGCTGCGCGTGACACGTGACGTGCTTGATCAAGGGCCCGACCCGACCCGAGCATAGTGGCGGGAAATATCGGCCCGGCCCGGCCCGGCCCGGCCCCGGCCCCCTGCAATGTCGGTAGTGTCTGAGTGCCACTTAGTGGAGATCTTGCATTATGTTTGGATTGTGCTTTTCAAATCAACTGGATTAGTTATATTATGTTAATATTTGTTGGGGGAAACAATACGACTGTATAAGCTACAATGTATCTGTCTACAGTCATTGTTCCCAAGCAATGACATTGTCTAACAAACAAATGTGACCGATCGCGGAAACTAGAGACACAAGTCGGCAGCACAACTTTCGAGCAAAATGAGAAAGAAGCGTTTTTTTTTTCAAAATTGGTGAATTTAAATTTTTTGCAGAATCTGTTAGTTGAAATCACGAAGAAGCCTCTCCATGTTTGAGATAGCAGTATTGGTATATTTAAAAGCTTACATTTTGAGGTTGAAATCGGCTTGTTTTCGGAGATTCTAGCATGCAGTAGGGGCGCGGCGTGTCATTGTCTGTGTGTATTTCCATACTGAATAAGCCGGCTTTTGCCCCCGCCTTCCAAGTGGACAGCATGGCTACTTATTATGCTGTGCTCTGGCCGGCTCTATCTGATATCAAAATTCAATGAAGATGGACGCCGCAAAGATTGTCGCAGACAAGCTGAACCGTGGCAGTTACACCGAAAATGTTTTGAAGTACTTCTTCGACAAGCCGCGCTGAAATAGCAAATCTGTTGTGCAAAGGGGCCATAGAACCGGCTGTAAAAGCCTGACTCGCTCAGAGAAGGAGGTACCGGTTCTATGGCCTCTTTGCATTCTGATATCCCTGGAATCGCTTCCCATGCTTTTACATGTACAGCTAGGGGCAGAATGGCCTCCGGGTTCCGATCGCCGCACTTCGTGGGCTCAGGAAACTGAACCGGAGGTGTGGGCGCAGCGCGCGCGCCCTCGGTGCTTAAATACGGCGACTCACTGACAGCGGTGGCTGGCGGTTTCATATGTGACGTCCCGATTGCTTTGAATGGGGAATGTTTTGTGAACAGGGAACAGACTTAATGGACTGGCAACAATCTCCATAGAACATGAACTGGCACAGAGAATCGAAATGGAGGATGCAGTAAAGCATAGGCGGCCTTACCTATGTTTCACCCGTTTCAATTGAAACGGGCCCCGCCCTCCAAGGGGGCCCCCACAATACCGGCAAAAATCCCATTCATTTTCTCCATAGGATATTGATTTTCAGCCATAATGTCTAAACCACCCGAGGTAGACTGACCACAAGCTACGAGATTGTGAAACGAAAGTTTCTACTCCTATAAAAACCACAAGTCAGTATGAAATCAACATTGTTTTAAGAAAAAGGTGTTTTATTTGTGATCTTCTGGAGAAATACTCTTTTACTGTCTATGAAAATACTACACTACCCACAATCCTAAGCATAACACTGAGGTCTCTGATTGGTCGAACTCACGGTTACCATGGCGACGTTTACCTCCCCCCGAACGGCTTAAGTGATCTGAAGTATAATACAGGTAGTTTATTTGTATCACGACAGAAGATGCGGAAGCAGAATGCAAGTAAAACTCATTTAATTGTGTAACACACACACACAGTCAGAGCACACACAACAGGCTGGTAACGCAGGGACAAGATGGTCAGTGATCCCGAGTGAAGTGCCGTGGTGATGAAGTGAAGAATAAATCCAAACCCGTGAAGAACCGAGGAACCAGACTGGAAACAGGACGAGACGATGACGGGAACAGGATCACACACGGGGAACATCAAACAACGATCTGACAAGGAAAGGAAAGTTCCGTGAGTATTTAAAGGGTGAGATGATGGGTAGCAGCTGGGAAGATGATGCGATCAGCTGATCGCTAATAGATCTGATGAGAGTGGAGCCGCCCACTCACACACACCCACACATCTAACAACAGAAACACGAGACTAAAAGGAGACAATGAAAATATAAACCGTGACAGTACCCCCTTCCCTAGGAACGCCTCCTGGCGGTCCCAGGCTCCCCTACCTGTCGATTGTAATCATCAATAAGGGAGTGATCCAGGATGTCTCTAGCAGGTACCCAACTTCTCTCCTCCGGACCGTAACCTTCCCAGTCCACCAAGTACTGGAATCCGCGTCCCCTCCGCCTAGAGTCCAGAATACGGTTGACCGAATAAGTGGGTTCCCCTTCTACGAGACGCGGCGGGGGGGGGGAACCGGGACTGGCGGATTAATATGAGAGTGAAACACGGGTTTGATTTTAGATACATGAAAAACGGGATGAATCCTCCTGTACACTGGAGGCAAGTTGAGGCGGACTGCCACCGGACTAATGATTTTGGTGACAGTAAACGGGCCAATAAATTTGGGAGCAAGTTTATTAGAGACGGAGCGGAGAGGAATATTCTTAGTAGAAAGCCACACTTTTTGACCGACGACGTATACGGGAGGCTTCGACCGGTGGCGATCGGCCTTGGCCTTGGTGCGCGCCCCCACCTGGAGTAGAGTCTCACGGGCTCTAATCCATGTGCAGTGACACCTCTGGACGAAGGCGTGAGCGGAGGGAACCGCGACCTCGGACTCCAGACTGGGAAAAATAGGTGGCTGGTACCCTACACTACATTCAAATGGAGATAGACCCGTGGATGACACTGGTAATGTGTTGTGGGCGTACTCCACCATAGACAGTTGTTGGCTCCATGAGGAAGGGTTCTTGGAAACCATACATCGCAACACCCTCTCCAAATCTTGGTTGGCTCTCTCGGTTTGGCCATTGCTCTGGGGATGAAACCCTGAGGACAGACTAACGGTCGCTCCCAGTAGCCTACAAAACTCTCGCCAAAATTTGGACACAAACTGGGGTCCTCTGTCGGAGACCACGTCTATCGGGAGGCCATGTAAGCGAAAGACGTGATCAACGACTGTCAACGCTGTCTCCTTAGCTGAGGGTAATTTGGGTAAGGGAATAAAGTGTGCCGCCTTCGAGAATCGGTCCACCACAGTTAAAACAACCGTGTTACCCTGGGAGGGTGGGAGGGCGGTGATAAAATCTAGAGCGATATGGGACCAGGGTCTCGAAGGGACAGGCAGCGGTTGGAGTAACCCATCTGGGGGTCGATTGGAAGTCTTACCAGTGGCACAAACCGAGCAAGCCAAAACAAAACTGTGAATGTCACGAGCCATAAGTGGCCACCAGAACCGTTGCTTGACTAAAAAGCTAGTGCGACTAACTCCTGGATGACAAGCCACGTTGGAGCAATGACCCCACTGAATAACGTCAGACCGTAATCCCTCCGGCACAAATAAACGATTCGGTGGGCCACCGGGCGGAGGCATTACCCCTTCTAGGGCCGTTCTGACCCTCGATTCGACCTCCCATACGAGTGTGGAGATGAATAGATTCTCCGGCAAAATGCACTCGGGAGTACACGGGCGTTCGGAGCGATCAAAAATGCGCGACAAAGAATCAGGTTTGATGTTTTTAGAACCCGGGCGGTACGAGAGAGTAAAATCAAAACGTCGGAAAAAAAGTGCCCACCGAGCCTGCCTGGAGTTCAATCTTTTAGCAGTTCTGATGTATTCCAAATTCTTATGATCAGTCCAGACGATAAAAGGTACCCCTGACCCTTCTAACCAGTGACGCCATTCCTCCAACGCTAACTTGACTGCCAACAACTCTCGGTTACCAATGTCATAATTACGTTCTGCAGGGGACAAGCGATGTGACAAAAACGCGCACGGATGCATCCTGTCGTCTGTGAGAGAACGCTGGGATATCACTGCACCTACCCCCACCTCTGACGCATCGACCTCCACCACAAACTGACGTGATGTATCAGGTGCGGTGAGAATGGGAGCCGAAACGAAGCGGCTTTTTAGTTTGGCAAACGCTGCTTCAGCAGCGTCTGACCACCTGTACGTAGTTCTGGGGGAGGTCAAGGCGGTCAGAGGAGCGGCTAGTTGGCTGAAATTGCGAATAAACCGCCGGTAAAAATTGGCAAACCCCAGAAACCTCTGTAGGGCCTTACGAGATTCTGGACTTGGCCAATTCACCACAGCCTCAGGATCCATGCGAACTCCCTCAGTCGACACAATGAATCCTAAAAACGGAACAGACTGTGCATGAAAAGCGCATTTCTCCGCCTTGACAAAAAGCCCATTCTCTAGCAACCTCTGGAGCACTCGTCGGACATGCTGAACGTGTTCCTGGAGAGAAGATGAAAATATCAATATGTCATCCAGGTAAACATATATGAACTGGTCAACCATATCTCTCAGCACGTCGTTGACGAGTGCCTGGAAGACTGCTGGGGAGTTGGACAACCCGAAAGGCATGACCAAGTATTCAAAATGCCCCCTAGGGGTGTTAAAAGCAGTCTTCCATTCATCCCCCTCCCTGATGCGAACCAAATGATAAGCGTTTCTTAAGTCCAATTTCGTGAAGATAGATGCTCCCTGCAACCTCTCGAAGGCTGAAGACATCAACGGCAAAGGATAGGTATTCTTTACCGTGATGCTGTTCAACCCTCGGTAATCAATACAAGGTCGCAGTGATCCATCCTTCTTCCCCACAAAAAAGAACCCCGCCCCCGCTGGAGAAGAGGAAGGGCGGATAAACTTATTTGCTAGAGAATCAGAAATATATTTCTCCATAGCCTCCCTCTCCGGGACAGAGAGCGAATATAACTTGCCTTTAGGCGGAGACTTACCTGACAATAACTCTATGGCACAGTCATAGGGACGATGCGGAGGGAGAGAAGCAGCGCGAGACTTACTGAACACCTCCTTCAGGTCAAGATACTCTGCGGGCACGTTTGATAAATCCACTGCCTCCTCCTGAAACATAGAGACAGGAACAGACGAACAAGCAGACACAAGACAGGACTCAGAACATTTACTACTCCACTCCAACACAGATCTTTGTTGCCAATCAATTCTAGGGTTATGTTTAATGAGCCAGGGGTGTCCTAAGACAACAGGTGCGAGTGGAGAGTCCAGTATGTAGAAGGAAAGTGTCTCGGTGTGGTTGCCTGAAGTGGTAAGTGCGACTGGTCCGGTGATGAGGGAGATGGTGGGAAGGTCTTGGCCGTTGAGTGCATGTACAGATATCCTACTGGTGAGAGGGAAAAGGGGAATCTGAAACTTGCGAGCAAATGAATGGTCCATAAAGTTACCTTCTGCCCCTGAATCCACCAGTGCTTGACAGTCCTGCTTGTGTACTGACCATCTTAGTCTTACCGGGAGGAGCGTAGATGTGGATGAGGTCTTCTTGGCGGAGATCCCACCCGACAGTAGCCTCATACTTACTGCCGGGCTTGGCCTTTTACCGGACAACTATAGGCAAAGTGTCCCGCGGTCCCGCAGTAAAGGCAGAGACCTTGGGATCTCCGCCTTTCCTTCTCCTCCCGGGAAAGCCGAGCTCGCCCCACCTGCATGGGCTCGTGATCGTAGGTAGGGCTGACCGCGCTCCCGCCACTGGACCGCTGACTCTCAGTGCCCTCCGCAACCCGGCTGTGTAGAGTCCGACGCTCGCTTCTGGTCAGTCGTGCGTCTACCCGAAGCGCTAGGTCCACAAGTCCATTCAAAGACGTGGGCAGGTCCAGGGCGTAGATCTCCTTTTGAACGCGGTCAGCCAGCCCATGCAGGAACATGTCCCACTGCGCCTCCTCGTTCCAGTGACACTCAGCCGCCAGGGTCCTGAACTGAATAGAGTAATCAGACACCGATCTCTCTTCCTGTTTGAGTTCCGCGAGCATCCTTGCCGCCTCTCTTCCCGCGACCGCGCGGTCAAACACTCTTTTCATCTCGGCGGCGAGTGTCAGGAACGAGGCGCAGCATGGATCCTGGTTCTCCCACACAGCCGTTCCCCAGAGAGCGGCTTTCCCAGTCAGTAAAGTCAGCACAAATGCCACCTTGGCGGGTTCGTGTGCAAAAGTCCGAGGCTGCAACGAGAAGTGCATGGAACAACGGTTCAAAAAGGCTCTACAATAGTTGGGCTCACCGTCATAGGGTTGCGGGACTGGTAGTCGAGGCTCTGACTGGGAAGCGCCCTCTGATGGTCCGGGGGGAACGGCTGGTGCGGGTGGCGCAGTGGGAGCTCGTAGCTGTTGTACTTGCTGAGTGAGCTCGGACACCTGCGTTACCAGCGCCTGAACGGCGCGCGCCGTATCATTAAGGTTTCTTTCTTGACTGTCCATACGCTGAAGACTGGCCTGGACGAATCCTTCCAGCGACGGAGATTCACCTGCTGCTTCCATCGTTGGTCAGATCGTTCTATCACGACAGAAGATGCGGAAGCAGAATGCAAGTAAAACTCATTTAATTGTGTAACACACACACACAGTCAGAGCACACACAACAGGCTGGTAACGCCTGGACAAGATGGTCAGTGATCCCGAGTGAAGTGCCGTGGTGATGAAGTGAAGAATAAATCCAAACCCGTGAAGAACCGAGGAACCAGACTGGAAACAGGACGAGACGATGACGGGAACAGGATCACACACGGGGAACATCAAACAACGATCTGACAAGGAAAGGAAAGTTCCGTGAGTATTTAAAGGGTGAGATGATGGGTAGCAGCTGGGAAGATGATGCGATCAGCTGATCGCTAATAGATCTGATGAGAGTGGAGCCGCCCACTCACACACACCCACACATCTAACAACAGAAACACGAGACTAAAAGGAGACAATGAAAATATAAACCGTGACAATTTGTTTATACATTGGCCTTTTTTGTCGTTAAGTTAAAATGTTATTTTGAGCAGGAAAATGAAACGTAGCCTAAATATGCCAGTGGTGCTTAAAAACGAAAAGATATTGGACAACAAAAGAAACGCTTTATTCAGTCTACCAAAAGTGACCTCTTTCTTTGGTCCAGGCGAGATGACAAAATCGCTGGACAAAGATGAACTTATCAGGGCATTCTCAGCACTCAAACACAGAAGGGTGGATTTCTAAAAAGGGCTCAGGTGAAATCTACGCCCGCCGCCCGGTGAGCTCAGCTGTCCACGGACGCGGGCCCATCATTGTATTTATGTTCGGTTCGGTGTCAGGCAGACACGTTTTCTTCTTTGCTTTTGTTAATAATTTAAGATGAGGGGATGTTTGAGCTGTTTATTTTATGTCAGCCCAGACAGCTGAAAATATACTGCGCTAATCAAATTAGTTGTCCGTGAGGGCGAGGCTTATTCCAACGTAAAACGCTGTATATTTGTATATAGTTTTAATCAAATAAGGTTGGATGACTTCTATGTTGAGCTGCCTGTTCTTGAAGCTGAAAGTGCACGTAATAAAATAATATATCATTGATGCAAACTAACAGGAATCCTTGCTATTTCTGCTCTATTATGTTTATGTTTTATATGAGTAGGGCCCCATATTAGTTATTGAAACGGGCCCCTCAAATGCAACGGCCGCCACTGCAGTTAAGACCTTTGCTGCGATGAAGGCCCGCCGTGCACGCTTCTGAAACGTGAGTTAAGCTTCATTTGCTCTTTAGTCGTTATTTAAGATGCTGAACCTGCTGATGATATAATGTGCTTGCGGACATTTCATTTGTGTGTGTATACGCACATAAGAAAGTGGTGTAAAGAGATTTGTAACAGTAATTTGAGGAGGTGAAATGTAATTATTTGGAAAATTCCTGTCATAACTGCTTAAAGAAAAATGCCAGCCGGCATTTGCCTCCTGCATAAACTTTAATATTGTTGACATTTTGGGCACACGTGTGCACTATTTGCGTTATATGTAGGCCTATGGCATATTGGTCTTTGTGTGTTGTTGCTGGTTTTGCGTTAGGCCAATATGTATGGCATATTGGTCTTTGTGTGTTGTTGCTGGTTTTGCGTTATGTATATGGCATATTGGTCTTTGTGTGTTGTTGCTGGTATACGTTGCAAATAGAGGGGCGGCACAATTGTTTTTCACCTAGAGCGGCAGAAGTGCATTTGACGGTCCTGGGGGTGAGTTTCCATAAACATCAAAGTTTGTCATTTTGTGTTCATTCTAAGAACACGTACACATTATGTTTAGTCCATGTTTAAACCTTCCCATACCTACCTATTGTTATTAGCTAGCTCAGGAAAGAAAAAAAAGCTGTAAAGCACAGGGGGAAGCTTTACAGGGGGTATGGCTTATCTAAATGAGATGTAAATGAGCCCTATTGTCACTCCTAGCAGCAGAGAGAGGTGAGAACTGCACAATCTTTAGAGGCCCTTATATAACCTTTTAGCTTTTTTGAGTGCCTACCTTCAAATGGCCACAACTTCTCCAAATATTATCAGACTTCCATGTGTTACACATCGTTGGAAAGCTTGGAGACTACACTTTCAGAATCTATGAATAACTCAAAATGCCCCAGAACCGACTTGTGTCTCTAATTTCCGTGATTGGTCTCAAATGTGTAAAGGGAGTAGCGGCAAGGCAAGGTTATTTATAAAGCGCAATGCATATAGTGACAATTCAGAGTGCTTTACAAATAATCAGATGAAAAAACACAGAGAATGTGCAGTAAAAGAACAAAGAGAAAAAAAAGATTAAAGTGGGCCTATTATAATGATAAATAAAATATGCCTAAAGACTTGCCTTACAAGGCGGTAACGTTAGCAGTGAGCTAAAGCACCTCTCTCAGTTTCAGCAACATTCAGTATACATTCAGTGAGCTGAGGCATGGAAGCTCATCCTTGTGCTGAGTTGGATTAATGTGGTCTGTTCTTGTTCTTTACTTATTGGGTGATAACAGTTCAAATTTATTGGATATGGAAAAGACAGGGTGGAGATCATTATCATTTAACACTATGCGTCTTGTGACAGACACTGTGCCCCGTAAAAAGCGGCGTTACATGAGCATATAGAGTGTGGTTTTTTTTCGCCGCCTCCGGACTGATGAAAAATACGTTGTTGTTTCCACAATTCCACGGCGCTTTTTACAGCGTTTCGCTTTTTGCTAGCGTAAAAAATTGGCGTCCTGGCCGTTCAAACGGCGCTTTTTACGCCGCTTTTTTAACAAAACCAGGTAGGAAAGTGGCGCATTGTGAGCCTTTTTAGCGCTCCATAGAACTACGCGTGCAATACGCGTTTAAAATCAGTTTGAACGGGTCAGTGTCATTGGCTGCTGAAGACTTGGGTCTAACCATTTCTGTGAGCTTAGAGGGGTTTACCTTTCGTAGACTAGGCTACCACCAGTTTATGTGCTAGAGATCAGCTTATTCAGCCTACTCGGTTATTTTTTGTATAACCTATAGAAATAATATATTTAAATAGCCGTTTTATGAAAATTTAGATAAAAATAAAATTGCCTTGGTTTTTCTCCACTCATGCCTTTGTGTAAATAAACACATTAGGGGACATTCTAGCTTTAACATTAAAGCATTAACTTTTGTGTGTGGAAGTCAGTTACAGTGGAGGTAACCAATCAATGCAGGTTTAAGATACAGACCACTGTAATCAATATCTGTCTTTGGAAAACAACGTGAGCTTTTGCTGTGCTTACATTTACAGCTATCGCAAGCATGTGGGGCTATTTGAAAACTTTTTGTTCTGAAATTAAACACTCATCGGTTTTTGGTTTATTACATTGTAATTAGATATCAGACATTTCTTGTCAGGCGCCCCATTCAAAATTGCTTGATTATTCAAAAGTTGATCATTTCTTTTCAGAAGGAGTCAGAGTGTGACTGGTATACACAATTAGTCGTTCCTTCCCATCCTGCAACTGAGCAAGCACTGAACCTACACAATCATGAGAAGCAACAGTGCATAGTAGAAAAGGCTGTGTGAATATAGGGTGAGCTACAATGGGAGGATTAGTGAGGACATGTTTCAGTGATCTAAAAGCATCCTCACATTCACTCGACCACTTAAAGACAGCACCTTTTTGGGTTAGAGCATGAAGGGGTGTAGCTATTATAGCAAAAATCCTACCAAACCTCTTATAATAGGAGCACAGACCAACAAAGGCTCTCACCTCTGTGACAGTCCTGGGGGTAGGCCATGACCAGACCTTGTCCGGGTTCTTTTCATCTGGCTGGAGACCCTTTCTAGACACAACATGATCCAAGTAAGACACTTCACAGCAAGCCAAATGACATTTACTACCCTTCAATTTTAGACCTGCCGAACGAAATCGACTGAAAACCTCCTCAAGACTGTTAAGATGTTCACTGAAAGAACACAGCATCAAGGTAAACAAGTCAAGCCCTCTGCTTGATGGACTGCGCATCCCCAATACGGATGGTATGCTTGACCAAATCTGTACGACCATAGTTATAACCATTTGCACTGAAGATATCTTCATATTTGAAAATCATAGTCTCTAGCTGAGTCTTTTGTTCTCTCAATTTGAGTCTGTATTTGAGCTACTGTGAGTACCAACATTGTGTATTCTTCACCTGGTTGAGAGAATAAAGAATGGAAATCACCTAGCCTCGTGCCACAGGGGACATGAAAATCCTCACTTGTCGGATTCATAGCTCGAACACAAGTCACGCCTGCTCTTACAGAGGTTACTGAATTTCGGGGTCTAAAATTACAACATAATTACATGTGAACTCTTTTTTTTTCCCAATATTGGGCTGAATTTTTGCCAAAATATTCATCTGTGACCTGGCTGGGATCAAAATGGGCTCTAAAGTCACAGCACTACTCCTAAGAGGGACTATATGCTGTGAACACAAGAAAGGTACAGTCCAGTTCAACAATTTTAAATGATTCTCCCTGTGGTCAATTTCAGTGTGATGTTTGCTAAGAAAATCCCAACCAAGGATAACAGGCTGTGTAGCATTTCTAACCACCTGGACATTATGGGAGAACACTTCCTCACCCAGCCTAATAGTAATAGGCAACATACCAAGAGTATCAAAATAGTCACCCGTCACTGATTTTGCCAGCAGGATTTCTGAATAGGCTTTTTCATTAGAGAGGGTATGGACATTCTCAGTGTTTCACTGATCAAAGATATGTCTGAGCCTGTGTCTACAAATGCGTGCACAGCGATGTTCTCAATGATAGCAAAAACATAAGGTGTGGGAGTGACAGAAGTTACCAGTTCAGTTTGTTTGGGCCCACTCATAGACTCAGCAGATACTTGGCCCATAGTACCTGCTACCAGACGTTTCCCTGCTGATCAACATCCTCATCATCGAAACTGACATGATGATCACCAGACGAGGGTAGATGGTCACTAGAAGATTGTTGACCATATCTCTCACCAGAAAACTTGTTGGAGAGCAATTCTGTCACATGACGATCCTGATGATGAGAGGCATGATGTAAGCAATCATCGGATGTCGGGCTGAAATAATCACGAAGATGTAGAGTCGGGCCGATGAGAAGTAGGGCTGGTATGTTGAGCACCATAATGTGGAGGCGTTGTGGCGTTCTCGATGATGTGGCAATGGGCTGACGTTACAATCACGGTGATGGGTAGACGGGCTGATGTGGCGTTCTCAATAATGTGGAGATGGACTGACGTGACGATCTCTATAGCCTCGATGTCTGTCACCGTCTTTGTGGATGGGGGAGTAAGGCTCATCTTGACGATATATAGATGATGCAGGTGACGAGGGGTATCTCCTTGGGGATGAGAGCGGAGAGTAACAATGTTTATCTCTACCACGTTCAGGTGAGTAGCCTCTCTGTCTGGAGGAAGCATGTTGAAAACTGGACTCATGCTGTCTTTTTAATTGATCGACTTCCATCCAGAATCCTTAGTGTGAAATATTTAAATACTATAGTGTGAAATAAATGTATTTTAAAAACATTTTTTATAGGCTTTTTTCACTAGGTTATACAATCATTCCCCACGCTGAATTATTACAATATTGTTAACGGAGTGTTTGTTAATCTAAAAAATGAGTCTTATACTGGAACACTAAAGCAAAATATTGAATTAAGTGACTTAAACCAAATGTTTTGTGATGAATCAGTGAAATGATCAGTGATTTGTGATGCCTAAAACCTTTGCACATTACTTCACGTATACCTCTAAAATGCTCAGTGTGGACTATTAGACACTAATGTATTATAAACATTAACATTATGAATTTCTTACTTTGAAACAATGTGTGTTGTGAAAAGCACTATACAAATAAGAGTCTATTTCCTGAATTAAAGACACATCTGTATTGTATGCAGTCACTAAGAGAATGATAAAAATTAAAAATATGCAGCAACAAATAAAGTTACCTGGCCCATGAATAGTTTTTATTTAGGTATTAACTTCTGCTACCTAAATCAGTCAATTCAATTCAACATGTGCAATTCAGTTCATTATGCAAATTTATACTGATAATATGCATTTGAGAATCTTTTGAGATAAAAAAAAAAGTTAAACACACTGAACACACTAGAAGTGCTCTGCCAGAGGAAGGTTAAGCCTAAAACTTGTATTTAATTAAATATTCCATTGAAATATACACATTTGTTTTTTAAATGTTCTTTCATACACAAGAGCTGAAGCCAGTTTTAATTATGCATGATTGTTAGAGGAGGCTGACCGCATAATGGCTTCTCTCATTACTAAACTGACTAATCAGAAAGGTTATTAAAATTAAAACATCATTTGTGGCCGGACAAAGCTAAATGAAGTTTTCCTCCTATTGCATATATAACCAATCGTCATCAAACATGATCAAAGATGAAAGCTTTCAGAATCACATTTGTGCGTCTGCTAGTTTTTAAGACAACAAGTGAAGACACAAAGAGATACTGTGAAACTTATTTAAGTTTTTTATCTGAAACAAATCTTTATTTTTTTTTATGGACTACTGGTTTAATAGAGGCATCGTTTTGCTTTTGGATCTGTTTAGAAGGGACGTCAGTTTACTGGAATACAAATAATTTTTACAATTTTCCACAACAAGCAAATATAACTCTGCAGCAACTGCCTATCTCTGTATGCTCTACTACTTACTAAATATTTGCATATACTGTACATGCATATTTTGCTATAAACTTAATACAGGCCTATTGTTTATATATGTGTGACAAAAATGGGTCAAACTGAATCAACTTATTCCAACAAATCATATCTAGACTTAAATAACTGAGGTCAACAAAATAAACGTAAATCTTCAACTTTACAAAAAACTAAGAACTGAACAGAACTGACCCCTATCTGAGACAACAGACAGATATTTAAGCAGTGGGCCCACTTAAATTAGACATTTTATACTTACAATTCAGCTAATCAAAGTAAATAAAACAACAAACAAAACAGAATAATACAAAACAATGTTGATAATATAGATAAAAACTAATCAAAATCAAGTTATGTTCCCTTCACCCCCCTATTTCCTAGTTAGTGTCGGTGGGTAGAACTGATTTTATATAAAATATGTTGATAATATGAATTGACTAATTTTAGAAAACAACATTGTCAAAATTGACTGTTTTTGCTCTATTTTGCCACGAAAAAATGTGTTCCAAATAATGCAGAAAAGTCATTTTTTAATGATACACCATTTTTTAAACGAAACAGGTGAGTCAATGATTCAATGACTTATTCATAAAGTCAGGGGACACTTGCTTTTTCATGAATGAATCAGCCCGTTTGAATTAATTGGTTGAATGAATGATTCTATGATTCACTTATTACAACTTACCACCACCTACTGGTGGTTTTAGTTTCATATATAATAATATAATTTCATTTTTATATCATATTTCTATATTCAAAATGTTTTATTTCAAACATTAATCTCATTAAATTTTTTAGGCAATTATAATTGCAGTATAATGGATTTTGATAAATGTTAAGATGGATTTTGAAACTGATGTCATTTAATTGGTATAACAGCCATAAAGTGTTAAATAGTGTAATTAATTAAGAGATGATCAACAATAACTTTACTTTTTATACAAAATTAGAAGAGGGGTGCCCTTTTTCACTTGAGCGCCTGCCCCTCAAAATGGCGGTCACTATCAGATGTGGAAAGTAACTAATTAAATACTTTCGTTACAGTACTTTTTTTTTCTTCTTTCTTGAGTATAATTAAATTGTCTTACTTTTACTTGAGTTTAATAAAAATAAAGTATTCAACTTTGCAACATTTAATTTTCACCAAAAGTACAAAGTAACTAAAGGTGCAGACAGATCAACTGGGCGAGCTGGAATGTTTCAAATTACCGCGGAGGAACCCTGCGCTTCAGCCAATCACAGACGCTTCAGCCAATAACAGACAGATCTGAAGCGCTTCAGATCTTAACAGACAGATCCGAAGCGCTTCAACCAATAATAGACAGATCTGAAGCGCTTCAGCCAATAACAGACAGATCTGAAGCGCTTCAGCCAATAACAGACAGATCTGAAGCGCTTCAGTCAATAACAGACAGATCTGAAGCGCTTCAGATCTTAACAGACAGATCCGAAGCGCTTCAACCAATAATAGACAGATCTGAAGCGCTTCAGCCAATAACAGACAGATCTGAAGCGCTTCAGCCAATAACAGACAGATCTGAGGCGCTTCAGCCAATAACAGACAGATCTGAAGCGCTTCAGCCAATAACAGACAGATCTGAAGCGCTTCAGCCAATAACAGACAGATCTGAAGCGCTTCAGCCAATAACAGACAGATCTGAAGCGCTTCAGCCAATAACAGACAGATCTGAAGCGCTTTAGCCAATAACAGACAGATCTGAAGCGCTTCAGCCAATAACAGACAGATCTGAGGCGCTTCAGCCAATAACAGACAGATCTGAAGCGCTTCAGCCAATCACAGACAGATCTGAAGCGCTTCAGCCAATAACAGACAGATCTGAAGCGCTTCAGCCAATAACAGACAGATCTGAGGCGCTTCAGCCAATAACAGACAGATCTGAAGCGCTTCAGCCAATAACAGACAGATCTGAAGCGCTTCAGCCAATAACAGACAGATCTGAAGCGCTTCAGCCAATAACAGACAGATCTGAAGCGCTTCAGCCAATCACAGACAGATCTGAAGCGCTTTAGCCAATAACAGACAGATCTGAAGCGCTTCAGCCAATAACAGACAGATCTGAAGCGCTTCAGCCAATCACAGACAGATCTGAAGCGCTTCAGCCAATAACAGACAGATCTGAGGCGCTTCAGCCAATAACAGACAGATCTGAAGCGCTTCAGCCAATCACAGACAGATCTGAAGCGCTTCAGCCAATCACAGACAGATCTGAAGCGCTTCAGCCAATAACAGACAGGTCTGAAGCGCTTCAGCCAATAACAGACAGGTCTGAAGCTGTGGATGGGGGCGTTCAAACCTCGCTCTGACAATCAATAACATTGAAACAGTATCGCTGATGTTTCAATATTTTAGTGAATGAAATTGTGAGCTTTGCAATGTAAGAAAGAACAATGTAAGTGTTTAAAATGCCATGCACACAGTTCAATTTAATGGTAATGCTTGACCTGTTTAACAATGGACTTAAACTTAATGTACGAAGCTGAAATAAACAATTAAAACAATGGAATAAGAGTGCATTTTGTATCTGTCAATCAGCTGCATGTAAAAGTGTAATTCATTGCTATAGCCACATTGGACTCCCGGCACATTTTGGGTAGAATGAAAAAAAAAAACATTTTATTTAACCCTCTACTGCACGGTGTTGCCATATAGCAACATACACTTTCTTTGGAAATTGAAAATAGAAATTTTCTTGAAATTTGAAAATAAATATGAGCTCTGATTAATCTTAAATTCATGGTAGAACCTGGTGGTAACCAATGATATGCTTTGATGACATCACGGCACTACACAACTTCATTCTTTTCACACACTTTTGATGACTCCAGCTGCTGAAAAAGTGCTTGTGTATATGTGAAGATTTTCCTCATTTTTTTCATATTTCTTCGGAATAAAAAAATACATCAAGCATCTGGGGTGAGTTCTAATCTTATTTCAATCATTGTCACATTGTTTTGATACTTATATTACCTTTTTATTTAATAAAATAGGTATGTTGCCATATGGCAACATTGTGCGGTAATGGAACAATATTTTGCCCATTCTAATGCAGAGTAGCTTTGTATGAATGACAATGTATGGATGCACTGATATAGTTGGATGGTTGTATTCTACTCATATATTTATATATATTTTTATATATTTATAAAGTAAAGTAAAAGTAAAGTAAAGTATAAAAGTAAAATATATATCCGTCTTGACCGCTTTGATCACTGGCCAGAGATGGGTGCACCAAAAGGAAGGTGCAAGAATCCTGGCTGCAAGGGCATCGTCAGAGGGGTTTGCTCTAAGTGCAAGGTGCACCTCTGCTTAAAAGGTGGGGTATGTGATTTGCAAAACGGCCGGCAGATTTTGAAAATACATAACTCAAAAGGTCCTACCTTCTTTCCTCCAACGCTGGCCCTGACTCCACCCACTCGAAGAGGGGCATGGGGGAGGGGGGTATGGTACGACCGTTTGATTGACGCACTTACTGTCCAATGATTCTAGGTGGTCTTGGAAATGATTGGCTGTTTTTCGAGTTTTTTCGAGTTTTTCGAGTCCTGCCCGTTCCACAGATGATTAAATTTTTTAATTTTCATGTCAGTGCTTCTAACTCAGTGGCTGTAAGTGGGTTAGGAATAGGATTTCAAGTGATTTTGAAAAAATGGTCAAAAAAGAAAATCACATACCCCACCTTTAACAGAGAGAACAACTGCTTTAAGGCGTTTCACATCGAGTAGTTTCACTTGAACAGTTCTTATGAGTTTGCGTCAGATGTTTTGTAAATGTTGTTGAAATAATACTTTGAAAATTAGTTTCATATTTTGTACACAAAGCTCTTGAAAACATTTTAAATAATAAAAACAATTTCATTTCTAAAAGACAGGTCTGTAATCATCTATGAATTTCATGTCATTTTGGGAGAAAACGCATCAGGCTGTTCCATTGTCGCACAATGTTGCCATATGGCAACGCACCCAAAAGTACCCCCCCCCAAAAAAAAGAAATAATAAAAAAAAGAAATGTTAATTTGAGTCTATTTTATATATAAAAAAACACTGTAAATTTTTTTTCCATGATTGCATAATAATGCGTGCAGTAGAGGGTTAAAATGTTACCACAATTGTTTTTTTACTGGCACTTCTCTATTCCTACTATTTTAATCCCTCATTTCTTTGATTAGACATTTCACTTACCCTTCCTTGCTTTTTTTTTTTTTGCCCTCCTTAAAAAAGCATTCAAACAATCTTGCGTGTACTTTCTTTTCAACATTAGTAATAAAACAATCGCTCTTGGCAAAAGGGATAGGTGATGAGATTAATATAACATTTTGCTCCAAAATCTCGATATACATGTCAGTCGTGTTTGAAATAACTTGTTTCTTAACACAGAGTGCGACAGAAAATATTTTATAAAACTCTATACTATTCTATACGATAATACTGATTATCGTTGCATTATAGATATACATAATTCTTATGAAAATAATACCTGAGATGGCTTGAAGAACACAGATATATCATCGCAATCGTGTGTTTATTGTCTTTGTTTCATTAGTCAAAACATCTCTATCTGCATGTTATTCAGCTGTTATGATATCCAATGTCCATATAAGGGATTTCCTGGAACGTCATAAGTTTGATACTTCTATGAGTATCACCTGTGGACTTTCTGCATGAGGGCGTCCTCTGGCTTCCAGTATAAATGAAACCGAAATTACATGAGAGTGCCATATTGCTAGCATCGCCTCATTTTTGGTAAAAATAGAAAAATAATACTAAAGTACTTTGTACCATAATAACTTGAATAGTTGTTGTTTTTCCACATTATTTTTCAGAACTTCAATTTGTACTCAAGTAAATTATTTCTTAAGTAGCCATTTACTTAAGTATATATGTTTTTAGTACTCTTTCCACCACAATATGCATTGGTTCTTCGCCTAAGTATTATGATTGTGTTTTTTCTGTCTTTTTAGTGTAGTTTTTTGTAAACCTCTGTCAGTATTTCATGTAAGTCTGCCAGTGAGTGTGTCTTCGGTCTGCATCTTTGTGTTTTGCCCATGTATCCTTGTGTTAAACTCTATAAACTGTATATAAACCCTGAATAAAAGTTAATGTTGTGTGCTATATCATGTATATAAGACATCACAATTGAAACCAAAGCTTCCAAAGCACAGACATAAACACAATAATAGTTATTATGTAAAGAACCAAGAAGGCCACATCTATGATTCTTGCTGCTCTGGTCCAGGACAGCTTCTTTCGTTGGTTTGGTGGAGTTGCAGCCCAACACTCAGTGAGGATCTGCTTCAGACGGTTTAGGGTAGAAGACGCTTCATTCTGATCTCTTACTGAGTCTGGAGGGCTCTTCAAGTCTCTTTCACCGTCTGTGAGAGGAAAAAAATCAAAGCACGGGTCCGGATTAATTCTGCTTTGTCTGCATAATCATAAATTTTTTTTGATGGGGAATCTTTGCTGATACTCCATTATAGAAAAATAAATGAATTTCACATGTGGTTTTGGGGTGGCTTGTTTAATATGTGATTGCATGGTTTTATGTTTGCTAATTTCAGACTTAAAATGCTATTTTCATCCATCCATCCATTATCCAAACTGTTTGTACTTTTAGGGGCACGAGGACGCTGGAACATGTTCATTTTTTTTCATGGAGTCTAATTTACTCAAAGATTAATTTTATTTTCATTTCTTTGCAAAAGTACCAAGTGACAAAGCAAACAAACCTTAAACTTAATTTCACAACTAAACCTTAATTTGTGAGGTAAAAGTATAAAATACATGAAAATGTTCCTCATAATCAGATGCTGTGTCGACTCTTACCATCTCGGCCACTAACAGTAGATGTTGTTTCCACTGATCTCTTCTCAGCTCCTCTAGCCATCAGACTATTCACAAGGAAGGTCTCCAGCAAGCCGATGCCAATTAGACAGAAAACCGCACAGCAGAAAGTCGCTGTGAAAAACAGGAAACTATGACCATTCTTGTAGGTTATGTGTGTCTGTAATGCTGTAGATGAAAATCTTTTGTGCACTAAATATTTTTTAAATCCTGCATAATATTTGATTACCACAACACTGCTGGATCTCATGCTAGGGGTGGGCGGATCGATCTAAATATCGATAGTATCAATGCCAACACTGGTATTGGTATCAGATCGATACAGTTGTAATTGAATCGATATTTTAATTTAAATATCTCTCCTCTACGTTCACTATACTTTGCTCGTGTCTTCTACCTCTACAATCCTGAGCAAACGCTGCTTTCACATCCATTTGCTCCTCCTCCCCCTCCTGCTGCTCTTCTGTGATTCGTTGTTGTGTCGTCACGTGACTCACCGACACAACGCGCCGAAGAGCAGCGAAGGCTGATAATAGCACATTAAATGAGAGATCAGGATGGCCGAGAGGAACAGAAGGGGGGCTCAGGGAATGTAATTGCACAGGGATATTTGTTCTTTGTTTGTTCTTCAGTAATAATTGTGTGCACTTTATTTCACTTTATTTAATTTGCTTTTAAAACCAGAAAAAAGGGAGAGATTTTTGTTATTCTTTATTTATATTTCTTTTTTAAAAAAGGCTGTAAAGCATTCATTCTACAGTGTCTAATAACTAATAATTGTGTGCACTTAAATACATTAATAAAAAAAAAATATTGCCTAAAGAATTGATCATTCACTCATTTCATAAATAATGACATACTGCTCTCCCCTACACAACATTATTTTTTTTAAGTAAAAAGTATCGTATTAGTATCGGTATTGGCAATACTGACCCTATATGTATTTGGTATCGGATCGATACCAAATTTTGCAGTATCGCCTACCACTACCTCATGCTGTAGAATCACATAGATACTATTATGATTAACATAAAATGATTAATCCTTTTTTTATTTTTTTATTTTAATTGTAACATTAGACTGAATGATTAGTGATTATGACCAGTTCATGATGATTATGTGATCATCACTAACTAGCCAATATCATCTACTCTCGTTTGGTCTAGGCTTTCTTTATAGTAACTAATGTTCTTTATTAACAATTTAAAAAAGTCAAGGGTCAAGAGCATAACTAAAGCAAACATTGATCTCCATCATGGTGACTTCAAACAAAACTTTTATTTTCAATAAAATAAAAATGACTGAAATAAAGGAAATCTGGGCTGTGTTTTACAAAAGCATTGTAAGCCTAAGTTGATAGTAGAGACCATTCTTGGCAATTGTTTTTATGATCAACTTAGGCTTATGATGCTTTTGAAAAACGCAGCCATGATTAGTAAGTGAAGCTGGTAATGCTGTTTGTGGAGTTGTTTAATCCTCCTCTCCTAAGATCTTGAAACTTAAGAGATTTAATGTCTTTTATCTTCAGTCGATTTAATCTAATGCCCAGTACACATTATACGATTTTGGCCTTTCCCAGACGAAGGATGGCCAATCGTGGCGATTTCTGTGGTTGTGGCTTTTAAACTGCGGTACTACATTGTACAGTGAGAGAGGTTCAAAGACGGCCGTTGTCACGGTCTTGCGACCAAAGATAGCCTGCAATTATTTTCTGAGATTTAGCTTGATCATCTCACAGTGTGTTTGCTGTTAAGACCTACGTCTACTGATTAGCCAATAAAAATGCAACATGAACGGCGAATTGATCAACACAACATGACGCTAAAACTTAAAACTACTGACCTCAAGCTCCACTTGCAAGATTGCATGCCAAGTTCACCTCTTTTCCCTAGCCATGACCACGTCCATATTCTACTCTTTCGCTACTCTCTTTTTTTCAGCGCACATAAAAACCACAGTTGCCCAAGTGCGATTCATCTTGCTCTATTTGTTTACCAGAAGCGTATGCTGATGACGTTTTATTCTTCTATTCTTCGTTTTATTCTTCTATAGTTTCTGTGTGTGAATGAATGAACGGCAGAGATGCGCTGTTTACCACAACTCGCAAAAAGACAGTTTAAATTTGAATCGCGTTTCTGTGTGTGAATGAATGAACCGCTTTTAGCAAACTATATTGCTGTACTGAGATGAGTAAAAATCGACTGAAATATGTTGAAATAAAATGTATTTGTATAAGCAACGTATTAAACGGCAAATTAACATTTATATTTCTTATTAAAATGAAATACCTACGTAAACTTTTTAATAAAAAAATATATTTACAAGGTAGATGTAAACAAACTATTAAAAGGTAAATATAAGCCTTTCTTTAAATAATTTTTATTGAGTTTTATTAGTGACAAATTTGGGGAGAGCAAACATATTCCAAAACTGAAAATACAGTATGAGAATTAACTGCACAAGGAACATGGAAAGAAACATTACTAGACATGGAAAAATATATAAAAAAATGAGATGCTTCCAACTGTGAACCAATTTGGTATAATATATATGTGTATATATAGGCTCAGTGACACACCTGAATGAATGGCTCATTAAATATGCGGGCCCCATTGTCTCCTCAGGTGTAAACTACTAAATAAGCATGATGGTGTTGAAATCGTTGACGCCCCTTGCACATATTGCCTTTCCAAACAAAAAGTGTCTTAAAAAATTTAAATCAATGTATTGTTTTATGTAATAATTAGGCAGGATGATTTTCACATCATTTTGCAGAAAAAACTCTAGGCAACGACATCCATTAGTCAAAAGTCTTGTGGACACATATTTAGTATGTGTTTTGTGGCCTTATTTCAGAAACTTTATTTTTTATTTTTTTCAATAACCATGCATAAACAATATTCCCTCAAAAATACAAACATGTACACACATGTTGCTCACATATTATGGTAGCCCTGTTTGTGCTAAATAGTTTAATTACACCTTTACCATTAATATGTTTATAAGCAACTGAAAAAAGCACAAATGTCAGGGCATGTCAGAACATCTCAAGGACCCCAAAAACACCTTAGACCCCTGAGGGTTAAATCTTACATTCTTTAAAAATTAACATAAATGAAGTAATATTAAATAATCAGGTCTATGTTAGACTTACCAATCAGAGGGATGTTTTCAGCCGTAGAGGGAAGTGTGCTATAAAGAATCAGCAACATCACAGAAATAGACAGGAGCAAAGTCACTTTAAAGCTCACTTTGTCTGCTCCACTTGTGTCAATGAAGGAGGAGATCACATCCAGCACAAGGAAGAAAAATACAGGTATTATAATGTTTATGACATACAGTAGAGGTCTCCTTTTTATGGTGATCTGCCATGAAAAGAGAGAGAGAGAGAGAGAGAGAGAGAGAGAGAGAGAGAGAGAGAGAGAGAGAGAGAGAGAGAGAGAGAGAGAGAGAGAGAGAGAGAGAGAGAGAGAGAGACATTAGCATCATGATAGACTTTAACATAGACACCACTAAGAGACATAAATTTACATTTATGCATTTGGAAGAAGCATTTATCCAAAGCGACTTAGATTGCACTTATTATAGGGACAATTCCCCTGGAGCAACATGGAGTAAACTCAGTTTAAACCAGTTCAGTGGTTTACTACACCACCATTCCCCATAAATAAAGGGGTGGGTGGTACACCAGTTTAAAATAACAAACAGTATATGGTCTCTTATTACCAATACTGATTGAATTAGAGAGCTATCTTCATAAATGTTACAAGTAAGAATTGAAATGTTTGGTTAGAACTAAATTTTTCATTTTATGGTAACCTTTAACAATAAGATCTCATTTGTGAACATTAATTATTGTATTAACATGAACTAACAACGAGCAATTCAATTATTATAGTTTTTATGAATCTTTGTTCATATTAGTTAATAAAATATCTGTTCATTGTTTGTTCATGTTAGATCACATTGCATTAAGTAATGTTAACAACATTAATTCAACAAACCTTTATTGTAAAGTGCTATCATTTTATGTTTTATTTTACATTGTCAAACTCAACATGTGAATCTCTTGTTAATCTGTGGGTGGTACTAAAGGAGAATACTTGTTAACACTTTATTTCGATAGTCCACTTTAGACATTCTACTAACTAACTTTGGAGCTACATGTCAACTAACTGTCATTAGTGTATTAGTAGACTGTCAGCTTAATATCTGCTAACACTTTATTTTGTTGGAGACCGAACATACATTCTACTGACTATAAGTAACTTGGCAACTACAAGTCAACTTGTTCTCCTAACCCGAACCCTAACACCTTACCATAACCTAACAGTCTACTGACAGTCTACAACAGTCTACTAATACTCTAATGACAGTTAGTTGACATGTAGTTGAAAAGTTACTTATAGTTAATAGAATGTCTAAAGTGACTATCGAAATAAAGTGTAACCAAATGCTTGGTTTCCACACTGTGGAGGATAATTTTGCAGAGGTCATAGTGTCATCCCTCATCACAACGAGAGAGATTATTGTACACAGTGAGAATTGTAAACTTAAATGCAGCATATGGTTTGCCATATTTGTCTTGTTTTTAAAGCACATGTTAATGGATTAACAAAAGCAACATTCCTTTTCTAGCAGTGCTTCATTACTGAATGAATCCGCATGTTTTGAACAAATCGTCAATGAATCAGTAACCCATTTATAAAGACAGAGGTTGTATTTGAAATCTATTCCCTACATTACTCTACTAATATAGTCCACTTGAAGGAGTGAACTAAAACAAATGGGTGAATTTGGACACGGAGTGCACTAGAAGGGCTGCCGCGTCTGCATAGTTTGTGTTTGCTGTTTGATAATCATTTGAAACTGGCAATTCCAGTAGTGATGCTGTAGAGGATTTATCTTGAACTCTGTCATGGAAACTATCATGTGTAAACCTTAATTTAACAATTTAATAATCAATTAAAAACGAATTCATAGCTGTATGATATTACATTGTAGCCTGTACAGCTGTGGGCGCCATCTTCTGGTCAGACGCGGGAATTAATTATACCCGTGACTCTCATAGTGCATTATGGGTATTCTCTAGACATTGAGTGTACGACTGCGTTCCAGTCCACTTTTAGACACGCACATGTGAACTTTAAATTATTGAAAAAGAAAAATTCGTAAGGGAAAAAATAAATAATAAATCAACCCCATAATGGATTCTACGTGATCAAGGGCTTAGCACGTTCCAATTCAGCCTATTGCAAAGGTTTCCGCCAGTAGTGGGCACTTATTCAACGTAAGCAATGACGTACATCCGAGTGAACAAGACGGAGGGAAGTTAGCGAGTGAAGGGCATGATAATTTTGGACTGGAACATCAGTTGTAAACTTGTTATTGCGGTGCATTGTGGGATTTAATGAGTGGACTCGATAACGTCCACTATGATTTCGGACACCACCATAAATGGCTGTCCCTTCAAATAGTGCTCTATTTAAGGGAATAGGGGGAGATTTCAGACACAGCCAGACACTTTCTTTTCCTGAATGAATCAGCTGTTTGAACGAAATGAATGACTCATTAAGACAGTGACTTGCCGTCACCTACTGGCAGTTTTAGTTTAGTGTTAGATGATTAAATAAACACACACAAAAAATTTATATACATATATATATATACACACAGACAAATCGACCCTCTTCATAGATGTCTCATCCAATCAGCTGTATTCCATTTGCAAAATATACCAACCTTTTCTGTTTTTATTGACTTGTCATTGTGTTATTTTGTTTTTAGTCTTGTCATTGTAGTTTTAGTATAGCCACTGTGTTTACAATTTGTTGTTTTGTTTTTGAATTTGTAATTTGAATTTTGTTTTCATTATTGTGATTTGTTTTGCACTTCTCGGCCACCATGAAAATTGAATATCCTTAAAATATTTTTTATCAATATGAATGGTTTATTCCAAACATATTTGGCTGAATGCTGTAAAAGGGTCTTTTAATGAATAATTTAATGCTGATAGACGTACACACATCTCCCTTCACATCTGTGCACCTTCTGGTGTGAGAACCATATTATTAAAGTATATACTCTCTTATTTTATTAGATATTTGATACCCCTGCCTTTTTAATTAAATTATGGCACATATTTTGGCACTATTTTTTTTTTATTCAATATTGGTTTACATTACATACCCAGTACTCTGTACCTGATATATCAGCTGATTTATTTCAGACTCTCCAACATCCTCATCAACGGTAGCACTAGTGCTATTTATACTGATGAGCTCCCACTCTCCCTGGGCCTGAAAGAGCTCCTTCGACTTGAAGGTCGCCCACTTTGCATCAGATAATGTATCAAGTATAATCTCCTGATCTGTGGGAACAGACATTAAAGTTGTATTATTTGATATTGAAATTAAATAGTTTAGAAGAACAAACCATGTTATGTTTTTTTCGTCAAAACTGATTCATGTGTTTCAGATATACTTGAATACACTGTAGACTGAAGTGTTATATTGCAGATTTGGGTGTCGAAGGGAAACCTGTAGAGATCCATCTTGCAGGCCGTGGTCAGAGCTAAAACATCAGTTGATACTGTAAATCCTTCACTGAGCAACTCCACATATGGAGACTCCTTTGTTCCAAAATCTGTCTTGATGCTAAATGGATAAAATGTAAATTAACATTGATTATTAAAGACATGATGATTGGTATTCAAATCAAATGTATTTGCAAACTTGCAAACTACTGAGTATCATGTCAGGGGTGTACAATCCTGCTCCTACATAGCAAAATCTCCAAAGCTAATTTAACTCTGCTCAGAGAACATTTGGTCACACTCTAAAGTGTTAAAGTAACTCTGAATCAGAGTGAAAGTTAATGAGATAATTCAGTCATTAATTAAGTGCTGATTGAGCATTAGTGATGAACACCTGCTGTTAACAAGCAGAATCACTGAAGGAAAGAGAAACAACAAGAACAATCCAGCAACAGCCTTAGATGGAATCAACTGGAGATAAAAAAAGACATAAAATCTCTAGATAACCTAGTGCTTTGAATGTGATAAGGAGTATCTTGTATTCAATACGAAAGCAAACGGGTAGCCAATGTAGTAGCGTAGAATAGGAGTGATGTTGGAAGATTTCTTTGTGTACGTAAGGACCCTAGCTGCAGAGTTCTGAATAAGTAATACACTATATATAATCAATAAAATTGTGGCAACAGATTACAAGCAATATTATTAATTAAATTTAACAAATTAGAATTGAGTAAGAATTAATTAAATGGATTCCTTGAAAGTCAACCATTTAAAATGAGTAACATTTAAACAAAAGTATCTGAATAACAGACAGACGTTAAAGATGAATTTAGAACTCTTTATTTTTTATTGCTGATAATAAGCTGATAACAAGCAGAATCACCGAAGGAAAGAGAAACACAAGAACTACAACTGACTTCAGCCACAGCCTTAAATGAAATCAAATTTAAGGACATTTAATCTCTCTTATTACTAACCAGACTGACTTTATTTTTGTCATACGTCAGTTCTTTTTGAGAATTAACATAAGTTTAGAGGTTAATGGTGTAAGAATTGATTTTCCTGTTAAAATAAAACTCCTCCTGCAATAAAGCCATAAAACGCACTCTGGACAGAAGATTGCAAAGACAGAGCAAAGGGACATTGTTCTGTCCAAACATTTGTCCCTTATCTCTGCATCCCTCTCTCCCTCATCCCCTCTCCCCCTGAGTCAAGTCACCAAAAGTTCACTAAGAATGCCTGTATATCACGTATGATGTATCTTGTGAATCTATTGTTTTTCCTTTTCATGTTTGGTTTCATTTTAAATGTCTCAGTGCGATTGGTAAAATGGTCTTAGTTTCATCGCAGTCATTGAGATTATAAGAAACATTGAGAACTTAAGAGAATCCTGTTCTCCTCCATGTATGATGTCTTTTCAAGATATCTCCCCTCTCCCTCGAGACCAGGTGCTACCCCCTGAGGTACAGGAATTGAACCAAAGCAAACTCTGATAAATATTGGAACAACCCTTTTGTTCTGGTCTAGGTATTTAAGGCTAGGTAAAAGAGCAGTCTTTGGGAAACTGTAACCAGGAAAACCCCCATGCAGTGCTGTGTCAGTGGCTTCTCGAGTCTTGCACTCAGAATACACTCACACACCAGTGTGTGTCTCGGTTAGGCAGAGATGGGCAGTATTTTAATTACATGTATTTGAAATACGTATTTAATTACTTTTGTGTATTTTGTAATTTGTATTTTCCCTAACAGAAAAAAAAATCAAATGTAATTTGTATTGAAATACTTTGAGATACTCTATTTTGTATTTCAAATACATAAATACTTATTTAAATAGGCCTATGTCATTTTATTTTCGTATACAATAACTTTAATCACCAGGCTTAATAGGACTACCAAATAGCCTATCACAATTTTTGGGCAAGATGCAAGTAAATCACGTGACATGTTCCTGTTGGATCCATTCCATTGCACGACCAAGATCAGAATAAAGAAGCTGTTTTTGTGCACATTCAAACTGATTTAAGGTAAAGTATCTAGTAAAATATAATATAAGATATTATTCACTGCATGTCATTATACACAGCAAAATCCCCAGTGTTAAATGAACACTCCGTGTGTACATATAGGTCCAACTACAGGGTTAAAAATTAACATTTCGTTTCAAGTCACCATTATGGTGGTCAGCGTTTCCTTTAGTTGAGCTCTTGACCCTTTCATTTTGTATTGTTAGATTTTCTCTGTCTATTCAAACATTGTGATTATTAAGCACATTTATTACTGCAAAAGAAACCCTGCTTATGTTATGTGATGACATTATCATCATGTAGTGACCTAATTCACGTTTAGAGTCTAAATATTTGACTGTATGCCTAATTTTAGCTTTGGTGATTGTATTCTGATATTCTACAGTTTGAGATCCAAAGGAAATATGAAAGTTTTTTAAAATACTTTGAGCATAGAAGTTACTATGTTTGGACACACAGACATCAAGAAACAGCATATGAATCTCAACAATGGTGACAATAATTAAACTAGTGACAAACAGATCAACTCTGAACATCACAAAACAAGCTACTAAAGTCATAACAAAACAAAAGAAAAATAAAAGCAAAGAGGAAAAAACAATGAAAATTACAGGAAAATTCAGCTGCATAATTTATTCATGCTGTAATGCATGATGTGAGCCATGGATGCGTTTTGATTGGTGGCTCCCATCATGCACTGCAACATAAATCATTTGTGTGATTGTCACCATTGTTGAGATTCATATTTTTGATGTCTATGTGTGATCTTAAAATCTTCAAAGTATTAAAACACTGCTGGAATTAGCTACTGTAATGAATATGAATAATAAATTTGTATAATCAGTTTATAATGCTGGCTCAATTTTTCTGGCCACTACAGGATTGGATTTGATCTAAACATTATCATCATTACATGTGCTTCATTTCCCAAAAGCATCTTAAAACCTGACTTGATTGTAGAACAATTGAAATGAAAGGTCTATACAATCAACTTAGACTTACGATGCTTTTGGAAAAGTCCAGGTCATAGTTTCTTTTGCCACAACAAATGTGCTTCATGAACACGGAGCTGGAGTGGTCAGAAAACAATTATTATTGAAAGGTAAAGGGTCAAGAGCCCACCTAAAGCAAACACTGATCACCATAATGGTGACATGAAATGAAACATTCCATAAAACATCACAATCTAAACTTCTGTAAATCTAAATAAGACTGTGTGTAGATGTATGACAGAAATAAAGTCAAACTGGTCTACAAATAATAAGTGCAGTAATGTGTATTGGCTCAGAGTCAGTAGTTCTTGTGTTTCTCTTTTTTTTCTGTTCTTGTTTCTCTTTCCTTCAATGATTCTTGTTATTAACATTAGGTGCACACTAATGGCCAATCATCACTTAATTATCTCATTAACTTCAACACTGCTTCAGTGTTCATTTTTAACATCCTGTGGTTAAAATGATTGCTTTAGTTTTTTTGGATTCTTGTATCTTCAAATTACAAATTACTTTAATTAAATACTTAAATAATTAAATAAATACATTTTTCACAACAGTATTTTGTATTTGATTTAAATACATTTGATGAGAAAGTATTTTTAATTTGTAATTAAATACTTTTTGCCCATCTCTGCTGTTAGGAATGCATTTCTTACTCTTAGAGTCATATTTGGGCAATTGATGTTTTGTATTTATTATTTCTGAATTGGCTTTTAATCATTTAATTGTGGAATTGGCATGATACATTTTTACCTGACAAATAAAATGTTATATTTGATTTATTCAGCATTACTCTGAAATCATTATTTCTAGTAGATTAATGTGCAGTCTGGTATTCCCACAAATCTCTGTCCAGGATAGATCACACCAAAGGCACTAATGAATTGAGCACGGGGCACCTCATTAAGGAGACCTTCCGATTTCTGACTATCACTGACTTAGCACGTTGCATCTTGCGAATATTAAAATATTACACCTTTGTTATGAGTCTGCAGTGAGCGACGGGTAAAATAGTTCGCACTGCATCCTCTGACTATTTCAGAACTGACTAGTTTGTGATTGTAAGCGCACATTTGCGACTTGACTTCTCAAAGTGATACCGGGTCAGGCTTTTCTGACCTCAGGCTTTTTGTTTGTGGTTTTTGTAATGGTGTTTGCCAAAGCATTTAAATTGTTGCAAAGAAAACCGTGAAGAAAATTGATCAGATGATAACATTTTAAACATTGTAAAGAAAAATAGTTGTTAAGTCTTTTAACTGATCAAATCTTACATGATATTGATAGATTTTCACATATATCATTTTGTTGGCACAGATCACTTTACATTTTGATTTTTAAATACATTAAAGGATTTTAATTTAATTTAATTTAATTTTAATTTATAGGATTTTTTAATATAATTTAATATTTTTTTTTTTAATACACAGAAATCAAGAATCAGCATATGAATCTCAATAATGGTGACATGCTTCATGCCACAATGCATCCTGGGAGTCACCATAGTATAAAATTCATAGCTACCAGCAGGCGCGGATTTATGGGCGGGCCTGGGTGAGCACGTGCCCACCCAGATTGACAGGTGGCCCACCCAATCAGATTAATAAAAACGAAATTTTTAATTTGCATAATAATAATAATAATAATAATAATAATAATAATGAATTAAGTTTGGCCATTTACGGCCCGACGAACACTTTATATGATATATGACAAGTCTGAGCGCGTCCATCTCTGGCTCAGGGCCAGCCAACGCGCGAACGCACAGTTTGAATCTGGCAGTTATGTCATGTCACTGTACATATTTTGTCCAGACTTTGACACCCTTGCAAGGAGAGGGGACGAGGCTCATTGTTCACATGAACACCGTGTCTTGGAAAGACAAAGACGGGCCCGTTCACATATAACGTCTTTTGCGCGCTCAAGTTTGTTATTTCAGATGTAGGCCTACGCGCTCATAATGGAAGCGACGCGGTCGTGAAAGACATGGTCAGGCATCTGATTGACTCGTCAAACGCATGCGTTTCGACTGCCAAGGGACTCGCGATTTGTCATAAAAGCGCGCGTTGTTAACGTGTGCTTTGTGGTCACGGAAAATGCGCGTCAGAAACGCGCGTTTTTTGCATCAAAACGTGCGTCATCGACGTGTGATCTGCTATTTAAATGATATTGTTTCGGTCTGCAGGTGTTTTATGCCTCTGAAGTGTTTTTGTAACAAGAAAAGAAAAACAACTCTCGGTTTCAAGTTCACTGTTTTTTATTTCAGCACCTCGGACAGTCCCTTAATCCCTTCGTTCGAGACACATCTCGCAAATTTTCCAGTTGTAATTCCGGTAACACTTTACTATAAAGTTTCATACATTATTTATTTATTTTTTTTAATGCAAAAACCACAAATTTCTGGCGCGCGTTTTCCGTAACCACAAAGTGCACGTTAAGAACGCGCGCTTTTATGGCAAATCGCGCGTCCCGCATGCTTTATGAATACTTTAGCTTGCCATCAGTGTTGCCAGATGGACGATAATTATCGTATTTGTACGATAATTTTGACCTCTGTACGATGTACGATCAAAAATGAAAAAAATCCCATAATGTAAGATAATTTCAGAGTTTTCAGTCGTTCGTCCAAACACACATCCTACCGCTTCTCTCTCTGACCCAGAATCATTTTGCAAGCTCACCTGCCTGCACGCAAGCACGTAGCCTATAGCCTACACACACACACACACACAGGCACCACACATGTCGCCCGGCCGCACGTCAACACTGCTCCATCTAATCCATCCTACATGTTGGGATAAATAGCTGTATTCTTCACGTTTACGTCGTGTACGATAATGTTCTTCCAAATAGATCATTTTGAACTCCTGGTACGATAATTGGACATTTCCAATCTGGCAACACTGCTTGCAGTTGCCATACGCATGTGGTGCAGGCTGCAGCGCGCTCGTTTTTCCAGGCGCGCCTATATGTCGCGGCGAGATGAAAAACATCTCAACTTTTCAGAGAGTGCCGCAAGGTCATTTGACAAAAAACAACCGGTCAGCATCGGTCTTTCCGTATTAACAACTTCGAAAGCTCGGCCGAACAGCTGATCATAGCTGTACAGTGCGGTTTTTATTTCTCATCTCCATAAATATAGCATACTAAACCCTAGATTCAGGCCCACCTCGACTTAATCCAGGCCCACCCATCTGTCACGTTCTGCATCCGCCACTGGCTACCAGCATAATATCAAATAGCTACATTTTGATCAGTTAAAAAACTTAGCAACTATTTTTCTTAACAATGTTTAAAACTTTATGATCTGATCACCTTTGTTTATGGTTTTCATTTGCAACAAATTAAATGCTTTGGCAAACACCATTACACAAACCACAAACTGATATACAAAGCCTGAGTCAAACTGCCCAAATAAATGAAACACTGATCTCCATAATGGTGAACAAACATTTTCAATAAACCATTAACATCTAAACTTAATTCTCAAAAAGAACTGTAGACAAATGACAGAAATGAAGTCAGTGTGGTTAGTAATAAGAAAGATTTAATGTCCTTTCAGTTGATTTCATCTAAGACTGAAGGCTGTGGCTGAAGGCTTGTAGTTATTGTGTTTCTCTTTCCTTCGGTGATTCTGCTTGTTATCAGCTTATTATCAGCAATAAAAAATGTTTTAAAGAGTTAAAAAGAGTTCTAAATTCATCTTTAACATCTGCGTGTTATTCAGATATTTGTGTTTAAATTTTACACATTTTAAATGGTTGGCTTCTAAATAATTAATTTGATTAATTCTTAATTCTAATTTGTTAAATTTGATTAATAATATTGCTTGTAATCTGTTGCCACAATTTTATTGATTAGATATAGTGTATTACTTTTTACAGTTTATATTGAATCTTATCTATTTATGAAATTGCTTTTATGAAGGACTAAAAATAACAAAAGGAAAAATAAATAAACAAATAAAAGTATAAATAAATGCAGAAATATAGTGAAAATAAATACATTTTGGTAATATAAATGGCTATTTCTGTATTTTTACATTTATTTATTTATTTATGCATTCATATATGTATTTATTTATGTATGTATACATTTATTTATACATTTATGTATTTATTTATGTATACATTTATTTCTATATTTGTTTATTTTTGTATTTCAACATTTATTTCTGTATTTCCACATTTCTACATTTATTTATTTCTGTATTTCAACATTTTAACATTTATTTTTCCCTGCGCCTGTATGGTAATACAGCAATAAATAAATAAAGCGAACGAATCCATCTATCCATCTCTGGACGCTATGAATGCTGCGACTAGTGTGTAATACAATCTATGGTTATGAGCTATGGTAATGAGCCGAGCGGTGCTTAACTGTGGATCGTCCGTTTTGAGATATATCCAGCTGCAGACCCGCAGCACCACCAGTTTCAGAACCCCAGCGCCAGAACCGGAAGTGAGGGAGGGCCGGAATTATTATTATTACATTGTAGTTATTTTTGCAAGAATGTAAGGACAAAATTGGCCTGAGAGTGAGTTCCCCATTTGATACATTGTAAGTTAAATTTATACAGGATTGTTGTGATAAAATGGACCTAGGGGTAAATTGGTCATTTGTTGTATACATTTTTATTGTTTCTTTTAAAACAATGCCGAATTTTCTCTCTCTTTTTTAGATGTTTGACATTATTATTTTACATAAAGAAAAATGCATGCTGGACGCTTGTGAAATAAAGTATATTTTATATAAAATGCCCATACGTTTTTTTTTTGTTTTGTTTTTTAATTAAACAATCAAAACCAGGCATTACAAATTCATATTAAAAATACATACCTTCAATATCAAAACAATTTAAAAAATTTGTAAACACAATAAATAAATAAATAGAACATAAAATATCACAGAGGTCTAATCAGTTATCAAATTGTGTATAATTTTGAAAACCTCCAAGGCTTGTCTTGTTTTTATATCTTTCAAAGCTTTCTTATACAGAGTTAACTCCTTCATAAAAACCAAAAACAAAGGTCTTACCTTCATAAATCTACATAAACTGCTTAGCTAAAATAATTAAACTGTTATACATTAAAATACCCATAAGTTTCAAGCATTATTTTTCACCATCATGATCAGGAAGTAACTCTCATAATACAATGAAACGGATCACTATATTCAATTATATTACACAAAATCAATGTTTTAAAATGCTTATTGTACTGTTCCTTAATGTATCATTATAACATACGTATAAGGTTTGACGTTTCATGTGTAATAAAAGCATGCCGTTTCGTGTCTAAGCAAATTACGCTCCAAAACGTTAGGTGGCGTTACTCGGTTTAGAACGTAAGCTCCGCCCCTCACTTATGGTCCTGGCGCTGGTGTTACAACGTAAGCTCCGCCCCTTACTTCCAGTTCTGGCACTGGGGTTCTGAAACTGGTGGTGCTGCGGGTCTGCAGTTGGATACTATAGTCTGTTTTGGCGGTCGGGTAAACAGTACACTGAAATATATTTCTGAAAAGATTTAAGGCGAGAAATAGACAATCCAGCAACAGAATATTGATTCATTGTTGATCAGCATTGCCAAGTTTTACAGTTTGTTGTGAGCCTGATGCTTTTCTTTGGACGGGTCCATCATGCACTGCGCAGTCAGATCTACTGATTAACATCTTCTTAATCTATGGTGACATCAATCAGCGGATCCCGTGTGTCTCTAGCATGCATGTGGGGTCTCCAGCTGGAGAGACGAAATGGCTTCAAGTGGGAGGCCGCTGACGGACTTGTTGCGCGATGTGGCTGACCAGCTCGAAAGCAGTAAACTTTTCTAGTTGAGTAAAGTTGGCAACAAATTCACAGATTCACAGATAAACGTTGCTACACAAATGATGCCTCTTTTTAATCGTAGTAACGTAGACAAGCAGCTACAACCTAATTTTCCTCGAAACGAGCTTTCCTTCGCAATGGATAAAATACATTGATCTCTATGCGTAGGCGGCTGAGACAGATCCGAAGGGACCGTCTGCAAAGTGCAAACCCCGAAAAGCATTACTACGAAAACAGTCAATAACTTCACTATAATACACTGCATTGTTGCCAAATTCAGTTCACACATAACTGCTGTCCTGATGGTTATACTACAACACTTATTTCACTCATTACCATAGCTCATTACCATAGATTGTATTACACACTAGTCACAGCATTCTTGGGTAGCCTGCGTCCAGAGATGAATGGATCATTTGCTTCTGTCTGGTTAGCGATGCGGCCCCCAGCTAACCAATCAAGCTTCAGACTGATGTTGGCACCCCTCACTCAAGCATACAGATGCAGGGACAAATAAATTTGGAAATGTGGAAATACAGAAATAAATATTTTTGGAAATGTGGAAATACAGAAATAAATAAATGTATAAATAAATGTATAAATAAATAAATAAATAAATATGTATAAATACATTTATAAATGCATAAATAAATAAATACATGTAAAAATACAGAAATAGCCATTTATATTACCAACATGTATTTATTTTCACTATATTTCTGCATTTATTTATTTATTTATTTCTACTTTTATTTATTCATTTATTTATTTTTCCTTTTGTCATTTTAGTCCTTCATAATGGCTAAGCCATAGAAAAGAGAATTACAGTAGTCAAGCTGTGAAGTGATGAAACTCAACATTGCTGATATTCAGAAACTAACCTAAGCACATTATATTACAAAGGTGAAAGAAGGCAGACTTAGTGAGCGAGGAAATGACATGTGTGTAAGGAAGGAGAGAGAAGAATCAAAGATTATACCAAGGTCTTTGACAGTGTTGAAAGGTTGAACCAAGACTCCAGCAATATTAACATTGTCAACATAGAAACGGGACACTGTCTCTACCAACCCTGAGGTAGGCTATTAAGCCTGGTTTCTTTACATTACATAATTGTCAATCATTGTCAATCATCTCATTAACTTCAACACTGCTTCAGTGTTACTTTTAACACTCTAGTGTGTGGACACGTGTACAAGGAGGGGTGTTCATTTAACACTGGGGATTTTGCTGTCTGAAACCTAAGGTACACCTTATGTGGTAGAAAACACTGACTAGTTATGATATATTGACAGCGCTGAGTTGATGACATGATGCACTAAACATTCTATTCACACTGGTGTGATTGTACGCTCCAGGGACCAGCCAAAACGTATCTCACAGGCTGTTTTATGTGCACTATAAACAAAGCCTTTGAATCGGTCTTAAAATTCCTTGTCAATTCCATTGTCATACCATTACCCTTATTTTATACATAATTTTAAACCTTTCTGATCTATCATTAAAAGGTAAAAACAGCCAAAATAAAAGGTTCTGACTGAAGTATTTGTTATACCTTTCCATTATACCAATGTCTGGAGTCCAAAACATATTTTTAGGGGCTGCATAGGATTTGATTCCACAATATTCCTCAGGAGACCACGTCATATTGGAATTTGGCCAACCCTGGAAAATTAGATGAAGTTCAGAGCGATTATAAGACATTGCACAGTAAATTCCCCAGTGTTGAATTAACACTGTTCTATCGTTCTTCTTAACTTCCAGAGGCAGTATCTCTTGTTGCAAATGCATAGGTCGAGTCTAATAGGATGACTTGGGGTGATCCCCTATTTAACCCCATGGCTTCCTGCAGACTGCTCACCCTATAATCTTCTCACATGCACATATTGCAGGTCATAGATTAAAGAAAAAGAAAAGAAAAAAAAACCTTTGGAATCCGTTCTTCAGAGTTCCGCAACCCCTTGCGATGACCCCTTAGGTAAGAGGTTGGATGCGCTGACTTCTGAGGTTGCTCAGATGAAGTCTTCGCTTATGAATTTGTAACTGGGCGGGAGACTAGTATCTTCAGTCGAAGCCACTGTTATGGAGTCGGTCATTGTGGACGAGGATGTCCTTTCAATAGCGGCTTCTCACAGCCAGTTCTATGATGATGATGAAGTGGAGGTTATATCTGATCATCAATCCCATTTCTCCAATGATGGCTCCCAGAATGCCGGTCATGGATCTGCAGAAGGTCCACAGTCAGAGCAAGAGGTGATGAAGCAAGCTCTTCAGGCTGCATTGGCTTGCTTGGGTCTTGATACAGCCCCTGCGGTGGCAGCATCTTCTAGTGCTTTTTTCAGAGGTTCAGCGCAACTCTCTCCTTTTACAATTCCACCATCAAAGGATTATATTGAGGAGTTGCAAAGATGCTGGGTTAACCCTAGATATCTTACACACTCCTCTAGTGCAAGCAGAGCATTGGCTGCAATGCAGAATGCAGACACTTATGGCTTAGGTCTAGACCCGAAGCCACCGCCAGGCGCCACCATTTGCGGCATTTAGAATTTCAGCCGCCGCCAGCTTATAATTTCGTAAGCCAAATTGAGCCGCCATCTGATAAAGTTTGGCTGAGCCGGCTAGAATTATTTGCATCAAATAATAATTCTATCACATAGAGACATACACACACGAAATATATAAACAATACATAAGATCTCTTTTCCTACTGGATTCATAACAGCACAGTCTTGTGCAATTCAGCAGAGCTAAATAAGGATCTGATTGGCTGTCCACTGCTTTCTTGAGTAGTAGCTTCACTATGTGTACTCCCTTCTCTGCCTTTTAATTAGACTGTGGATATAATGGGCTCGATGTCACATGTTGAAACCCATATTCCTCAGCAAACTTCTGGAAGTCTTTGCCACTGTAGCACAGCCCATTATCACTGCAAACCACCTGCGGAATGCCGTGTCTCGCAAAGATGGATTTTATGTGTTTTATCACACAAGCAGCAGATGTATGGGGAAGCAATGCAATCTCTGGATAGTTTGACAGATAGTCTATCACAAGCAAATAGTTTCGTCCATCCAGGAAGAACAAGTCATTCCCAACTTTTTGCCATGGTTCATCAGGTGGATCAGTGATGATCATTGGCTCCTTCTGTTGCTTAGCATGATGCTTCAAGCAAGTATCACAGGTTGACAACATCCTGTCGATGTCTGCGTTTATTCCGGGCCAATAGATTGCAGTTCTAGCCCGTCTTTTACATTTTTCTGCACCAAGGTGTCCCTCATGCAGTTTTTTCAACATCTCCTGTCGCAGTGACTGAGGGATAATGATCCTGTTCTGTCTCAGCAGAAGTCCCTTGACAACACTCAACTCTGTTCTGATGTTGTAGTACTGGGCACATTCTCCTCTAGGCCAACCTTCATTCAGATGTGTAATGACCAATTGCAGACATTTATCTGTCTCAGTCTCCACTGCAATTTGTTTGAGTTTTGCATCTGTGACAGGAAGAGCTTCAGCTACCATGTTGACATGCTGAGTCACATCAACCTCTGTGGAACTTTCACATTTTCCACTCTGTTCCGCAGCTCTGGACAGAGAATCTGCCAGAAGTAGATACTTTCCTTGAGTGTACATTAGCTCCATATCATACCTCTGCAGTCGCATCATCAGCCGTTGGATTCTTGGAGACATTTAATTCAAGTTCTTTTTAATGATGGCAATTAATGGCTTGTGATCGGTCTCTGCCACAAATGTCGGTAAGCCGTACACATAGCCGTGAAATTTCTCCACTCCATACACTAAACCCAGGCCCTCTTTTTCGATTTGTGCGTACCGACATTCAGACGAAGTCATCGTTCTGGAGGCATATGCGACTGGCCTCCAATTCTCTCCCTCCGCCTGCAGTAAAACTGCACCCAGTCCATCTTTTGATGCATCTGTTGAGATCTTTGTCCTCTTTATTGGGTCAAAGAATGTCAGCACAGGCTCTGTAGTGAGGAGAGTCTTCAGTCGTCCTCATTGTTCATGATCAGCTGTCCATTTGAACTCGCCTTTATCACATAACAGCTCTCTCAAATAAACTGTTTTTGAAGACAGGTTTGGTATGAACTTTCAGACGAAATTGATCATCCCCATCACTGGGCATTTTGAGTATTGCTTGTATTTTACTGCTGTCTGGTTCCACACCCCCTTCTGACAGTTTATCTTCTAGGAATGTGATTTCCTTCGCTCCAAACTGGCATTTGTCCTTATTCAACTTGAGCCCATACTTCCTTACTCGCTGTAGGACGTCCATGAGCCTCTTGTTGTGCTGTTCTATTGTGGATCCCGACAATACAATGTCATACACATAAACACGCACACCCTCGATACCTTCTATTATGTGTTCCATAGTCCTGTTGAATACTTCAGGAGCTGAGGAAATTCCAAACGGCATCCTCAAGAAGGAATATCGGCCAAAGGGTGTGTTGAATGTGCAATACTTTGTGCTGTCCTCATGTAGTTTCAGCTGCCAAAAGCCCTGAGATGCATCCAGCTTTGTAAAGAACTTTGCACCTGCCATTTCACTTATAATTTCCCCTTGTGTCGGAATCTGATAATGTTCTCTCTGAATGTTTGCGTTTAAGTCTTTTGGATCCATACACACGTAGATCACCATTGGCTTTCTACACGCACACCATTGAGTTAACCCACTCTGTAGGCTCTTCCACTTTTTCTATAACTCCCATTGATGTCATTCTTTCCAGCTCTTGTCTCAACTTATCACAAAGTGGTGCTGGAACCCGTCTTGGTGCGTGGACTACTGGCTGCGCATCTTTTTTCAACTGTATTTTGTATTTTGTTGTGAATGGTAATACTCCAAACCCTTCAAATATGTCTGGAAACTGTTTCACTATATGTTCCACACTGTTCTGTGTTTCTCCATTATTTATGGTGTATATTCTTCTTACTAGACCCAGGTCTTCACATGCCTTGTCTCCCAGCACAGAATCATGGCCATCTGGAACAACCACGAACATGAGGGGATGTTCTTTGTTTTTAACTTTCACCCTGAGAGTGCATGTTCCTTTTGTTGGAATGTCCTGTCCATTATAGACTTTGAGTTGCACCGTTTTCTGACATATACGTGGCTTGATTTTCATTGCTCTGATATCATACTCCGAAATCATATTGACTTTTGCTCCCGTGTCTAGCTTGAGTGATACTGTTGCTCCATTTATTTCCAGAGCAGTCATCCATTTGTCCCGTGCAACACTATTCACATCAATCTGTTCTATTCTTTCTTGACTGATATCAGCCTGCTGCACCATTCCAACGAAGAATGTGTCACTGAGGGCTGTTTCTTCCACTGTATTTACACTCTCTCTTTGTCTTTGTCCACCTTTTGAAAAGCATTGCTTGGCAAAATGATTCTGTCCTTTACATTTGGCACAGACTTTGCCGTAGGCTGGGCACTGTTTTGGCGGGTGTCTTTTGACACATCTCTTAGAGTTAAACAGTTCTTTCTCCTTTTGCTGTTTCAGTTTACTCATTCTGCTTTTCTGCATCTTCTCTGTTACTGCAGCTACAGCTGAACTGTCACTTCCACTCATCTTTGTGTTGTCACCAAAGGTTTTAGCATGCTGAAGAGCTATTTCATTGGCATGGCATATCCGCTCTGCTTCATTCAAGGTTAGCTCTGTCTCTCTCAAGAGCCTCTCCCTCACTTTTTTATCATTGATGCCGAACACAATTTGATCACGGATCATTGTATCTTGCAACAGTTTTTTTGCTTTCAAATTTAAATCCATCAAGAAACTGTCAAAAGTCACTCTTTGTTGTGGTAAACGAGAAGGAAAAACATACCTTTCAAAAGTCCCGTTTTTCTTCGGCGTGCAGTGTGAATCAAACTTCTCCATGACCACGTCGTATTTGCCTTTGTCGTCAGCCTGTTCAAACACAAGTGTTAAGCACCTCTATCGACTGAGGTCCCGCGACGGTGAGAAGCAACGCAATCCTGCGTGCATCCGACGCTCCATCAAGGCCCACCGCTTGCAAATACAGCGTAAATCTCTGTTTAAATATACGCCATTCGTGATCAATATTTCCAGTCCAGTTCACAGCGTCAGGCGGTTTAACACTTTCCATGACGGCTGTCAGTGTTGATGATCATCACCACTCCTGGTACCATGTAATGTTTCTTGTTTCAGTAAAGAAACAGTTGTGTAACAAAACCTATATTTTATTAACTTTCAGGTCGCGAGTTAAGAACAGCATCATCACGTCCCCTCTTCTGACTCTCCTTCTGCATACTCTACAGGTAAGTGGAATGCTACTGCCACCTAGTGGTTAGTTTCTGTACTCACATCCAGAACTACACTATCACTACATTCTTCATAGCCTGCAGGTAGAATGGACAGACCCCAAATGTGGCAAATCACAGCACATAGCACATGAATTCTGTTGACATTCAAAAACAATAGCATTATCTTATTATTACTAAGCATTATCTTTTAATGACTTCATCATGTGTGTGGCCCCTCAACTAAAGTATTGATTTGGTCCTTCGAAACACTGATGAACAGTGTGCTATGAAAACCCCAAAATAAAAATTAGGATATTGTGAAAAGGTTTTCATAGCTGTAAGCCATAATCATCAAAATTATAACAAATAAAGGTTCGAAATATCTCTCTTTGAATGTAATGAGTCTATATAATATATTAGTTTCACCTTTTAAGTTGAATTACTAAAATAAATAAACTTTTGCACGATATTTCTAATTTTTTTTTTTTTTTTTACAAAACCATAAAGCTGTTTTACAAAAGTTAAAGTAGTTGAGTTTTCAGATACAGGCACTTAAAATAAAGTTCATGGTGTATTTACTGAATTCCTTCTCAGCTCTTCCCAGGTAGCTGTTGATTTAACTGGTTTATACTGTTTAAGAATAAAGCAGTAAAGTTAGGATCAAAGTCCATTTGTGTCCACAGTACATTGTTTGCAGGTGAGAACTTTCATGTTCATATTCATGTCATTTCACAGTTATGGCACCATTAATAGCACATTGTTCATCAGTTTTTCAAAGGACCAAATCAACACTTTAGTTGAGGGGCCACACACATGATGAAGTCATTAAAAGATAATGCTTAGTTAATGATGATTACTGTATTTGAATGTCAACAGAATTTGTGTGCTATGTGCTGTGATTTGTCACATTTGGGGTCTGTCCATTTACCTGCAGGCTATGAAGAAGACATGAACATGCTTGGAAACTCAGATCATAATTCAGAAAAACAGTTCTCACATTAATTGATATACAGTTCTAGCCTGTATGCATGTATGAGGTAATGTGGATTTTTGTATATTCCTTTAATAATTCGAAGAGTACTCTAGCATGCATGAATTAATGTTTTTTTTTATGCATGAGTTCATGATGATTCATGTACCATAACCGTAGCTTTATCCACAATGGTAATAGTAAAGACCAATTTTTTGTGAACAAAGAAACATCTTGATTCATGAGTAATAAATCATAATTCATGATAATGTACTCATCTTAGTTAATGTTTTAATTAAGGTGTTGTTCATCCATGAAGTCATTAATGAAAACGTTAAATTCGTGTTAGTTCCTGATGATTCATGGGATATTAATGCATTAATTAATGCCTATTTCATGCATGAATTTATATATGAAGTCATGATAATTCATGTTCCCTTACCGTAAAGTGTTACCAATAGGTTTTTAAAACACTTACAGTTATCATTTTGACCTGTGTCGAGATGCTCTGGGCTTTTTCATTCTGTAGATAAAAAAGAAGTGTTGAGAGATGATACAACAACTGCTTGAAATCCCATAATGACCTGAATCATGCTGGACAATTACCACATTTGTGATGGAGGTCACATATATGTCCACATATATGAAGGCAGGGTCGAAGTAAGGGACATCTAATGGGTTGTCATGGAATGTCAAGGGCCACATTCTAGTATTCTGAGAGGAATTCTCGTTAAAGCTGAGACGATCAAAAAGTCTCTTTTTAGCTTCAGCTGTTTCTGTTTTGCTGCAGTTTTCAGCATCAGACTCCTGCCCTGTGCACATGAGACATTCAGTAACACAGCTGAATATATTCTCTAAGCACACAGTGAAAAAGAATTTCATGTTTAAACATTCGTCTTTCTACATTTCACATTCCATGTTTCTACAATAAAAACATTGCAAGAATACCCCAAAGATCATTTTTTACAGCATGATAAAATCGTCCCTTTTTAGGGGCAGTAAAAACGTGTCGTTTTGTTATGTTGCTGATGTGGAGTTCATTATATTCAATTAGCATATTCTGTCATGATAATCTATAAATCGCTCGTGTGGGACTGTCTTAAGATGCCTAGTGACATGCTATTGCATTTGTGTTACATACTGTATTGCATGTGAATAGACGGATACAACAGCTTGAACAAACTCACAAATGTGCTGTACCACAACAACTCTTCCTCTTCTCAACATGCATGGATGGGGTTTATGTAAATTTAAGGGTTAGTGATGTCACTAACCCGGGAGGAATGTTGTTTAGTCCCTAGAGTGGAGTCGCACAGTTTTCTTTACAGCATCTTTGACATTTAAGATTTAAAGGTGCAGTATGTAGCATTAAAATAGGCACTGCAGTCCAAATTCTAAATATTAGAGAGAGTTGTTTGCCCCGCCCACTCTTCCTCAAATTCGACATTGGTTGCCAGATTGAGCACTCGCAACAGGAGCGAGCGCAATTGATAATAAAGCCGAGGAGACTTACACAATGTAAGTTGATGAGTTGATTTAATGATTTGATGAGATGATATCGCGTTTTAATATGCTCCTGTTCATAGTGATTTTTAGATGGGTGCTGAGGCTTTTTAGTTCGGTTAGAATCTGTGATCTCTGACCCAGTTAGTTTGCTGACTTCAATGGCTGCAATACACTGTGTTTTCCACTAACTGGCAACCTGTGGTGGCAAAATACTTACATATTGGCAACGGTCGGAATCAAACAGACCAAAACAAAAACAGATATTCCGACACAGAACGCACATTTCAAAGTAAAATAACTGGCTGTAGTGTTGTTTATCAGAGAAATGAGTATGTGAACTCAGCATGTTTCCTAAATATCTGCAAACATATTATGGTATTTTTATGCTTTAGTACAGTCAAAAACATACATAGGGCCCCAGGATTATATTTTGTTTCTTTATTTTATTTGTTTGATTTATTAACAAATCAAGGTTAAAGGGATATCAGAGCCTGTCTACGGAGAGCCTGGCCACTCCCTATTAAGTCCTATTGTACCGAATTTTGGTTGTAGTTCCACCAGAGTTCCACTGGGGGGCGATTGCCCATGAGTGCAAAATGAATGGGAGTCTATGGAGCTAGACGGCAAAATTTGTCTCTTTCACCCTATTGCCGTTGAGAAAACCTAGATTTGATTGTAGGTTTTGCAAGTTCAACATGGGTTATAGGTCGTAAGTTGAATGAACGAGTACTTATGCCCTTTTGATTTTTTACAGGTTGAGTTGTTGTTGCCCATAACATGCTAGCATTCTGCTAATGAACGCTGATTGGACAGTGAAGGACTGATTACGACCAGAGATACCGCTTGATGGCATTGTGGCATCCGAAGCGGGACCAGAATGTGTGTGTGTATTTTCAGCATGGTCTTTTAAAACAACAAAACAAAAACTCCTCTAGCCCGTGTATTTACCTGTGTCAGCAGTCTTGTCGATGAAAAGAAAGTGCAGAGCGTGAAAGCACCAAAGTGACTGAAGGATTGCCGTAAAGCAGTAACTCTGGTGGTACGATGTGTATGTCGTCATTGACATTTTAAAAGACTTTTTAAAGCAAATAAGTGACTCTAAAAAAATTAACACCCAGCAATGTTTATTTTCTTTGAATCTCCTTTCGAATACAACATTCAAATTACTAGGCAAACAATTATATCCTGAGAAAAGTGGATTTTGAGGGGTATATCTACATAGACCTCCATTCATTCTGCACTCGTCCTGTGAGCGCCCTCATATGGAACCAGAGTGGAACTGCAACCAGTTCAGAAGCCGGAGGTTTACTGAGATTGGAAGTTCTCCCCTTATTAGACATTCTCTAGGGATATTTTTTTTATCATAAAGAAAAAGATGCACATGAAATTATTTATAGGCTATACCTAGCGCTTTAGGCTACTAATAAGGATTGTTTAAAAACGGCTTTACAGAAGGCAAATGAACAGCAAAATAATAATCAAGGATCCAAACAAATATAAGACATATTCTGCTATAAAGCAGATCTACAGAAAACATTACAGTCATTTTTTCAGTGTGGATTCAATTCAGTTCAATAACTAGGCATGTTAAGACAGGCAGATATTCCCCACACGCATGTCACACACACATCTATGCACATTGTTAGTTTAGATGTTATGACAGGCAGACGTTCTCCACATATAGTTTAACAGATCATTAAGCTAGGTTAGGAAAGAAGGGACAAGCGCCATAATTTTAAGCCTTAATCTTGGCATGTTTGCCATACACAGTGGCGTCATGCCCATTCAAAGTGATTTTTCAGATTTTTCCTCCCTGATAATTTTTTTGTCACAAATTTATTCCTATTATGCTCCATAATTACCAGAGCCTATAACGACCCAAATGTATTCTTCTGGATGTGTAATTAATCGGTCAGCATCAGCCCGCCCCTTTTTCCTAATATGGTGTCTGTGTATATTAAATCTAGAGCGCTACGCGCATAGAATCTTTGCTGTGTATGTTCAAGCAACTCACTCGTCTCGCACGTTGAGCTGGCAATGTTTTACAGATGGTCTTAAAGTGGTAAGTGGGCAAAGCAACAAATCGGCATTGAATTAGTTATTGGATGATATTAAAAAGGTAGTGGGATTATTTGTGGTTGACCTGGAAATTTTAACTTGATCAAAAAGTTATGGATTTGATATTAGCTGCGAATTCAGAGCATTAACTTAAATTGTGTCAGTGTAACGTTATCGATAGCTAGCCTAGTCTAACCGTAAACTACTTGGCTAACGTTACTGCCTGCCATACAAAGCCAATAAGCCATAGTAACGTTATCTGATTGGTTTTGAAACATCTGTTCTGTTTTGTCTTGTGTCAAAGTCTCCAGCTAGTTCAATTGTTTTCAGTTTCATAGAAATGAGGGTGTTAAATTTGTTGTAGGCTAACTGCAAAATGCAGCCTAACGTTATCAAGGCATCGACTTGATGTTTCTCCCATACAGAGCAAAATTCCCAGTGTTAAATGAACACTCCTGGTGTACATATAGGTCCAACTACAGGGTGTTAAAAATGAACACTGAAGCAGTGTTGAAGTTAATGAGATAATTAAGTGCTTAATTAAGTGATGATTGGCCATTAGTGGTGACACCTGATGTTAATAAGCAGAATCATTGAAGGACAGAGAAACAACAAGAATGGAAAAAAAGAGAAACACAAGAAATACTGACTTCGAACCTTTACACATTATTGCACTTATTATTACCAGTGTGACTTTATTTCTGTCATACATCTACAAAAAGTTATTGAGAATCAACAGGAGTTTAGACGGCAATGTTTTATGGAATTTTTCATTTCAAGCCACCATTATGGTGGTCAGTGTTTGTTTTAGTTGGGCTCTTGAACCTTTTCATTTTTAATTGTTAGTTTGTCTCTGGCTGCTCCAACATTGTGTTTATAAAGCAAATTTGTTATTGCACGAGAAAACCTGCTAACAATATGTTGTGATGTTGACATTATCATCATGTAGTGACCTGATTCACTGATGTCATTCAGAGTCTAAATCTTTGACTATATGATTGATGTTGCGTTTTAGTATTGGTAATTGTACGCCTGAGATTCTACAGTTTGAGATCCAACAGCAATATGAACAATTTTGAAAAATCTTTGTGCACTGGAGCTCTTGTGTTTAGACACACAAACATCAAGAATCAGCATATGAATCACAACAATGGTGACAATAAACAAACTAGTGACACACAGATCAACTCTGAACATCACAATACAAGCTATTAAAGTCATAACAAAACAATAGCAAAAAAAAAAAAAAACATGCAAACAGGAAAAAAAAAATTACAGGACAATTCAGCTGTATAATTTATTCATACTGCACTGCATGATGGGAGCCATGGATGCATTTTGATTGGTGGCTCCCATCATGCACTGCAATATGAATCTTTTGTGTGATTGTCACCATTGTTGAGATTTATATGTAGATTCTTGATATCTGTGTGAGATTTTAAAACCTTCAAATTACTAAAGCACTGCCGGAATTCAAAATTTCATAATTTAAACATAACCATCATGACCTGGGCTGTGTTTCCCAAAAGCATGTAAGCCTAACTTGATCATAGAACGATAGCAACAAAACGATCAAATTAGGATTATGATGCTTTCAGGAAACACAGCCCATATCATGGTTTCTCTTGCAGTAACACATGTAGATGTATGACAGAAATACACTGGTAATAATAAGTACAATAATGTGTAATGGCTCAAAATCAGTATTTTTTGTGTTTCTCTTTTTTCTGTTCTTGTTGTTTCTCTTTCCTTCAATGATTCTTCTTATTAACATTAGGTGTCACCACTAATGGCCAAATTTTGAATTTGCTTCAGTGTTTATTTTTAACACCCTGTAGTTGGACCTATATGTACACCGAGAGTGTACATATGTACACTGGGGATTTTGCTGTGTAGACTGTTATTCACGGTTGATTAACCATTTTCAAATAAAGGGGGTAGTGTTAACCTTATTCAGCACTGAAATCTGTCAAACTTCTTTCAAAGTCCTTCATCACATATTAATATTAAAATAACTTAATTTCAGAGCACCACAAAGTCAGACCTCAGCACCTTTATGTACCTTTAATGTAAGATCGTTCTTAGGTCACATACCAATTTACATAAAAACGGCAATAGTACTGTTTTTAAAATCATGTGTAGTAGGCCTAAGTGTACAGTAAATGTGTGTGTAAACATGCTTTAATGAAGTAGACTTCAAAAGCTTTTGAATTTGAGCTTACAGTTCTTTCATCAACCTGTCTTTTACATAACCGTACAAAATAGATTGAGGAGGGTTGCTGTTAGCTCCGTTAAGGTATTTCTGTCCCTCCTAAACTGCATTAAAAAAGGTATGTTTAGCAGCCAGAATTTAAAATTTTTCGGGGGGAGAAACCCCCTGACCCCTCCTAACATGATCCATATCACCCGTCAGAAAACAATTGCAACATCTCAGATTGAGCCCCCCCAGAATTTTGGCTTGCATGACGCCCCTGGCCATACATACTTCACAACTAATCAATCAAAGGTTGTTCCCATTGAATATAAATTAGCAGCTTCAAGAGTAACTTTCGAAAGGGAACACCAATCACCATTATGGCGACTTCAAACAAAGCTTACATCCAATCAAACATCAACATGAATTATTGTTAAACCTCTGTCAATTCTTAATAAAAGCTTTTGTACACATATGACAGTGATAATAATAGTCAGTCTGGTTAGTATAAGTGATGCTGGTAATGCTGTTTGTGGAGTGGTTTAATCCTCCTCTGCTGAGATCCTCAGAGATTTAAAGTCTTCTTTTTTTGCAGCTGATTTCATGTTGCGTGGTGTTGTACACAGTTGTAGTTGTGTTTCATTTTCTGAGAGTGCAAGCATGATGAACCAACATCACAATGTTACATTGATTTAATAGCCTACCATTACCATTGTGTTTTTTTTTTTATGAAAGTTCAACATTATTTTAGCATTAATTGTGAGTATAACAGTGATGTTGATTCGATGCAGTTAACGTTGATGCATTAACACTGTTTCAATGGTTTATAATACATTTTTAACATTTAAAATTGACAAAACAGCATTGGTTATAATAATTAATATATATTATTACGATATTATTAACAGACATGAATGAACAATATCTATTAATTAATATTATCTAGATCAGTGTTTCCCAACCCTGTTCCTGGAGGCACACCAACACTACACCTGGTTGAACTCTTCTTAATCAAACATACCCGATTCAACTCATCAGCTCAGACGAGAAATATATGGGTCAGATAAGGGAGACATCCAAAATGCGCAGTGTTGGTGTGCCTCCATGAGCAGCGTTGGGAAATACTGATCTAAATTAGCAAGTGTTGTAAAAATGTAGTCATTTGTGATGCCTAATGCATTAACTGCTGTTGACAAATTGAACCTTATTGTAAAGTGTTATCATTAAACCATATTTACTTACCCATGAAGACAAGAAAAACTATTAGCCAGTGCAGGTGCATGTTCAATAGTGGAAAAAAATCTGTCTGAGATACTTCTGTATACGATGAGAATACACTCTTGAAGAGTCTTCATATGGTCATATTTATACACTGCGTGAGCAACACATTCTCACACCCAATCATAGGCGGAGCCTGGATATTTTCATTTTTGCTTTTTACCTCTCATGCCCTTTACATTTTCATTAAGACTTTTGGTTAGTCTTTATTTTGATGGACCCTTTAACACATTCTGTTAACTACAAGTTACTTTGCACCCACAGCAAAAACTCCAGTGTTAAATGAACTCTCCTGGGAGTTTATTTGGCTCCAGACTCAAGAGTGTTATAATGTTAAAATATGAGTGTTAAACTGACCCTTAAATTCTTAGGATTTGATTTTTTTTTTTTTTTTTGTGGCTGCTTTGAGTTATAACAGCCAGATGAACAAAGAGAAAAGGTGATCAGGTTGTGTTTTGACATAGTCATCACTTGACCTGAATCACTAAATTTATTTAGAGAGACTTTACCTTGTTGATTACAGCAAGACTGTGCTTCTATAGCAAACAATTATCCGCATTTTCTATATAATCCAATATATGTCTTAAATGTTGTTCTAATTGAAACACTTTCAAATTGTATTTTATTTAGACACACTGACATCAATGATCAGCCTGTGAATCTCAACAATGGTGACAATAATAAAGCATGTTGCAGTGCATTCTGGGTGCCACCAATCAAAACTCATTCATGGCTCCCATCATGCATTGCGGTATGAATACATTATGATCTGATTAGTCTTAGTAATTTCCTTTTCCTAATTTAATATCCTGTTTGTCACCATTGTTGAGATTCATACAATGATTCTAGATGTCAGTGTGTGTCTAAAACAAAGACTTATTTTATTAGAACAACCTTTAGGAAATTCTTTGGATTAACTTGAAAATTCTGGATCTTGTGCTGTAAAATCACAGTGATGCTGTAATTACCAATATAATAAAAATCAGAGATTAGACTCTAAATGAGTTCAGGTCAAATGATGATTGTCAAAACATAACCAACACCATCAGATCACCTTTACTCTTTGTTCATCTGGCTGTTCACCACCCAGTTTCAGCAGCCAAACAAAATCTAAAGTTATAAATGTAAGGGTCAAGAGCCCAACTAAAGATATAATAACTATAAGATAAGTATCCCAGCCATGTGGGCCCCATGTGGGTTTTTGATGGGCTGTCATTTGGGCCCTGCTTGGACAACCCAAATGTGGAAATTTGTCCATCGGCTCCACATGGGCCCCATGTACTGCATGTTAGCTCATAGGGGCACATGATGGGTCTATAGAGGGCTCTAAGAGGGGCCCATTTACATGTTCATTATATGGGCTCACATGGCTTGCAAATGGGTGCTAATAGGACCAAGGTGCGTTAAACACAAAAAAACCTTATGGGGCCCACATGGGTGATCACACTGGACCAACAGTTGGTCCTATCATGGTTAATAGATTTTACCAGCAATACTTTTTTGCCACAGATCAGTCATTCTGAATTATTTAATTTGTGCCTACCAAGTTACAATATTGTATTGATATTACAGTATGGTTAAACATTTGGGAAAAAAAATGTTTACTTTTTTGGTTATTTGTTTGCATTATGCAAATTTTACCAAAATGATAAACTAAGGAGAGTGGAAAAAAAGCTGCAAATGGTAGACTTTTGGAATTGGAAAAAGTTTAATTCACCTTCTTAATTCAAACACTGCATTTTTGTTTGAATCATGATGGTTATGACGCATACTTGAAGCACTGCCTACTGCAACCAGTGGATTACCAGGAAATATAGGACTTATATACCCATGAATGCCTTATGATGGCTATTTGTCTGTCAAACTTGAGTTTCCCAAAGCCATTTGCGGTGTGTCTCTTGCTGTTGTAGGGATGTTAGTTCTCGTGTGTTCAGATTCTGTGTGAGACAAATAGAAAGAAAAAAGCTGGAGAGCATTTCTTGCGCATTTTGACCAAAGTGGTAAGAGAAAAGCGTCTAGGCCCTAGGGAAAACGGGATCAGATGCTGAAGACTCTGAGAATGAAGAGGAGCCAATAAAACACGCTGACCCGATTGGACCTCCAGGTACCTATCATAGTATCACAACTGATAAAGATAGATGCGAGGATGAATAAGCAACGTGGAGGATTTCGTGTCTAACCATCCTGCCTTCCTATGCATACCATGATACACCCCACTCTGAAGCAGTTGATGACTTTAAAACTAGATCAATGTTTGACTTTCATTGGAAACAAGGTATGGATATTTACAGACTGTAAGACTGGAGAAACTGGAAAAACTGGAAGAGAGGGTGACTCTCTGAGAAAACATAAGAAATTACATAGGGGGTTCTTGGTCTATGTGAACCAGGCTTGCGCACAATTCAGAATTGAATTGAGAATGACTCCTGAATTCCAATTCAATTCTTGAATTTTTATTGAATTTGAATTGATGTCAAAAACAGGATCTAGAATTACAATTCGAATTTGAATTAAAGGAAGCAGACTTGCAATTCAAAACAAATTCTAAGAAATTCATATAGATATTTTAAGTGAAGTGTTTAACAATGAAGCTTTACAGTATATGTCAGATATGATTGCATTACATATTCTATAAATTATATTAGTTTGAACTACTTGTACAGATTACATTAACAGGAAATATTTTCCCCCAGCAATGAATGTCAAAAGCTCTAGTCACAGAACAAATAATTAAGTTTGATTTATTGTAATTGTAATTTTGTGTAACACGATAGAACATGACTCCATTTCCCAGAATTACTTTAGTAAATCTTTAGAAGAAGAAAAAAAAAAAATTTGAGGTGGACCAGTCTCTGGGAAGTACACAGTCCAAAACATGGAATCATAAAGAGCAAAGCTTACATTTTCTAAATCTGAAAAGGGAAAAAGAACACTGACTCAAACAAACAAGTAGACAGTACACAAGTCAAATGTAACAAGACATGTGGAAAACAACACAATAGAAAAAGAAAACGCAATAAAAGTTTGTTCTGTGTATTCCCAACGGGGAACATATAGTTATGTAAATGTTAGTAAAAAACGTTCCTGAAATAATATTTCTTGAACAGTCTTATAATCATTTCATAGTTAAAATACATTCTCGTAATGTTGAGAGAAAACTTTCTTATGACAACGTTCTTGGAAATGTTATATGGTACTTGACTGATGTTCTCATAATGTTGAGTAAAAACGTTCTTAATACGTTAAAAACGGATGTTTTCAACTTTCAGAAACCTTTCAGAAATAACGTTTTCATAACATTTTCAAAATGATAGAATGGAATGTTAATCTAACGTTCACATAAACCAAGAAAAAAAACATTCTTAATAGGTTAAAAAATATATGTGTTTTAACTTTTAGAAAACCTTCAGAAATACCGTTCTCATAGCTGAATGGGAATGTTAGAAAAACATTCTAAGAACATATTTTTAGCTGAAATGTCAGTGTATTATTCCTGCTTGCCTATATATTTTATATACAACTTGCATTTAATGTTCATTCTTTACTGTATCTGTCTTGTGACTTCATGTTCTCTTCAATTCTCTTTAATGGTCAAACAAGTAGTAATAATGTTTAAATAATGTTTAATGTTCTTAGCAGAGGAGGATTGCACAACTCCACTCTACGACTTAAAGCAACAACTGCATATGTTTACTTGTTGAGTCTGGCAATCTGCCTAGATCTTAGTTGGAAGCTAATGTTTGTGTTCTCTTACAGAAAGTTAAACCCACTGACGAATGTGGATCTTATCGCCATATTTCTTTACTTAATATAGATTTTTAAATACTAATAAATATTTTAGAGACTCAACTCGAGTTGGTGCTACCCACTCTAATTAATATAGATCAGACGGGCTTCGTTAAGAGATCTTCATCCCATAATATTCTATGGTTACTTAATATTATGAACTACTCAGGTCTCTGCGCAAAAGGGGGTGTAGTCATTTCATTAGATGTCGAGACATTTCAATCTATTTTCAGTGTTAGATCGTTTTAACTTGAGGAATACTTTTGTTAAATGGGTCAAGCTTTTATAAACACTCCCAACCTGCATAATCACAAAAGATATCCAAACATCTAAATTTGTCTTATCTCGATGCATTAGGGGAGAAGTCTCCAGGCCTGTTCCTGGAGAGCTACTGTTCTCCAGTTTCAGCTCCAACTTCAATCATTTGCATCTGAACCAGTCCATCAAGATGTTCAGGGTTGCTTGATAATTACAGACAGGTGTGCCTGGGATGGAACTGAAGTCTGACAAACCTCAAAAATTAAAAAATTAAAAAATATTCAAATAAAAATATTCAAATAAAAACAAATTAAGCTGCATCATTTATTCATGCAGCGATGCATGCTGTGCAGGGTTGCTTGATGAGCAAGTCATGAATGAGTTTTGTGTGCTGGCATGAAAACATGTCATCATTGTTGTGTTTAAGATGCTGATTGTTGATGTCTGTGAGTGTCTAAATAGCACCTTAGTTAATAACTCTCTGCTCATAATTTGATGATCTGTTAATGTGATTAGACTTCAGATGTGAACAGCTACACTTCTCAATGACATTAATTAATCACCAACCCGATGTTATTCTACCTCAGCTTCCTCTTATGCAATAAATGTTTTCTGAACACACAACTGCATTGTTATTAATCTTATGAGCAATCACAAACCCAACTACAGCAAACACTCATCACTGCAATGGCACTTCAAATGTTTGTTCCTCTTTCCTTCAGTGTCATCACTAATGCTCAATCATCATTTTAATTATCTAATAAAATCAAGCACTGCTTCAGTTAAATACTCTGCAGTGTGGTCACTTGAACACTGAGCAGTGTTCATGAAACACAAAGGATTTTGCTATGTTACGTCCAACCTTAAGCCTTAACAGAAGACACACTCAGTGATAGACTCAAACACAGCAGAGAATTAACAGAGATTTAGATACCGATGTTTTATAGAAAATGTTTGATCACCAATATGTTGATCAGTATTTGCTTCAGTTGGGTAGTTTGACTTGACTTATTATGTGAGTTTGTGATCTTTATAACAGACTTTTATATAATTTGTTGCAAAGAAAGACAGAAAGATAAATGGTCTGGTGATATGCTTTTCAGAAGCACAAAAAAGGGTACTTAACTAATCATATTGCTAAAAAAAATTGCTGTGTTGTGTTAATAACTAATTACCTCTTTTGATCATTGAAGAGATTAGTGAATCATTCTTCCTTATGATGATAAAAGATATGGCAGCTGATCATCTTTGTGTCTGGCTTCCTTTGCAATAAATTATGTGTTACGATAAAAACTGTTAAAAGTCAAGTCAAACTGCCCAACATAAAAATAAACACTGATCACCATAATGTTAAACTAAACATTTTCACAAAAACTTATTTTATCTTCAGTTGATTTCATCTAAGGCTGTGATTGGAAGTCAATTGCAGTTCTTGTGTTTCTCTTTCCTTCAATAATTCTGCTTGTCAACAGCAGGTGTTCATCAATAATGTTCAATCATCACTTAATTAATCAATCACTTAATTATCTAATTAATTTTAACACTGTTTCAGTGTTACTCTTGCAGAGTTAATTTATCACTGGGAATTTATGAAAAAAATGAGACAAATTTAACATTTCCTATTATTTTCAGATGATCTATTTGTTTATGAAACTCTTTCTTTATCAACACAACAAACATTTTTCATGAAATACTTTACCAGTCCTCTGAAAGAAAATTGATTGAATGGAGGTCAATGGCCAGGAGCCAAACTAAAGGAAACACTAATCACCATAATGGTAACTTTGAACAAACCTTACGTCCCATAAAACATCAACATGAATTAATAACGTTAAACCTCTGTAAATTCGCAATAAGAACTTCTTTAGACGTATGACCAGAAAATTAAGTGAGCTAAGCTAGCAGTTTCTCTATATTAAATGAAGCTTCACTACACTGAAGCTACCCCCTAGGAAATTTAGCAAGCTAAGCTACAGAAACATGGCAAAAGTAATTTACTACATTTTTTAGCCAAGTGAATCTTAATATTTAAAGCACAATCGAAGAATGTTGTTCAATTAATGTTTTACACCAACATTATGAGAACATTCATCAAATACTAATGACATTAGTGATTACATGAACATAGAATTAAACACTTTCAATCAAATACTAGCATAACCTTTACATAAATTTAAGAGAAAAGTTAGAAACAATAACTACAGTATGGGACAGGCTACAAAATTTTCCAACGTTCCAAGGATGTTCTTTTTAAACAGCACACAACATTGCAATTCAATTTGATTCACATTTATTTGTATGGTGCTTTTCATAAGACATATCGTTTCAAAATAGCTTTACAGAAAATGTGAATTGAATTGAAATGTTGTGTGTGCTGTTTTAAAAGAACATCCTTGGAACGTGGGAAAGTTTTTTCTACAATTTAGAGTCATCTGTAAACCTTATTCATTTGAAGTTAGTTTCATTCTAAATGTGTAAAAGATGTTCTAAGAATATTGTTCTAACATTTTCTCCCAACATTATGAGAACATTTAAAAAACCTTCTACAAACAATGTATATATAAATAAATAAAAATTGTGCTAACCTTTTGAGAACATTATTAAAAACCAGATACAATTTTAAAAAAAACATTAACATTACTGAAAGAACGTTTGTTAATAACTTTGAGAGAACCTTGCTAGGTTCTGAAGGTTAGCCATGAGAACGATCCCTGTTAGTTGGGGTGCCGCTAAATGACACTCACTCTTTGGTCTTGGAAGTATCATTGCCTTTTAGGCGGTCTCTTTCTGGGATTACTTATCTAGGTATAAAGATAAAATTTACCCTGACTATCAAATCAATTATTAATGATCTGGATAGATGGTGCAGTATACCGTTATCATTGATAGGGCGTATTTGTCACAGTGTTGGGTTTGTGTTCCCCTGATGTCCACTAGATGTCCTCCTTTCCCACGGTGTTCTTCACTTATGAACTACATTTCCCACGATCCTTTGTCTCATCATTGCACTCAGCTGTTCCTTATCACTGATCATTGCACTCAGCCAATTCCCCATTATCATTGTCGATTCCCTGTGTATATAACCCTGTCTGTTTCAGTATGTGTCACGGAGTCCTTGCATGTATCATGCTACTTCTGTCATCTAGTTTTCCTTGCTTCTTGTTTTGTTCCTGTTCCTGTTCCTGTTGGGTTGCCTTTTGGATTTTGACCCTTGCTTTGGACTGGTTTACGATTTTGGATTATCCCTAATAAAACTACTGCTTTTGGATTTAACCCCTGTTTCCCGTGTGTGGATTGTGACAGAAGGACTCTGTCACACCCTAAATCCAGCGGTATGTTTTCAAACTTCTCTTTCCCAACCACTGAGTGGGAGAGGAGAGATTATTTTCAGGGAACACGCCTAGTCATTTTTCGTGGGGCCCGTGGAGGTCAAGGAGAAGGAGGAGACAGGTTCCGTCTGCCCAGTCAGAGACTGTTCACGTCACGTCTGCCCAGCGAGAGACTGTTCACGTCACGTCTGCCCAGCGAGAGACTGTTCACGTCACGTCTGCACAGCGAGAGACTGTTCACGTCACGTCTGCACAGCGAGAGACTGTTCACGTCACGTCTGCACAGCGAGAGACTGTTCACGTCCCGTCTGCCCAGTCAGAGACTGTTCATCATTGCACTCAGCTGTTCCTTATCACTGATCATTGCACTCAGCCAATTCCCCATTATCATTGTTGATTCCCTGTGTATATAACCCTCTCTGTTTCAGTATGTGTCACGGAGTCCTTGTATGTATCACGCTACTTCTGTCATCCAGTTTTCCTTGCTTCTTGTTTTGTTCCTGTTCATGTTGGATTGCCTTTTGGATTTTGACCCTTGCTTTGGACTTGTTTACGATTTTGGATTATCCCTAATAAAACTACTGCTTTTGGATTTAACCCCTGTTTCCCATGTGTGGATCGTGACAGAATTCACCTTGTCAATACCTCTTCCAGATGCTTCCCATTTTGCTAGAGCTCGAACACAACTACACGGTTCAGTTATAACTTTTATTTGGTAATAAAACAAAAGGCCTACACAGCAAAATCCCCAGTGTTAAATCAACACTGCTCGGAGCAAATATGGTCCCACTCTACAGAGTGTTAAAATAACACTGAAGCAGTGTTAAAGTTAATTAGATAATTAAGTGATTAATTAAGTGTTGATTGAGCATTAGTGATGAACACCTGCTGTTAACAAGCAGAATCACTGAAGGGAAGAGAAACACAATAACTACAACTGACTAGTGTCAGCCTTAGATTAAATCAACTGAAGATACAAATAAGACATTACATCTCTGAAGATCTCAACAGAGAAGGATTAAACAAATACACAAACAGCATTACCAGCTTCACTTATTACTAACCAGACTGACTTTATTTCCGTCAGACATCTACAGAAGTTCTTATTGAGAATTAACAGAGGTTTAGATGTTGTTTTAGTCACCATTTAAAACTCACCATTATGGTGAACAGTGTTATCTTTAGTTGGGCAATTTGATTCTTATTATCTTATGTGATTTCATGGTCCTTGTAACAGTGTTTACCAAAACACACAAAGGTTGCAAAGAAAGCCAGAAACAAAGATGGTCAGGTGATAGGCCTATAGTTTTCAACATCATAAAGTACAAAAATTCACAAATTGTATAATTTACTGATAATGGTTATTTGGTATTAATAGATTATTTACCTAGATTATCTAGATTAATAGATTAATTAACATTAATTTCTTTCTACAGATCAGTCATCAAGCTGAATTTTTTTATTTATTTTTTATTGGGAAAGTAGTCTTTGGACAAACACACAGACATCAAGAATCCCCATATCAATCTCAACAATGGTACCATGCTTTATGCCGCAAAGCATTCTGGGAGGCACCATAGTATAAAACTCATGGCTCCCATTATGCATTGCAGCATGAAGCATGTCACCATTGTTGAGATTCATAAACTGATTTTTGATGTATTTTGTTTTAAAAATATATATATACTAATGACTTTCCAAAAAATTCTGCAATGTATATAAAATATTTAATTCAGGATGTCTGCTCTGTGTCAAAAAAATTGATAGTTATTAATAACAACTTTTGTCAGGGATAAGATTAGTGAATCATTAAATTTTTTAATTATGAAAACTATAACACCTGAACGTCTCGCATTTTTGGCTTCCTTTGTAACACATTATGTGCTTCGGTAAACATTGTAACAAAGACCAAAATCGCACTTTAAATGACAAGAGTCAAACTACCCAACTAAAGGAAATACTGATCACCATAATGGTGACCAACATTTTCAAACCATTGACATCTAAACCTTTGTCCAAAGACATATAACAGAAATAAAGTCAGTCTGGTTAGTAATAAGTGAAGCTGGTAATGCTGTTTGTGGAGTTGTTTAATCTTCCTCTGCAGATCTTCAGAGATTTAATGTCTTCTTTTATCTTCAGTTGATTTAATCTAAGGCTGTAACTAGTCAGTTGTAGTTCTTGTGTTTCTCTTTCCTTCAGTGATTCTGCTTGTTTACAGCAGGTGTTCATCACTAATGCTCAATCAGCACTTAATTAATCACTTAATTATCTGATTAACTTTAACACTGCTTCAGTGTTATTTTAACACTCTGTAGAGTGGAACCATATTTGTTCTGAGCGGTGTTGATTTAACACTGGGGATTTTGCTGTATAGACTCTCACTCCCAAGCAGATTTGGATCCCTCATTTGATGACACGCACACACAAACTTATCGTGACTGCTCTGTTTACTCAGTTTAGGATCAGATAGGGTGACACCGGAACATTTATGGAAATACACATAACAATGCATTATGGGAAATAATGGGAAACAAAATAAGCAACCTATATCAAATATCTGCTCAACTAAAATATATACTGGAGTAGCATCTAGACGACTTAAACTCGACCTGGGTCAGTGCAGAAGCGGCAGGCATCGGTTCTATCTCTCTTCGCAATTTATAATGCATGTCATTCACAAAGTTGTCTGTTTTAATTAAAGGCAACATAATTCTTAAAAATATGATTAAAGTGTGGAGGTTGGCTTGCAAAACATTATTATGCTATACATCTTTCCCCAAATACACCTATAAAAAATAATCCAGATTTTCTACCTGGGTTAAGTGACGGGCTAACACTCTGGAAAAAACAAGGGAGTTAGGTGATGTCATGGAAAAGTTGATATTAAAAGTTGTCCAGATCATTAAAAGTTGATGCCTTTTGATCCGATTTTTTCAAAGTATAATATTGATAGGAAACACTTCTTTACATATAAACAAATATATAGTATTGTGTCAAAAAAGTTAAAGGATCATCCAGGTGGTCTTGGTCTGTCTACAATAGAGTAACAGCTGAACAAACTGTCATCAGTACTTAATAAGTCACCATTGATGAAATTCATGGGATTATTGTTGATGTCTGTGTGTGTAATCATAGATACTTGTAGTTTTCGTGTATGTTAAAATCTTCTTTAATCTTCAGTTGATTTAATCTAAGGCTGTGGCTGCAAGTCAGTTGTAGTTCTTGTGTTTCTGCTTGTCTTTTTTTCTGTTTTCTTATTTCCTTCAGTGATTCTGTGTGTTAACAGGCTTATTGAGGCTGAAAGACTCCATATATACACAGATTTTGAATGACTTAAAAATATTCTTTTAAACTCAAGGTCCTTTTTTGGACCAAATCCCCAGTCTTTTCTCCCATGATTTCCTATTTGTCCTTCTGCTGTCCTAATTAAATAAAGGCAAAAAGCCCAAAAATTGAACAGAAAAAAAAAAATTCTATGTGCCTTTTGAGGCCAGGGGAGTGAGATTTACCTGCACCGCTCACACTCGTTTACTTGCATTACACTGACCTCCTAAACCTCACTTCCATCCGGGTCACGGCACCACTGCATATATATATATATATATATATATATATATATATATATATATATATATATATATATATTTTTTTTTTTATTTTTTTCTTTTATAGCCCAAATTACATTAACTAAGTGGTTGGTTCATAGAAGACGTCCACACATCAAAGAAGACCTGTTATTCTGTTATATAAGGGTTTATTCATTCTGCAAACAGTTTTAATCAAAGTGGTTAATGTGGAACATTACAAGCTGTTGTAAGAGCCAAAACTATTAATAATAAACAATGGAAAGTTTCAAGTATAAGCTTAATTAATGCACAAGCTGAGATTTGCTGCCATTTTTTGGAGTATAATAAAGTAGCCTATAATTCAAATGAAGATTAGTCTGCAAAATGTATTACACTTGGCCAATTATATTCTGACCATGAAGTTTTTAAACCAAATTAACATTAAAAAAAAATCTTTCAGTTTAGTGTATAAAAACCTGTCAGGCATAACCTCAGAAAAAAAGCTTAGAATAAACCAAACAGATGTCTCATTATGTTTTACAAAAAAATACAAAACCTGGACTCCCTAGAAATGTTATCAAGAATCAAACATGTGTTTCACATATAATCTTATGTTATTTTTCCAATCTCAAAATCAATAACATTTATTTGAAGTTAACTAGATCTTTAAATGACCTCTTGCTCAAACAGGAACTGTGAGTTGCTGACATGACAAATTTCGGCTTTTTATTTCTTCAACTTTAATAATAATTTGTTAAAATGTGAAACAACCCATGGGACAGTTTAGACCACATAGATTTCAGGAACTGTTCTTTCAAGTGCCTTATTTTTGAAAGAGGCAAATTCATTCTGGTTTCAGTAAGAAAATAATGTTTGATTTCACTTTTGATAGTTAATTTAACACATTCTGTTGACTATAAGTAACGTTGCACCTACATGTCTACTAACTCTCAGAGTATTATGGCACTTTCCACTGCGTAGTATGATGTGGCTCAGCTCACCGCAGCTCACTTTGGCTCGGTTTGCTTTTCCACTGCAGTTTAGTACCGCTTCAAAAAAGTGGGTGGGATTATAGGCTGATCATTAAAGGGATAGTTCACCCAACAATGAAAATTCTGTCAGTAATTACTTAGTCTAATAGCGTAGTGCTACGTCACACGTAGGCTCACTATTGGCTGACGCTGGTCATGTGTGTGATGCGTGTGACGTACAACACAGAAGCTTATGCTATTACACTAGGGAACTCACTCGAGGCCCACAGAGAAGAAAATTAATAGTTAAAATAAGGTCATTATTTTTGTTGTTTTTTTTGTGCAAAAAAAGTATTCTCGTCGCTTGACAAACTTAAGTTGAGCCACTGTAGTCACTTGGACTATTTTAACGATGTCTTTAATAACTTTTCGGGGCTGGCAAGTTTCAATCCCTTAAAAGCCTATGGAGGAGTGATCCAGCTCTCAGATTTCATCAAAAATATCTTAATTCGTGTTCTGAAGATGAACGAAGGTATTACGGGGTTGGAACAACACGAGGGTGGGTAAATACTGACAGATTTTTCATTTTTGGGGAACTATCCCTTTAAAGTTGCCGAAAAACGTTTCATTCCTTCTCGCAATATCCAGCTCAGCCCCTCGGCTACCATCGAGAGGAACGTCTGCACCTCGTCTACAGACCAGTCACCACGATTCAGCCATTTATTTTTTCAAGTTTATTTTTGTATTTTTTTCAAGCAAGTCAAAAGAAAATAAAAAATGTGCGAACAAATAATACTGCGGTAGCTTTTTTTTTTTTTTTTTTTTGATTATTCAAAACCCTTGTGCGTCAAGCTTTCGGTAAGATTTTGTTTGGGCGCAGTAACAGATTTCCCCCATTAGGTGCCAGCAAAACTCCACTGGTGCACACAGTGATTGGATTTTAGATTTGCAGTTGAGTTTTTCTCTCTCAAATATTACAAGCACACAAACACACACACACACAATTTTTTTTATTACACATATACAAACTCGCATCTTTCTTATTTTGAACTACAACTCAAAATAACGCACGAGTCGACATCAACGTCATCGTTCTCAGCCACTCCCTCTGTTCACTGATTGGCCCGGTAAAAAATTGATCGGAGAAAACCAAAGTCTACAGCGCAATCCCAGACGTAGTACTGAAGGAAAATGAAATTGAGCGGAAGTGCGTAGGAGGGCGGAGCCAGGCTAAACTTGAATGGCACCATCTGATAAAAAATAGTAAAAATTTAATTTTAAGCCTTGCCAACATAATGAAAGCCTCTTAACAAAGATTGCATTATTTTATAGTTAAATGGCCCTTGGATAAAAAAATGCAGTTTTAATGGGTTTCATTGGGGCCATTTTTGGCAAAACAACGCTAAGAGGGAAGTTTTTTTGTACCTAGTGCAAAAATTTATTTTCAAAGGAAATGGGGGTGAAATAGTAAAATTACAATAAAAATACACACTTGTGCCAAAATTCATGCAGTTAGCATTAACAACAACAAAAAAAGTTACACATAGCTCCAAAGTGGACAAAAATGTCCATGTCAAAAAACTGTCATAAAAATGTTAGGCTTGGGAGCAAAGACTTAAGTTTGGTCTCATTTTAAAGAAGACCCTTGGCAGATTGTAGCTGATGTTAAAATAGGTGAAAAAAGTGAAACCAAAATTGTTTTATAGTGGTTTAAGTTTATGAAAATTATTTATGAACATTATGATCATTATTTTATATAAAATTTATATTTTATGAAACATGTTGAACTCCAAAACTGATATAAATTTAAAGCCATAAATCTAAACAAGTTGTGTTCCAAATTTGAGGATGATATCTAAAATAATTAGCTTTCGGTAAGAGTTTGTTTGGGCGCAGTAACAGATTTTCCCCATTGGATGCCAGCAAAACTCCACTGGTGCACACAGTGATTGGATTTTAGATTTGCAGTTGAGTTTTTCTCTCTCAAATATTACAAGCACACAAACACACACAATTTTTTATTACACACATACAAACCACACTCAGACATCCATACCAACACACCCACACAATTATCGTTGCACAATTTATCCAATTGGCTCTATAATATGCCGAAGCAGAAAACAGGAATAAAGCGACTATTTGTTTTATAGGCCAAACCTGAAAAAATGGCACCATCTGATAAAAAATAGTAAAATTTTAAATTTTGAAGCCTTGCCAACAGAATGAAAGCCTCTTAACAAAGATTGCATAATTTTATAGTTAAATGGCCATGGGATAAAAAATTGCAGTTTTAATGGGTTTCAATGGGGCCATTTTTGGCTAAACGATGCTAAGAGGGAGTATTTTGTGTTCCTAGTGCAAAATAGATTTTTTTAAAGAAAATGGGGGGAAATATAAAAATTCCAATAAAAATACACACCTGTGGCAAATGTTATGCAGTTAGCATTAACAGAGACAAAGTTATCAAAAAAACAAAACTGAAAAAGCCAAAAATGTCCACAAGGATGCACAAGGGTTAAATCTATAGCGGGTTTGGTTTCTCGTGTTGCAAATCCAATGATGCTGCTAGTGAGGATTCTCTCTGACCAATTAGTGATCTGAAGTGTTTTCACAATGGATTTTAGTATCGGTACGGTACGCTTGGAACCTCAACAGAGGTGGTAGCATTAAAGCGAGCCAAAGTGAGCCATACCGAGCCATACCATGCAGTGGAAAAGCGTCATTAGTAAAGTACTAGTAGACTGGTAGGGTTAGAATTAGAATAAGGCGACATGTATTTGCAAAGTTACTTATAGTCAGTAGTATGTCTGTTGGAAGACCATCATAATAAAGAGTCAGCAAACATTAAACAGACAGTTTAGATTAAAATTACTGAATGTTTTGAATCAAATTTAAAGGGGACCTATTATGCAAAATTCAATTTTACATGGTGTTTGAACATAAACATGTGTCGGCAGTGTGTGTACACAACCACCGAACAATGGTAAAAATCCACCCACTCCTTTTTTATATTCCCCAGTAATCATAAACGGTGTCTCAAACTCTTCAGTCAATTCAAAGAGATCGTTCCCCAGCGGTGAACCATTGCCATTTTGAAACAACTATGATGTAACGAAGCCTCGTTTACTGAAATCACATGACTTTAGTAGTTTGATATTTGAGGAAATTAAGTAATGATATTTTTTTTAATGAAACAGAAATTATTTCTCTCTAAAAGCTATAAGCAACACATTTTGTAAATCTCATCTTGGATTAAAATCTCAAATTAGATCCTAGGAACTTTCATCACCATAATCTTTTGATAGTCTAAACCAGGGCTGACCAAACTTGGTCCTGGAAGGCCACTGTCCTGCAGAGTTCAGATCCAACTTGCCTCAACACACCTGGGTAGAAGTTTCTAGTATGTCTAGTAGCTGGTTCAGGGGCCTGTACCATGATGTTAGTTGAACAAACTCTGGGTTACAGGATTAGTTTAGAGTTGACAAAACCAAAACAATCCAAACAGGCTTTGTTGGTAACATGATGCTGATCATCAACTTTCTCTGTCAACTCAGGCTTTGATCCTGAGTTTAGGAGTTTAAGTGTGACATCAGTAGCAAACGGCCAATCACATGTTGAGAAAGAGTGAAACTGAGATTAATTTCTCGCGAGAGAAGCAGCGCAATTCACTTATTAAATAAAAGTATTAAAATAGTAAGACTTTAAACAAATTTACACAGCAAGAAGAAAACAGCTGTCTATGAGAGAGGACAACTAAAAGAAAAAGTCTCGCTACTGTATATCAGTGCAAGTAAAAGTTGTGAAGTTATTTTATACAGCTGATAAAGGTATAGAGAGAATTGAACATTTAAGTTCACATGAAGTTATTTTATAGCTTCATCTATTGATGCTAAAGTGTATTTATATTACCTTTATATATTTATTCATTTAAACTGCGTAATAATAATTGATGAACTAAAATTGTACATCTGTGATTGATTAAGGGTATAATAATTACATAGGCCTAAATAATATCTAAATCATACAAATTTATTATTCTAAATAAGCATCACTAAAAACTAGACGATTTTGTCTTTAAAAATCATTTGCTATGTAGTGACCTTTAATTTGGAGTAGAAACAGGTGGAGTGACTTTATCGCATCAGGCATGTGTCACTTTGCTCACAGCTGATTGGTCCAAGTTCAGTTTGCAACCACTTACCTAGAACATAACCTGCCCCAGACCAGGTTAGCTGTGGAGCATAAGTTACTATGGCGATGAACACTGCTAAAAGACAAACCACTTTCATGGTCCCTAAAACCCAGGGTTGACGCAAACTAAACTGAAACATAGCTGGCTAGCCACCTAAACCGGCTTCATGGTATAGGCCCCAGGTGTGTTTAACTGGAGCTAAAGCTAAACTCTACAGGACAGTGGCATGAGCAGGATTGAGAAGCCTCTCGCTGCAGCCTGCGGTAGACATCCAACCCGGCCCACATCCAAGTGTGATGTCAAAAGCCACACCCATGTCCATAGATTGCCTACACCAAATGATCCCTAAACCTACCCATCACTATAGGTCATGCCAATCACAGTACTGATTGCCTACACCAAACACTGATCCCTAAACCAACCCATCACTGTAACCTAACGCCTAAAAAACCCTTTTAATCTAGAACCTACATACTGAAACTCGCCTAAAACCTAACCTGCTTATTGGACATGGGAGTGGCTTCTGACATCACACTTGGATGTGGGCGGGGTTGGATATCCACCGCAGGATGCAGCGAGCCCTACTTGGGAAGGATTGGACACTCTTTGGCTAAATCAAGGGTACTCAACTCTGGCCCTCAAGTTCAGCTCCAACCCTAATCAAACACACCTGAGCCATTCAAGGTCGTAAGGATTACCAGTAAATTACACGGAGCTGAGTTTGATCAACTCTACAGGAAAGTTGTGTGCCATCTCATATAAGAAATCAATATAGTCCCCAAACCTTCCCAAGCACAGAGAGAAACACAATAATAGTGATTACATAAAAAATATGGAAAGTCACATCTATAATTCTTGCAGCTCTGGTCCAGCACAGAGATGTCTTCTCTCGAGGGTTTTGAGTTGCAGCCCGACACTCATTGAGGATCTGCTTCAGAAGTTCGAGGGTACAAGACTGCTCTCCATTCTGATCTCTAACTGAGTCTGGAGGATTCTGCTGGCCACTTACACTGTCTATCAGAGGAAAGACAAAACATTATTCTTGATAAATACTATATCTCTTGTGTTTTGTCTAAATGTAAAATTCCTCAATAGGGAATCTTTGCTTAAATTATTAGAATAACCAACTGAATTTTACATGTGATTTTGGTGTGGTTTGTTTTCATGTGATTACATGGTCTCACATGTGCTAATTTAAAGCTTCAAATGCTATTTTCATGTGATGAAATGGAACAATTGGAAACAGTAAGTTTGCATGTGTTATTTTTAAAACGTTTTGTCCATGATGCGTCAATGGAATGAGTCAGACAATTGTAGCCTATTTACACTGCAAAAAATCTTTTTACACAAAAAAAATAAAAAATATCCTATTACCTATGTTTACCTTATAGACATAATTGCATGAATTTGATTAGTTTAAACCAATTAAAAAAATACTATTTGGTCAGTGGAAAAGAATGAGAATAACTATTTTCTGAAAACTATCTCTTAGAAGTTTTTATACAATTTTGCTTTTACAGATATCTTGATATATTTAGGCTATTATAAAACAAGACGAGGCTACTTAATGATTTTTAGCAATGTAATGTGATGGCACAAATTACATTTATACTTCATATACCATATCTTCCCACTGTCTTGTACCATTAAACAATGTATCACGATGGGTATATGCATAGAAAAACTAAGCGCTGTAAGCTCTCTATATGGTTATTTCGGGGAGAAGACGGGGTGGAGATGCATGTATGCACAATCTTCCGCTAACTGGGTTTTATAAAGGGACTTTTGGACTTTTTAGGATGAAATCTATGGAAAGAATTATACATGAGGCCCCAGTATTGTGTCATCGAAATTATAGTATTTTGGTGCTGATGTGCAAATGGTACCTTAACAGTAAAAAGAAAGAAAGACGTTGTTTGTGTTAATGGCAGATATACATTTTACATTAAAAAAAGTATATTATAAAGTATAATATTATATAGTATAAAGTAATTTAGTTTGTGTTAAGGCACCTAAATTATTCAAAAACAGATTTTTTATTAAGTATAATTAAATCTAAACTGTGACTTTGATCAATATATATGTTTTTTTTTTTTTGTATATCATATCTTGCACCAATGGAGTGAAAATTAGTTAAGTCTGAAACCATTTACTGGTCTAAATGCTCCTTCACATCAAATGTATACATAGGTGCCTCATTAGCAGCTCTTTCTTTGGGCCGCTATACATAAACTGTACTGGATGTTAACGTTGGTTCGTGTAGTCGAGAGTGTGTATCTGCAATTATAGCTATATATGAATATCTATATGTGCAATATACTTTAGTAGATTATTTCCAGAGGATTCAGTTTATCAATAATGTTAGATTAATTAAGGCATAAAATAATAAATCATATTATTATCTTCACAATAATGCTGTTTTCTAGTCCGAATGAAGGGTAACTTCAACTAAAACAGCATTATTGTGAAGATATTCCTACCTGGTACGAAACCTTTCAAGGGAAAGGAAAGAACCATGCAACATGTTGAGGACAAATTGATAATCATTAATGAGTTCTATATAAATTTTGTCAGGGTATACCAGAGTCAGAAATAGAGAAGTTAGTTGAACCGAAATGCGGCTGTTTATTGACACAATGGCTTGTGAATGGATCCAGGCTAGTCAATGAGGGATAGACAGTTTTTTTTTTCCTTTGGGTAACGGAGAGCTGAATCACAGAGGGGCATATGTGACACTCACACTGGCATAATGACAGCGAGGCAGGTAAGGTAAGGTAAGGTAAGGTAATGTAAGGTGCTTTATAGGACTGATGAGGATCCGGTGTGGATAATTAGTGACTGTGGTAACCAAACATTAGAGAAGGCACAAGGGAAATGTTCTCCAGAGCGGCTGCACGAGCTCTGATGATGACACGACTGCTCCATGATTGGCTTGATTCAACGCATGACAACGATCACGTTTGTTTCCTGTTTATTCTGAAACCTTCAGTTCCTCTATACTGTTCACAAATCTGTGTTTTTATAACAGTAAAAGATCTTTTCATGTAACCATAATGTTATATTGTGTCATGTTTATCAAAATAAAACTGATAAAAAATATATAGACTCACTTTATTGGAGTTTACATAGTATAGGCTTATGTTGAATTTTATTTTTGTACAAATTGTGCTCTATTAACATGAAATGTGTTTCTGTTTCTTCATAAAAACATCTGATATGTCTGTGTATTTGACAAATATTGCTTCTAAAGTACACAAACACAACACGAGCATCATACGGGAAGAAGTGCCCGACTTGACAGCTCCGTTTTCAATACCGCCCCAGACTGCAACCCAGTGGCAACTCTCACCGAACGGTCTGCGCAGCGCCACATAAAGTCGAACACACCTTTTATTTTTCAGAGAAACAAGAATTTGATCTTAGAATGTTTCCAAAATCTGTGATGTTATACTATTTTATGCTTTAGTACTGTCAAAGAAATGACATACAGCACCTTTAAATTATGAATGTTTAATTTAAGTCAGAGTACTTCACATTCTCACCTATATAGCTATTTGGTTTAATCTGACAAAATGTATACATTAACTATCAAACATCTTCTCACTTGTAGTTAATGTGGTTATTATTCAGGAATGAATCCCTATGGCTCCAGTAATACTAAAGGGTATGGCTCTTTATTAGTTTTTGATGAGTCATTGCATTTACTAATTAGTTCCTGTTGAAGTAACTGTTAATTCAGGTATGAGATCATGATTAGTCAAGCACGGTTATTGTAAAGTGTTATCAAATATCATAATCAGATGGTGTCTACTCTTACCATCACGGTCAGTAACAGCAGCTGTGTTTTCCACTGATATCTTCTCAGGTCCTCTAGCCATTATAAAGTTCACAAGGATGGTCTCCAGAATGCTGATGCCAATGAGACTGAAAATCACGCTACAGTAAACCCCTGTGAAAAACAGGAAACTATGACTGGAAAAGCTTTCCTGCTCTGAAATGTAACAAAACAACTTTTTTATCATGTGACCCAGAAACCCCTCAGTGTATTTATTCTACTGTGTCTTATGTTTATGGCTCATAGACACAAATTATGTAATACAGCTTGTAAACTGTGATGAGGGAGAGTTTGATCCAAATGCAGTTAAAGTTTCCAAAAATCTAGCAAGCAAGAACTAAGAACACAAATGTATCTGTGTGAAAAGTCAACACCGGGCCAAGTAAATGGGAAACACTTGGGCTTGTAGTAATGGGAAATATGTATAATGGACTCAAAAAAATGACGTGTTGGCTTTACTTAACTTTTTTATGTAAACAGGTTCCACTGGTTCCACACAACTGGGTTTCGTTAAACAAACATAATTTGTTCATGTAACTTCAACATCATGGAAGTCATTTTAAGCGATCCAATGAAACTCTGAGCTGAGTGTTAAATGAACACTGAAGCAGTGTTAAAGTTAATGAGATAAGTAAGTGAATAATTGAGTGATGATTTAGCATTATTGAAGACACCTGATGTTAACAAGCAGAATCACTGAAAGAGAAAACCGGAATTTCAGGTCACCATTATGGAGATCAGTGTTTGTTTTAGTTGGGCTCTTGACCCCCACAGTATTAACTTTATATTATGTTTGGCTGCTGTACATGAATTATATCAGCCAGATGATCAAATAGAAAAGGTGATCTGATGATCTTGGTTGTGTTTTAACATTGATCTGAAATTCAAACTCATATAGAACTCAATTTTGAGTGAAGTTTACCTTATGGATTATACCAGCACTACCATTGTAGAGCATACCATTTTTAGCCTTTTCAATGGAATCCAAATGAACAAATCAATAAAAAAGAAACAATAAAGAACTTTAAAAAAATATAATAGTTTATTTAGGCACACACAGACATAGAGAATCAGACTTTGAATCTCAACAATGGTGACAATTACAAAGCATGTTGCAGTGCATTCTGGGTGCCACCAATCAAAACGCATTCATGGCTCCCATCATGCATTGCTGCATGATTAAATAATGAGCTTATGTTCAGAGGTGATCTGATTGTCACCATTGCTGAGATTCATACGCTAAATATTGATGTCTGTGTGTGCCTGCATACAAAAGTCGTTTAGAAGTTTTCTTTTTATTATTTGATCTGATCATTTGGATTTCTTTGAAAAGGCTAAATAAATTGTATGCTATACAACAGCAGTGCCGCAATAATCCATCAGGTAAACTTAACTCAGAATTTGGCTTCTGCATGGGTTCAGTGATTCAGGTTAAATGATTGTGATATAATGATTATGTTGAAACCCATCTAACATCTAGAAACCAGATGTTATATTTGATTATCTGACTGTTATAACTCAGATAAAGCACCCAGACAAAATATAATGTAAATAATGTGGGGGTCAAGAGCCCAACTAAAACAAACGCTCATCTCCATAATGGTGACCTGAAATCCTGGTTTTCTCCTTCAGTGATTCTGCTTGTTAACATCAGGTGTCTTCAATAATGCTCAATCATCACTCAATTATTCACTTAATTATCTAATTAACTTTAACACTGCTTCAGTGTTCATTTAACACTCAGCTCAGAGTTTCATTGGATCGCTCAAAATTACTTCCATGATGTTGAAGTTACATGAACAAATTATGCTTGTTTAACGAAACCCAGTTATGTGGAACCAGTGGAACCTGTTTACATAAAAAAGTTAAGTAAAGCCAACACATCATTTTTTGAGTGTGGTTTATGATGACCATTACAATTACTGTTAAATGAACTGTTTTAACCAGCTCGACTCAGTGGGCAACAGTTATACACACTGATGAGCTGCCCTGATCTGGGGATGAGGATGATGCAGGCCTTCTCGATGGCGCGGAAGATGAGCAAACCATCCCTCATCTGTAACCGCTCAGGCTAATGCTCCCACAGCCTTGCCCCAGTTGGTCCTCTTAGAGTTTTTTGAGGGAGAGGCCGTTCGTCTCAACATCTAATGGCTGGCTTTAGAAAGTGCCTCAGCCCGAGAGAGGGACATCTTTGATGGAAAACTCCTGGGATTCCTCCTGGCCCTAGAAAGCAGCTTCCTTGCATTTGCTAAACACATGAACCATTCACAGTAAATTCCCTGGGGTTAAGTTAACACCGCTCGATGTTCATTTGTGAACCACCACCAGGGTGTTAAAAGTAACACATTTACCCCATTATGTATTTTAAAAATCAAAATTCAGAATTGTCTGGTCTGTGGCAAGAAGTTGTCATTGGTAAAAAATAATCTATTATTAACGAATAACCATTTTTGGTCAGTGATGAGATTAGAAAATCATTCTACTTCATGAAAGTTAAAACTATTTCACTTGATCATTATTGTTTCTGAATTCCTTTGTAACAAATTATGTATTTTGGTCAGAGCCGATCCTGACCTCCCTGATCTGGGCCGTAAGCAAAATTCTGTTAAGGAGCCCTCCTACTTGACCCATGAGCCATGTAAACCATTAGTCATTGCCACACAGTCACACCTGACACCCCAGTGCTCCCACTACAATCCCTCCTTTAACTAACGCAAAATGTAATTCCTGATATCAGAAATAGACATTGTTACTAGAAAAAGTACATTCTTAATATCAAGAATTCACATTTTAAATAGTACAAATTTAATTATTGATATAAAAAATGCATACTGTGAATGAATAAAAGCTACAATGGCTTGCCTTAGCATGTCACTGTGTTTTAAATGATAAAAGCAATACTTGATGGTTATTATTTACTGAGGGATGTGCATCCATAATTGACCAGTATGTCCAGCCAATCAACATTTTCAATGCAATAGCCTATAAATCAATAGTCAATGTCAATACATTGCTTTAATCTTCCTTTATTGCAGAGTTGTAACTAAACTGACTTGGAGACTAGATAATCATTGTCTTGTTTTAAAAGTATGTGCGTGTAAAATGAGGAGAGCAATCACGCCCATATTGTACTGATCCCCACTGATGTTTTGCTGGAAAGTGCGCGTTTCATTTCGTGCATGCGCATATGAACGCATGGTAATGCGCAGCGGGGTTATCTTTTCCGAGCTGCAACAAACACTGTTGCACTTTTGTCGTTTATCAAACGTAATAAATAGTTGTATTTCACACTCACTATTTTTGTCAGGCCCAAAGTCACAGAACACAGCCCTGGAAGTGGCCGGCATTAGCAAGCAAGACACAAAAAGGCCAAAAGATGCCCAGCTAGGTTAGAAATACAGACTGTTCTTGGCTGACATTAAACGTGGAGAGGAGAGAACACAAGTCTACCTGATTGCTGTTCCCGTGGTTTTTATGACCAGAAGGTTAGTACCACTTAATTGTCTTATCGATGTTGTAAACTTTAAATTGACATGCTTTGAAGCGTGGGAGACGGGGCCTTCAATAATTTGCGGGACCCTACACAACTTGCGTAGTGTGCATATAAGACAGATCAGCTCTGATTTTGGCATACACTGTTACAAAGACAACACACTTGCATATAAAAAGCGTAGAGTCAAACTGCCCAACTAAATGAAATACTGATCCCAATAACGGTGACTTTACAAAACCTATTATTTCCAAATAAAAAACATCAACATCTAATAATTCTATTAAAAACTAGTTGTTAATAAGTGAAGCTGTTTGTGCAGTTGTTTAATCCTCCTCTGCTGAGATCTTAAGATATTTAATGTCTTCTTTTATCTTCAGTTGATTTCATCTCCAGAAGTCAGTTGTAGTTCTTGTGTTTCTCTTTTCTTCAGTGATTCTGCTTGTTATTATAAGGTATTTTTAATGCTCAATCATCACTCAATTAATTACTTAATTATCTCCTTAACTCAAACACTGTTTCAGTGTTACTTTTACACCCTGCTGGTGGTTCCCATATAAACACAGAGCGGTGTTAAATATAACACCAGGGATTTTACTGTGTGTAGTCCGCCGGATCTGGGTCGGATCCAGATCAGATGGTGGACCTGCACCTAGACATGACCACAACGCATGATGTAGTGGGCCAGATCCAGGTCAGATGGTGGACCTGCGCCTAGACTCGACCACAACGCATGATGTCAGACGATTCGGGCCGTATCTAGATCAGATGAAGGACCACAACGCATCCCTGAAGTGTCAGCAGAGATTGTGTTAACTAGACTCTCCCATGTGGAAGCCTCATCAACTCGACAACCATCAGCACTGATCCTCAACAAACTAGTCTCCATAGGCGCGTGATGACTCTGATCTTCAACCAGATGTAACTGGATAATATTCTGAATGCTCCGATCCAATCTGACCACTGACCTATAATGCTGCCTGAATCATAATCTTACACTGATCGTTCATTAGCCAGAGGAAAACTGGCCCCCTGACTGAGCCTGGTTTCTCCTAAGGTTTTTTCTCCATTTTGTCACTTGATGGAGTTCTGGTTCCTTGCCACTGTCGCCTTTGTCACCTTTGGCTTTTGGCTTGCTTAGTTGGGGACATTTAACATTCAACAATATTATTGATCTGCCTGCATTCACCATTATATGAGGACTGAACTGAGCTGGATGATGACATCACTGTTTTCTCCAGAGCGGCTATAAATGAACTAAATTAATACATTTTTTACAACAAAAAATTAACCATCACTGAACTAACTTGAGCTTGACTATGATGCTATTTTCTTCTAGATCTGCTGTACAGCTGAACAATCTCTGTTGCATTATTTTACTGTTATCACTGTAAAGCTGCTTTAAAAATACTATGTATTGTAAAAAGCGTTATATAAATAAACATGACTTGACTTTACATGTAAAACCTCAAAGAACATTAAAATTTAATATAAATAGTTGGGGTCATGACAGATACTTAAAATATTGATTTTTGATAATTTACTGCTCTTAGCTGTAAACTTAAGAAGCTTTAATAAGCTTTTGTGTAAACCAAATATTAATACAAATGTAAGTCTAAAAAAAGAAAAGAAACAGAAACAGACTGTGAATGAAACTGGATTTTAACTACAAGCCTCCAATTAAGTCGCATCTTATGCAATTGCATTTTTAACAAATTAAGCCATGATTATCATGTTTAAGTTAAACTCACCAATCAGAGGGATTTTATCAGCTGTAGAGGGCAGTGTGTCATTAAGAATCAGCAGCATCACAGAAATAGACAGAAGTAAAGTCACTTTAAAGCTCAGCTTGTCTGATCCACTTATGTCAATAAAGAAGGAGGTCACATCCAGTACAACGAAGAAAAATATTGGTAGCATGAAATTGACGAGATACAGTAGAGGTCTCCTCTTGATTGTGATCTGTCATATAAGAACAGAAACAGTTTAACAATTAAAGCAGTGAATCTAAATCAAGAAGCATCAATTAAGCATGTCCAACTAATGCCATTTAATTCACCAGTGAATGCAAAATGTGGCAAATTTTTAAAATTACATGATTCAATAAGCATTTGGATCTTCACAGTTATGCACTGTAGCTGAAAAATAAAACCTGAAAGTGTGGCATTCCAGTTTCACTGTAATTTCATGGCAAGGCAGTCATTATTGAAATGGAGAAAAGCAATGGAACTTAGCTTAAAAAACTTTTTGTAATAATGGGAATACAATAATACTGACAGAAGTTCAATTAAAATGCTAAGTTTACCATTTAATTGTAAAATTTAACATGTAAATTCTATGTTATTCAGTGGATGGTACTCAAGAGAAGTTTCACAGATAGCAACATTATTTCGGCCCAGATCCGGCCCACATCTGGCACATATGGAAATATGATTTGGCCCACATGCAGCGTGGGATGACGGACCGCTCCTGTTTACCAGATCTAGTCCACAAGCAGGCCATATCAATGCAACATGTCTGCCAAGAGCAAAGAAATAAACCAGAACTGGACATTATCTGAAGCACAAAGTCATCTCAGCCTTAATAAGCCTTAATAAGCCTGTTAACAAGCAGAATAACTGAAGGAAAGAAGAGAACGGAAAAAGAGATGAGCAGAAACACAAGAACTACAACTGACTTTAGCCACAGTCTTAGATGAAATCACATGAAGAGAAAAGAAGACATGTTTTGTTTAACCCTAAATATTTGTTTTTATTTTTTGCTGTTGTATTTGTTGTGATATTTAGTTGCCTTTTTAGTGATGTCCAGGTCTGAGTATCGGAATATTGTTTTGATTGTCACCATTATTGATGTTCATGCGCTGATTCTTGATGTCTGTGTGTGTCATGAGAAATCAATTTTTTGTTTTCATGTTCGTAAAATCTTCTAACTAATTTTCGCAGGACTGGTTGATCTCATGCAGCAAAAACATAATTTGTATGTAGGCTGATTATGATAATAGCACTACTGAAATGTTAAATTAAATTGCTATTGTTGAACAAGGTTCCTTCATGATATTTAGAAATTCATCAACAGGTAGGGTGACCAGACGTCCCGAAAAATTGGGGACGGTCCCGAAATCTAAGCTGTTGTCCCGAATCCCGAATCTGCAGCATCTTTTTTGTTTCTTTTTTTGAAGTTATACAAAGATACCATAGGTGCAAATTTCCATTTGCATTGATAAGTTAATTGTCATTCATTCGTTTCGTTGACATGGCTGGTGTACCGGAACTCCAACACGCCACTTTTTTGTGGCAGACTAACTAATGACAGATCTGCTTTCTGTGTCATGGTTTTAAATAGTCCTAGACTCTGTCTAGTCCAGTGTACTAGAGCTACTCTAAGACTAAATTGACTAAATCACATGCTTATTGTACATTGGATTTTAATTTAAATGTTCATGGCAAATACAAAGAAGATAAATCTATAATTGTATTATTTGAATACAATTATATAATCAGGGCTCGAAAAATTTGAAAATCGCTGGTAGCCCTTCGGGCAGGCACTCTTCAGATTTTGGTAGCCCGAAATGGATTTTACTAGCCCAAATAAAAAGACAATTTTTAATGTAGAACATTGAAACATCAAACATCAATCAAAAACTTTTTCAAAACACAAATATCAACAATTGGATATAAAATAATCAAATTAGAATCATCAATACAAATATGCATCTGGTTATAACTGAACTGAAATTTGTGTGACCAGTATGGAACATGAATCAGTCTGTGGCTCAGCCCCCAATTAGGGTATGACTAAAAAAGTTAACACTTTAGTTTTGTGTCTAATGCTCACTATTAACTAGTTTCATTAACATGCAGATGGCAGGGTTTTATAATTACTGAGGTCCCGGATGTGAGTATGCTAGTTAGGGGGGTTCGAGAAAAAAAATATTTCTCTGATCTACACATCCCAAAAAATTGGATTACAATAACTTTAAAAACATATCATGCAACTGATTATTTTACTTATTTCAGTGAAGAAAGTAAACATAGGGCCAACTGATAGGTTGATTTATGAATAATTTTCTCAGAAGCGTTCATTTACTGAAAGCTACTAGGAAAGCTAGGTGGCCTAACTAAGTTTATTAAATTCATTCACAATATACACATTCATTATTGATCTTATTCCTAACACAGGGCCGTAGACAGGGCTTTATAATCAAATAGATCCTAAATTTAAGGTTGTCAGGGGGTTCAAATTTTTTATTTCTCTGATGTGTGCATTTCAAGACATTTGAAGGCCAAAAAAGGATAAGAAATAGCTTTAAAATCATGTCAGTGGCAGTAGATTGTCAATACATACTCTCTCATCTCCATCACTCTTTCTTTTTCTCTCAGTCTCTTCATTTTGCCCTGTCACTTCCCCTCCGAAAAATGAACTTTTTTAATTTACTGAAGGCTACAAATTGTATTTTATTAATTCTCAACATGTACACATTCATTATTAATCTTGTGCCCAACATGATGCAAACGGCTTTGTTAATGTTTCTTGTCAGCTCACAATGACAGTAAACTAATTATTACATTACATGAATCACGTTACATAAGCCTATTAGTTTGCCTGATTATTTTTGTCATTCGTTTAACATTTATGACCTAAACAAACTGTCAAATATGAAATGTTTAGTTTAGCTACTTCCCAGATAGCAACATTGTTTCGGCCCCAGATCTGGCCCACATCTGGCACTTGAGGGATGCGGATCTGGCCCACATGCAGCTTGGAATGACGGCCCTTGGGTGGCCCACTCCTGTTTGCCAGATCTGGGCCACAAGCAGGCCTTAGCAATGCCACATGTCAGCCAAGAGCAAAGAACAAAGAAGAGCAAAGAAATAAACCAGAGCAAAGAAATAAACCAGAACTGGACTTTATCTGAGCCACAAAATCTGTGTATATTAAATATGGAGTCATCTCAACCTTAATAAGCCTGTTAACAAGCAGAATCACTGAAGGAAAGAAGAGAATAGAAAAAGAGACGAGCAGAAACACAAGAACTACAACTGACTTCAGACACAGTCTTAGATTTAATCACCTGAAGATAAAAGAAGACATTAAATCTGTGAAGATCTCAGCAGAGGAGGATTAAAAGTACTCCACAAACAGCATTACCAGCTTCACTTATTACTAACCAGACTGACTTTATTTCTGTCAGACTTCTACAGAAGTATTTATTGAGAATTAACAGAGGTTTAACTCTGTTTTTCTTTTGAAGTCACCATAACAGTGATTAGTGGTTCAATTAGTTGGGCTCTTAACTCTTAAAGTATTTTTTTTCTTTATTAGGCCGTTGTGACAGTGTGTCTAGAGCAGCAAAAAGAGCTAAAGTGAAATGAGATCAGGTTATAATGGTAAACTGTTGATGGTTTTATAATCATCATAAAAAGCTTGAATCACTGATGACTTTGGAATCTAACAATTGTGTTGATCCATTAATACACAGCAAAATCTTCAGTGTTAAATTAACACTCCTCAGTGTTTATATGAGTCAACACTCAGAGTGTTAAATAAACACTGAAGCAAGGCTAAAATTAATGAGATAATTCAGTGATTAATTGAGTGATAATTGAGCATTATTGAAGACACCTGATGTTAACAAGCAGAATCACTGAAGGAGAAAATTGTAATTGGTGTGTTACCATTATGGAGATCAGTGTTTGCTTAAGTAAGGCTGTTGACCCTTAAGTCATTAACTATAGATTTTGTTTGGCTGCTTTACCTGAGTTATAACAGCCAGATGAATAAAGAAAAAGGTGATATAATGGTGTTGGTTATGTTGTAACAATGTCATTATTTCACAATAATTTGACCTGAATCATGTAGAGCCCAATTACCGAGTTACATTTACTTCATTGATTGTAGCAGCACTGTCTTTGAAAAGCATAATATTTGTAAAATTTACAATCTAATCGAAACAATTTCTTAAACCTTAATCAAATACAAGATTTTTTTTTTTTTAAACAGACATCAAGAATCAGCCTGTGAATCTCAAAAATGGTCACAATTATAAAGCATTTTGCAGTATATTCTGGATGCCACCAATCAAATCTCATTCATGGTTCCCATAATGCATTGCTGCATGCATAAATAATGAGCTTATGTTCAGAGGTGATCTGTTTGTCACCATTGTTGAGATTCATACGCTAATTCTTGATGTCTGTATGTGCCTACCTGAAATACTTTTAAGCAGGGTTTTTTTTGTAATTGAATTGATCATTTTGATTCAATTGAAAGGGCTAAATAATGCATACTCTACGAGGACAATGCTCCTATAATCCATAAGGTAAACTTAACTCTGAAATTGTGCTTTCAATGAATTCAGTGATTCAGGCCAACTATTGATTGTTAAAACACAACCAACACCATCATATCTCCTTTTCTCTTTGTTCAGCTGGCTGTTATAATTCTAGTACAGCAGCCAAACAAAATCTAAAGTTAACGACATAGGAGTCAAGAGCCCAACTAAAGCAAACACTGATCTCTACAGTGGGGGAAATACGTATTTGACCCCTTGCTGATTTTGCAGGTTTGCCCACTTACAAAGAATGCAACGATCTATCAAATACTTCAAATACTTGTTTTTCCTCATCAGATGGTTATCAATTTTTATAAATTCATATGATGTGATTTTCTGGAATTTTCTTTGGGATTCTGTCTTTCACTGTTAGAATGTACATATGATTAAAATTATAGATCGTTGCATTCTTTGTAAGTGGGCAAACCTGCAAAATCAGCAAGGGGTCAAATACTTATTTCCCCCAATGTATAATGGTAACATACCAATTACGATTTTCTCCTTCAGTGATTCTGCTTGTTAACATCAGGTGTCTTCGATAATGCTCAATTAATCACTTAAATATCTCATTAAATTTAGCACTGCTTCAGTGTTTATTTAACACTCTCTGAGAGTGGACTCATATAAACACAAAGCAGGGTTAATTTAACACTTTGGGATTTTGCTGTGTATTAATGGATCAACACTATTGTTAGATTCCAAAGACATCAGTGAATCAAGATATTTCATGCTGATTATAAAACCATCAACAGGTTACCATTATAACCTGATCTCATTTTACTTTAGCTTTCTTTGCTGATGCAAATGTACTTGACTAAACACACTGTCACAACGGCCATAAAAAGACATAAGATATATGAAGAGTTTAGAGCCCAACTAATTAAACCACTAATCACTGTTATGGTGACTTCAAATGAAACGGAGTTAAACCTCTGTTAATTCTCAATAAAAACTTCTGTAGAAGTCTGACAGAAATAAAGTCAGTCTGGTTAGTAATAAGTGAAGCTGGTAATGCTGTTTGTGGAGTACTTTTAATCCTCCTCTGCTGAGATCTTCACAGATTTAATGTCTTCTTTTATCTTCAGTTGATTTCATCTAAGACTGTGTCTGAAGTCAGTTGTAGTTCTTGTGTTTCTTCTCGTCTCTTTTTTCTATTCTCTTCTTTCCTTCAGTGATTCTGCTTGTTAACAGGCTTATTAAGGTTGAGATGACTCCATATTTAATATACACAGATTTTGTGGCTCAGATAAAGTCCAGTTCTGGTTTATTTCTTTGCTCTTGGCTGACATGTGGCATTGCTATGGCCTGCTTGTGGCCAAGACCTGGCAAACAGGAGTGGGCCACCCAAGGGCCGTCATTCCAAGCTGCATGTGGGCCAGATCCGCATCCCACAAGTGCCAGATGTGGGCCGGATCTGGGCCGAAACAATGTTGCTATCTGGGTAACATCTTATCTCGTACTTGACCATAAACTGAAGCGTCAGTCACTCTGCTAAAATTCGCTCTCAGCATAGTCAGCAGCTTCTGTGACATAAAGCCCACCTATTTGATTGGTCATCTCAAATATTCTGACATTGCAAGCAGTGACAGACCAATGAGGCTAAGATGAACACACACACACAAACACACACACTCACACACCCCCTGTCCTCTTTTTCTGATGTGCACTCTGATCGCACGCGGCGCACCGCTGAGGATTGAAGATGAACGCGCTGAATCTGATTATAACAAGACTAAAGCGAAAACGAATTTGTGTAGCTTACACTTAATCACACATTTTTAGGGGGGCGAGGCAGAAGTTTAGGGGAATTTGATTACACTTTTTCAGATAGCCCGTCGGGCAGACCAGTTATGCATTTTGGTAGCCCTACTTGAAAACACAATAGCCCCGGGACGTCGGGCTAGCGATTTTGCGAGCCCTGATAATGCGTTGGATAATAGCATTAAATTATTTGCTAAGATATTTTTTGCTTTCTCTTTTAAAGGGTTCACATAAAGAAAAAAACATTTATAATTTATGTATTTTAGCACATATTTTGCCATTTGGTTTGATCATTTTTACTTAATGTTTTACACTGTGCTCTGTACCTGATATATCAGCTGATTCTTGACACCCCATATGAAAGTGAGGTTAGAGGATGTCATATCTATACTGAAGAGCTCCCACTCTCCCTGGGTCTGAAAGGTCTCCTTCGACTCGTGGGTCAGCCATTCAGAACCATAGACGGAGTCCATTACAATCTCATTTACTGTGGGAACAGAATTATATTCATTGAAATTAAAGTCTAACTGTTTATAAATCATGTTATCTTCCATTTATGTGTTTGTCAACATTGATTCATGGGTTTCAGATGTACCTGAATGCGCTGAAGATACAAGTGTTAGATTGCAGCTTTGGATATCAAAGGGAAACCTGTACAAGTTCATCTTACAGGCCGTGGTCAGAGTTAAAACGTCAGATGTGACTGTTAAGCCATAGCTGATCAACTGCACATACGGACAATCATTTGTTCCAAACTCTGTCTTGATGCTAAATGGATAAAATAATAATAATGCATTCTGGGTTATATTTGTTATTTTTGAGAAAATAGCCTACAGGAATATACTGTAAATTAACAGCGTTTAAAGTCGACACTCAGAGTCTGTGTTCCAAATCACATAAGCAGAATCACTGAAGGACAGATAAACAAGAACAGGAAAAAAAGAGAAACACAAGAACTGTGTGATAACAGGTTACAAATAAGTTTAACATTATTTATTTCATACATGTACAAAAGTTCTTGTTGAGAATTAACAGATATTTAGTTGTTTATGTGTTCTGAAAATAATAAAATTTGTAGTCACAATGATGGTGATCAGTGTTTGCTTTAGTTGGTATCTTGACCATTGACTTTATAAATTCACTGTCACTCTGACAGCTGTAACTGTGAGTTTAACTGTGAGAACTTTTTGATATGGCAAGAAAAGTTAAGAGGAAGATGCTTAGGTGGTTATAGTTTTGTGATGATGTCATAATCATTCTGTTTAATTCTCTGATCTCATCATGTGTATATAATTTGAATATATGTTTAAGTTAATCATATATTTGTATATATATCTACAGCATGAAATTCAACAATGTATCTATAACCAGTTATTCTGAGCCATATTTAAATCATAGTATGCATTAAAACATTTTGAACTCCTGCTTGACTCAGACACACACAGACATCAACAATCAGCATTTGAATCTCAACAATGGTGACAATCAAAAGTCACAATGCATGCAGGGTTCCAGGATAGTATACAACTCCCAGCATGCACTGCTGCATAAAAAAATGATACTACCATTGTTGGAAAACATGTCCTGATCTTTGATATCATTGTGTTTCTGCAAGACAGTGTAGTTCTGTTTTCTTGGTTGTGCATGATACATTAAAGTGAGTCATTTTAGTTTCACAGCGGTGTTAATGTAACACCTCTGATACATGATTAAACTTTGAAGAAGATTAGTGTATGAACAGGCTATATGATGATTATGGCATCTTAATGAGTATAACAAACTGCATTCAGATACCATGAAAGGCCTAGAAAAACAGTTCAAGCAGCAAAAAGAAAATTAATGTTAAAAAGATAAGGGTCGGCATCCCAACTAAAGCAAACACTGATCTCAATAATGGTAACTTCAAACCAAACATTTTCAATTAAACATCTGAACAACATCTTCTGTAGATGTATGACAGAAATAAAGTCATACTAGTTAATAATAAGTGTAATAATGTGTAATGGCTGGAAGACAGTTGTAGTTCTTGTGTTTCTCTATTTTCTGTTTGTGTGTTCCTCTTTTATTTCTGTGATTCTGCTTGTTAACAGCAGGTGTTCATCACTAATGCTCAACAATCATTTATTCAATCACTTATTTATCTCACTGTAAGACTGCGTCAATGTTAGTTTTTACTCTTTGTAGTTTGGATTTTCCTGTCGGGTTGAAAGGGTTAACAGTGTAAGATAAAAGACACACCCACAAAATTTATTTTAACAGTAATAAACTGTAAGTTATAAAACAGGTTTATACTGGCAACACTGTTGCCAGTAGTTTACTGTAAGATTTTGTTCTTTTGTGCTGAAGAGTAGAGCCTGTGCTTCAGTCCAGGAGAAGATATACAATCATTGATATGTTACGTGTTGCTTTATTTGCAACCGCATGTTGCGGTGACTCTGTATTGGAATTATTTTTATGTACAATATTTTGTTAGTGGTTTTAAATGAAATATGTACACGATAATACTTTACTCACATTATTTGTACATTATAAATTTTAGCTAATACATTTAAATGGCAGTTGGTCAATTTAAGGCAGTCGGCTTCTGCAAGTGAAATTGGTTAACTCGAGTTTTAATTTTGTGCATTTTTACAGTAAGATGCTAGATTACAGTAAATAACTGTACAATTAACAATAAATTACTGGCAACAGTTTTGCCAATATTTTACTGTAAAAAAGCCTGGTAAGGTCTAACAGTGTAGTGCATTTTGCCAGTGTATTTTTACAGTAAAATAGTGTAGAATACAGTAAAGAACAATTAACAGTAAATTTGCCAGTATTTTGCAAGGTTTTACAGTGTGGGTTACATTACGCAGTGAGTGGTTGTCATGCTTCATGTTCATCACCAATCAACAGACATAGGTCTGGGGTGCATAAAATCATTGTATTTGCGTTATTTTCCATAACTAATTAATTAAATTAAAATGTAAAATCAAAAGCCCTAGCGGGATTGGTCACCCCTGCTATTAATGAAAGAGAGCAACATCCCCAAAATAAAAATATAAAAGTTCTGAAAAGTAATTTTATACCTTTCTACAATTCCAATGTCTGGAGTCCAAAACCTGTCTTTCAGGGCTGCTATTGTCATTATTCCACAAAATTTATCTTCATCCCAGTCCATATTCTCAGTTGCCCAAGCCTGGAAAGTTAAGAATATAAAGTTCAAATTTATTCTAAGGATGAGATGCTTGATGAATAATCATTTAAAACTTTGTGAAAAAAGAAGGAAATTTGGCTTTGAAAACACTTACACTTATCATTTTGACCTGTGTCGAGAAGCTCTGGTCTTTTTCATTCTGTAGATAAAAATGATGGTGTTGAGTGCATGCTACACCTGCTTGACATTCATAATGACCCAAATGAGAAGGTAAAGCATGCTGGACTCATACCACATCTATGATGGAGGTCACATACAGGTCCACATAAACTTGGGTAACAGGGCCCCAGGCCAAAGGCCGCATGTGGGTCATCTGAACGTTCTTGTCCAGGCCGAGATGTTCAAAAAGTGCCTTATAAGCTGCAGCATGTTCTATATCACTGCAGTTTTCAGCAGCAGAAACCCACACTGTGGAAATGAGACTTTCTGTTACATACCAGAATATTTTCCCCAAGAAACAATGGTTAATGTTACATGCAATTAAGCTCTGTCTAGGCTCTGCCCCGGTAGGCTATGGTTTGTGTCGACTGTCGAGCCATTTATTAGTCTGGCTGTTTGATGAGAAAGAGATTAAATGTAGTTGCAATAAACTCAGTCCTCTGATACAGTTCCAAGGATTATTTTTTTGTGCGGAGCTGAGTAAGAACTGATGACCGCACGGCTTGATCTTTGGTTGACCAATCAGCAGAAAGGGGCTTTTTATTCCCGCCCATCTAGAGATTGAATATTCATCCTGTTTATCAATTTTTTTGTTTTTGTTTTTGGTTATCAATTTGGTGGATAAGAACAAAGTGTGACGAAAATAAAAATTGAAAAAAATTATTTGTTGATTAATGTTCATGAGAAGCGTTGAATATGTGAATAATTAATGGTTTCTTCGTTTTTTCCGTTTAGAAGACAAACACGAAAAAACAAATTCTTTATTTCAAAAATGTGACATACTGGCTATATGACAATGAAAGACAAAATGTATCTCTTCAGTTTTAATACTTAAGATAATACAGTTAATACAAGGGTTCTAATGTTAGATGGATTTAAGTGTCTTCTAAAAGATGCCTGAAGGTGGCACTGGAGCGATGAGGAAATTATACGTTCTGTGGAAAAAGTTCAATGCAATTAAAAAAAGCGCCAGAACGCTGCAGACTCTTATAATACCCGGGACAGTCAACGACTAGCTGAAATATTCTAAGAATGACTGAACACAACACACTTACAGACTGTTTCCAACGACTGCAGCAGATTTTAAACACTGACTGTGAGCTACAGACTGAACACTTGAGATATTCCTAAATGTTGAGGTATGATGCGTGTCCAGTTTAAAAGTGATTGAGGTTTCAATCTTATTTTATTCTCAATTAAATCGATGCAATTACCAATAGTATAGAGTTCAAAATTCACAATACTCTTAGAAATTTGATGTGTAAGTTCAACCTATATTTCTCGTGTTTTTTTTTTGTTTTTGTTTTTTCATATTGAGCTGTATTAAATGTTAAATTGAGTTTTTTCAATAACTTTTGCTCTTGTGGAAAAGCTGAAACATGAAATTGTGTGTTCTTTTAGGATTAACACTCATTCTGTTTAAAAAAGTGTACTTTCTATCACTTCTGTCAGGACCACTATGGTCGAATACAATGGACAATTAGCATACAGTTTGGATTGGCGGTGTGGTTCTGCCAGAACCAACAGGAATGTTTTGCAGGTGTCATTAATTCAATATTTTAAAGTACAACATAATTCGAGAATTTATTCAGATTCAAGGGGAATCAGAATGCCAAATCCTGACTGACGAGAGGTGGAGCTGGGGAGGGAGGAGGGTAATAAACTCCTGAGAACGCAACAGCTGCTGATAATACTGAAGGAGCTTATGAATACAGTGTTAGGCGCCGTATTCCTATAGACGTGGATCAGCTGAGAGTCACTGATGCGAGCTTCAGTAACGTGATCTGCCAGAACTTACGCTACGCTTGATTATAAGGGTTAAAACAACATATCATTAATCACTATTAATTGGTTATTCCATTGAATCAATGATGTTTTTTTTGCATTTTTAAAAGCAATTCTGATTTCTCTTGGTGTAGAAGCAATATGTCCAAAATAATAAGTGTTAAAAACATTTAAATGTTGAGTGAACACGTGTTGGTAAGACTAATACATTAACTAATATTAATGAATTTAACCTCACTTGTAAGGTGTTTTAATTGGAATTTAGTTTGTTTTTAAAAATGTACTTACAGACTGAGGTAGCAGCAAACATTAGCCAGAGTACATACATGCTCAATAGATCCCAAGTGCCTCAAATGCTTCGGCTAAAGGATGAGGATTCACTCTTGAGCAGATATATGGCCATATTTAAGCACTGTGAGAAACATGCACCACCTCCCAAATACGAGAATCAATAACCTTGACATAACACCCGGGGACTCGCATCACAGACAGGAATTATAATGCCTTAAACATATAAAAAGTCAAATATTTGTCCAAATATATGACTATACTTAAAACAATAATCTTTTGAGCATTTCTACATGTAATGTGAGATGACACCCCTGCAGGGAGAGAAAAGCTACCGCTCACAGATGACCAAATGACCAAAGCTATTATGTGTTGTTTATTCATATTGCTACAGGGCAACAGACCTGTCAGTTTAATATAATACAGGGGTTTTCAAAGTCAAAGCTCCTTCTGAAATTACACAATGACCCTCCCTTATTATTAATTACAAGGGGGATGGCATGAGGACTGTGAGGGGATGGCAACACCAAAACATTCAATCATTTTTACTAAATATAATATCATAATATAATCTATACTAATCTATACTATTATTAAAGACAAAACAGCTACACGCGGCAATCATCGAGATCCAAACAACAATGGCCCGAATGATTAGCGACCCAGTTGAAATGTGTCTTATGATGTTTTTTGATTAAAGTTTAAAAAGTCCATCTTGAAACTTCACAGAAAGTATAGGGTTTGATGAAACAGGCAACACTTGTGCTTTTAGGGGGTACACGTTAACATTTATCTTAAAGGTATATGTGACCACCCTGCATGTAATTGGGTCACAGGGATATTGGATTGTTTGTATATTTCTTTCTTAATTCTTTTTACCTAGATATGTTTATTTCAGTTTATATGTGTATACATTTTTTATTATTAATTAGATTGGTGTATTGTAATGAGTTTACATTGGGCAGCTCAGCCGCATTTTCGGAATTCTGGGTGGCAGTTGAGAGCAGCATAGACATAATAAATACATAGACGCACTATTGGCCGCTTTGGAACGTTGCTGCAATACGCCAACGAGTCCGCCATTTTGCTGAGGGCATGACTGCACTGTAAACAAATGCAAGTAGGCTAAATGGGTGAGCTGCGGTTTTCCTGGATAAAAACAATAATAACGTTTACATTTATCAACCGATTTCAGTGGTTTGTACGTGGTGTACGTTACTATTACTAATTATATAATGACCAAATACAACCTGAAAAAAATGTTCAGTATTGTTTGTGATAGGTAATTCCCCGAGACCTGTTTTCAATTGTGTGGCCCCAAGCAGCACACGAAGCAGGCATTTTTCTCAATTCCCGTAATGAGAGGTATGGGAAAGTTGACGTACGATCCAGCGGCCAATAGGGCGTCTATGTATTTATTTTGTCTATGGTTAAGAGAGTTGAGTTGCCGTGACGACTGTGGTGCATCCTCAGACAACAAAGAGGATCTTGTAAATAACCACTAACTCTCTCTCTAATTTACTGTGAAGGTTAGTTAAACTTATTAATTTTTTAAAAATTGAACAACACAATTGTTAGGTTCAAAAGACATCAGTGATTCAGTCTATTTCATGATGATTATAAAACCATCAACATGAAACCATCATCACCTGATTTCAGTTCACTTTAGCTTTCTTTGCTGCTGCAAATGTGCTTAACACACACACTGTCACAGAAGCCAAAAAAGACAAAAGCCATAATAAGAGTTAATAGACCAACTAATGGAAACACTAATCACTGTTATGGTAACTTCAAATTAAACAGTTAAACCTCTGTTAATTCTCAATAAAACTTCTGCAGACGTCTGACAGAAATAAAGTCAGTCTGGTTAGTAATAAGTGAAGCTGGTAATCCTGTTTGTGGAGTTGTTTATTCCTCCTCTGCTGAGATCTTCACAGATTTAATGTCTTCTTTTCTCTTCAGTGGATTTCATCTAAGACTGTGTCTGAAGTCAGTTGTAATGAAATGGTGCATCCTGCCATTATTCCAAAGTCTAAGTTGGAATAAAACGGTGCTGAATTTTGGAGTTGAGAAACTAAATTGCAAATCTCCAAAATAGGCTTTCACTAAATTTGTTATTGACATTGGTACTCCAGGAATGTCACATGGAGCTCCTTTCTCTCCTTTTTAGCTGATTGAATTCGTTGCCAGATAACATTGATATGTTCTAAGCATCCTGAGAACCCAGGAATGCCCACTTTTTAAACTGAAGTGTCAATGAAGCCATTCTTTAATAGGTAGGTTGACTATCTCTGCGCAATAATGCTGAAGAAAATCTTACCTTCGACGTTTAATAGTGAAATAGGACGAAACTGACTAATGCTTGTAGCATCTTTTTCTTTAGGTATAAAGACTCCACCTCCTCGGCGCCATGCTCTAGGTACAACCTGCCTTTCCCATGCCACTTTTATCAATTTCCACAGAATTCGTAGAACACCTGAAGCACTCTGGTACACTCCGTACGGAACTCCATTAGGCCCTGGAGATGATGAAGCCCTTGCCTTTCTCACAACCTGCTCTATCTCTTTCCACTTAGGTGCACAGACCTCCATTTGGTATTCTGGTGGATTGATAGGTGGGATATCTGACGGAATTGACATAGGCTCATGCCTTTTTGCATCTGTATGCGTTTCCTCCAAATATCTCTCTAGCTCAACCCTAGATGCTTTTAAAGTGCCATTCTTCTCACTGGTGAATAACTTCTTTACGAATTTGAATGGGTCTTTATAGAAATTAGCCATCGCACGCTCCTTCTTTTTGTAGCGTTTCCGTAGGCGCTCAGCTCTGTGTAATGTTGCAAGCTTATCTTTTATGGCCCTTTGTAAGAGATTGAGTCCCTCCTTCTGACTTTGTTCTGCTTTTTTCCATTGCTTCCTCAGCTGTCTCCTTTCTCTAACTAACCCTTCAATTTTCTGCTGCCGTCTAGATACAGCAGGAGTAGTTTGTACTTTTTCCTTCCTTTTTTCCACACCAAACCTCTCACTTCCATATGCGTAAATGATGTCCCCAAATTTATCCAGCTTCTTTTCAACTGTACCAGTTAATCTTTCCAATGCAAAGCATAGATCTGTGTTTACCGTGTCCCATGCAGTTTTCTCACAAGCCATCTAACTCCAGAACTATGCCCGTTGAGGTTCTTTTCTCTCTTATGCTGGTTAGTCTGACGGGGTTCACAAGTATCAATGTGTTCATCACTAACTGTGCAAACCCTCATCTCCTCTATAACAGGGGTACTGATATCCTGCGAACTGTGGTTTGCTTCCTGTCGCTGGATTTCATTCGACTGACTTGACTGACTTCGTAAGAAGTACTGATCAATGCGAGGCCCTCGTCCCTTCTCCCTCAAGCATTTCAATTTCCCTTGATGAATCTTCAACCCCCTGAATGTTGTCGCCTTTCTCCAGCCACAGACACAAGCTTGGAGTTCAATGACTTTGCTAACTGCAGAACCTGAACTAGTCTTTTGTGAAGTACTCTCCATACTCATATCCGTTTCCATTCCAATGTCGTTAACCATGTTGTCCTTCATTGAGTCATCTTCCGCCCCTGCTCTCGCAGACTCTAGGGGTATTTTTCTCTTTAATTTCTCAGAAGCCTTGGGCGGGTGTCTCCACCATCCTGTAAACACAGAGCTGGATACTGCCGACAAGGGTAAATAACCCTTACCAGCCCCATTGGGGTCTCTTTCCTCCTGTCAGCTGTCTCTCCGGGTCTTTCCCTTGTTGCCAGCAGCACTATTCACTGCAGTCACTGGACGTATCCAGATCTTCATGATTTCCATTACACGAGAGTAGAACTTCATGCTGATTTGTACTCGGCTTTCGCTAAGATAAGCACCAACTAAGACATAGCTTTACAGTAACCTGTAATGCTTCAGTAATGCTTCTCCATCCATAATCCATAATACTTCAAGCATTCCAACAAACACTACAACATCTCATAAAACCAAGACTTAGCCCAACAACAGCGGTCGCGAAAAACACTTCTCCAGCTCTCATGAACTTCCTTATGCAGTCAGCTCAACTCCCCAGGCAAGAGCCAACTATCCAAACATATTCTACTGTACTTCCTTCTGTTTCTCCAGTTCTTTTCAATTCTCTTCATGATAACCCATGTGCCAGGATGTCCTTGCCGATGGTTAATTTTCTCTCTCCCCCAAACCAACCTACTCAGAGAGTGGATCCTAGCTCGAGGCTGCCTTCGCTTTGCGCCTTCTGTTCCCCAATTTTCTTCTAACATTCTTCTCGGTACAGATCCTAGCGTAATGCTGCCTTAACAAAGGATTTTTCCACTCTTTTTTGCCCACCAACCCTCCCAATCTTCTCACTTCAGCCCATGCCAGACATCTTGGATACCAGTCAGTATCTTCTTTTTTCAAAAATAACACTATTCAGGTTTAATCCGCTTGCCAGCTCATTCTTTCGCATGAGCAGCCCATCTTCCAACTCCTCCCAACGCAGTAGCCATGTCTCACCCCACCTCGGCTCCCTGATTCTATCTAAAAATTCAGAACATTGGCTCCGGAAGCAGACTCCAACCCAATTCCAGTTCCTTCTTATTCAGAACTCATATTACTCTAGACCACCCCATCAGACATCTCCATAACCTATCCACAAATACCATATTAGAAGCCGTTTCTCCCAGAGCACACACACTTATCTTGGAGTTCCTTCAAAATCTTCCACAGAGCACACAACATGGTTTTTCCAGAGTTATCCCTCATTTCAATATCTTGTAAAACCTCTCTTTATTTAAGATGATACATCTGAGGGGTTCGACAGAATTCGACTGCTACTGATAAAAAAAAAAAACTTCATCAGACAAATACCTTTCTATTTTGTTTTATTCCCAAGTGCACAGCAGATAAACCAGATAAACAACATAAACAACATAAACAACCGAGCAGTCTTTGTCTTTTCGCATCAAAGAGAGTCAATCATAAAGTAAACTTATCATGATTGGTCAGAGTTAAATGAATAAGAAGATGATGGAGATTAAAATTATTAGGATCCAAAACATTTTTTGAGAGTGATGCAGTGTTATAATCCAGAAAGCCAAATTAATGTGAAATGGAGATAAACAGCCCTGTTGATCCTTAGCATCAAACCCCGTTTCTTATGGAAGAACGAATGATATATAGTGATCAAATAAGTGATCAACTGCAGCATGGACCAACAAAGGTTTCAAACAACTTTCACCAAATATCCCAACTGTCCAAAAAGTCCTTTCTATAAAAGGAAGAAAATAGTTCACATTAGCCTTTGTAATTTCCAATATATCCCATATTTAACATGTATTAAACCATTTATACTCAGTTTGAGTGTAAACTTAAACAGTTCTCAAACAGGACTTATGAGAAAGTAGGCAGTCATGAGTTCAACCGCAAGGTTTCCCTCTACCAAAACAAACTAACTTGCTCGTCTGTGATCAGGCTTATATCCGGTAATCAAATAACTCTAGCGCCCTCAAGTGGCTGCTAGTGGTAACACATGTTGGCCCCTTATAAACCATTCTCAAGGGAACAATAAAAAACAATATACAAAACCAAGTAATGTTTTATACGGTAACAATCTTCTTTCATCATATACTGCCATCATATCAATTCAATTTAGCCAGGAACAATCAAAGTCTACCCTCAGCAGCATTCATTTCTTTTTAAAACTCATCCATAGCCAAACGTGCCCCAACATTTAAAATCCTCGGATATCCCTCCTCATCAAAGGTTTTCAAGAAACGTAGACTCCAGACCACCTTTAACCATCGACATTCTAAGAATCTGCCTAATCACTCTCCGCTCAGGTTTATTTTCCCCCAACAAAACAAGGACCCTAGATAACGTTCAATTTGGCTCTCTTTAGCTTCCTCAGAGTCTCAGAATTCAAACTTCAACCCAACTATACATCCTACAATCTCTGACCTTCAAGTAATAAACCAAGACACCATACGTTTTGACATCAACAACAAGTAAAATCGATCAATTGAAACAGGGTCATTCAATTTTCATTTTCAGTTTGCAAACCCCCATTCAACCATACCACTCCCTAGCCCTTTTTCTTCCCAAATTACCTCTCCTCTCGACCCTCTTTATATCGATGATAAAATCCTCCCTGCCTCCAGTTATTGGTTTCAAAAGAACTTCAAATCCATCCTCAACAGTTCCGGCATCCCAACCAAACATTTCTCTTCCCACTCCTTAAGCAGAGGGCCAGTCACAACAGCAGTGCAGAGGGGCCTATCCGAACACCAAATAAAAAAAAAATGCTAGGTCGATGGCCGTTCCATGCCTTTGAAACATATATTCGATAAACATATTCGATACATCCCATTAGACAAGCACACCAAACATAGCATCTTTCTCAGTCTGGACCGCTTCTCCCTACTATTTTGCATCTGTTTGCTTACCTAGCCCAGCAGGGCTTGTATTCATCTGAATGCAGTTAGAGCTCTCTCTTTTCGGATGTGGGTGTGCTACCACTCTTGGAGTGGGCTCTCCCTCTCGAATAGCTGTGAGGGCTCCCCTGTCCAGATGCAGTGCAGGCTCACCCGTTCAACTTATAGTGTGGGCTCCCCTGTTTTGATTGCAGAGTGAACTTCCTATTTATACATATTGGCTTGCTCTCTCCTTCACAACGCAGTGGTAGCTCTCCCGGTCTGTGGGGGCTCTTTCTCTCCGAAAAGCTGGGTGAACGTTCATGTTTTTAACCATGGAGGCTCTCCCGTTCGGATTGCAGTGTGGGGACTCCTATCTGAACAAGCGGACTGGGGATGCATCAAGGATTGTATGTCCCTTGGGCGCAGCTTTACGTGATATAAACGCCTGCGTCAGAAGAATGGCAGTTCTGCATTTTTTCTATATACCATAGGCTCCCTCTTCTGGCATAGGGAGGTTCGCTTTGAATAACAGTGGCGAGCCCATCTAATCTTTTAATCAACCGCCAGAATATATAAGCAGCCGCTTACCTCTCTCCAGTATCTGCTGTTCCAGCATCCCTCCAACTCTCCAAACTCCACCTTAATCTTAGGTATACCTTGCCCTTCGTAATCATATCCTACATTTAGTAACTGTCGGGGTATATCAGAGCTTGAATTGAAGGAGTGGACAGCACGCCAAAGAAGTTAACCTAATATGTTAAAGATTTTATGGGCAAACAAACTTGTTAAACAAAATAAAGAATTGGATACCCAACGACCCAACCTTTGCCAGCCCCACCTGCTCTAAAGTCTGCAAATCTAAGATCGGCCTTTGCAATCACTTAAGCGCTTGCCACCTTAGACAAAATCCTTCTCATTGATCTTCGTAAACGAGCAATACGGCAAGAGATGTTCTATAATTTTTTTAATTTTGTTTTATTTTATTTTTTTACTAAATAGTAGAATGGTAGAATTACTAATTCGGTCAGGTTATAAAAACGTGATTATTTAATGATTTTTCTCTAAGAATTGTATTATTGTCAATGAACACATTAGCTCTAGAAGTTTCTTAGACTTCTGACAAAAGGTTTTTTCTACTTCCCCCAGTCACCTCTTAGTTCTACAAAATAGTGTATGTAAGAACAAATAACACTACAAATCAGTTTGACAGTTTGATCATTTACTCATCCTCATGTCGTTCCAAACCTAAATCTTTTTTCTTTTATTTTTCTCAAAGAAGCAATAAATGCACATGTACCTGTGGAACAGTCCTTATGACACTAACAGTTTACAAGCAGTAGACAATTAAGGTCAGAGTTACAGTAACTTAGGACACTAAAGAGACCTTTCTACTGACCTGTTCACAATCACTTCCTGCTGAATTAAAATACGGGCTATGAATGATTCTTGTAGACACGTAAAGCAAAATGACATGACAAAAAATAACAATTTGAGTGTTTTTATATATATTTACGGTATATTTATTTTTATTATTATTATCATTATTGCTATTTTCAAAGGCATGCTGTGTACCTCATGGGGACAGTACATTCTCCACCGATAGTGTTTGCTCAAAGGCAAAAGGAAAAATGTGGTTTTCAACCTTTTTGACTCCAAGACATTTCTCAAGAAGATTCATCAGCACGTTTAGTGGAAGTGCTAAAACAATAATAATCTCAATTAAACTATAATAAAAATAAAATAAAATAAAACTCTGTCAGCAGCTGCCCCCCCACCCTATAGTGATTGATCTGTACACAGTCTGTATATGTGACCTGCGAGTCATGTTGTTTGGCCATTCAGGGAAGATCTTGCCCTGGAGCGAGACACTTAAGTCCACATTGCTTCAGGGAAATCAACATTGTAATAAATCTATGATGCTGTCATGATAATGGCATTGTATGAAAGTTATAAATGGCATTGAATCAACAAACACATTCCACTAGCCATGGTCGTATGGCGATATATATATATATATATATATATATATATATATATATATATATATATATATATATATATGAACTATTTAAAATAAATTAAAATATGTTCCAACCAAGGCAAAATGCAAAAATAAATGGTTTGTTTGTTTACAGCAGGAGCAGCAAAAATTGTATAATCAGTGTTAGGAATTACAATGCATGAATTTAATGGATGGATTATCAAATTTCAAGGTATTGTCCATGTGTTTACCTGCAAACACAAGAGAGTGGGGAGCATTTTAAGGCGGCTTTAATGAAACTCTGCCACCGTGTCTGGTAGATAAACAGGAAAAAGAAATCTTCCACCTGTCAAATTAGTCTTTTCTGAGAAAAAAAGAAATACTGTTACTTTTAGATGTGTGAGATTACAGTATGCTCCAGGTTAATAATTCTATTACTTTCAAACTAATTTGACAGTAGGACTTCTTGTGTCTAACTGCACTCTCAGAAGTTTCTTGTGAAACCTATAGTACAGTACATTACCATTTTAGTCAGGTTTTTACAATTGTACTGTAAAAAAAAAACTTTTTGTTTTTATCTTTGTTTTAGTTTTGAATTTTTTTTTTTGAGTTTTGATTTCTAAGTGATCAATTTACATATAAGTGTTTTCACACATGGTCATTGGGTGTAGGTAATCGGGGAATGATTGTGGCATTTAAATAGCTGTTCTTTTTGAGCACGCATAGTTCTGATAGAGTTAACAGTGCCATGGGAGGATGCTGTAGATTAGACATATGAGAGGAGGACACTGCGGTATGCTCAGCTGGCCACTGAAGCAGAACAGCGAGGTAGGGGTGCGAAATTTACATCTGATATGGGTTCCAGAATTGGGTAAGGCAAAAGGGCAAAAAGTGGGGCAAACAAATATTTTGACTAATGTGGACAAAATTCAGTACATACATGTAATGAGACATACCTATTAAAAAGTCTCTTGGATCATAGCCCTAAACACAACTGGAAGTCTGCCATTTTGAATTTCCTCTACTTTTTGTACACTTTTTGCCATTTTCAGGCCTCCTACTTTAACAAACTCCTCCTACAGTTTTGATCTGATCCTCTTCAAATTGTGTGAGTGTAATCTTAAGGCCTTTTTGACATTAAATTGTGAAGATCTTGAGTTTTCGTCAAAGAGCGTGTCCTAGGTCCTCAGATAAGTTCTATGAATGTTGCATTGCAGTTCCGATTTGCTAGGCAACCACGAACAGTATGATGTCCAATCTGCCCCAGACTTCACATGTTTGATAAGACTCCTGTCCTGAACACATGACCATGCTCATATACCATGCTGGTAGCAGGAAGTGTGGCAAATACAAATTACTTTAACATAGTCCTCCTATATTTACATACTGCCCACTGTGCTCTATTTTCCTAAAGCCGCCTGGTGGCGGTGGCACGGGTGCGAGGGCCCTTTTCATCGCTGCTTGCAGCTTTAATTGTGTTTCTTTATGTGATTAGAAATCATTGGTTTCCATAGAGATGTCTTCTATAGCACACAATACTAACTTTTATTCAGAGTTTATATTAGGTTGTATAGAGTTTAACACAAAACAATTAATGGGCAAAACACAAATATTCAGATAGAGGCTTAAATAAAACAACATAAAAGATAGAAAAACACTGTCAAAATATTTAGACATTTATTTTCATAATGGTGCAACCGTGTCCATCCACGTTTTATGCAGCCTTGGTTTGACACGTATTTTTCCAAGTATTTTTTCCCCATTTGGACCCAGTCAACACGTTTTTGGTTAAAAATTAAAATTGGGTTGACGTCTTAAACATTTGATGTCAGGCTCCAACATCATTAAACAACTTCACAAACAGGATTACCAGCTTCACTTATCACTAACCAGATTTGCTTCTGTCATATATGTACAAAACTCCTTATTCAAGTTTAATTTATTTATAAAGCACATTTAAAACAACCTTGGTTAACGAAAGTGCTGTACAAGAAATATCTAGGTCCATCCCCAAAATTAAAATAAACATTCACAAGACATTAAAAGCACAAGAGTACAATTACGTTTTCAAAAGACTTCTAAACTCAGACACTGTGGACGCTGTTTTGATAGATGACGGCAATTTGTTCCATAACCTGGTGCCAGCTACTGCAAAGGCTCTGTCACCCCTGCATTTCAATCTGGATCTGGGTACTCGTAATAGATGATTGGTCTGTGATCTGAGCAATCTGACTGGTTTGTGTTCCGTAACCAAGTAAGATATTGAGGAGCGAGATTGTTTAATGTTTTCTATACAAACAGCTAAATTTTAAATTCAATATGATCCTGAATAGGTAGCTAGTGCAGTGGACGTGGAATAGGCAAGGTGTGGAATAGGCAAACGGGCTGCTGCATTTTGGACCAGTTGAAGTCGATGAATAGATGAGACAGGCAGCCCTTGATATAGCGAATTACAGTAATCAAGCCATGATGAAATAAAAGCATGAATTACAATCTCAAAACTCTTCCTGCTAAGGAATGGTTTAACTTTCGCTAATCTTTGGAGGTGGTAAAAGCTGAAACTGACAACTGTATTGATTTGTTTGTTCAATTTTACTCCACTATCCAGGGTAAAACCCAGATTCTTTACAACAAAAGAACAATGTGAAGTGAGAGAACCCAAGTCAACATTGCTCAAATCGTGTTTCTCGGGCCCAAACAGGACAATTAGAGTTTTGTCATTCTTCAAATGGAGAAAGTTATTGTTTAGCCATGCTTTGAAATCTTGAAGACAGTTACGGCAGACCTGTTATTGCGCATAGATGGTATGTAGAGCTGCGTATCATCGGCATAGCACATAATCTTCTAAATGTAGAACCCATGGGTAGCATGAACAGTGAAAACAGTAATGGTGCTAAAGTTGAACCCTGTATTATTTTTTTTAAATATTACATTCTCAAAGATGTTCTCATTAAAATGATGCAGGATCTCATGCTTTATAAATCCTGGATTTATATGATCAGGCCATTACATTATGATAAGGACTCTATCATCAACAAGTAACCAACATACTTGATCACTTTTTCTCTTGTTATAATAAACTCTTACCATGGCCAGAGAAACACTGACATCAAAAAGTCAAGGAGAAAGAGCCGAACTAAAGCAAACACTGGTCTACACAATGGTGACCAAACCAAACTATTACTTTCAAACAAATTTCGGCATCTAAAGCTCTTCTAAGAGGTTCAGTCCTGTGTCTGCTGGGAAACTGCCCGCAAAAACTTTATAAGAATGTTAGAGGATAATTTTCTAGCAATGTTTTCCCTAAACATGTTAAAAATGTTATTAGAGAGTGTTATCCTACCTTTTAGGAGAACATTATACATACATAAATACTGTATATGCATATATATATACATACATATATATATATATATATATATATATATATATATATATATATATATATATATATATATATATATGAGTCATTCCATGAAACCGGTACGATTTGGACTTACACATTTTTAGATTTTTTACCAATAAATATTACTTTTATGAACAGCCCACAACATTAATGACATATTTAACTTCCAGAAAAACATATTTTCCCACCTCAGGCATCAAATCCCTATTATTATTGGTTATTATTTTAAGATATGGGCACTATTAGTCTTCAACCCCGTTATGGACAATATATGAGCTCTTTGAATATGATTATAAAATGTATTTGTAATGAAATCAACATTTTCCTATTAATCAGATGTCCCTCACACTAATTTAGTAATTGCAAATATAAAAGTTACATAAAATGTCACACTTTTGCTATACTAAAGCCTGAAATGGGCACTTTTTGTGACAGCAACCTCATAATTTTTTATCAAAGATGTGGCTAAACTTAAGAATTTTAACTAAAATCAGTATTCTTATGATTGCTCTAAACATTCTAGACTAAGTTCAACAAACATTAAATTACTTTTTCATAAACATAAAAAAATAATTAATAAAAACTTACGTGTGACAGGGTTGAGACTAGGGTAACGGGGTTGAAGAGACAAATACAGCTTAACATATAAATAGTTGTTTTTTGCTCAAATTGACTGTAACATTTTCTATACACACTGTATTTCATTATGTAACAAAGAAAGACAACAAATATAAATTGCAATTGAACGGAGTTTTATTAACCCGACTGCAGGAAAACAATAACATAGTATACATTAGAACGGACTGAATAGGTCCTCAAAATAAAACATAACTTTTGCTTTTTTGATGTGTGTGTGTGTGTGTGTGTGTGTGTGTGTGTGTGTGTGTGTGTGTGTGTGCGTGCGTGCGTGCGTGCGTGCGTGCGTGCGTGCGTGCGTGCGTGCGTGCGTGCGTGCGTGTGCGTGTACGAGTGGCATTCAAAATCTGGCCCACACTTCTTTCAAGATCTCCACATGGCGCTTTGTCAGAGGCTTTGGGGGTGGAATGATTTCAAGGACGTCATCAAACAGGTACCAGAGGATATCATCCCGAGCCGGCCAGAAGAATCGGTTTGGCCCAACACGATGCATACATTTCACTTGGACATGCGTTTCATCTGTGCTAAGGATGATGCCTGGATACAGCTCTTGATCATATCTGAGCATGCACCACTGCCCAAGCAGCTCTGGACTTCCCCACTGGATTTCCTTTTCTGGCTGTGGCTCTGGATTCCCTTCACTTGCTGGCTGTGGTACAGGCGCAGCAGTTGGTACCTTCTGCCCAAAACTGAAACAGTGTTGAAGCACTTGCAGTTAAACTGCTTCTGTGTTGTGCACATGCAGCTGACATCACGGTGTATCAGTTCTCCTGGGGCCAGAGTAATCACCTGGTGGATTCTCATTGTTCCCGGGACTGCTGGTATTTGCTTTGGCATTTTTTCCATTGCACTCTCAACATCCTCACTCTTCACAAAGAACAGTTTCACTGTTGTGTTCGTCTCGGTCAAGGCCTTGAACAGCTCATGTGCATCCGGGATATCACGTCCCTTTGCCACCATCATGTCAGCGGTTCTTTTTAAGGCTCCCCCGACGCCATCCGGGGCTCCTTTGCCGTGACTAGCCTCAAAAAAATTCCAAGAGCCAGCCTTAAATCCTCTTCTGTCTAATTCTGTGCTAAAAAGGAAGAAGTTGCCTCGAGAAGAACACTATGGAAAAGGATGAAAGAAATCAGGGCTCTGTAGAAGGGTAAAAATGAATCCGGTTGATGGCTGCCAAAACAGCGAGCAGCCATCAACCGGATGTTTTTTCAGTCAGTAAACCTATCACATGCAACCTAAACAACTAATAGTAGGTTACTTTTATTAACTATACTTTGAATTTTCTAACACTTTCTAACACAGCCTAGTCATTTTCTAAAACTCTTAACTGCTCACTGTTGCTCTACCTTGAAGATCCTGGCGGTGGATGGGGCATGATCTGGGGGATGATCTCTTGGGCATGATCTGGACTTTGTGGAGGAGTGGTTATGTTTTTCAGTGCCTCTCTCCTCTCCTTGCTTCTTTTGTAAGCTTCTCTCCACTTTCTACGCTTCAGCCGCTGTTGTCTTTTACTTAATTTATTGATACCTTTCTTTTTTCCTGTCTCTACATTTATTCTCCATCTCTGGCGTTCATTTTGCAGATATTTCTCCCTTTTTTCAGGATCAGCTTTTAGCCGTGCACGATACTGCCTCTGCCTTTCTGCCGCTGTTGTCGGTGCCATCACAGACTCATAGATGTCTGTAGATGTTTAATTTGATATAATTAAATAAACATTCTTTCAGAGCAATTTACTTAACACTGAGATATGGAAATATAGGCAGTTGTATAATAATTCATTTAAATTACTGGATAACTTCAGAACCAAAGTGTTAAAAACACAACCCCATCACAATCTCACAACCCCGTTACGATCAAAGAAGTAACGGGGTTGAGTGTGACGGGGTTGTGATTTTTTGCTCAAAATGGCCACTGCTCTATATGTAGTGAATAAAAGGAGAGCACATGGCATGCATGATATTAAGGAATTGTGTATATTGTTGAAATAGCGAAGATAAATTTCACAAGTAATAGTTTTCTATCTTTATTTGATGTAACGGGGTTGAGTCGTTGAGCTTGACAACCACAATATCACAATATATAAATAAGTTATAAGTATAAAAGAAGGGGGTAACTTGCCTGTGTCTGCATTGAATGTTGTTCTGAAGACTTCAATGATGTCACTTCCTGTTATTGATGCCACATAAGGATCAGTCCATTATTTTTATGGGGGGAGAATGATGTGCGTAACGGGGTTGAGGGGTTACTGAGGTACGGGACTAAATAATGTGATTTTAATGAATAATCATGAACTTACTCTAAAAAAAAACATTAACAGCAAAAAAGCACAGATAGATATTTATGGGAATGCCAATATGTATGGACTTTTTTCTAATTTTATTGTTCATATCCCAAGTACACTTTCATAGAAGGCCATGAGGGACATGACAAAATAGGTAGTGTCAACTGAAAAAAAGGAGATAATTTCTAATATAAAGATAAAATGTATGTCATGTTTTCAAGGAGACATTTCAATTGATACAAAAACTTTTTAAAATACATTTTGGTGACCCAATAGATAAAATACTCTTAAAAAGATCAGAGGGACTCAATTCATACCGGTTTCGTGGAATGACTCATATATATATATATATATATATATATATATATATATATATATATATATATATATATATATAGTCACAACCATGCCACATATATTTGCAAAATAATAAAGTATTGCACAAGAAAATAAAGTTTTGCAAAACAAAAATAAAATATTGAGCAAGAAAAAAAAAATGCAAAGGAAAAATAAAGTTTCTGATTCAGAAATTCTGGCTCCATTTCTTGAAACTCAAAACCATGAAACATGCACACAACATGCAAGCCATCTCTTGCAAAGGCACACACTTCAATCAAAATTATTTTAATTCTTCCAAAAATTGTGTTTTTGCGTGGTAACTCACAAACGTCAAATGATTAGCTACATGCACGCCAAACTACACATGTGTAAACGTGTGAAAAACACGTGAAAAACGTGTTTGTGAAAAACGTAAAACACCACTTTCTTGTCTTTTGCTTGTTCCGTGTGCAGTGGAGTTACATGAGTTTGTCACACGTACATGTATGTGCACCAATACACTATATACACAATTGATACATTTTATAGTTTTTGAACTGAATTGAATCAACACTGGAGTGACTTGAGCTGAATAATGACACTTTGGGCATTTTGGAGCTGCTTTTCAAGAGAACTTGATTTGTTACTATTGTTAAAACAATCTGTATTGTATAAAGCACTACAGGAATAAAGGTGATGAATTGCTGATATATTTATATTCAGGATATATTTACAAAATAAACAGAAATGCAAGGGTGAAAAATATGTTTCTCAAAAAATTTAAAACTAAGCGATCAACTGGGTTTTCACACATCATTGTGTCACAGTGTCTGGTTTATGTTTCCCTGGGTGTCCACTAGAGGTCCTCTTCCCCACGGTGTCATTCACATTGGAACTGCATTCCCCACAATCCTTGTCTGCACTCATCACTGTTCATTGCACCCAGCTGTTCCACATCATGATTGTTAGTTCTTGTGTATAAATACCCTGCCTGTTTAGTGTTTGTTATGGAGTCCTTGTTTTTCATCACCCCACTTCTGAGTACTGCCTTCTTGCCCGTTTGTATTGTTCTTGTTTATTTTGGATTGCTACTTTGGTTTTGACCCCTGCCTGGACTGGATGTATGATAACGGATTTCCCCAATAAATTCTTACTGCAATTGGATCTCCCTGTTTCCCGTGTGTGGATCGTAACACATTGGGTGTAGGTGACCGGGAAATTATTGTGGCATTTACAGTTTTTTTCAAATTTCTTACACACTAAAAGTGGAACTTGAGGCTCACTCAGTGAAACCATTCACACATGTACCTAATCTTCAGACCAAGTCTCCAAGCACATTATACACTCTACACTCACAAAACGCAATTGTAAAACAAACTTTTTGCAAAACTCTAAACACAGTTTTCTACATAAGACACATCACTCATGATTTCCATTACACGAAGGTAGATGTGAAAACTTCATGCTGATTTGTACTCGGCTTTAACCAAGATAAGCACCAGCTAAGACGTAGCTTTACAGTAACCTATGCTTCTCCATCCATTTACGCTTCTTTCCATATGGTGATTTGAATCTCCTTCTGTCTGGTGTTAATGGCTGCAGTGTATTTTGCGCGTCAGCACACACAACGGCTGCAACCACAGTGCGGTCGCCCCATAACAACCCTCTGGATTGAGCTGAGTAGGGGACATCTCTAGGGTCTTCGTGTGGGCACCTTCCATCCTAAGTGTTTCGTCGACTAGCCCACGACACACCAAGAGGGCTCGACCGTGACTCTGGGGTCCCAGAGTCACCCCCCTCCGTCCCCCACTCAACTCAGCCCAGCTTACTGACCTTTACATCCCTCCTGCTGCTGAGGTTGCTCCTTCCTCGTGTGCCACCACCACCCGGCGGCTTTAGGAAAACAGAGCACGGCGGGCAGTATCTAAATATAGGAGGACTATGTTAAAGTAATTTGTATTTGCCACACTTTCTGCTACCAGCAGGTGGCGCTATTGCTATAACCGAATATGAGCAAGGTCATGTGTTCAGGACAGGACTTTTATCAAACATGTGAAGTTTGGGGCAGATTGGACATCATATGCCTGAGTTACCGCAGGCTGTCTGTGGTTGCCTAGCAACATCTGAACTCCAAGCAAAATTGACAGAGAACTACTCTGATGATGCATATTTCACCCAGAGGCTGAAATTGGGTTTGAACATCTATATTTGTCAGGCCGCCGAGGGCACATCCTTCGGTGAAAACTCAATTTACGCAATTTAACGTTGCAAAGGCCTTAAGATTACACTCACCAAATTTGAAGAGGATCGGATCAAAACTGTAGGAGGAGTTCGTAAAGTACAATGTCTGGAAATGGCAAAAACTGCACAAAATCTGAGAGGAAGTTCAAAATATCTGACTTCCAGTTGTGTTTAGGGCTACACTCCAAGAGACGTTTTTATAGGTATTGGGTCATTACATGTATGTACCGAATTTCATACCTCTACATGAAGCTTAGAGCCGGGGCAATAATTTAGGGCGGGCAATTAAGCCATTTTGCCCCACCCAATTCTGAAACCCATATCACACGTAAATTTTCACCACTTCTGAAGCATGTGCAAAGTTTCATGAGTTTTCGAGCATGTTTAGGCCCTCTAAAAAGCGATTCATTTAGGAGAAGAAGAAGAATAATAAGTGGAGCAAAAACCATAGGGTCCTCTCACCATCGGTGCTCGGGCCCTAATAATGGTGATTAAGTAAAGAACCAAGAAAATCACATCTATGATTCTTGCCAATGTGGTCCAGGACAGAGATGTCTTCTCTCGTTTCGGTTAGTTGCAGACCGAAGGATCTGTTTCAGAAGGTCGAGGGTAGAAGACTCTTCATTCTGGTCTTTAACTGAGTCTGGAGGGCTCTTCAAGTCTCTTTCACTGTTTATGAGTGGAAAAAAGCAAAGCATAGCTGTGGATAAATGTTGATTTCTCATAAATATAATTTTACATATATATATATATATATATTTTTTTTTTTTTATGATGAGGAATCTTTGCTGATACTTCATTATAGACAAACAAATGAATGTTACATTATGCACTGTAAAACCTTGCTGTAGAAAAACTGAGAAACGGCCAAATTCTGACAGTATGATACACTCTCAGAAAAGAAGTTGAAATTATGTTCCTCAAGACCAGTTTTGTACCTTTTCAAAAATAGTACCTTTAATGGTACAGGAAAGACCTCTGATTATACTGTTTAGAACCTTCTACGGTACAATTGAAATGAAGGTACATAATTGTTCTTAAATCAAGGGTACAATGACAGGCCAAATTACTGTTTCATTCATTCTCTTCAGCCGTTTGGGAATTTTCCGCAGCGACTGCGGGAAGCAGGCTACACACAACTGGAGCACGGTCCTTTTGCTCTTTATCAACACAAATCTGTTTAGAGGGATTATTTTAAATATCAAACTATAAGACGACAAAATTTAAAGGTGAGTTCTGTGAACTATTGTGAACACTACATGATTTTCCTGTGGGGTTGAAAGGGTTAACAGTATAAGATAAAAAGACACACCCACAAAATGTATTTTAACAGTAATAAACTGGAAGTTAAAATACAGTTATATACTAACACCACTGTTGTAGTTTACTGTAAAATTAAAAACATTTTGGTCACCTTTGTGGTGCAGAGTAGAGCCTGTGCTTCATTCCAGGAACAGAACTAGAAACATTGAGAATATGAGAATATGAGAGTTGCTGATTCAGTGAAAATCTCTTTTTATATATAATATTTTTGATGTCATTACGTAGCTGTCTTGCCGCCAGCCAATCACTGCATTGCTGCTCATGATTTCGAGTATTGATATATCTGCCCTTTCCAATGAACACAAGAATGCGTAGTAATCTCAGACAACTTAATCCAGATATTTTAATAATAATAATAAATCATTTGAAAAGCCAAAATAGCCAGGGATCAATTATCCCGAGTAAAAGATCTGACATCTCAGATCTGATTCATCTCAGATGTATTAAACAAAGTACAAAGAAAGGACCACTCATCACTTTGTTTGTTGCCATAACAAATGTTCTTTATAAACACAAAATTGTCTCATCTACTAAAAAAAAAAAAAAAATATATATATATATATATATATATATATATATATATATATATATATTAAAAGGTAAAGAGACAAGATGCCAACTAAAGCAAACACTGATCGCCATAATGGTGACTTTAAACGGAATATTCAATAAAACATCAACATCTAAACCTCTGTTAATTCTCAACAACAGCTTCTGTAGATGTATGAAATAAAGACAAATTGGTCAGTAATAAGTACAATAATGTGTAACGGCTGGAAGTCAGCCTAGTCAACACTTTGATCTCACAGTGACGTCAACATGTGGTCACAACATCAGCATTGTGAGTTCGAGCTAAAAGTGTAACCTCGCCTATGAATGTTTTGAAAGTATTATGTTCTTGTAATGTTTTCTGTTGCTAATTTTATTTTTATTGAAAACATTTTATAACATGTTTAGTGAAAACATTGATAGAACATTATCCCCTAACATTCTTATAAAGGTTTAGCGGGAAGTTTCCCAGCAGACACCTCTTTAAAGAGCTTTAGATGGCGAAGTTTATTTGAAAGTAATAGTTTGGTTTGGTCACCATTGTGGAGGTCAGTGTTTGCTTTAGTTGGGCTCTTTCTCCTTGACACCACACAAAAAAAATTATTCATTAGATAAACTCAATTAAGTTGTGGGCAGGATTTCCATCCAATAAATATCTGTAGGCCCAACTCAAACTGAGTACGTCCATTCAACAGAATGTAAATTAGTTAACCTAACTAATTTGTATCAAATAAATGCAAAAGACTATAAACGAGTGACTCGATTAACTTATTTCTATATAATACTTATTACTAACCATACTGACTTAATTTCTGTCAGATGTCGACAAAAGTTTTATTGAAAATGAACAGGGGTTTAACTCTGTTTTCCATTTAAAGTTACCATAACAGTGATTAGTGTTTCCATTAGTTGGGCTCTTAACTCTTATTATATCTATTGTCTTTTTAGGCTGCTGTGACAGTGTGTTTGTTAAACACATTTGGAGGAGCAAAGTAAGCTAAAGTGAAATGAGATCAGCTGATAATGGTTACCTGTTGATGGTTTTATAATCATTATGAAACAGAATGATTTACTGTTGAACTGAGCTAAAGTCACTTTGAAGGTCACTTTGTCTGGGAGAGAGAGAGAGAGAGAGAGAGAGAGAGAGGGAGGGAGGGAGGGAGGGAGGGGAAGAGAGAGAGAGGGAGGGAGGGAGGGGGGGAAGAGAGAGGGAGGGAGGGGGAGGGAGGGAGGGGAGAGAGAGAGGGAGGGAGGGGGAGGGAGGGGGAGGGAGAGAGAGAGAGAGGGAGGGAGGGGGAGGGAGAGAGAGAGAGAGGGAGGGAGGGGGAGGGAGAGAGAGAGGGAGGGAGGGGGAGAGAGAGAGGGAGGGAGGGGGAGGGAGAGAGAGAGGGAGGGAGGGGGAGGGAGAGAGAGAGGGAGGGAGGGGGAGAGAGAGGGAGGGAGGGGGGGGGAGAGAGAGGGAGGGAGGGGGGGGGAGAGAGAGGGAGGGAGGGGGGGGGAGAGAGAGGGAGGGAGGGGGGGGGAGAGAGAGGGAGGGAGGGAGGGGGGGAGAGAGAGGGAGGGAGGGAGGGGGGGAGAGAGAGAGGGAGGGAGGGGGGGAGAGAGAGAGGGAGGGAGGGAGAGAGAGGGAGGGAGGGAGGGAGGGAGGGGGGGGAAGAGAGAGGGAGGGAGGGAGGGGGGGGAAGAGAGAGGGAGGGAGGGAGGGGGGGGAAGAGAGAGGGAGGGAGGGAGGGAGGGGGAGGGAGGGATTCATTTATGCTGGAAAAAGGTTACTTGACGTTGGATAGGCGTCAAATTCTTGTTGGAATAAAAAAGTTGCAAAACATGGCAGTGCCCTAATCACCAGCTTACTTATAACTAACCAGATAGACATTATTTCTGTCAGATGTATACAGAAGTTCTTTTTGAGAATAAACAGAGATTTAGATGTTTTGTTTGACATCACCATTTCAATCAGTTATTTTAGTTGTGTGGTTTGACACTTGACATTAAAGATTCAGCATATGAATCTCAACAATGGTGAAATTATTCATATTGCAGTGCATTCTGGGTGCATTATACAAACTCATTTGCACTTATTCTTGAGGTTTGTGTTGTTTAAAATGTATAGTGCACAATTTTTGGTTTTCATTAATTACCACAGCTTTTCTGATTAAAATGCTGTAGGATCTCATTCTGTTGTAACGAGTTAGCTCAAATGGGAAATATTAATAATAACTCATAACTTGTTATGATTAATTTTGAATATTTGGGTCAGTTAATTGGATTAACTTGAGGTAGCTAAATTTACATTACAATCAATGTATCAGTTCGTCAAACGATCTCTTTTGATTATTCATTTATTCTAAGAAAAGGGTATCTTTCATGGCCACAGAAAAATAATTCTTTCTTAGCATGTACAGCAGAGATGGGAGTAAGTCACACATGTTCAAGTCTCAAGTCCCTGCCATCAAGCAGCAGAGGTGGAAAGTCCAGGCGTCAGAAAGTAAAAGTCCTGCCATATTTTTATTCCACCCACAGCAAAAACTCCAGTGTTAAATGAACTTTCCTGGGAGTTTATTTGGATCCAGACTCACGAGTGTTACATTTAAAGAGGTAATTGAGTGAATAATTGAGTGATGATTGAGCATTATTGAAGACACCTGATGTTAACAAGCAGAATCACTGAAGGAGAAAGTCACATTTTTTTAAGTCACCATTATGGTGGTCAGTCTTTGCTTTAGATTGCCTCTTTACCCTTAAACTGCTAATGTTAGTTTTTGTTTGACTGCTGTACCTGAGTTATAACAGCCAGATTAACAACATGGAAAACTCATGAGGTGATGTTTGTTATGTTTTGACATAGTCATCATTTGTCACAAAACTCATTTGTAGAAGTTAACCTTTTGATTACACAATATAATATTTTCCGTAATTTGAATATTATCCAAAACATTTCTTAAAAGTTGTTCTATTTAAAAAAAAAAAAAAAAAAAACACATTATTTGGACACAGAGACATCAAGAATCAGCCTGTGATTTTCAACAATGGTGACAATTATATAGCATGTTGCAGTGCATTCTGGGTGCCAGAAAATCAAAACTCATTCATGGATCCCTTCATGCATTGCGGTATGAATAATTATGATCTGAATTGTCTTAGTACTTTCCTTTTCTTAATTGAATATTCTGTTTGTCACCATTGTTGAGATTTATACACTGAATCTTGATGTCTATGTGTGGATAAAATATATATTTTTTTTTTATCAGAACAAATTTTAAGATATCATTTGGTTTATATTGAAAAATCTGGATCTAATGATATAGAATCACTGTGATGCTGTTATGATCATTATACATTAAAGTCAAAGATTAGATTCTATCTGAGTTCAGTGATTGAGGTCAATGAAGATTATGTCAAACATAACCAACAACATCTGATCACCTTTTCTTTTTGTTCATCTGGCTGTTAAATTTCAATTACAACAGCCAAACAAAACTTAAGTTAAACATTCAAAGGTCAACTGCACAACTAAGGCAAACACTGATCGCCATAATGGCGACTAAAATATTGAGTTTCTCCTTCAGTGATTCTGCTTGTTAACATCAGGTGTCTTCAATAATGGCCAATCATCACTCAAATATTCACTTAATTATCTCATTAACTTTAACACTCTTGAGTCTGGAACACAATAAACTCCCAGGACGGTTCATTTAGCATTGGAGTTTTTGCTGTGGATGGAATAACAATATGGCAGGACTTTTACTTTCTGAACCCTGGACTTTCCACCTCTGTCAAGCAGGGGTCAGCAAGTAAAAGTCCTGCCATATTTTTATTCCACCCATGGACTCACACAGCAAAAACTCCAGTGTTAAATTAACTTTCCTAGGAGTTCATTTGGCTCCAGACTCAAGAGTGTTAAAGTGTTAAAATGAGTGTTAAATTAACACTCAATAGTGTTAAAGTTAATGAGCTAATTTGTTTGATTGATTGAGTGATGATTGACCATTATTGAAGACACCTGATGTTAACAAGCAGAATCAGCAAAAAAGAAAAATCACATTTTAGTAACCATTATGGTGATCGGTATTTGCTTTAGTTGGCATCCATGGATGACTGCACATTCAGCACACAATTCTGAGATTTTAGAGTTTGATTTTGTCTCTTAGCTTCAAATCTGAGTCTTTTAAAGACTTCAGCTAATATCAAAGTGAGGTCTGTGCCGGTGTCCACCAGGGCTTTGAGACTCACCTCATTTTTCAAAGTGTTGGCAAGGTAGAGTTTGCGTGCCATGCCCTTTTCGATCAGATTACCCAGGAGTTTTGGTGTCTGGGCTTGTGTGGTGATCGATAAGCAGTTAGTGTCGGTCTCTTGTGGCTCGTTACACATCCCCTAATCAATCCCCTAATCCAAATCCTAAATCTATCCCTGAGTGTGGGTTGAGGTAAAGGGATGAGGCGAGAACTTAAGATGGGCTATGTATTATTAATAACATTAAACAAAACACAACAAACAAAAACTACCCAATGTGAGAAAACGTGAGCAACAGCTTGACTGGGCAACACATGACTGGAACATTTGATGACAAACTGGCACAGGATTGCAAACACAAGGGATGTGTCCAAAATTGCCCCTTATACCCTTAAATAGAGCACTATTTGAAGGGACAGTCATTTGGTGTGGTGTCCCCAACCATAGTGAACGTTATTGAGTGCACTCAGTCAATCCCCGATGTTTTACAAAAAAAGTGTTTCCTTAAATGGGGCAGTTTGACACTTGGATTTTCATGTGAGTTTGTGGTCTTTGTAACAGTGTTTATCAAAACACATAATTTGTTGCAAAGTAAACCACAAACAAAGATGATCTGGTGTTATAGTTTACAGCATAACTAGAATGAGAATAATTCACAAATTTTTCCCCTGACCAATCATGCTTATTAATGGATTATATTCACCAACAACACATGCTTGCCACATAACAGGCATTCTGCATTTTTATTTTTAAGTACATTGTAAGATTTTTTTTTTTTAGACACAACATACATAAAGAATCAGCATATGAATCTCAACAATGGTGACATGCTTCATGCATGCTGGTTTTATACTATGGTGCCTCCGAACATGCATTGCAGTATGAAGCTTGTCACGATAATGTATTTTAAAATTCAGAATATCTCATCTGTGGCAAGAAAATATTGTTGGTAAATATAATCTATTAATAACAAAAAAACACTTTTGGTCAGAGATAAGATTAGTGAATTATGATAGCCCGATATTTTTCAGTTTAGTTTATGCCAACCCTGGGTTTTAGGCACCATGAAAGTGGTTTGGCTTTTAGCAGTGTTCATCACCATAGTAACTTACGCTCCATAGCTAACCTGAGCCGGGGGCAGGTTATGTTCCAGGTAAGAAGTTGCAAACCGAACTTGGTCCAATCAGCTGTGAGCAAAGGGACGCATGTCTTATGCGATAAAGTCACTCCACCTGTTTCCACTCCAAATTAAAGATCACTACACAGCAAATTATTTTTAAAGACAAAATCATCCGGCTTTTAGTAATGCTCATTAAGAATAATATTTTTTATGATTTAGATATTATTTATGTAATTATTGTACCCTTAATCGATCACACATGTACAATTTTAGTTTATAAATTAAAAATCCCGCACTACAAAAGATCTTGAGAGATTTTGTGTATTTTATCTTCAGTTGATTTAATCTAAGGCTGTGGCTGGAAGTAATTCTTGTGTTTCTCTTTTCTTCAATGATTCTGCTTGTTAACAGCAGGTGTTCATCAATAATGCTCAATCATTATTCAATCAATTAACTATCTCATTAACTCCAACACTGATATGTGTTACATATAACAGCCTGTAGTGTGCACACTACAATCTGAATGAGTTTATAAAGCAGGCTCGCTCGATCATCTTATTTTTCCAAACTTATGTCAGGTAATAAGAAAAATCCTAAAGTCTTGTTTGACACCATCGAAAATCTAACTGCACCTTCAGCTCCTCTGGTGCCTGTGTACACACATGAAGACTGTAACAACTTTTTGTCATTTTTTGTGATCAAAGTACACAACATTAGGGCCAGTGTCAAAGTTCCCTTAATCACTGTGTGTTCTACTAAATGCTCAATAGTGTTGTCTTGTCGTCTTTTACTCCTGTTAGCCTACAGGATGTGAAGACATTAATAGGAAATATGAAACCATCTTCCAGCCCCGCTGACATTGTCCCAACACCCCTGTTGTTGAAAATGTTCGAAATCGTTGGCCTCTGTGTGGTAAAAATAATTCATTTGTCACTTACATCTGGCTCAGTCCCCAGCTACTTCAAACACGCTGTGGTAAACCCGATCCTTAAAAAGCCCAATCTTGACCCTTCAGAACCTAATAATTATAGGCCCATATCAAAACTTCCATTTATTTCAAAAATTTTGGAAAAAGTAGTGGCATGCCAGCTGACTTCCTTTATGGCGCAGCACCACTTATTTGATATTTTTCAGTCTGGTTTCCGGAAAATGCACTCCACTGAACCAGCTCTTATCAGAGTCTCTAGTGATGTCATGATGGCAGCGGACACTGGCCGCTACACTGTACTTGTACTTCTCGATTTGAGTTGTGCTTTTGACACGGTAGATCACAGTATACTGATCAACCGGCTTCAAAATGAGATGGGACTATCTGGATATGTGCTCAAATGGTTCTCTTCCTATATTCAAGACAGAACCTTTAATGTTTCTATAACTAATGTACAGTCAGATGCTACCAATTTGTCCTGTGGAGTGGCACAAAGGTCAGTTTTAGGCCCTGTTTTGTTTTTACTGTACATTTTGCCACTTGGTCATATTATGGGTTGTTTTAAGGATGTATCGTATCATCTCAATGCCGATGATGTCCAGTTGTATTGTTCTTTCAAATTATGCTGAGTTACATCGATTGTCACTGTTCTTAGAGTGTGTGTCCTCTATCAAAGACTGGCTGGGCTCTAACTTTTTGCAGGTAAATGCAAGTAAGACTGAAACATTGATCTTTGCTCCAGACCATAAGATCCCGGTGATCAAACAGCACCTTGGCTATCTTGGCTCCTCTGTCAAATCCAGCCTCAGAAACCTGGGGGTTGTGTTTGACCAGGCCATGGCTTTGGAGATACACTCAAAACAGCTTGTCCGAAACTGCTTCTATCACCTCAGGAATATCTCTAAAATACGTAATATGTTGTCAAAGAAGGATCTGGAAATTATTATTCATGCTTTCGTATCAACTAGACTTGATTATTGCAACTCTGTCTTTACCTTTTTGAATAAGTCTGCTCTGAACAAACTGCAAATGGTCCACAATTGTGCTGCTAGACTTTTGGTGCCCCCAGAAGGTCTCATATCACTCCACTTTGTTGACTCTCCACTGGCTCCCTGTAAAATATAGGATTGATTTTAAGATTTTAGTGCTGACTTTCAGGGCATTAAACAGTCAGGCCCCACAGTACATCAAGGGCCTTTTGCGTCCGCACTCCTCTAGCCGCACTCTTCGGTCTAGAACCTTCTTATGGTCCCCAAGACTCGTTATAAGACCCGAGAGGACCTGTCTTTTCAGTCTGTTGCCCCCAGACTGTGGAACGCCCTACCCCTGTCTCTGCGTCTGGCTGACTCTGTTGACTCTTTTAAAAAAGATCTTAAGACTTGTTTATTTAAGAAAGCTTTTTGTTGGTGGGTTTTAACTAGTGTCACTTTGATTTTACATATGTACTGTATATACATTTTATATTGTTTATATAAGGTTTTGTTTTTACCTTTCTCATGTACAGCACTTTGTGATTTTATCTGTGAAAAGCGCTTTAGAAATAAACTTTACTTACTTTACTTACACTGAGCCGTGTTCGTTTTATCTGGGCAAACCCATATGGGGCCTACATGGTAACTGTCTGGGTCCCATAGATAGCCCAGGTCAAACCCATGTGGGCCCCACATGGCTGTGCTAGCTGGGTTGTCACAAAAGTCGTATGTTGAAAAGACGTCGACTTAGGAGCCATAATAAAAGTTTTTATGATGTCTTTTTTTGACGTGTTCTGCACGTCTGATATAGTCGTTCATGGAACCTTAGTACAAGGTTAAAAACTAGTGCAAATGTGGCCACTGTGTACATATTTTCAACATCATTTAAGGTCTCATTTAGTATAATTTATACTGTTTCTGGACCAAATAAACACTCTCAGGATGCATTGAATTAAAACTCGTGTTTATTTCAATGTTATTTCCATTTGTAATTGCAAAGCAACTCACAGACAGTTTTGTTTGTCCAAAAATAATGAACATAAAGGAAACATATAAATGACACATCTTTGGATCATGAGAGAAACCAGATCTGAAGGAAAGACTTTCTGGCTCAGAGACATGTGCTGCCCTTAATCACAGACATAAAATACAGATACTTGGACTATTTCTGTCCGACATCTACAGAAGATCTTAGTGAGAATCAACAGAGGTTTAGATGTTGATTTTTGTTTCATTTTAAGTCACCATTGGGGATGATCAGTGTTTGCTTTAGTTTGGCTCTTGGCCCCCGACCTTGTGTGAAGCTTTTCTTTGGCTACTGTCACTGTGTTTGTAAAACACAGTTTTTGTGACAGTTGTTGGTTTTGTTGACAATTCATCTTTTAGACGTCATTTTGCTTAGTGGGGATGATGATGGTTTTATCCTTTTTTTATACCAGGAACAGATTCAGGGATGTGTATCCTCTTCCTCAGTACTGGCATGAGAAATAAGAGATTTAATTAAACAAATTAATCAGAGATTAGATTCTAGGATCATTTAATCAGGCCACTACATGATGATGATAAACACGAAAGAGTCTACAAAATTATCTGATCAGAGTTTCTCTTGCATTTTTTGCTATGACAAACATGTATCAGAGACACACAGTTAAAGTAACTAGAAAAAAAAAAACTAATGTTAAAGAGTCAAGGGTCAAGATCCGAACTAATGCAAACACTGATCACCGTAATCGTGACATCAAAAACGGTATTATTTTCAATAAAACATTAACATCTAAGCACCAGTTCATTAGCAATAAGAATTTTTGTATGAAATAAAAAAAGTCTGGATTTTGAAGAGTAGAGCCTGTGCTTCAGTCCAGGAGAAGATCATGACTCATTGGTGTTATACTGCATTTTGCTTTGTTTAAGAACTCTGAAGTTGCTGATGCAGTGACAGTTATATTAATCTGTGAAATAACAGCTTTTTTCTTTGGGAAAAAAATTAATTGCGTTTTATTTAATTTAGGTTATTTTATGGTTTGTGTTTTGATGGCTGTATCTGACAGTCATTGATTTTTTGTTTTGTTTTTTACAATGTAGATAAGGCTCAGGTGTGGCTCAGTTTTGCAGTTACTGGTTTATTTAAGGCTGAGAATCGGTACCAAAACTAAAAACTTTTCAGGCCTGGTGCAGAGCCAGTTAGGGGTTTGTAATTGGTTGAGACCCGGCCAGTTGTGGCTCTTGTCTTTAATCCAGATCTGTGCCACTCTAGGGCCATCATTCTTTGGGACATGTGGGCCGTGGGAAAAGGGACTGTGTGGACCATATGGGATTGCCATGTGGGTATTGACCTTGTACTTTAACCCTAAACTCACCTGAAAATACTGTTGTCTCTTTTTGTACGGTTCTGTCTGTTTCTTTTCATTGTTTTTCAGGAGCAATGACGAGAGAAGATCAGAAAAGTCATTGACAGTCAGACAACAACAACTCTTCAAACAAACACATGAGGAAGTTGCCTTTTCATACCGCTGATAATGTGTGTGTGTGTGTGTGTTTGTGATGCATCTAGGTCATCTAAATAAAATAATCATGAATCATCAAGCTCATCTGATAATGCAACCCTTGTGAAGACCTGTGGTTTCATGCAGGACAAACTCTGAGTTTCTCTCTGCTTAGGATGTGTCATAATCTTGCATATATTTCACAAGCTTATTTTTTTTTAATTCAATGAACAATTACATTTCCACCCATTTAATATAAATTAATAGAATATTTCCATTCAAACAAATTATATTTTGTTGAAAGAAATCCAATTTCTCAATGGTTTTGAAATGAAATGAATATTTTTCATTTTCTGCTAGTTAGCAACATAGTTTTTGACTGAATGTAAAGGGATGAACACTTAAGAAGAGACTCGTCATTTCACAGGGTTTAGCAGCTATTGCTCATTTCATAAAGCGTCATGGTGTTAGTAAAGCCAAACACATCAAAACCACAAGCCTCACTCTTCTGCACAATGAAAACCACAAGAACTCCAACATCACTAAACTAAAAAATATTACCTTAAATTTTAAATAATAAACAAATAATTTTCAAAGTTAATTGAAACCAATTAAATTCAACAAAAGCAAAAACTTTTTAGCGTATTGATAATATTAAAATATTGAAAATATTGCTGCAAGCTGCATTGCACTTAGAAAGTCATTCAGTCAGTATGCTATTGCTGACAGTTATAGAAAGCACTACAAATGTTTAGTAATGTGATGCAAAAAGATGCAAGTATATGGAGAAATGAATTAGAGACACATTAAATCACTTTGAGGCCACTTAAAAATAACTTTATTTCATTTAGTTGAAATTATGTTAATTGTGTTTTCTGACAACGTATTAATGAACTAAACCAAAGTGATTTTGGAGCTGATGTACATGATTAAATCATATCAATTCAAAGCACTTTGTTCAGAACTTTCAGTATGATTCATAGTAATTCAATTCAATTCACATTTATTTATAGTGCTTTTTTCACAATGCACATCCTTTCAAAGCAGCTTTACAGAAAATGCACGAGTCCACATTACAATTTAGAGTGATCTTTTAGGTAACTGTCTAAGTTATGTATTTCAGAAATGTACATATACAAAATCACAGTTAGTTAAAAATGTATTAATTTAAACAATGTAATAATTAAAGAAAGATGATGGCAATGATCTCATTGAAGTAATGAATACTTGTTTTTTTAACAAATGATTATGACATTTAGAATAGTACTATTAGTACTTTGTTATGGTTTATTAAATGCCACTGCACAGTTCAGGTCACTTCTTGCTCCAGTGCTTTTTAAAGTGAACACAGTGTCACACCAGAGATCTTTCTGATCTCTTCTTGTCTTGACTGCAGTGACTTTCAACTTCTCATATGGAGGAATCAGCACCTCTTTCTCACGAGGAAGCTTAGAATATTTTGTCAGAGCAGCACCTTCACAAGTTTTGATTACAAAGCAAGATTTATTTCCAAAAAACCTTGTTTTGTTACGATTCAAAGTGGAAGAAGAAAATGAGCCGAAACGAACCTCATTGTCGAGAACATTCCTGTTAAACTTAACATTTGTACCACGATAAGTTGAATAGCATCCTTTTTGTGTTTTCTTCAGAATCTGTATTGCGTCTGTTAACAAAAAGTTAAGTGAATACCATTCGAATGTTTTGTTTTTGTATTTTTTCTTGTCATTACGAACAGCATCATTGAAATGCTTATATAGCTTTAAAATCGAGCTTGTGTACACATAAATAGCAATTGAGTGATTCTTTGTCAAGTTATCCCCTGGTGCCTTGTATTTCTTTTCAGCAATTTTCCAAGCTATTGTAAATTCAGATTCAGAGTCAGACATTTCATCCTCCAGATATTTTGTCATAACCAGATTCGCCATGTTCTCTCTACAACCTTCATATTGATCATCAACAGAATTCGGTGCCATATCCAATGGAAATATCTGTCCTTCAGCAGCAGCGTTGTGATCCTGCAGCAACATGAATCATAATGATCACATCATTAGTATTAATGTCTGTAATTTTCAACTAGAACACAAGCTTACTTGTCCTAGAGCAGCTAAAATGAGAAGAAGAGCTTCAATGATCAGCAGCATATTGATTCAGTCCCTCTGATGATCTAGTCGATCTAGTGAAGAACAGATGATGAAAGACAACAGCGTTTCACTAAATCCATTACTCCAATGGCAAAATATCCCCTAAAATTACCTGAGAATATTGTGGTCTATTTTTTTCTATTTTTTCAGGAGCTTAATGAAGAGAGGAAAAGATCAGAAAAGTCAGTCGCTCAGCTATCCGACAACGACTCTTTAAACCAAGAGATGAGGAAGGTGGCTTTTTTATACGGCTGAAAATGTCTGTGCTTGAGTACTGAACAACTGTGCAACAGTTCATGTGATTAGTTTAACTCTCCATAATGCAACACCTGTGAAAGTCTGGTGTATGTGTGGTTTTCAAGGACAAACTCTTTCCTGTCATGTCAGTGCCAGCGAAAGCAGGGTTGACAACAGATTATGATCATGGAAATGTGCATAATTCAGTTCACTCATATTAAGGACAACACTAAATAATGTTTTTTTAAGATGCATCTACTGATGTACAAATTAAGATCTGAAGAGTAAGTACAGCTGCTTGCAGCAATTACAGAGACAAACACATGACATGCACCCTTGTTGTGAATAATTTAGAATATTAATAGTTTTGAATGTTCATAATAGTGCTGAATAATTACAGAAGCAGGGTAAACTGCCTTGATATTATGCCATAATGCTTTGGAGAGAGTAAGAGCTGTGAGGAACAGGGTAGGGAACTAAGAACGTGATTCAATATGTGCGCTGCAGAAACAATTGAATCCCTGTTTAATACTGCTCAAAACCTCAGCAAACAGTTTTATTTTAATTCAAGTTGTCTGTAGTCATAATTGCATGCTAAGAAGAAAAGACACAACACCTCCAGTAGGTTTTGATAGTGTAATAACCAAACTTTTGTGGTTTTGTTTCTCTGTGCACTGTGCAATGACACTGACAATGGGGTTTTCGGGAGAATGGTGTTGAAGCTTTGTCAGAGTTAAAGTGAAAAAAGGTATGTGATTCAGTTTGAATATGCAGATGTGTGTTTCTTAATGTGTTATCTGTAAGGAATGAATAATGACGTTTGCATTAAACAACAATTTTTATTTTTTTTTCTATAGTTGATGGCACTGCATTCAGCAGTGCACTTAAAGCTAAAGGGCAACACATTTTGTATTAAAGGAAATTGTTCTAGAATTTATACATGTAAGCATATTTTGGAGATATTTAAAGGGGTCATGAAATGATCAATTAAATTTTCCTTGATCTTTTGACATATAAGAGGTCAAAGACTATTAAAACAATCTGCAAATTGTATAGCTTGAAATATCCTCCTCAATAAACATTAAAGCATTTATTTAGTCAAGCTCCAAAAACGGCTCGTTTTGATATTGCGGGATCTGTGACATCACACAGGCAAATTTGCATATGACTGCCTCCAGAGCAAGACATCGACAAATAGTTTAACATCACAGGCCCCGCCCACTGGCGTTCAGATGCTTAGCAGCTGATGTTTGCCTATACTGGATGTGAGCGTTACGTCAAAAGCAAATAAACCCATTATAATCACTGACTCTGTCTACACTGGATACAGTTTACAGATGTGTGTTCAGTTTCTGCTTCTGCATGAACCAATGAGGTTTATTCTCATGTGTTACGTAGCACGTTTGACCTTCCGCAAAGAACCAATGTGGTTAATTCTCCTGTTACGCAGCACATTTAAGCTTCCAAAAAAACAATTAGGTTAATTTTCCTGTGTTACGCAGCACGTTTGAGCTTCTGCAAGAACCAATGAGGTTCATTCTCATGTGTTACGCAGCACGTTTGAGCTTCTGCAAGAACCAATGAGGTTCATTCTCATGTGTTACGCAGCACGTTTGAGCTTCTGCAAGAACCAATGAGGTTCATTCTCATGTGTTACGCAGCACGTTTGAGCTTCTGCAAGAACCAATGAGGTTCATTCTCATGTGTTACGCAGCACGTTTGAGCTTCTGCAAGAACCAATGAGGTTGGTTCTCATGTGTTACGCAGCACGTTTGAGCTTCTGCAAGAACCAATGAGGTTCATTCTCATGTGTTACGCAGCACGTTTGAGCTTCTGCAAGAACCAATGAGGTTGGTTCTCATGTGTTACGCAGCACGTTTGAGCTTCTGCAAGAACCAATGAGGTTCATTCTCATGTTACGCAGGACGTTTGAGCTTCCGCAAGAACCATTTAAGTTCATTCTTGTGTGTTACACAGCACGTTTGAGCTTCAGCAAGAACCAATGAGTCTCTTACATCTCACTGATGTAACGTCTCCATTCCCTCCTTCAGGGAACAGGGGTTACATTAGTAACTTAGACGTTTATTATATAAAGCATGGTTGGGGTTGGGGGGAGTCTAATATGTAGTCATAGAGGCAGAGCGAAACGCATCATATTCTGAAGACCACGCCCACCCGGAGGAGAAACAATCCAACCGTCTCCATTGACTTTGCATTGCGAGAGGCTGAGTGCCTCCTTGTCATTTATGACATAACAAAAGACAGAAAAATGCCTAAAAGCTGCTGTGTGACAAGCTGTACAGCAAACAAGCTACAAAATCGAGAAATACATTTTTATAAGCTTCCAAACCGAAAAAAAAGCTTTTAAGGAGACAAAAGTGCACTCAAAAAAATGATGTTTTGGCTTTACTTAACTTTTCTATGTAAACAGGTTCCACAGGTTCCACATAACTGGGTTTCGTTAAACAAACATAATTTGTTCATGTAACTTCAACATCATGGAAGTCATTTTAAGCAATCAAATTAAACTGTGAAGCAGTGTTAAAGTTAATGAGATAATTAAGTGAATTATTGAGTAATGATTGCGCATTATTGAAGACAACTGATGTTAACAAGCAGAATCACTGAAGGAGAAAACCGGAATTTAAAGTCACCATTATGGAGATCAGTGTTTGTTTTAGTTGGGCTCTTGACCCCCACATTTTTTACTTTATATTTTTTCTGGCTGCTGTACATGAGTTATAACAGCCAGATGATCAGATACAAAATTTGATCTGTAGATTTTGGTTGTGTTTTAACAATCATTATATCACAATCATTTGACCTGAATCACTGAACTCATATAGAAGCCAATTAAGTTTATGAGTTATGTTAAGTTTACCTTATGGATTATAGCAACACTGCCATTGTTGAGCATACAATTATTTTAACCTTTTAAATGGAATTCAAATGATCAAATCAATAAAAAAGTTACCAAAAGAAATTTCTAAAAAAAATTGCTTATGTTGGCACACACAGACATCAAGAATCAGACTGTGAATCTCAACAATGGTGACAATTATAAAGCATTTTGCAGTGCATTCTGGGTGCCACCAATCAAACTCATTCATGGCTCCCATCATGCATTGCCACATGAATAAATAATGTGATTATGCTCAGAGGTGATCTGTTTGTCACCATTGCTGAGATTCATATGCTAAGTATTGATGTCTGTGTGTGCCTGCATACAAATGTTATATTAGAATATTTTTTTATTTTTATTATTGATTTGATCATTTGAATTTCTTTGAAAAGGCTAAAAAAATTGTATGCTCTACAATGGCAGTGCTGCTATAATCCATAAGGTAAACTTAGGTCAGAAATGCGCATCTATATGAGTTCAGTGAATCAGGTCAAATGATTGTGATATAATGATTGTTAAAACACAATCAACACCATCAGATCACCTTTTCGAATTGTTCATCTGACTGTTTTAATTCAAATACAGCAGCCAGATAAAATATTAAGTAAATAATATGGGGGTCAAGAGCCCAACTAAAACAAACACTGATCTCCATAATGGTGACTTTATATTACAGTTTTCTCCTTCAGTGATTCTGCTTGTTATCATCAGGTGTCTTCAATAATGCTCAATCATCACACAATTATTCGCTTAATTATCTCATTAGCTTTAACACTGCTTCAGTGTTCATTTAACACTCAGCTCAGTGTGTAATTGGATCGCTTAAAATGACATCCATGATGTTGAAGTTACATGAACATATTATGTTTGTTTAACGAAACCCATTTATGTGGAACCAATGGAACCTGTTTACATAAAAAAGTTAAGTAAAGCCAACACAACAACAAATTATTTTTTTTGAGTGTGGATACAGGCAATAAGATGTGAAGCATCAGCAGGAAGAATAGGTAAATTGCGGGATCCTGACACTCTATGGCTACGTGTGCACAATATATCTCCTCTCAGGTTCACATAGGGTGGTGAAATAAGCAATCGACATGGTTAAAATTATGATTTTTTTTTTTTTTTTTACAATATCATGTCGTGTTCCAGTGGGCGTAGTTCTCAGAGTAGTTCGAGAAGTTGCGCTCTGTCTCAATTTAATCCAATTTGATGTCCTTGTGACCTGATGTATCTGTAACCAGATCTAGGATTAAAGGTTCTTGACTACGCCACCTGGTGCCTCTCACACCAAGATATACTTTGCACCTTAACTGCTAAAAACCTAATCTAAGGCAAGCAGGTTTGTAGAAATACACCTAAGATAAAATAGACAGAGATGTGCTTTCAGGAGAAAAAAACAATAACTTTATTCTACAATGGTATAAAAAAGAGCCACACCATCATACTAGAGGCACAGTACTAAAGTTTACTAAAAACTGTGATTCTACAGCAAGAGGGCCAGCACATTTTTATCAGAACATCAAATGATTTTTAAAACACCAACTATTATTTTCAATAAATAATCAACATCTTAAACTCTGTTAATTCTCAATAAGAACTTCTGTAGACGTATAACATAAATAAAGTAAACCTGGTTGGTAATAAGTGAAGCTGGTAATGCTGTTTGTGGAGTTGTTTAATCAGATCTTGAGAGATTTCGTGTATTTTATCTTCAGTTGATTTCATCTAAGGCTGTGACTGGAAGTAGCTCTTGTGTTTCTCTTTTCTTCATCAATAATGCTCAATCATTATTCAATCACTTAATTATCTCATTAACTCCAACACTGATCAGTGTTACATTTAACAGTCTGTAGTGTGCACACTGAGCAGTGTTCATTTCATCTGTGCAAACCCATGTGGGGCCTACATGGAAACCGGGGGCAAAACTGGCTGGGTCCCAGTTAGATAGCCCAGGTCAAACCCATGTGGGCCCCACATGGCTGTGCTGGCTGGGCAATACAAGCCAATGATTAAATCAATATTGTGAAGTGCAGTTTACCACTACAATACGTGGTGCAATGCACGAGGACGGAACCAGGACCCTCTCTTGTGAGCAGTCACTCTAGTACTCTGAAAAAAAGGAATAAAAGGACGATAAATTTATCACTAGCAGAGTATATAGAGAATGTAAAACTATACACTACTAGAACAGCCAATACCACATCGGTCAGACAAAACATTAGACGGAGGCTATGGAAAAATAACCACAATAAAGAAAAGAAAAGATATATATAAAACTTAATTTAGGCAAGGCAAAGCAGCACGAGCAATCTGCCTGCAGACACAAAATTTGATTTACACATGCACAAATAGTCACGTAGCATCGCAAACATTTCATAAAAATATTATTTTATTTTACCTCAATGTTGACAAACAAACTGACACAGTGGAAAACAGCCCTTTGCGCCAGTCTTCATAATCCTATAACAGTTGTTACACACAGCATCTTCATTAAATACATTTATATTAAGAGTTAACAATAAAACACAGCCATGCATTGTGGCAACACAATCAGACTCATTTTACATGTGTTCAAAACATTTAGTCCTAATACACTGGATCTACTCGTAATACAATAAACAATAAACAATAAACATTTACCTTCTTGCTGTTGCTGCTTAATTGCGGTACAGATACCCGGCGGGTGCTTTTGCCCAAGACCTGTACGCAAATGTGCTCATTAAAATGCATATGTCCCAACAATCACACCCACATTATAATTAACAGTAAAATGCACAAATAATACCTTCAGTAATACATAAAAAAAAATCAGTCAAACACCTATTTTCCATAGCCCAGTATTAGATACAATATAAATGCTCTAGCTTGCTACACCATATAAACATTTATCATACCTTCGTTGCACAGGAGAACCACATACCCAAGTAGTAACAGACTGAAAATGTATCTGAACACCAGAGAATCTCTAAGCCAAACAGTGCAGACTGTTTTATAGAAACTGGCCTAGACGCAAATGAGTTGTTTAGCCACTCACGGCTAGCTGAGTGACGTCAGGGGGCTACACGTTTTTGGGGGACGACAGCTTATGAAAAAATATTTCTGGGATATTTAGCTTGTTTGCTGTACACCTTGTCACACAGCAGCTTTTAAATAAATACGCTCTGTCTATATCCATTGCCGAAGTATTTTTTTTTGCCGCGACAAATCAATCACACACCTTTACGACTGGCTGCTGCACATTCATCCATTGAGCTCGCGGCTGCTGCAACTTGCGCTCTCTTCACTTCAGATTTCGGGACTTCTGGTCCCCCTATCGGCATCAAACGTTTAAAAACCTAAAGAGCAGTGAAAAAGACAAAATGTTCAAAACATCCTTATCGAAATTGAAATGTGTTACGATGGAGCAAATATTCATTATCAGATATTATTTAGCTTGTTGTGATTAATCTATATATAGCTGAAGTGTGATGTTGATGCATCCAGCTCATGTTTAGCTGTAAGAAAGTGTTCAGCTCATCTGAAAATGCAACACCTCTGAAGCCCTGGTGTGTTTGTGGTTTCACAAACACAAGCACAAATTCTCCCTGTATATCAATACAGTCTATCAGTCAACAATGAAAGTCTGTGTAACGAGACAAGAACAAGTATATATTTTTTTAAAGTAGCATTTTAGTGAATTGCTAGCCTGTGTTAGCATATGGTAAAAAAATAAAATAAAAAATGAAACAGAATTTTAATGTATGCGATGAAAGTATAAACCACCAGTCAGAAAAAATAGAGTCAGTAGTTCTGACTCTAAGTTACAAAAAACTCTGTTAACTTGATTCAGTCAAATCCCTCAGATTATCTAGTAGATCTAGTGAAGAACAGATGCTGAAAGACAACCAGAAACACAACAGCGTCTCACCAATACTAAATAAATGACTCCATAGCAATGTGCATAGAGGGGCAGCACGGTGACTCAGTGGGTAGCACTGTCGCCTCACAGCAAGAAGTGTTCTGTCAAAAAGTGTTTTTTCTGGCTGAGCTAGAAAGCCTTTCTTTGTGGAGTTTGCAGGTTCTCCCTGTGTCAGCATGAAGACATTCAGGTTGTGTGCATTGGATATGACAAATTGAGTGTCAGGACGGGGATCTGATGTAAAAAAAAGAAAAGAAAAAAGAGAGAAATTAGCAATGTGCATAGTATTGCACAATAAGCTTTACCTCCTAAATATATTGTCTTTTTTGTATGTAAAATTCTGTTATTTTTTATGTTTTCAGGAGCTCAGGAGCAACTACAAGAGAAGAAGATCAGAAAAGTAATTTGTTTGCAGCCAGATGACAACTCTTCAAACTAAGATGATGATTGCTTTTTGTATCACTAGTAGTGTGTGTGTGTGTGTGTGTGTGTGTGTGTGTGTGTGTGTGTGTGTGTGTGTGTGTGTGTGTGTGTGTGTGTGTGTGTGTGTGTGTGTGTGTGTGTGTGTGTTTTCTGAGGCATAATAGCTGAAGTGTGATCTGGATGGATTCAGACCAACTAAACTGCTGAGCTCATCATAATAGAGAACTTGTGAAGGTCCATGGTTTCTCACTGGACAAAGTTCTTGGCTAAAAAGTAAAAACATAAATAAATAAAAAAGTGTTTTACTCCATATCAGTTGTACTTTGAGCAGTTTGACTCTGAAAGTTACAGATGCAATCCCATCTAGCAAAATGATGTTCTAACAATGTTTTTTTCTAAATATGATGCATACATTTTGACCAGTGGGTGGTACTGTATTCAAATGACAACTACATTACATACAGTAGAACCTGCAGAAGGATCATGTTTGGATACATTATTTTTTGCTTTTGTGACAAATAATGAATTTTGTCAATTTGATTTTGATGCTAACAAATTCAGGTTTGTAAACAGTTTTTAGGCATCGTAGATTGTGTTGCAGTTGCAGTCAAAATAAGTGAACATGAAATGAATCAGCTCATATGATATTAAGTTTAACCCTTTGAGATTGAACACCTCTCTTCTTTTATTGTTTTTGTATTGTTTTGATTGGAAAGTCTGGAAAGTCTGTCTTTGTTTCTCGAAAGTCTGTATATTTTTATTTTTGCAAATGTCCCTTTAGGGGCTCCGTATGAAACAGACACACACACACACACACACACACACACACACACACACACACACACACACACACACACACACACACACACACACACACACACACACACACACACACACACACACACACACACACACACACACATGCGCACACACACGCGCACACACACACAGCTTGAGACTCAATTGATGCAACTGACACTGTTCTCACCCCACATCCATTTTCTCACGTAGTGAAAAAACATTGTGGAGCAAAGAGGACATTGACAAGCCGCCGACAGACAAGACAAAACAAAGTTTTACTACGAAGTTCAACCAATAAATACAAGGGCTGCCAAATTTTGAGTTGAGAGTATATTCCTGTGGGCGGTGGGTGAGTGAGTTTTTTAAAGAACAAAACACAAAAACCTTGCATCACAAAAACTGTATTGTGTTTGTAAAAACATTTGGTAACTGAACAGAATTTCATAATAGGCTTCCTGACAAAACATTACAATGTTTACATGGTAGGCTACAATGGTAGGCCTACTGTGTTTTTTATCAGGGTTGGGCATTGACACAAATTTCAGGATTTGATTTGATTTTGATTCATAAGCTTACGATTCAGTTTCTTTTTAATAACGATTTATTTCAATATATCAGGTACAGTACATGTTAATTTTTCTCAAGGAAAAAAAAAATATACAGGGAACCCTGTGAGCTGGTATATTATTATTAACATGTAATTAAAATGTTGCCTATAAGCTTTTGCCTATTCACCATCCCCTAGCACAACACACAGAGTTACACGTAAAAACAGAAACAAGATCAAACGATAACAAAGCAGAAGAATTCAATGTTGATTTACTTAAAAATGGTAAAGATGATTATAATTTAGAATTAATGAAGCCATCAAACATTATAATGAAAGCAACGTCTTGAAGAGACGCAATGAGTGAAGATTTAAAGTTTGTCCCTGTCCTGTACCAGTTTTTTATCAACACCACAGTTCAGGTAACTTATTTTCCCAGTACTGTTCAACTTGAACACAGTGTCACACCAGGCACCTTCCTGACCTTTTGTCTTGACATCAATGACTTTAAACTTCTCATATGGGGGAATAAGCACCTCTTTCTGGTCAGGATATTTGGAGTATTTGATCACATTAGCACCTTCACAAGTTTCGATTTCAAAACAAGATTTCGGTCCAAAATCATTTGCTACCTTACGATCAAGAGAGGAGGATGTAAATGAGCCAAAACGAACCTCTTTGTTCCGAACATTCTTATCAAACTCAACTGTAGTGCCGCGATAAGTTGTATAGCATTTGTTTTGTTTTTTCTTCAGAATCTGTATTGCATCTGTTACCAGAAAGTGAAGTGAATACCATGTGAATGTCCGCTCTTTGTATTGTTGTTTCTCACTACGGATAGCATTATTGAATTTACGAAATACATTAGAATTGTTGTTAGAGTACACATAAATGGCGACTGAATGAATCTGTTCCAAATTATCCTGTGGGTTCTTGGCGTTAATTTCACCGTCGTGCCAAGTATCATTAAATTCAGGAGACTTATTGATTTCCTCCTTCAGATATTTTGTCTTCACCAGGTTTGCCATTTTCTCTCTACAACCGTCATATTGATCATCAACAGAATCCGGTGCCATATCCAATGGATATATCTTTCCTTCAGCAGCAGCAGCAGCGCTGTGATCCTGCAGAAACAGAAATCATAATGATCACATCATCAGTATTAATGTCTGTAATATTCATACTAGAACACAAGCTTACCTGTCCTAGAGCAGATAAAATGAGAAGAGCTTCAATGATCAGCAGCATCTTGATCCAGTCAAATCCCTCAGATGATCTAGACTCTAGTAGATCTAGTGAAGAACAGATGCTGAACACCTCAGCATCTCACAAATATTAAATCTATGACTGCAATAGCTGTACTGTATGTCTCACAGTTAAACTGTACACCAAAGATTTTTAAAATGCGTTTGTATTTTCTGTTGGATTGAAAAAACGTCTAATATGCGATTAAACCTGTGATCTATATCGATATGTTAACCTTTTACTTTACTTCCAAATTTACCTGAGAATATTCTTGTCTGTTTATTTTATTTTTCAGGAGCTCAATGATGAGAGGAGAAGATCAGAAAAGTCAGTCACTCACAGCCGACAACGACGTTTAAAAGAGATGAGGAAGGTGGCTTTTTTATATCACTGATGATGTGCATGTTGTGGGATTTAACAGCTGATGCAGGATTGTGATATGTAAAATGTAAACTGTTGAGCTCATCATGAGGCAGCACATGATAAGTCTGTGTGGTTTCACACTGGACAAACTGAGTTCCTGCAGACGTGCAAATAAATCTTGACACTCCATATCACTTCGTGCAGATCTGGCTCTATGAAAGTTACAGATGCAGTAACTACAAACAAAAGAAATATAAATGAAATTATTGTGATTTAAAAGTTGTACACAGTAAAATCCCCAGTGTTAAATTAACACTGAGAGTGTGAGTTATATAAACGCTGAGTCCACATGTCCACATAATCCATTACCAAATGTTTTAATAGTCCTTATACTGACATATGGCCTGTTTTTGTTGCTGTTCTTTTCTTAACTTTGTTTTTGGCACAAATTTCACAAAACTTTGCAAAAATGCCTTTAATTTTAACTTCATTTTAATTTAATTTCCTTATTGTTAATTAATTTTGCCTTCATTTGAATTTCCTTACCTTACTCCCCCCTTTGCGCACTGGTTTAATACCATTGCGCATTTGGATTGAGAATATTCAAAAGTATTGTTGGTTCAACAATCTATCCTTCATGTAAATGCCAAATATTTATTTTTTGACCCCCCTCTTGTACCATTTAAATTGTTCAGAAGGGCCTGTTTGTTATTGTTTCAATAACTTCCTGTAAGTCTACAAACTTTCTATCAGCACTATTTGACATATTTGTAATTAATCAATTGCATATTGAATCAAATTGTAATCGCATAAATTAAAATTGAAATCTAATATTTGTTAATACCCAATGTTAATACTTGCTTTAATTTAAATTTAAACTTGCCTCAAATTAATTAAGTATACCCTTGTATTGAAAAGTTTCATCTCAGTACCCCTTAAGATTTATTTCAAATGTTCTTTTTAGTTCTAATTTTTCCTTCATAAATGGTCTTAATTCCCACTGTGTTATGTTAATTTCTTAAATTAATCGTTGTCATTATTTTAGTTTATTTTCTTAATTTATCATTATCATCTTTTTACGTTGCTTTATATATATTTTTCTAAAACATAATTTTTGTTCTGGTGGGGTTATTATTAAGTTGCTACTGAATCTATTCAAGGGCTGAACATTCAATCATAGGAAAGTTTGGTTGATGTTGACTATTGTTTGAGCTTGTACTCATCTATGTAGAGTCTCTCTTCTTTGCTCCTCTCATTCCTGTGTTTTTGGTCAAGTCATCTTGTCATCTTTACATTTTTCACCAGGGTGACTCTTTGAGTCGTTGCAATGGACTCTTTTCTCTCATTGTCAGCATGTCCTTTGTCCCTCACTTCCTGTTATGGGGGGTTGCTGAAGTCAGTTGGTGTATTTTAGGTTGAGAGGCATGGACTCAAATGTCAGTCTGTTGATCACTTCTTCTGAAATTACAAAGCATAGTCACTGGCTCTTTTTGTTAGAACGTCCCAGAAACTGTCCTGGAATTGAGCTGCTGTCATCTGTGAATTATAGCTTAATTTCTTTTTTTAGTGACAACAACATGTGATTTCAATCATCTGCTCATCTGGCCCATTGTCCTTCTTGGTGTTCCTTGTAAAATGGTGTGGGCTGAGTGGTGTCCTTTCTGCTTTCATTAACAGCAGTGCTTTAATCCATATATTCTCATTTGTTTTTCATACAGTTTGGCTTTTTATCATCATAATTGCAATCTCTTTGCATTTTTCTTATAATAAATGTCCAATGTACTCTTAAAATTAGTCAATTCAACTAATTTATCTCTTTGTCCTGAGTTCCACTATTAGCCCACTATTTATTAGGAATCTTGGACAATACTTAACCCACTTTGTTACAAGACAAAAGTTACAAGATAATATTTCATACTTTTGACAAAGATAAGCTCCATCATGATATGCTAAAAAGAAAGGCAGATATGTTATGTGCTGCGCAATTTTGGCACTGGTTTTTCTATTTTTATTTTATTTTTTCCTTCTTTGTTTTTTCCTATTGCCTCTAAAGTTCCTGACCAGGAAATTTAACCAAATCCATCCATGGTCATTATTTTATTGGGCAGAATTTGCCCTGTGGGCCCACATATTAAGTTTGAAATACAGCTGTATTGGCAAAATAATTGATTTGCCTTAGTGTCTCTTCAAACATCATCTCTCACTCCATTCACCCTCAGTCACTCTCACACACACTGGCCAGCATACACTCTTATAGGTTGTGCTCTAAAATCGGCACCTTATAATTTTAGCCACAAGGTCTGATCAGGTCAACACAACTATGTCAAAAGCTATTGAGAAGTGTCAATGATCATAAGGTTTAGTATAACACCGTTGTTTCTTTTTACAAATTCTATTAGACTAAGGGAGCGAGACCCAAAGGCACTCGAGACATCAGATTGTCACGAGCATCACATATTGCCGCAGTAGCATCCTCTACCCCAGATATGGCTATGACAAGGATGGCAAATACTGGTCTCCTACCACCGCCTATACATCTTGAGAACAGATTTGAAGTATTAATGAATGAGGAATCCCCAAATTTGATGAATGAACACAGACTGAATCAGCCAGTAGCTAACACTGATGCTAACTGGGGCTCAAGGTCGAGCAGACAGCGGCACTCAGCTCACAGCGCAGCCGAGCCCAGGACTCTGATAGTGGGCGACTCCGTAATCAGAAACATTAGCAGCAGGGATACAACTACATGCTGCCTTCCACAAGCAACAACATCTGATGTAAACAGGGAACTTCAGAACATTCTGATGAAACATAAGACTGCAAATCGACTCATCATTCATGTGGGAAAGAATGATATTCATAAAGAGCAGTCGGAACTCCTTAAGAAGGATTTCAATGAACTTTTTGAAACACTTAAAAGACTGAAAGTTCAAACATTCATCAGTGGACCACTCCCAGCAAGAGGAACAAACAGGTTTTCACGGTTGCTTGGGCTTAATACATGGTTGCAAAAAACCTGCAATATAAAAGGAGTGAACTTCATTGACAACTTCAATCCTTTCTTGAGTCATAGGCAACTGTTTCAACAGGATGGCCACCACCCAAACAAACTTGGTTCAAGAGTGCTAAAGGACAATATCTACTTCTCCCTCCGTCATCCTTCTGAAGTGTGTGCCAATCCACTCTACCTGAATGGCACACACACACCTGGATACAGTATGAATGACCACAGGACTTCACTTCAGCACCTGAATGGACATGCGGTCGACACATCACACAAGGACAATGATAACACCACTCAGCCACAACAGCCTCTGCTCACGGACACAATCTCAGCTGAGCCCTGACAGGGCTCACCACAGACAGACTGTGACTTACTAGCACTGCTCCAAGATTCAGCACCCAAGGATGAGTTTCTGGAAAACAGCCAAGGAAACCAGGACAGCATATCACAGCCTCCGATAACCCCAGAGCAACAGCCCCTCTCACCAGACATGTTATCTCTCTCTCCAGCATCTCCACTTCTGTGCTTCTCAGAGAAAATGGAACAACTGGTGTATGCTGGAACTAGACTATCCCACTCTTTTGCTGCGAGCCCCCGATACCAACCAAAAAACGCCAGACCCTGCAACCACAAAAGCCTGCGGGCCCAGCTCGCCCTTCCCCTCCACCCCCCCCCCCCCCCCCCCCTCCCCCTGTGAGAGCTCTTCGGCCTCTGCCACAGCGCCAGGGCCCACACCCCCCTCCATCTGCTCGAGGTGAACCAAAAACAACTGATACCAGCTCTCAGTGATATGTGTCGGGTCTAGTGTTGTCAAAAATATCGATATTTCGATAAATATCGATACTGAAATATCTGAACGGTACCAATACTAATTTCCCGAAGTATCGATACACCAATACTAGCCGAGCAGTCACTTTCACTTCTCTCCAAAGGCGCGTTGACAAACACCACACGTGACGCACTCGTCTCATTCGCTCTGGTTAAATAGCAAAAGTGAATGGAAAGATGGCGAGTGCGGCGTCCCCGCGACCGGCTTTGGTTGATTGATAAAGAACACCGCGAGTGGGCATGTCGGAGAATGGCGTGGACAGGACACGCGCTACACACCGCGAGCGGGCATGTCGGAGAATAGCGCGGACACGCGCTTCACACTGCGAGCGGGCTGCGGGCACCCAAAAGATTGTTTGACTATCAATATCCCTCTCATCACTCATTTTGTAAAATTATTTTATAGATGAAAACATTTAAGGAATTGGCTCCAGGGGTACCATTTAGCAAGCATATGCTCAGCATCAGGGGTGTTTGTTTTTTGGACAGACCTGCACCACTGCTAAAAACATCCTAACACTGTAACTCTTCTCATTTTTACTTGTCTGAAACATTAACCAAGATGGCCTAGTATTGTTGTTGATATGAGTCTGTGTTTCGTTTTTTCACTGTAATTCTTAAAGTTAACATAATCTGACTGAGGAATTGTAGACAAGTAAATATTGTAACTGTGGTCAGATGTAAATTAACTTGTGTCTGTTTAACTTTATTCAAAAATTATTATTTAATTCTGCAATTTGCCTTCATTAGCGATTATCATCAATTTGATTACACATATACTAATTAAACTAAACTGAGCTAGACAATGGCATCTCTGAATTCAATAATGAAATGCCTTTAACTGAAAATTGAATGTTTAACCTTATTATTATACATTACTGACACTCTATCCTCCAATTTGATACAGTTAAGTGCTTCGACACAATCTGTATTATTAAAAGCAATATATAAATAAAGGTAACTTGACTAGATGCTGATCCAGTGAGCATTGTTTCCGTGTGTGATGCACACACGTTTGCGTTTAAATCTGTTCATCAAATTAAGTTAATGTATTAACCAGCATTTATTACCGATGACCAATGCATTTGTTACTGTATATTTTAATCTTTGATAACAGTAGGTAATAAAAACACAACGGATCATGTTAGCTCTGGTCCAATGAAAAAATATTAACAGATAGAACTCAGGACATTTTTGTTCATGTAAAATATACCTCATTGTCATGTTCTAGACTTGTAATATTTAGCTTTAAATAAAAAAAAAAAACCCCTTAATATTGTGGCAGTTTTTTTCTCTGTGGTATCGAAAATGGTATCGAATATCGATATTTTTCAAGGTATCGTATCGAAGTTAGAAATTCTAGTAACGTGACAACACTAGTCGGGTCCTGCTATGATAACAATAACTTTTTCAAATTTTTACAGAACAAGCGGGAACCCAGTGTGCCTGTATCTTTCGCTATTACTGTTCGATTACATGATAGAAAGTCTAAGGCCTTCAAAAACCGTACAGCAAACCCATCTAATCTGGTGCCTATTACACGACAAACTAAGATTGCTGTGGGGAGAAAAAGTAAGACTGTTAAGTTAACACTTTTAAACATCCGCTCACTTAAAAACAAATCACTTCTAGTCAACGACTTAATAACCACATACAACCTGGATTTTATGTTGCTAAATGAAACTTGGCTAGAAGACAGCTGCAGTGCAACAGTCCTCAATGAAACAGCCCCTCCTAACTTTACTTTTATGAGTGTCTGCAGAGCTGTCAGAAGGAGGCGGAGGTTTAGCTGCTCTTTATAAAGATGTCTATCAATGTAAGCAAATATCATTTGGGAATTACCCGTCTTTCGAATATCTGGGTATTGTGTTAAAAGGTGCTCCACGCATTTTACTTATCATTGTTTACAGGCCTCCAAAATACTCTCCAGCCTTTGCTGATGACTTTACAGAACTGTTATCAAGAATTTCCTCAGAGTTTGACTGTTTTATCATTGCTGGATATTTTAAAATTCACATAGATAATGCAGAAACCAATATGGCGAAAGAAATTAAAACTGTTTTAAAAACTTTTGATCTGACTCAGCATGTACATGGACCCACACATAATCGTGGACACACTCTAGATTTACTTATCAGTAAGGGTCTAAACATTTCATCGATTGTTATTAAGGATGTAGCGCTGTCTGATCATTTTTGCATTTTCTTTGATATATTGATCTCTCCTGCCATTGAAGCTAGATCTGTGTCTGTCAAGAAGAGATGCTTAAATGAGAACACTAGTGTACTGTTTATGAAGGCTATATCTTTAACAACAAGCATATCTGCTGACTCTGTTGATTTTCTCCTTGATTCTTTTAACTCAAAAGTTAAGAGTGTAATTGATGATATTGCTCCTGTGATATGCCCTCGCCTGGCAGCTGTCTTAATTCAGTGAAATTAGTTCCAAGTGTGCACACATATAGTATACACTCACCGGTATACACTCAACGACTTGATCTGTTCAACTGCTCGTTAACGCAAATAGCTAATCAGCCAATCACATGGCATAAACTCAATGAATGTAGACAAGGTCAAGATCATCTGCTGAATTTCAAACTTAGCATCAGAATGGAGAAGAAAGATAATTTAAGTGACTTGTAATGTGGCGTGGTTGTTGGTGCCATGTGGGCTGGTGTGAGTATTTCAAAAACTGCTGATCTACTGGGATTTTCACACACAACCATCACTAGGGTTTACAGAGAATGGTCCGAACAAGAGAAAATATCCAGTGAGCTGCAGTTTGTTTTTGTTTTTTTGGAGAAAACGCCTTGTTGATGCCAGAGGTCAGAAGAGAATGACCAGACTGGTTCAGCTGAAAGAAAGGCAACAGTAACTCAAATAACTGAATGCACAACATGGCCAACTTTGAAGCAAATGCATCAGAAGACCACACCGGGTCAGATAAGAACAAGTGAGTCTACAATTCAAAAATTGGACAATAGAAATAGAAAACAAATTGCCTGGTCATATGAGTCTTCATTCGAGATACAGATGGTAAGGTCAGAATTGGGCATAAACAGCATGAATCCATCCAGCCTTTTATCAGTATCAATGCTTCGGATCAAAATCTCTGAGGAATGTTTCCAGCACCTTGTTGAATCTATGCCACAAAGAATTAAGGAAGTTCTGAAGGCAGAAAGGGGTCCAACCCTGTACTAGAGAAGTAATAAAGTGGCCAGTGAGTGTATTTCACGAGTTGCAACCTCCTTAAGCTCGCCTGACTGCTGTTTCGGTGTGTTTTATGGGGTTGGAGCTGAACTCTGCAGGACAGTGGGTCCCCAGGAACAGGGCTGAAGACCTCGGTTTCAAGTGTTTACATGGGTTTTGAAGGAAATTCATGATCTTATACAACTTTTTAAAATATTATTTGTAAGGCATTTTTTTATGAGAGAGACAGTGGAGATGATTCAGGAATTGACAGGGGAAGATATTTGGAGGATGGAACCGGGAAAACTTTCTTTTATATTTCTTTGATTTAATTTTATTCAGAATGTCTTCCAACTGCCACTTTCATCGAGTCAGAACTTCTCGAAATACAACCTATGCGTTAAAGTTATTTTTAGCCTTTGTCCAGTGTGAAACCACAAAGATGAGCTCAACAGTTTAGTTCAGCTAAATGCATCAAGATCACACCTCAGCTATTTCTCATAAAAGAAACAAACACACACACACACACACACACACACACACACACACACACACACACACACACACACACACACACACACACACACACACACACACACACACACACACACACACACACACACGCACACACACGCACACACACACACACACAAACATTATAAGCAATATAAAAAGCAACTTCAACCACCTCATGTTTGTTTGAAGAGTCGTTGTCGTCTGACTGTGAATGACTGACTTTTCTGACCTTCTGCTCTTGTCATTGAGCTCCTGAAAAACAACAAAAAGAATACTCAGAATTTGACAAAACCAGACAACAGTATTTTCAGTTAAGTTTGGGGGTAAAGTACAAAGTCAAGGTCATTGTACAAATCTATGCACATTCCTATTGAAGTTTTATATATATATAAATTCGGCAGTTCGCTCTCTGAAGCGCAATACAATACCAATTATGGCACAAAGATAGACTACGCCAGCGAGTGGCTGATCGAATCATAAATTTGTAATTTATAAACGTCTTGTGTTATATTTTTGATAGTGATACGGGGGAGGTGTTGTAGCAGGCTTGGTGGAAGTAAACGGGCTTCGTGGGTACAGTTAGGTGTGGCGACGAACCTTTGCTGCACCGTTTGGATTGTGTCTCTCTTTGCAAGCAACTCCTCGACCATTTCTCAGTGCCTATTACTGGAACGGCGTACTAGTTGTGATCACTTGACTAATATTCTATCTCTCATTCCCGTGACAAGGAGTCCTGAGACGGCCTGAACAATAGTGCGTTCACGGCCGTGGTGACGCATTCCAAAATTTTGTAACTTCAGTGTTGATCTCTTTGACGGGAGTACAGCGGCGAACAAATATGTGTTGTCATTTCTACTTGCTCTTTTAGCAGAAACGATGTCATTTTAAAGTGTTTATGCTTGTAAAACTGTTTTTATATGTGTTGAATGTTCTTCATGTGCTTCTATAATCCAACCTGAGACTACATCCAGGAGATTGTAATCGCTGGGCGACGCAGTGTTGCAAAGCTATTAATGAGCATCAGCCAGCGAATGGTTGCTTTTACTCTTTGTATTCTCAATTGATTTAATCTGTTCCCATGTGATAAGGGTTCGACTAGTGGACTACAACATGAAAAGTGTGAGTGTGTGTATGGTTGCCTATGTCTCATATCGTTCTCTTTTCCTTCATTCAGAATTGGCGTGCCAGCTCAGCGCCAACGTCCTCTGGTGTGGTGGTTGTTTATATATATATATATATATATATATATATATATATATATATATATATATATATATTCAGTATTTGGGAAAGGTTGTTGTGTTTCTGGATGTCTTTCAGCATCTGTTCTTCACTAGATCTACTAGATCATCTGAGGGATTTGACTGAATCAAGATGCTGCTGATCATTGAAGCTCTTCTTCTTATTTTAGCTGCTCTAGGACAAGTAAGCTTGTGTTCTAGTATGAATATTACAGATATGAATACTGATGATTTGATTATTATGATTCATGTTGCTGCAGGATCACAACGCTGCTGCTGTTGAAGGACTGACATATCCATTAGATATGGCACTGAATTCTGTCGATGATCAATATAAGGGCTGCACAAGAAAAATGGAACGTTTGGTGAAGACCAAATATCTGAAGAAGGAACTTGATAACTCAAATGATTTTAGAAATGCTTGGGAACTTAGTAAAAAGAATATTTCATTTTGGAACATTGCCAGCAAATTAAAAAGAAAACATAAAATTGCCATCTATGTGTACACTCACCCACGTTTTAAAATATATCTTAAATTCAACAATGACACTCGTAATGGCAAACAAAACTACACAAACATGACATACAAATGGTATTCACTTCAATTTTTGTAAACAGATGCGATACAGATTCTAAAGAAAAAACAAAATACATGCTTTAAAATTTTCCATGGTACAAATGATATATTTAATGGGAATGTTTCTACAGAAATTCGTTTTGGCTCATTTACATCCTCCTCTGTTTATCGTCCAAGAGCACAAGTATTTGGAAATGTATCTTGTTTTGAAATATACACTTGTGAAGGTGCTAATGTGACAAAATACTCAAGGGTTCCTTATGAGGGAGAGGTGCTGATTCCTCCATATGAGAAGTTTATGGTCACTGATGTCAAGACAAGAGGTGAGCAGAAAGGTCTCTGGTGTGACACTGTGTTCACTTTGAATAGCACTAGAACAAGAAGTGACCTGAACTGTGCTCTATTCAAGAAACCATCCAAGACCAAAACAAAGTACTATGCGCTGAACAATGTGCTTTGAATTTACACGATATAATTATGTACATCAGTTTTTTGTTACCAAATATTCATGTAAATATATTTGGGATAAACATATGTTGGAAAGAATTATCTGAAAAGGCTCTGAAAAAAACAAGTTACCTAAACTCTACAGTAGCATCCAACAGGGGACATCAAGATGCTTTCTTCACAGTTTATTAATTTGAACATTATTTTGAAATTTGTTAACCATCTTACCAGTTAATCTGTATACTGCATGTTTCTTGTTATTATTGAACATTGATTGTCTTGCTTTATTGAATTATGGCATTTGTCTGATTGTACGATTTCACAAGGTAAGATTAGAGTGCTGAATTGTTATTATTATATTTTAAGATTCAGGTTGAACTTCTATCAACTAAATAAATCTCTCAAAGCATCATAATTTCTCTCATATTTCTCTTTGATAAACAAAACATTTTGTGATTGCATGTTATGGTGGGAGCATAAATCAAAGTGATCAACTGGGAAAGTTTTCCAACTGGAAAAATTATGATTCACAACATTATCCTGTGATGAAATCTTGTGGTGGATAATCTCTTATGCCTGGCTCACACTACAGGAGTTTTAAAATCCAAACCGATTTTGAAATCTGCTTGCACCACACACTTAAGGAGAATCTTTGCAGATTTTCTTCCCTCAAATCTTAAACATGCTCACACTACAAGATTTGAAAATCATGGCGCATCACACACTACAAAATGTTAATAAGATTATCATGCCAGATATGATTCCACCATGATCACGTGATCTCACGCAACAGATCGGAAGCGGAAAAGTGGATGTAAACTAAATATCTGTCCTTCAGATCAAGTCATATTTGAAAAATATGCCGTGACCAAGGAAAGCGAAATCTTTAAAAACAAAAATCATCCTTTTAACATTTAAGGATATTTCTAATGAATGGCGTCATCTCTATGAGGTGACTTGTCAGCTTCAGCGTTGCCTTGCCCATGCGCCGGAATGGGCAGCTGAGCCTTATAAAGTGGAGCTCAAAGTTAAAATTAAATGTTAAAATAATTAACAGCTTGTTTCATTACTTATATATTAGAATGAATCCGAATTTCTTGTTATGACTCACTCAAAGGCAGTATCTTGCCGCCACCTAGTGGCCTAATTGTGTAACTGGACTGAGTGACACCCTGTCTATAACACGCAGAGACGAGCAATGACGATACTGGTGAAATATCAGCAGAAAGCCTCTCGTTTGGTGAGATTACAGGATCGGAACTAACTGTTATATAACAATGATCTAACAAGCTTGTGTCAGGTTTATGTTCTGTTATACTATGTGGACCCTTATTTTGACACTGTATCTTCTGTTTACTCCACTTTCTTTTGTTTCGGTTTCATTACTGAACATGTCTTCGTGCCTGCCGACAACAGTGTAACACTTTTATTTAGCAATAAATAAATAAATAAAGATAATAAATAAAGGTAATACCGCATATCCTTTTTTACAGTCTATGTGCATATCACGCTGATGAGTCACTCAAAATTACCTCATTCCTTCACCACGACAGCCCTACTTGTTTCTTATTGGCTATTGTGACAATACTGACGTAATCACAATCTTGCTCATCCCGATAAATATCAAACATGTTTGATATGATCGGGGCGACCCCGATTTGTGTGAGAGCAGATCGGGAGGTGCAAGATTCGATCTGTGAACGCTTCATATTACCAGATAATCTGCGCCGAACATCGGAACCGATCGAGGTTCCGATTTTTTAGGTTTTTTAATATTTTTCTTTAAAAGTAAAATGAAAGTAAATGATATATAAAATAAATTTTGTTAAATGAGTAACTAGAGTAAGAACTAGATGAGTAAAGTTCATGGGGACAAACTTTGATCTTGGCTTGACAAAGCCGTATGAACGTTTTAAAGTTTATAAGCTTAAGAATTAGCAAAGTGGATAGAGAAAGAAAGAAAGACATTGTTAGCATGAATTAATATGTTTTAACAGGTTGCTTACATGAATTAACATGTTTTTAACATGTTCCAACATGTTTATCATGTCCAATGAATTGATGATTAAGCACTTTGTTAGCAGGTTTTAGCATGCTGCTAGCATGGATTAACATTTTGTTAGCATGAATTAGCATGTTGCTAGCATAATTTAACCTGTTTTAACATGAATTAGCATGTTACCATGATATTAAATATGAATATATTAAATATTTGTATTAAATATAAAAAAGACATAAATGAAAATAATGATAAAATAAACTATGTGTTAAAAAAACAGGCAGCATAAGGTATAGCTACAAGTATTAAATGTGGTTAAATGTCAAACTAACTCCAATATCATACACTAGAGTTGTGTGGGGTGAGGGTAAACGAAGCATGATTTGCTGTGACGTCACAATCGTGCTGCTTTGTGGCAATCGTGCTCTGCCTAAAGTGTACATGTTGAGTAGACTCGCATCCTCAGTCAAAATTGAGGGGTCGAGGGCAATGACTGAAGTGGCTTCGCTGTGTAGCTGACAAATGAACTCGAAGAAAGGCGATCTGGACCGACCGATGGACGGAAGACGGACAGGAGACTGGATACAGGATGAGACGATCTCATGTGAGTAGATTGTTAAGAAGTCTGACATAAATCAGTGTATACTGCAACAAGACCAGACAAGGAGTAAAAGGTCACACAGGTGAACGAGTCAGCACTCTGGTGATTGTGAACAAGTGGGGTCCTGGTGATTGAGTGATGATTGGGGCTGTGACGGTGTGGCTGACTCTGTGACAAAAACTTTGTGAATATTACACATAATGCTATTTTCTGTCTTCATTTATAAATATTTTATATGTATTAATATATAGCCATGAATATATTGCAGTATATTGAAAAATATAAGCACTAGTTTCCCATATATGGAAATGTATTATGTAATATATCGCATTATATTTTGCAGTATATTCCCATATATTTTTGTTCTGTAAGGGATGCCCTGGCAGCTGTCTTAATTCAGTGAAATTAGTTCCAAGTGTGCACACATATAGTATACACTCACCGGTATACACTCAACGACTTGATCTGTTCAACTGCCCGTTAACGCAAACAGCTAATCAGCCAATCACATGGCATAAACTCAATGAATGTAGACAAGGTCAAGATCATCTGCTGAATTTCAAACTGAGCATCAGAATGGAGAAGAAAGATAATTTAAGTGACTTGTAATGTGGCGTGGTTGTTGGTGCCATGTGGGCTGGTGTGAGTATTTCAAAAACTGCTGATCTACTGGGATTTTCACACACAACCATCACTAGGGTTTACAGAGAATGGTCCGAACAAGAGAAAATATCCAGTGAGCTGCATTTTTTTTTTGTTGTAGAAAACGCCTTGTTGATGCCAGAGGTCAGAAGAGAATGACCAGACTGGTTCCGCCGATAGAAAGGCAACAGTAACTCAAATAACTGAATGCACAACATGTCCAACTTTGAAGCAAATGCATCAGAAGACCACACCGGGTCAGATAAGAACAAGTGAGTCTACAATTCAAAAATTGGACAATAGAAATAGAAAACAAATTGCCTGGTCATATGAGTCTTCATTCGAGATACAGATGGTAAGGTCAGAATTGGGCATAAACAGCATGAATCCATCCAGCCTTTTATCAGTATCAATGCTTCGGATCAAAATCTCTGAGGAATGTTTCCAGCACCTTGTTGAATCTATCCCACAAAGAATTAAGGAAGTTCTGAAGGCAGAAAGGGATCCAACACTGTACTAGAGAAGTAATAAAGTGGCCAGTGAGTGTATTTCATTAGTTGCAACCTCCTTAAGCTCGCCTGACTGCTGTTTCGGTGTGTTTTATGGGGTTGGAGCTGAACTCTGGAGGACAGTGGGTCCCCAGGAACAGGGCTGAAGACCTCGGTTTCAAGTGTTTACATCGGTTTAGCAGGAAATTCATGATCTTATACAACTTTTTAAAATATTATTTGTAAGGCATTTTTTTATGAGAGAGACAGTGGAGATGACAGGGGAAGATATTTGGAGGATGGAACCAGGAAAACTTTCTTTTATATTTCTATTATTAAATTTTATTCAGAATGTCTTCCAACTGCCACTTTCATCGAGTCAGAACTTCTCGAAGTACAACTTAGTTATTAAGTTTATTTTTAGCCTTTGTCCAGTGTGAAACCACAACGACCTTCACAAGTGTTGCGTTATGATGAGCTCAACAGTTTAGTTCAGCTAAATACATCAAGATCACACCTCAGCTGTCTCTCATAAAAGACACAACACACACACACACACACACACACACACACACACACACACACACACACACACACACACACACACACACACACACACACACACACACACACACACACACACACACACACACACACAAACATTATAAGCAATATAAAAAGCAACTTCAACCACCTCATGTTTGTTTGAAGAGTCGTTGTCGTCTGACTGTGAATGACTGACTTTTCTGACCTTCTGCTCTTGTCATTGAGCTCCTGAAAAACAACAAAAAGAATACTCAGAATTTGACAAAACCAGACTGCCACATATATATATATATATATATATATATATATATATATATATATATATATATATATATATATATATATATATATATGTGGCAGTTCGCTCTCTGAAGCGCAATACAATACCAATTATGGCACAAAGATAGACTACGCCACCCCGGAAACGGGGACCCTCTTGTACATCAAGTGCAAAGCACACAGATACGCAGTAGCTGAGTCAGATAACAGACAACGAGAAAACGTTTCATATAATTAGGTAAGAAGAATACAAAAAGGCATAATAATAATTAGAATGAATACATCAACCATACCACATACCCACTGTTAAACACTTCAGAATTGGGGGTTCGACTCGCCTGCCCAGCAAACACTGCAACTATTCGTGCTCTCACCACACAACACCAAATCACCCTCTGTGAACACTGCAGATCGATAAGCAAACAACCACCACACCAGAGGACGTTGGCGCTGAGCTGGCACCCCAATTCTGAATGAAGAAAAAGAGAACGATATGAGACATAGGCAACCATACACACACACTTTTCACGTAGTACTCCACTAGTCGAACCCTTATCACATGGGAACAGATTAAATCAATTGAGTATACAAAGAGTAAAAGCAACCATTCGCTGGCTGATGCTCATTAATAGCTTTGCAACACTGCGTCGCCCAGCGATTACAATCTCCTGGATGTAGTCTCAGGATGGATTATAGAAGCACATGAAGAACATTCAAAACATACAAAAACAGTTTTACAAGCATAAACACTTTAAAATTATATTGTTTCTGCTAAAAGAGCAAGTAGAAATGACAACACTTATTTGTTCGCCGCTGTACTCCCGTCAAAGAGATCAACATTGAAGTTACAAAATTTTGGAATGCGTCACCACGGCCGTGAACGCACTATTGTTAAGGCCGTCTCAGGACTCCTTGTCACGGGAATGAGAGATAGAATATTAGTCAAGTGATCACAACTAGTACGCCATTCCAGTAATAGGCACTGAGAAATGGTCGAGGAGTTGCTTGCAGAGGGAGACACAATCCAAACGGTCCAGCAAAGGTTCGTCGCCACACCTAACTGTACCCACAAAGCCCGTTTACTTCCACCAAGCCTGCTACAACACCTCCCCCGTATCACGATCGATGGGAAATAACACAAACCCAGTGTACTCAATAGAGTGCGAAGTACAGGCTCGCAATGACGGGCATTTAAGCAACGTCTCTACAGTATTCCTCAGTCGCACTCCCCGACATAAACACTGCGCGCCAAGATGACGTCACGTCCAAGACCCAGAATGACTCGCTCCTTTAGACGCCATTCTCGTCCCTTTTATATCCGCCGAGTATACTGAACCCGCCCCTAATCATTATCGTGGTGGATCGTATTATTCGAGCCCCTTGAGACTGGGTTACCTGTTGGCTTATTAGCCTCCCCGTCTCTAGTGTATGTGGGTAGTGGTACTGTCTGTGTGCCCGTCGTTACTGTTGGTGTGCTCGATGCTGTCTTATATCCTACAACGATCCTCGGGAAGCTACGGGAGGTATTTCTGGTGGATTCACTGACCGAGGGTCCGGTCGCAAATGCTCGAATAGCAGCCTGCGAGGGGATTGCTGCATCAGGGGTAGGGCACGTCGAAAGTGTAGAACTCGGAGGGTTGTCTGACGAGGAGCAGGAGCAGGCAAGGGCTCTCCTTAGGGAATTCCAGAGCGTGTTTTCTACTGGTGAGGGAGATCTGGGTTGCACTGACCTCCTGTCTAATGAAATTCCCTTAATGGATGAGACTCCAGTTCGTCAGCGCTATAGACGTATTCCCCACTCCGAATATGAGTTAGTCAAGACTCACATTAGCCAGCTCTTAGACGCCCAGGTGATTCGGGAAAGTTGCAGCCCATATGCTTCCCCACTGGTATTAGTCAAGAAGAAGGACGGTAGCCTCCGCTTGTGCGTAGACTACCGTCAGCTCAACGCTAAGACCCGAAGAGACTCGTTCCCATTGCCTCGCATTGAGGAAACATTGGATTCCCTAACGGGGGCCCGCTGGTTTACCCCATTAGATCTGGCCAGCGGGTATAATAAAGTCCCAGTTGCTGAGTCCAATCGTCATAGAACAGCTTATTGTACCCCCTTTGGGCTATACGAGTGGAATCGTATGCCCTTTGGGCTGTGCAATGCACCAGGCACCTTCCAACGGTTGATGGAGCGACTCTTTGGCGACCAGCGACACCAGTCTGTCCTGTTGTATCTGGACGACATTATTGTGAATTCCTCATCGGTGCAACACCATCTACGGAGACTGAGGATGGTGCTGGGTCGCCTACAAGCCGCTGGTCTCAAGGTGAAGTTGGAGAAGTGCGCATTTTTTAGGGAGAAAGTGCAGTACCTGGGACACGTAATATCTTCCCAGGGGGTTGCAACAGACCCGGGTAAGGTCGAGACCGTAACCAAGTGGCCATGTCCTAAGACCGTGTCGGAGCTGCAGACTTTTCTGGGCTTTGTTAGCTACTACAGGCGTTTTGTAGAAGGGTTTGCCCAGATAGCAACTCCATTACATCAGTTGGTGACCAAGGCAGGTGGGGGAAAGGTGAGCTGCCAGAGACAAGAATTGGCGGCGCTGTGGTCCGAACAGTGCGAACGAGCCTCTCGCGTCCTGAAGCAGAAACTTACTACGGCGCCTGTCTTTGCCTATGCTGACTTTAAACTTCCATTTATCTTGGAAATTGATGCCAGCCATGTAGGGCTAGGGGCAGTGCTCTCTCAAGAGGTTGATGGTAGGGTGAGGCCAGTGGCTTACGCTAGCCAAGGTCTTCGGCCGGCGGAGCGTAATACTGACACATACAGTTCCATGCGGCTTGAGTTTTTGGCCTTAAAATGGGCCATGGCCGAAAAATTTTGCGAGTACCTGATGGGACATCGATGCACTGTGCGCACAGATAATAATCAACTGAGTCACCTGGATACTGCAAAGTTGGGCGCCACAGAACAGCGGTGGGCGGCCGAATTAGCAGCCTTTGATTTCGAGGTTCAGTATCGGTCCGGCAGGTCTAACCAGAATGCGGATGCATTGTCGCGCTTGCCGTCTGGGGGGCTGTCTAGGGAGGAGAATGGTCAGTTTGGAACGGTTGTGCCTGAACTACTGAGGCGTGTGCCTGTGGGAGATCCAATGGGACCCACTGCTGTGAGGGCGATGCAGGCCATGCCAGGTCGATCTGTGCCAGAACTGGTGGTTCTGCAGGAGGAAGATCCCATTATCGGTGCAGTCCTTAAGTATTGGGGCCAAGGGCGAGGGCCAGGTGCTAATGTGACAAAATACTCAAGGGTTCCTTATGAGGGAGAGGTGCTGATTCCTCCATATGAGAAGTTTATGGTCACTGATGTCAAGACAAGAGGTGAGCAGAAAGGTCTCTGGTGTGACACTGTGTTCACTTTGAATAGCACTAGAACAAGAAGTGACCTGAACTGTGCTCTATTCAAGAAACCATCCAAGACCAAAACAAAGTAATATGCGCTGAACAATGTGCTTTGAATTTACACTATATAGTTATGTACATCAGTTTTTTGTCACCAAATATACATGTAAACATATCTGGGATAAACATATCTGGAAAAAATTTTATCTGTAAAGGCTCTGAAAAAACAAGTTACCTAAACTCTACAGTAGCATCCAACAGGGGACATCAAGATGCTTTCTTCACAGTTTATTTATTTGAACATTATTTTGAAATTTGTTAACCATCTTACCAGTTAATCTGTATACTGCATGTTTCTTGTTCTTATTGAACATTGATTGTCTTGCTTTATTGAATCATGGCATTTGTCTGATTGTACAATTTCACAAGGTAAAATTAGAGTGCTGAATTGTTATTATTATATTTTGAGATTCAGGTTGAACTTCTATCAACTAAATAAATCTCTCAAAGCATCATAATTTCTCTCATATTTCTCTTTGATAAACAAAACATTTTGTGATTGCATGTTATGGTGGGAGCATAAATCAAAGTGATCAACTGGGAAACTTTTCCAACTGGCAAAATTATGATTCACAACATTATCCTGTGATGAAATCTTGTGGTGGATAATCTCTTACACGCTACACAAGATAAATAAAAAATATATTTTTATTTTATTTTTTTAATATTTTTCTTTAAAAGTAAAATGAAAGTAAATGATATATAAAATTAATTTTGTTAAATGAGTAACTAGAGTAAGAACTAGATGAGTAAAGTTCATGGGGACAAACTTTGATGTTGGCTTGACAAAGCCGTATGAACGTTTTAAATTTTATAAGCTTAAGAATTAGCAAAGTGGATAGAGAAAGAAAGAAAGACATTGTTAGAATGAATTAATATGTTTTAACAGGTTGCTTACATGAATTAACATGTTTTTAACATGTTCCAACATGTTTATCATGTCCCATGAATTAATGATTAAGCACTTTGTTAGCAGGTTTTAGCATGCTGCTAGCATGGATTAACATTTTGTTAGCATGAATTAGCATGTTGCTAGTATAAATGACCCTGTTTAAACATGAATTAGCATGCTACAATGATATTAAATATGAATATATTAAAATATTTTTTATTAAATATAAAAAATACATAAATGAAAATAATGATAAAATAAACTATGTGTTAAAAAAAACAGGCAGCATAAGGTATAGCTACAAGTATTAAATGTGGTTAAATGTCAAACTAACTCCAATATCATACACTAGAGTTGTGTGGGGTGAGGGTAAATGAAGCATGATTTGCTGTGATGTCACAATCGTGCTGCTTTGTGGTCTATGGCTCTGCCTAAAGTGTTCATGTTGAGTAGACTCACATCCTGAGTCAAAATTGAGGGGTCGAGGGTCTGTTCAAATAAACTTCCCTCGTCCGCTTTACGAAGTTGAACGCACTTCAAAATGGTGGTGGGGATTCCCCTGAGGGGAAGTGCTTGGGGAAGTTTTGGGAGTGTATGTCTAACTCTTTTCCCGCTATTGACGGAAATGTCCGTCAGAATTTTACAGAATTTCGTGTTTTCAGTGTTATTGTACTGGCCTTATTGGATTTCTCTGGCATCTAACTATCCAGTAAGTTAAACAGTGACTCAAAAACTCTTGCTGTTACCCTCAAGTCATTTCTGAAGTTTATGATTTAACTGTGAAACTGTAAAAATATCAGAGATGGGAGTAAGTCACACATGTTCTAGTCTCAAGTCCCTACCATCAACCAGAGGTGGAAAGTCCAGGGGTCAGAAAGTAAAAGTCCTGCCATATTTTCATTCCACCCATGAACTCACACAGCAAAAACTCAAGTGTTAAATGAACTTTCCTAGGAGTTCATTTGGCTCCAGACTCAAGAGTGTTAAAGTGTTAAAATGAGTGTTAAATTAACACTCAATAGTGTTAAAGTTAATGAGCTAATTAAGTGAGTGATTGAGTGATGACTGACCATTATTGAAGACACCTGATGTTAACAAGCAGAATCAACAAAGTAGAAAAATCACATTTAGTCACCATTATGGTGATCGGTATTTGCTTTGGTTGGGCTCTTGATCCTTAAACTATTAACGTTAGGTTTAGTTTGGCTGCTGTAACTGAGTTATAACTGCCAGATGAACAAAGAGAAAAGTTTATCAGGTAGTGTTGGTTATGTTTTAACATAATCATCATTTGACCTGAATCACTGAACTCATTCAGAGCCTAATCTCTGACCTAAATGTATATTAGTCATTACAGCATCAAAGAGATTCCACAGCATAAGGTCCACATTATTCAATGAAATCCAAATGATTTTTTAAAAGTTGTTCTAATTAAAAAAAATAACAACAAATCTTTGTTTAAGGCACACACAGATATCAATATTCAGTGTATGAATCTCAACAATGGTGACAAAAAGAACATTCAATTAGGAAAAGGAAATTACTAAGACAATTAAGATCATAATTTATTCATACCGCAATGCATGATGGGAGCCATGAATGAGTTTTGATTGGTGGCACCCAGAATGCATTGCAACATGCTTCATTATTTTCACCATTGTTGAGAATCACAGGCTGATTCTTGATGTCTGTGTGTCCAAATAAAAAAAAAAATGTCAAAGCCTTTTGATCAGAACAACTTTTAAGAAATTTTCTGGATTATATTGAAAATACTGAAAATACTTACTCCCATCTCTGGTTAATATGCTAGTAAACATGCACACACATAAAATGGGAAATAAGCTGTACATGGTCCCAATGATATAAATAACAGTTAAATCACTAAATACTAGAGATGGGAGTAAGTCACACATGTTCAAGTCTCAAGTCCCTACCATCAAGCAGAGGTGGAAAGTCCAGGGGTCAGCAAGTAAAAGTCCTGCCATATTTTTATTCAACCCATGAACTCACACAGAAAAAACTCCGGTGTTAAATTAACTTTCCTAAGAGTTAATTTGGCTACAGACTCAAGAGTGTTAAAGTATTAAAATGAGTGTTAAATTAACACTCAATAGTGATAAAGTTAATGAGCTAATTAAGTGATTGATTGAGTGATAATTGACCATTATTGAAGACACCTAATGTTAACAAGCAGAATCAACAAAGGAGAAAAATCACATTTTAACAGCAATAAAACCAACTTATCTGATCGTTGTCATGGTAACCAAAGATCCTTTTTGCCCTTGTTGGGGAATGGACGACAGATCCCAGATTGAGTTTTACATATTATTTGTTAACTGAAACAAATAATTGTGTCTGATTTGTCTCAGTCGTTAAACACTGTAGAAACCATCGATTGATATGATCTTGTAATATTGACAGCAGAAACTGGATGAAATAAGGCTGCTACATTATGATAATATCTTCATAATCAACGAAAATCCAACATACTTTATCACATTATCTATACCAAACTCTACCATGGCCAGAGAAAACCTTACATCAACTCGTCAAAGCCAAAGGGCCGAACTAAATCAAACACTGACCTCCACAATGGTGACCAAACCAAACTATTACTTTCAAACAAATTTCGGCATCTAAAGCTCTTTTAAGAGGTTCAGTCCTGTGTCTTCTGGGAAATTTCCCGCTAAGACTTTATAATAATTTTAAGGGATAATGTTCTATCAATTTTATCACTAAACATGTTTAAAATGTTCTTAGAGAGTGTTATCCTAACTTTTAGGAGAATATTCTAACAAAAATAAAATGAGCTATTTAAAATTACAGAAAACATTACAAGAACATAATATAATGCACTCAAAACATTCATAGAACAATAATATTTCTAGCTGGAATGAGCTAATATTGTGGCCATATAGTATGAGAAACGGAAAAGGTTGGTATAATTTTGTGAATGCAAAACTTAAAGCTGATTAGATGAGACATCTGTCAATCAATAGATAGACTTTCCTGTGTAGAGTTGTAATAGTATGAGATTTTCACAGTATGATAACTGTATCAGAAATTATAATGGTTTACAGTATTAAACAATTATTAAATATATAAACTGTATTTTTTTTTTCGGCGTGCATGTTAATCAATGAGTGCGTTCACACCGCGAGCAGGAGCAGCACGTGAGCGTCTAGCAGGAGAGTCGCGTGAGCAGCAGTGAAGCGGGGGTTTCGGCTTCGAGTTTATTTTTGCTGCGGTGCTCACGCTCAATTAAAGTGAAAGCACACTTTTGATGGACACAATTAATATGATTTCACACAAAAAGTGCCCAAAACGCATAGAATTTGCATGTCTAGTGTGTTTTAAAAAGAATTGCAGTATGTCAGAAAAGGAAATGAAGACTAACATAAAGAAAATAACATTTAATAGAAAATGTACCCATCAAACTGTTTTTAATTATTCAGTTTGAGCTTTGAACAAACTTTAAATGTGTTTATGACCACCAACTTCTAAAAACAAAATTTTCAAAAGTCCTTGTAAAGAAATGCTTGCTTATATGTTGCCTTATATGTAGCCTGGGAGCCGCTGTTGTGACGCTGTACAAACGCTTCCAGTGTGAATACTCGCGCGGGTCTGCAGCTTCAGTGACGATATAGTTGCGCTGACGTGCTGCTCACGCGCAGCTCATGCTTGCGGTGTGAAACGGCCGTTAGACCTCACCAGGTTTTTTACAGTAAAATACTGGCAACACTGTTGCCAGTAATTTACTGCTAATTGTACAGTTCTTTACTGTAATCTACAGTTTTACTGTAAAAATGCACTTAAACTCAAGTTAACTAATTTCTCTTGCAGAAACCGATTAAAATTTATAATGCATGATAACGTGAGCAAAGTATTACTCTGAACTCATTTCATTTGAAACCACAAAAAAACTTTGGTAAATAAAGAGATTTTAACTGGACCAGCAACTACACAGTCACTGCCTTTTAAATAAAGCAACATGCAGCATACAATCAACATTTGTAGATCTTCTCCTGGACTGAAGCACAGGCTCTGCTCTTCTCCTATAGTATCCAGCTGCAGACCCGCAGCACCACCAGTTTCAGAACCCCAGCGCCAGAACCGGAAGTAAGGGGCGGAGCTTACGTTCTAACACCAGCGCCAGGACCGGAAGTGAGGGGCGGAGCTTACGTTCTAAACCGAGTAACGCCACCTAACGCTTTGGAGCGTAATTTGCTTAGACACGAAACGGCATGCTTTATTACACACGAAACGTCAAACTTTATGCGTATGTTATAATGATACATTAAGGAACAGTACAAAAAGCATTTGAAAACATTGATTTTGTGTAATATAATTGTATATAGTTATCCGTTTCATTGCATTATGAGAGTTACTTCCTGATCATGATGGTGAAAAATAATGCTTGAAACTTATGGGCATTTTAATGTATAACAGTTTAATTGTTTTAGCTAAGCAGTTTATACATAAGTGTAGATTTATGAAGGTAAGACCTTTGTTTTTGGTTTTTATGAAGGAGTTAACTCTGTATAAGAAAGCTTTGAAAGATATAAAAACAAGACAAGCCTTGGCGGTTTTCAAAATTATACACAATTTGATAACTGATTAGACCTCTGTGATATTTTATATTCTATGTATTTATTTATTTATTTATTTATTTATTTATTGTGTTTACAAAAATTTTAAATTTTTGTGATATTGAAGGTATGTATTGTTAATATGAATTTGTAATGACTGGTTTTAATTGTTTAAATAAAAAATAAAAATAAACGTATGGGCATTTTATATCAAATATACTTTATTTCACAAGAACACGTGCAGCATTTTTCTTTATGTAAAATAATAATGTCAAAAATCTAAAAAGGAGACAGAAAATTCGGCATTGTTTTAAAAGAAACAATAAAAATGTATACAACAAATGACCAATTCACCCCTAGGCCCATTTTATCACAACAATCCTGTATAAATTTATCTTACAATGTATCAAATGAGGAACTCACTCTCAGGCCCATTTTGTCTATACATTCTTGCAAAAATAACTACAATGCAATAATAATAATTACGCCTCTCCCTCACTCTGCGGGTCTGCAGCTGGATATATCTCCTCTTCACCACAAAGGTGACCCAAAAAACAAGATTTATAGTAAACTAAACCTGTTTTATAACTTACAGTTTATTGCTGTTAAAATACATTTTGTGGGTGTGTCTTTTTAACTTACACTGTTAACCCTTTCAAGCCCACAGGAAAATCCACACTACAATTATCAGTGAGATAATTAAGGGAATATGTAAGTGATTGTTGAGCATTAGTGATGAACAACTGCTGTTAACAAGCAGAATCACTGAAGGAAAGAGGAACAACAAGAACAGAAAATAGAGAAACACAAGAACTGCAACTGACTTCCAGCCATTACACATTATTACACTTATTATTAACCAGTATGACTTTATTTCTGTCATACATCTACAACATACATCTATCTATCATTATATTTCCTGTTCATTCACTAAGAAATTCATTCTTACTCATTCAGTTTATTTCTCAACCAAAAGTGTTACGTTACCACCACCGTGAAACCACAGCAATAAATTACTATGACTCATTTTTTTCCACATGCATAAACCAAAAAAAAAAAAAAAAAACAGAGCTACACTGTCTTGTAGAAACACAGATATATTTAGCACATGAATCTCTACAATGGTGGCAATATTATTATTTTTTTATTCATGCAGCAGTGCATGCTGGGAGTTTTATACTATCCTGGAACCCAGCATGCATTGCGACATGAAACTTTTGATTGTTACCATTGTTGAGATTCATATGATGATTGTTGATGTCTGTGTGTGACTAAGTCAAGCAGGAGTTAAAAATGTTTTAATGCACTCTATTATTACAATATTCTTCAGAAGATCTGATTACAGAAATATTTATTTTGTGCTGTAGATTCTCAGATATATGATAAATATGAAATAACCATAAATTCAAAGAATATATACAGGAAAGATCTGAAAGTCAGACATGTCCAAGATGATTGTGAAATCATCACAAAAGCCAAAAACACCAGATCAACTTTCTCTTGACTTTTTCCACAACAAAGTGCTTTTTAAACTGACTGTTACAGCAGTCAGAGAGAGATGAATGATAAGAAGTCCAGGGAAAAGAGAACAACTAAAGCAAATACCGATCTCCATTATGGTGACAACAAACTGTATTATTAACTAAATCTCTGTTAATTGTCAACAATAACTTTTGTACATGTATGAAAGAAATAATCGTAAACTGGTTTGTAAACTGTTTAAACTGTAAACTGTTGTAAACTAATAACTGTTCACTCAGTGTTGCTGGAAGTCAGTTGTATTTCTTGTGTTTCTCTTTTTCTGTTCTTGTTTCTCTGTCCTTCAGTGATTCTGCTTATCAGGTGTTCATCAGTGTTTCAATTCACTCACTTCTTTTCATTGAAGTGGACCATATTAGAGAATTAATGTAGGTAATAGTGGAAGAGGGTATAGGGTGTGATTGGGAAAACAGCCTCTGAGTTTTGACTTTGAGAGCTGTTAATTCACAGTAGATTCATGTAGGCTAGTTTTGTTTTCTACGGTATATTACGGTTTTAATGGAAAATGGTATGATATTGTCAGAATTTGGCCTTTTTTTAAAGCAAGGGCAAGACACAAAAGTTCATTGCTAAAGAGGCTGGCTGTTCACAGAGCTCTGTGGCCAAGGACATTAATAGAGAGGCGAAGGGAAGAAAAAGATGTGGTAGAAAAAAAGTGTACAAGCAATAGGGATAACCGCACCCTGGAGAGGATTGTGAAACAAAACCCATTCAAAAATGTGGGGGAGATTCACAAAGAGTGGACTGCAGCTGGAGTCAGTGCTTCAAGAACCACCACGCACAGACGTATGCAAGACATGGGTTTCAGCTGTCTCATTCCTTATGTCAAGCCACTCTTGAAAAAGACACAGTGTCAGAAGCGTCTCGCCTGGGCTAAAGACAAAAAGGATTGGACTGCTGCTGAGTGATCCAAAGTTATGTTCTCTGATGAAAGTAAATTTTGCATTTCCTTTGGAAATCAAGGTCCCAGAGTCTGGAGGAAGAGAGGGCCGGCACAGAATTCACGTTACTTGAAGTCCAGTGTAAAGTTTCCACAGTCAGTGATGGTTTGGGGTGCCATGTCATTTGCTGGTGTTGGTCCACTGTGTTTTCTGAGGTCCAAGGTCAACGCAGCCGTCTACCAGGAAGTTTTAGAGCACTTCATGCTTCCTGCTGCAGACCAACATTATTGAGATGAAGATTTCATTTTCTAACAGGATTGGCACCTGCACACAGTGCCAAAGCTACACAGCAAAATCCCCAGTGTACATATGTACACTCTCGGTGTACATATAGGTCCAACTACAGGGTGTTAAAAATGAACACGGAAGCAGTGTTGAAGTTAATGAGATAATTAAGTGATTAATTAAGTGATGATTGGCCATTAGTGGTGACACCTGATGTTAATAAGCAGAATCATTGAAGGAAAGAGAAACAACAAGAAAAGAAAAAGAGAAACACAAGAACTACTGACTTCGAGCGATTACACATTATTGTACTTATTATTACCAGTGTATTTCTGTCATACATATACACACATTCTTATTTATATTGAACAGAAGTTTAGATGTTAATGCTTTATGGAATGTTTCGTTTCATGTCACCATTATGGCGATCAGTGTTTGCTTTAGTTGGGCTCTGGACTCTTTGCTTTTTAACTTTAGTTTTTCTCTGGCTGCTCCAACTGTGTGTTTATAAAGCACATGTGTTACTGCAAGAGAAACCATGACATGGACTGTGTTTCCTGAAAGCATCGTAAGCCAAAATTGGTCGTACAGACCTTTTGTTGCATTCGTTTTACGATCAGGTTAGGCTTAAAACGCTTTTGGGAAACACAGCCGTGGTTATGTATAAATGATGAAATTACATTCCTGTAGTGTCCTGATCCACTCAACCAGCATTACAAACTGATTATACAAAGGTTCTAACCATATTCATTACAGTCGCTAATTCCAGCAGTGCTTTAATAAACTGAAGGTTTCAAAATCCCACACAGATATCAAGAATCTACATATGAATCTCAACAATGGTGACAATCACACAAAAGATTCATGTTGCAGTGCATGATGGGAGCCACCAATCAAAATGCACCCATGGCTCCCATCATGCATTGCAGTATGAATAAATTATGCAGCTGAATTTACCTGTAATTTTCATTGTTTTTCCTGTTTGTTTTTATTTTGCTATTGTTTTGTTATGACTTTAATAGCTTGTTTTGTGATGTTCAGAGTTTATCTGTCACTAGTTTGTTTATTGTCGCCATTGTGGTGATTCATATGCTGATTCTTGATATTTGTGTGTGTAAATACAAGAGTAACAGTGCACAAAGAAATTTCAAAATTGTTCATATTGCTGTTGGATCTCAAACTGTAGAATCTCACGGCTACAATCACCAATGCTAAAACGCAACATCAATCATATAGTCAAAGATTTACACTCTGAATGACATCAGTCAATGAGGTTTCTACATGACGATAATGTCATCATTACAACATATTGTTAGCAGGTTTTCTTGAGCAATAACAAATGTGGTTTATAAACACACTGTTGCAGCAGCCAGAGAAAAACTAACAAGAGAAAAACTAACAATAAAAAATGAAAAGCGTCCAGAGCCCAACTAAAGCAAACACTGACCACCAAAATGGTGGCTTGAAATAAAAAATTCCATAAAACATTGCCGTCTAAACTTTATTTAGTTGTTGATTCCCAATAACTTTTGTACATGTATGACAGAAATAAAGTCACACTAGTAGTAATAAGTGCAATAATGTGTAAAGGCTTGAAGTCAGTAGTTCTTGTGTTTCTCTTTTTTCGTTCTTGTTGTTTCTCTTTCCTTCAATGATTCTGCTTATTAACATCGGGTGTCACCACTAATGGCAAATCATCACTTAATTAATCACTTAATTATCTCATTAACTTCAACACTGCTTCAGTGTTCATTTTTAACACCCTGTAGTTGGACCTATATGTACACCAGGAGTGTTAATTTAACACGGAGAATTTTGCTGTGTACCAGTACCTGGTTTAAGGACCATGCTATCCCTGTTCTTAATTGGCCAGCAAACTCGCTTGAAAATGATGAAAATCTATGGGGTATTGTGAAAAGGAAGATGCGATACGCCAGACCCAACAATGCAGAAGAGCTGAAGGCCACTATCAGAGCAACCTGGGCTCTTATAACACCTGCCACAGACTGATCGGCTCCATGCCACACCGCATTGCTGCAGTAATTCAGCCAAAAGGAGCCCCAACTAAGTATTGAGTGCTGTACATGCTCAACTTTTCAGTTGACAAAAATTTCTAAAAATCCTTTTTTTGTATTGGTCTTAAGTAATATTCTAATTTTCGGAGATACTGAATTTGGGATTTTCATTAGTTGTCAGTTTTATTCCTCATAATTAAATGAAATAAACATTTGAAATATATCAGTCCGTGTGTAATGAATGAAGATTATATCCAAGTTTCACTTTTTGAATGGAATTACTGAAATAAATCAACTTTTTGATAATAGTCTAATTATATGACCAGCACCTCTATGTGGAGGATAAAATAGCCTATTGGGGCAAGGACGACACGCACACACAAACTTATCGTGACTAGTCTGTTTACTCCGTTTGGCATCAGAGAGGGTGACACCGGAACGTTTATGGAAATACACATAACAATGCATTATGGGAAATAATGGGAAACAAAATATGCAAAATATATCAAATATCTGCTCAACTAAAATATATACTGGAATAGCATCTAGACGACCCAAACTCGACCTGGGTCAGTGGAGAAGCGGCAGGCATCAGTTCTATCTCTCTTCGCAATTTATAATGCATGTCATCCACAAAGTTGTCTGTTTTATTTCAAGTTTAATTAAACATTATTATGCTATACATCTTTCACCAAATACACCTATAAAAAATAATTAAATAACGGGCTAACAATCTGGAAAAAACAAGGGAGTTATGGGTGATGTAATGGAAAAGTTGACATTAAAAGTTGTCCATTTATATTTATCTGACGCTTTTATCAAAAAAGACTTACAATTGCTATATATGTCAGAGGTTGCACGCCTCTGGAGTAACTAGGGGTTAAGTGTTTTGCTCAAGGACACATTGGTGTCTCACAGTGGATTCAAACCCAGGGCCCTCACACCGAAGGCATGTGTCTTATCCATTGTGCCCACCCCACCCCTGGATGATTAAAAGTTGATGACTTGATGACTTTTGATCAGATTGTTTCAAAGTATGATATTGATAGGAAACACTTCTTTATATATAAACAAATATATAGTAGTCGGTTAAAAAAGTTCAAAAAAGGATCATCCAGGTGGCCTTGGTCTGTCTAGAATAGAGGAACAGCTGAACAAACTGTCTTCAGTGCCTCATCAGTCACCATTGATGAGATTCATGTGCTGATTGTTGATATCTCTGTGTGTCATCATAGGTGAAATAAGTGCTCATGTTTGTTCAAATCTTCTAACTGATTGTTATAATATTGCTGGATCTCATGCTGCAGTAACACAATGTTTTTGTTTTTCAATCAATGAAGATATCAGTGAATCAATCTATTTCATGATTATTATAAAACCATCAACAACTGATCTCCCTTCACTTTAGCTTTCTTTACTGCTGCAATTGTGTTTGAAAAACAGTCACAGTAGCCTAAATAGATAAAAGATATAATAAGAGTTGAGAGCCCAACTAATGGAAACACTAATCACTGTTATGGTGACTTTAAATGAAACAGAGTTAAACCCCTGTTAATTCTCAATAAAAACTTTTTGAAGACATCTGACAGGAATAAAATCAGTTTGGTTCAAGTACACCTGGCTGCAGCCTGCAGATCGGGGCGGGGCTGCACCTGGGGCGGGGCTTCACGTGCACAAGGTCCTTTTCTGGACCAAATCCCCAATCTTTTCTCCCATGACTTCCTATTTGTCTTCCTGCTGTACTAATTAAATAAAGACAAAAAGCCCAAAAATCGAACAGAAAAAAAATATACATATATGTGCCTTTTGAGGCCAAGGGAGTGAGATTTACCTGCACCGCTCACACTCGTTTACTTGCATTATACTGACCTCCTAAACCTTACTTCCATCCGGGTCACGGCACCACTACATCTGGTTTTGCTCTGAGTGGGGCTTAAACCGACAACAGCCAGCATGGAGGCAAGCAATAGTCAGTCACTAGTGTGCCTCTTGAGGCCAGGGGAGTGAGGTTTACCAGCACAGCTCATATCTGCCCTCCATTACACATGCTTCTCAAATCTTATTATTAGTGAATTATTTCAAAAAAGTTTTTTTTTTTTTTAAATAGCCCAAATTACATGAATTAAGTGGTTGGTTCATAGAAGACGTCCACACATCCAAGAAGACCTGTTATTCTGTTATATTAAGGTTTATTCGTTCTACGGACAGTTTTATTCAAAGCGGTTAATGTGGAACATTACAAGCAATCTGTTGTGAGAGGCAACAGTATTAATATTAAACAATGACAAGTTTCAAGTATAAGCTTAATTAATGCACATGCTAAGATTTGCTGGCATTTCTTGGAGTAGCATACAGTAATTAAAATGAAGATCAAATTAGTCTACACAATGTATTACACATGGCCAATTATATTCTGACCATGAAGTATTTAAACCAATTGAACATAAAAAAAAATCTTTCCGTTTATTGTATAAAAACCTGTCAGGCATAACCTCAGAAAAAAATCTTATAATAAATAAACAACATTTGTCTCTAGATGTTTTACAAAAACAGAAAAATACAAAACCTGGACTCCCTAGAAATTGTATCATCAAACACGTGTTTCACATATCATCAATGTTATTTTCCCAATCTCAAAATCAATCAAATTTATTTGAAGTTCACTAGATCTTTAAATGACCTCTTGCTCAAACAGGAACTGTAAGTTTCTGAGATGACAAATTTCTGCTTTTTATTTCCACCAATTTTAATAATAATTTGTTAAAATGTGAAACAAGCCATGGGACAGTTTAGACCACATGGATTTCAGGAACTGTTCTTTAAAGTTTCTTATTTTTGAAAGAGGCAAATTCATTCTGGTTTCAGTGAGTGTTTGATTTCACTTTATTTTGATAGTTTGTTTAACACATTCTGTTGACTATAAGTAACTCTACTAATTCTCATTAGAGTATTATGGCACTTTTCCACTGCATGTTACGGCGTGGTACGGCTCGGCACGGCACGGCTCGGCTCGCTTTGCTTTTCCACTGCGTGGTATGATTCAGCGCGACTCACTTTGGATCGGTTTGCTTTTCCACTGCAGTTTAGTACCGCTTCAAAAAAGTGGTTGTGATTACAGACTGATCGTTAAAGTTGCTGAAAAACGTTTCATTCCATGTCTACGCAATATACAGCTCAGCTCCTCGACTACCAACAAGAGGAGCGTCTGTACCTCATCTACTGACCAGTCACCACGATTCAGCCATTTATTTTTTCAGGTTTATTTTTGTATTTTTTCAAGCAAGTAATTTAATAAAAAATGTAAGAACAAATTATACTGCGGTGGCTTTTTTTTATTTAAATCTAGCAGGTTGGGTTTCTCATGTTGCAAATCCAATGATGCTGCTAGTGAGGATTCTCTCTGACCAATTAGTGATATTTAGAATTTTAGTATTGGTACGGTACGCTTGGAACCTCAACAGAGGCGGTAGCATTAAACAGAGCCATACCGAGCCGTACCATGCAGTGTAAAAGCGCCATTAGTAAAGTACTAGTAGAATGGTAGTTTGAATAAGTTGATATGTACTTGCAGTTACTTATAGTCCGTAGTATGTCTGTTGGAGGAGCATCACAATAAAGAGTCAGCAGACATTAAACAGACAGTTTACCATCAAAATTATTGAATGTTTAGAATCAAGTTTAAAGGGGACCTTTTATGCAAAATTCACTTTAACATGGTGTTTGAACATAAACATGTGTCGGCAGTGTGTGTACACAACCACCGAACAATCGTAAAAATCCACCCTCTCCTTTTTTATATTCCCCAGTAATCATAAACGGTGTCTCAAACTCTGTCCTATTAGTATAGCTATATCCCCCACTGAGTGAGATTCACATGGTTCGCCATGGTGATCTCAGTCAATTCAAAGAGATCGTTCCCCAGCGGTGAACCATTGCAATTTTGAAACAATTATGATGTAACGAAGCCTCGTTTACTAAATTCACTGGACTTTATTTGTTTGATACCTGAGGAAATGCAGTAGGCTAATGATTTTTTTATGAAACAGAAATGATTTCTCTCTAAAAGCTATAAGCAACACATTTTGTAAATCTCATCTTGGATTAAAATCTCAAATTAGATCCTAGGAACTTTCATCACCAATCTCTAATCTTTTGATAGTCTAAACCAGGGGAGACCAAACGTGACCCTGGAAAGCCACTGTCCTGCAGAATTCAGATCCAACTTGCCTCAACACACCTGGCTAGAAGTTTCTCGTATGTCTAGTAGCTGGTTAAAGTGTGTTTATTGAGCTGAGGCTAAACTCTACAGGACAATGGCATGAGCAGGATTGTACACTCTTGATCTAAAACAAGGGTTCTCAATTCTGGCCCTCAAGTTCAGCTCTAACCCTAATCAAACACACCTGAGCCAATCAAGGTCGTAAGGATTACCAGTAAATTACAAAGAGCTGAATTTGATCAACTCTGCAGGAAAGTTGTGCTATCTCAAATAAGAAATCAATATAGTCCCCAAACCTTCCCAAGTACAGACAGAAACAAAATAATAGTGATTACATAAAAAAAATAGAAAGTCACATCTATAATTCTCGCCACTCTGGTCCAGCAGAGAGATGTCTTCTCTCGAGGGTTTTGAGTTGCAGCCCGACACTCATTGAGGATCTGCTTCAGAAGGTCGAGGGTACAAGACTGCTCTTCATTCTGATCTCTAACTGAGTCTAGAGGATTCTGCTGGCCTCTTACACTGTCTATCAGAGGAAAGACAAAACATTATTCTTGATAAATACTATATCTCTTGTGTTTTGTCTAAATGTAAAATTCCTCAATAGGGAATCTTTGTTGAAATTATTAGAATAACCAACTGAATTTCACATGTGATTTTGTTGTGGTTTGTTTTCATGTGATTACATGGTCTCACATACCATGTGGTAATTTAAAGCTTCAAATGTTATTTTCATGTGATGAAATGGAACAAAATTTAACATAGATGTGCACACATGTAATAAACATGAAAGCGTTCTTTTTCAGCATTTCACATGTAAAGAAACCTTGCCTTTTTTTGCACGGGTGCTACAAATTGGATGCCAGTGGCGTCTCACATTTTTGCTTTTAAAAAATTTGAGACGCCACACAATAGTATCCAAGCCACTGTGCTGATGAATCATCAGGAGCCTGATGTATCTTTATTGCGTAAGCACAAAAAGGCCATGGAAATGTGCGTACACAATTTTCCAGGCACATATCGGGATTTCTACAAAATAAACTAGGCGTAAATGTGCGCACCATTCACACATTCTAGACCATGTGTTTGCACACTTTTACTGGAGTGAGTGAAGTAATTATGTAAAGACAATGAATTGACCCTCTGTTTTCATTTTGATATACACATTTAGAATACATATTCCACTGTTATTAATTAAGCATTTAAGTATTCAATTTACATTGAAATATCTGTAGTGGATGTGCTGCTTTTGAACACTTTTTCCTGTGGCATGCTATGTTTAAATAACAGCGAAGAATGCTAGCCACATGATAATTCCTTTTTTAGCTTTTTTAACTCATGCTCTGAGAAAACATTTCTAGTGAGAACAATTATCATTGATACACACTTGATTAATTAGTTTGGTGGTAGAACGGTGCTCACTGCTGGTGCTGATGATAAGTCTTACTCCTTACTTGATCTTCCCAACATTATGAAAAATACAATTGGATTTGAAGAATAGAATTGGAAACAGTAAGATTGCATGTGTTATTTTTAAAACGTTTTGTCCATGATGCGTCAATGGAATGAGTCAGACAATTGTAGCCTATTTACACTGCAAAAAAAATATATTTTTTCAGAACAAAATTATAAATATCCTATAACATATATTTGCCTTATAGGCATAATTGCATGCATTTGCTTAATTTAAAACAATTTAAAAAATACTATTTGGTCAGTGGAAAAGAATGAGAATAACTCTTCTCTGAAAACTATCTCTTAAAAGTTTTTATACCATTTTGATTTTACAGATATTTTTATATATTTATTCTAGAACAAGACAAGGCTACTTAATGATTTTTAGCAATGTAATGTGATGGAACAAATTACATATCTTACTACTGTCTTGTACCATTAAACATGCACAGCAAAAAAAAATCTCTTGGGAGTTTATATGGCTCCAGACACAAGAGTGTTAAAGTTAATGAGCTAATTAAGTGATTCATTGAGTGATGATTGACCATTATTGAAGAAACCTGATGTTAACAAGCAGAATCAAAATACATTTTGTTTAAGCCACCATTATGGTGATCAGTGTTTGTTTTAGTTGGGCTCGTGACCCTTAAACTGTTAACATTAGGTTTTGTTTGGCTGTTGTATCTCAATTATAACTGCCAGATGATCAAAGAGAAAAGGTGATCCGATGGTGTTGGTTCTGTTTTGACATAATCATCACTTAGCCTGCATTACAAAACTAATTTAGGGAGTTTTTAGCTTATTGATTATAGCAGCCCTGTGATTCTATAGCAAATGATTCTCAGCTTTTTTAATATTATCCAAAATATTTCTTAAATGTTGTTCTGATAAAAGCTTTGAATTTTTTTTTATTTAGACACACTGACATCAATAATCACCCTGGGAATCTCAACAATGGTGACAATAATAAAACCTACTCGGTTACTAACGTAACCTCGGTTCTCTCTAGTAGAGAGAACGAGTACTGCGTAATATCTTACGCTAGGGGAAAAACTCTTTTCCACGAGATATTGAAGCCAAAAAATTATCCTTAATTTTGAATTAATGTAAAACGCGTTGCGGCAGCATGCAGACATAGGCAAGACGGCTCGCGTGCCTATTGGCTGACCCTGTGCCTATTGGCCAGCCTATCGAGAGAGGCCCTACATGATACCATATCCAATGGGGGTGCTTCGCGCCTACTTCGTCATGTCCCGCCGAAATGGCCGTGGCCTGGGCCTATAAATACAGCTCGATAGGCTGATACAAACTGGTTTTTCGAACCAGAGCGTGTTGCAGGCACGGCAAGATACGCAGTACTCGTTCCCTCTTCTAGAGAGAACCGTGACTACGTTAGTAACCGAGTACGTTCTCTTACGAGAGTTTCTCTCGTACTGGGTAATATCTTACGCTAGGGGAACACAGTGTAAAACGCCGTGCGTGCTGGGATCCAATACCATAGTCCCAAGGGCGGGAGCCCGGGGCTCATATAGTGCATAATCACCAGGGACTCACAGAGAGTCTGAGAAGAGAGGCTAGAAGCTTCATTCCCAATAAGTAGCATCCTATGGGAGCTAACTACATCAACAGTGTTCCACACAGTCAGGGTGAAAATGTTCGGCTCAAGCGGTTTCAGCATTCTGAGCCGAAGCAACGGGGCAGACAGTACTGATTTTTAGGCCGACAGTAGTTTAGCCTGTAAGGCGGGAACCTCTAGGTTATAAAACCTTATAAATGTAGACGCCGAGGCCCAGCCTGCCGCCGTACCGGTATCCTGCATGGGAATCCCGCTAGACCAAGCCCACGACTCTCGTGGAGTGCGCTCTGACACCTAAAGGACACTGCAGGTCTTTGGAAGTATAGGCCAGCGCAATGGCATCGACTATCCACTTGGATAGGCTCTGTTATGATGCGGCTAGTCCCTTAGAACATCCGCTGAACAAAACAAAGAGCTGCTCAGTCTGTCTGAAAACAGACGAGCGGGACACATAAGCTCTTAATGCCCTGACAGGGCAATGGAAGCTTGCGTCCTTCTCCTCGTTGTAAACCGGAAGGGCAGACAGGGAAATAACCTGAGCCCTGAACGGTGTGTTGAGGGATTTAGGCACGTATCCGTATCTTGGTTTGAGTATGAGCGGGGCCAGACGTGGGCCAGCGCATCTCTGCTCTTGGAGAAAAACTTCAGAAAATGAGAGTTTTCTTGGGACGCAAACAGGTCTACCTGTGCTCTGCCGAATGTCTCCCACAGCAGCAGGACCGTCTGCGAATGCAGAGACCATTCTCCTGTTGGAATATTGTTTCTGGACAGTCTGTCTGGTCCCAAATTCAGGTGACCAGGCACATGTGCAGCTCTTTGTGAGAGCAGATTGTGCTGAGCCCAGGTCAGGAGGCGTTCCGTCAGCCTGTAAAGGTTTCAGGACCTGATGCCACCCTGGCGATATATATAGGCCACCACTGACATGTTGTCCGAACGGACCAAGACGTGGTGACCCTTTAACTGGGGATAAAAACGTCTCAGCGCATTGTCCACTGCCATCATTTCCAGACAGTTTATGGGTTGGAGCTTCTCTCGTTCTGACCACTGGCCAAAGAACGGTCTGCCCTTGAGCAGTGCTCCCCATCCCGAGGTGGATCTCCACGGTTTCAGAGCTAAGACGCATTTCTGATCGACCTTAAGGCGACACAGGCCAGAGGCCCATGCCCGAGGCGGTACTCGCGCTTTTAGCCACAACTGCAGCAGGCGCATGCGAAGCAGACCCAACTGGAGTACTGAAGATGCTGAGGCCATGAGACCCAGCATTTTCTGAAACCTTTTGAGCGGGATTATAGTGCCGCAGCGGAAGGATTTCGTGTCGCGCTGAATGTTCAGTCTGCACTCCGGAGTCCAGCTCTGTGCCCAGAAAAGATATTCTCTGACTGGGAGACAGCAAAATTTTCGCCCAATTGACTGTGAGACCTAGATTCTCGAGGTGTTTGAGTAATATGGTCCTGTGTTCTATGAGCTCTGAGTGTGATCGAGCTAGAATCAGCCAGTCGTCCAAGTAGTTCAATATTCGCATGCCCCGAAGTTTCAGGGGTGCGAGAGCAGCATCCATGCACATCGTGAATGTACGGGGTGCCAGGGACAGGCCGAACGGCAGGACTGTGTATTGATATGCCTGGCCCTCGAAGGCGAATCTCAAGAATCGCCTGTGACATGACGCTATTTGTATTTGGAAATAGGCATCCTTCAGATCTATTGACAGAAAGCAGTCGCCTTGGCAAATCTGCGCGAGGATTTTCCTGGTCGTGAGCATTCTGAACTGGCGTTTCACTAGCACTCTGTTCAGCTGTCTCAGATCTAGAATGAGACTGAGACCCCCGTCTTTTTTTGGTACCAGAAAATATCTGCTGTATAGACCCCCTTCGCTCTGAGCTTGAGATAAAGGTTGTATGGGCCCTTTGCTCAATAGTTTCGCTATCTCGGCTTGAACTGCAGCGAATAGCCTCTCTTTATAGTGTTCAGCACCCATTTTGATACCTCGGGAAGCTTTGCCCACGCATTTGCATGAATAGCTAGGGGTAAAATGAGATCTGGGCTCTGGCCGCAACATAGTGGCGACCGGAGAGCTCCGGTGTGCTTTAAAGTAAACACTGTGCTTGCAGCCTTTGAGGCGGGGGGCGCGCTGATCACAGTGGGCAGCCTGGCCGCGCTCGATTTCTCTATGGCATTTTGTGAAGAGAAAATGAGCGGGGAGAACCCTGTGGGGTTTAACATGTCTGTGAGTGAATGTGGGTGCGGGACAGCGGGCACATTAACTGCACTCAAAACACCGTCTACCTGAGCTGACTGAATGTGTGCTGGTTTCATTTTTACAGAAACCGCAGGACATGCATAGTGTAGTGTTTGTGGGCACTGGGTTGTGGGCACATTCACTACATGTAATGCACAATCGACATGAGCCGATGGCCTCACTCGATTTCTCTAAGGCAGTTTGCGGAGAGAGAGCGACCGGGACAAAACCCTGAGGGGTTCAACATGTCTGTGAGAGAACGTGGGCGCGGGACAGCGGGCACATTTACTGCACAGAAGTTACCGTCGGCCTGAGCTGACTGAATGTATGTTGGTTTCGTTTTTACAGAAACCGCGGGACATGCATTGTGTAGCGTTTGTGGGCACTGAGTTGTGGGCACATTCACTACATGTAATGCACAATTGACATGAGTCGATTTTATTTGTGCGAGCCCTGTACTTTAGTGGGCTGTGCTTGTGTGTAGGAATGAACACTGGGTCGTGGGCATTTTATTACACTCATAACACCATCGGCCGTGGCCAGAATACAGAATATACACACTTCATGTGATTTGTCTGGGTCGCCGTGCAAACGGCTTTTGTGTGCAGGCAAGCGGGCCGTGGTACCGGCTTGTTTACTGCAGAATACACTGGAACAGTCGCATTTTCTGGAACCAAACGAGCGAAAAATTTTCTGTGCATTTTTTTATTACACTCATAACACCATCGGTCGTGGCTGGGATACCAGAAATTACATTCTTAATGTGATTTATCTGGGTCGCCATAAAAACGGCTTTTGTGTGCAGGCAAGCGGGCCGTGGTACTGGCTTGTTTACTGCAGAATTCACTGGAACAGTCGCATTTTCTGGAACTGAACAAGAGAAAAATTTTCTGTGCATTTTTTTTATTACACTCATAACACCATCGGCCGTGGCTGGGATACCAGAAATTACATTTTTCATGTGATTTATCTGGGTCGCCGTAAAAACGGCTTTTGTGTGCATGCAAGCGGCCCGTGGTACCGGCTTGTTTACTGCAGAATACACTGGAACCGTCGCATTTTCTGGAACCGAACGAGTGAACATTTTCGGTGCGAGTCTGGCAGCGGCGAGACTTAAAGACCGTTGCTTACCAAGGAGGGCTAGGAAGACTTTAAGCTCAATCTTCGGCCGGGGCTCAAGCGGAGGGGGGCGGCGTCCGGCAGAGCGAGAGCGGGCTGTGTGGGCGCCTTCCACTCAAGGCCGAGGCTCGCCGCGGCCTGTGAGAGCAAATGTATCAGCTCGGATTCGATGCTGGCCCGCTTCTCTGATGACTCGCGGGCAGAGGGGGGAGGTCCACAGAGCTCACCCAATCCTCACTGTCCGACGCCAGGATGGACCAGCTGTCCTCCTCCACAGATACAGCTATCTCGTCGTCACCAATGGCGGAAGCGGCGGCGGCTTTTTCTCAGACGGCGCGGCTTCTTCACTCCGGATCCAACAATGCGTGAGTTTTGCTGAAGAGATGAAAAATCAGTTTGTATCAGGGTAACGAGCTGTATTTATAGGCCCAGTCCACGCCCATTTCGGCGGGACGTGACGAAGTAGGCGCGAAGCGCACCCATTGGATATGGCGTCACGTAGGGCCTCTCTCGATAAGCTGCTGCTGTTGCCGCAGGTCAGCCAATAGGCACACAAGCCGTCTTGCCTATGTCTGCATGCTGCCGCAACGTGTTTTACATTAATTCAAAATTAAGGATAATTTTTTTGGCTTCAATATCTTGTGGAAAAGAGTTTTTCCCCTAGCGTAAGATATTACCTCTCGAGAACCTCTCGTAAGAGAACATGTTGCAGTGCATTCAGGGGGCCACCAATCAAAACTCATTCATGGCTCCCATCATGCATTGCGGTATGATTAAATTATGATCTGAAATGTAATAGTCATTTCCTTTTCCTAATTGAATATTCTGTTTGTCACCATTGTTGAGATTCATACACTGAATCTTGATATCTGTGTGTGCCTAAAAGAAAGAATTTTTTTTTTTCAGAACAACTTTTAAAAATCCTTTGGAAAATTCTGGATCTTGTGCTGTAGAATCGCTGTGATGTTGTTATCAACAATATACATTTTAAGTCAGAGATTAGGCTCTAAATGAGTTTTGTGATGCATTTCAAGTGATGATTATGTCAAAACAGAACCAACACCATCGGATCACCTTTTCTCTTTGATCATCTGGCATTTATAACTCCGATACAACAGCCAAACAAAATCTAATGTTAACAGTTTAAGGGTCATGAGCCCAACTAAAGCAAACACTGATTCCCATAATGGTGGCTTTAAAAAATTGATTTTCTCCTTTGGTGATTATGCTTGTTAACATCAGATGTCTTCAATAATGGTCAATCATCACTCAATTAATCACTTAATTATCTCATTTACTTTAACACTCTTGAGTGTTAATTTAACACTCATATTTTAACAGTTTAACACTCTTGAGTCTGGAGCCATATAAACTCCCAGAAGAGTTAATTTAACACTGGAGTTGTTGCTGTGTGGTATCACGTGGATGGGGATATGCATAGAAAAACTAAGCGCTGTAAGCTCTCTATATGGTTATTTCGGGGAGAAGACAGGATGGAGATGCATGTATGCACAATCTTCCCCTAACTGGGTTTTATAAAGGGACTTTTGGACTTTTTAGGATGAAATGTATGGAAAAAATTATACATCAGGCCCCAGTTTTGTGTCATCGAAATGATAGTATTTTGGTGCTGATGTGCGAATTGTACCTTAACAGTAAAAAGACAGAAGTACCTCGCTTGTGTTAATGGCAGATATACATTTACAGATATACATATAAAACAGAAAAAAAAAACAGTGAAAAGTATTTTTGTGTTAAGGCACCTAATGGTTCAAAAACAGATTTTTTTTATTAAGTATATTTAAATCTAAGCTGTGACTTTGATCATATTTGTAAAGAAAAAAAAAAAAAAGAAAAAAAAAATATATATATATATATTATTTTGCACCAATGGAGTGCCTTAATCTGAAAATCAGTTAAATCTGAAACCATTTACTGGTCCAAATGCTCCTTCACATCAAATGTATACATAAATGCCTCATTAGCAGCTCTTTCTTTGGGCCGCAATACATAAACAATACCTCCTTTGGGTAACGGAGAGCTGAATCACAGTGGAGCAAATGAGACATAGACACTAACACTGGCATAATGACAGTCAGGTGGTAAGGTAAGGTAAGGTGGTATCCTAAATTGTTGGCCAGTCAGAGGCCTAAGTTGAGTGACTGTGTGTGGGCTTTATAAGAGTGCTGATAAGTGTGCTGATGAGGATCCGGTGTGGATGATTAATGACTGCGTTAACCAAACATTAGTGAAGGTAAAGGGTAAAAATTACACATATTGTAAATAGGATCCCTGTAAATAATGGCAGAATAATCATATTCTATGCAATGATTGTTAAAAGTTAGAATGGGTACTGCAGTCTAGATTCAAAATATTGGGGAGAATTATTTCCCCCAATAATACGCAAACGAGCATCATACGGGAAGAAGAAAGTGTCCGACTTGACAGCTCCGTTTTCAATAAAGTCAAACACACGTTTTTCAGAGAAACAAGATTTTGAACTTAGCATGTTTCGAAAATCTGTGATGTTATGGTATTTTTATGCTTTAGAACTGTCAAAGAAATTACATTCAGCACCTTTAAATTATGCGTGTTTAATTTAAGTCTGAGTACTTCACATTCTCTCATATATAGTCATTTAGTTTAATCTGACAAAAATGTATACATTAACTATCAAACATCTTCTCACTTAGTTAATGTGGTTATTATTCAGGAATGAATCCCTATGCCTCCAGTAATAGTAAAGGGTATAGCTCTTTATTCGTTTTTGATGAGTCATTGCATTTACTAATTAGTTCCTGTTGAAGTAACTGTTAATTCAGGTATGAGATCATGATTATTCAACCACTGTTATTTTAAAATGTTATCAAATACCATCATCAGATGGTGTCTACTCTTACCATCATGACCAGTAACAGCAGCTGTGTTTTCCACTGATATCTTCTCAGCTCCTCTAGCCATTATAAAGTTCACAAGGATGGTCTCCAGAATGCTGATGCCAATGAGACTAAAAATCACGCTGCAGTAAACCCCTGGGAAAAACAGGAAACTATGACTGCAAAAGCTTTCCTGCTCTGCAATGTACCTAACAACTTTTTTTATCATATGACCTTAGAAACTCCACAGTGTATTTATTCTACTGTGTCTTATGTTTATGGCCCATAGACACAAATTATGCAATACAGTACTTGTAAACTGTGATGAGGGAGAGTTTGATCCAAATGCAGTTAAAGTTTATTTAATAAAACAACAAAAACACAAGGAGCAGAAATCCAGGAAGCAGGAAAATGGCCAGCTGACAGTCTTGCCTGGGCCCGGGACAAGATAATCTTAGATGGGCCCCCACCCCCCACGATTTCTTTTAATTTTTATAAAACACCATATACTTTTACCCAAACTGAATAATAAAAACACGTTTAAATGGGTACATTTTCTATAAATGACTTCATTTTCTTTTCTGACATAGCCTACTACAGTTCTTGTTAAAACACAGACATGCAAAATCTGTGCATTTTGGGCACTTTTTGTGTGAAATCATATTTATTTTTTGCCCATCAAAAGTGTGCTTTCGCTTTTAATTAAGCATGAGCAGCGCAGCAAAAATAGACTCGGATCTGGCCCATTATCTGTTCACCGATGATGACAGTGACGCATTTCAGCCGGCTTTTTATTTCTCATCTCCATAAATATATCTAGTAGTAAAGCTAATGCAAGGGCTAGAAATCAATGAATTCTTTGCTAATACTTCCTCGTCATCATGGAGAGCGCAGTTCGCACCGCTTTCTCCTTTCCACGACCGCGTGCTCTCCCGTGGCGTCTGTCGTTGCTATGCAACAATGAACTTAGGCGCGCCTGTAAAAACGAGCGCACCGCGTCACTATTATGAGCTAATATCCAAAATATTTCCATTTGTGGCTCTTTCCTCCTTTCTTATCAACAAGTGGATTTACAGCTACCACATCAGCAGCACCGCCGGTCGCAATGTCTCAGCACTTTTATGAAGAGGACGCAACTGCACGCGCTTCGGGCATGCACGCGCATCAAGTACCGGGTTTGAGAAAACCTGGTACTGTGGCGTGACGTTTAAAAAAAAAATAGTACCGACTTGGTACCGAAGTACCGGGTCTTCGACAACACTCAAAAACCTTGGCTGCGCTGTTTCTTACCTTGCTCTACGTTGACTTTACTAACGTTAGTTCCAGCTTCACCGTCACCACCTTTTTAAAAATATTTGTTTAGGACATCTCGAAGGCCTCTATTTTCTTCTCTTCTTCTCCTTTCTTTTCTTTTCTTTTCTGAGCACCGGACTTGTGCTGACCGGACATTTTGAGCGTAACGTTATCCTATTGAACTTCAAATCAAATGACAACATCAAATTTTGATCAGTGGCCAAACCATTTTTGTTTTGGGGGTGGGGGGGTTCTTGACCACTATTTCAAGGACAATTAGGAAGAAAACAAATAAAAAGCTTTTATGTAACTCAAATATTAGATATTTTTTCCACAAATATGCCTATTTTATTTATTTTTTAACAATTATTCCATAATTTAATGAGGGCCCAGTTCTGGGCCCCCCCACTACCCTGGGCCCGGGACAACAGACCCGTTTGTCCCCCCCTGTTGGCGGGCCTGGCAGGAAACAAGAACTATGTACACAGATGTATCTGTGTGAAAAGTCAACACCAGGCCAAAAAAATGGGAAACACTTGGGCTTGTAGTAATGGGAAATATGTATAATTGATAATGATGACCATTACAATTATAATGAACTGTTTTAACCTGCTCAACTCAGTGGGCAACAGTTATACACACTGATGAGCTGCACGGATGATGCAGGCCTTCTTGATGGCGCGGAAGATGAGCAAACCATCCCTCATCTGTAACCGCTCAGGCGAATGCTCCCACAGCATTCCCCCGATTGGTCCTCTAAGAGTTTTTTGAGGGAGAGGCCGTTCGTCTCAACATCTAATGGCTGGCTTTACAAAGTGCCTCAGACCAAGAGAGGGACATCTTCGATGGAAAACTCCTGGGACCCCTCCCAGCCCTAGAAAGCAGCTTCCTTGCATTTGCTAAACGCATGAACCGTTGCTGGTGAGATCCGCTTGACCTCAACATGATCTTGAAGGTCTTGAAGTCAGCAATGTTAATTCTCAATAACAACTTCTGTAGACGTCTGACAGATATAAAGTCAGTCTGGTTAGTAATATGTGAAGCTGGTAATGTTGTTTGTGGAGTTGTTTAATCCTCTTCTGATGAGATTTTCAGAGATTTAATGTCTTCTTATATCTTCAGTTGATTTCATCTGTCTGCAAGTCAGTTCTGTTTCTGCTCGAGGTCATTCCATGCTGCATGTGGGCCAGATCATCATTCCACATGTGCCAGATGTGGGCCGGATCTGGGCTGTCACAAAGTTATTTTTGCCCATTTTAGCCCTCAATAAAGTACAGCAATATTCTATATTCAACATAAGAGTCCATGCACAGTTGACCAAGTATGAGATGAGATATCATACACTGAATGAAAAGACAATTGGTATCCAATCGATAACCTGAAACTCGAGCGATGAATGAAACTCCAAAAGACCATGAATGGCAAAGGAATGTCCATGAACACAAATGGAGTAGTGCTGACAAAGGAGCAATGGTGGTAATGTCTCAGGTTCAAATCAAAAACATGAAAAACAGCAATCCAAAAACGAGGTATCCCAGACAGCAACATAGTGTCGGCCCAGATCCGGCCCACATCTTGTACGCGTGAACTCCACATGTAACAAATGTGGCCCGGATTTGGGCCGACACTATGTTGCTCTCTGGGATACCTCATTGCTGTCTGGATTTCTCTGATGTAAAGATTTCTTTGATGTATATTATATATATATATATATATATATATATATATATATATATATATATAGTAAAATTGTTCAGCTGGAACTAGGTCAGCTGGAACCGAACACTTCCTATAACCCGGCGTACTAGATACATCATAAGAAAGATGGCATCTACACTAATATTAGTATCTCTATTTATCCCAAGGTTTACTGTAGTCTGTCGGATCCGGGGCGTATCCAGATCAGATGGTGGACCTGCACCTAGACACGACCACACGGATTATGTAATCAGCCGGATCCAGGCCGTATCCAGATCAGATTGAGGACCTGTACCTAGAGACGATCACAACGCATGATGTAGTCCGCCAGATCTGTGCCGCATCCAGATCAAATGGTGGAACTGCACCTAGACACAACCACAACGCATGATTTAGTCCACCGGATCCGGGCCGGATTCAGATCAGAAGGTTTACCTGCGCCTAGACACGACCACAAAGCATGATGTAGTCAGCCGGATCCGGGCCGTATCCAGATCAGATGGAGGACCTGCACCTAGACACGACCACAACGTATGATATAGTCACCCAGACCCAGGCCGTATCCAGAATGGATGGTGGACCACAACGCATCCCTGAAGTGTCAGGAGAGATTGTCAACTAATCTCTCCCCTGTGAAGGCCTCATCGACACGACCGCCATCGGCACTGATCCTCAACAAACCCGTCTCCATACAGGCGTGACTGTGATCTTCAACCAGAATTGGATAATATTAGGAATGTTCCGATCCAATCTAACTTCTGACCTGTAATGCTGCCTCAGTCATAATCATACACTGTTCGTTCGCTGAGAACAGGCCCCCAACTGAGCCTGGCTTCTCCTAAGGTTTTTTTCTCCATTCTGTCAATTGATGGAGTTCTGGTTCCTTGCCACTGTTACCTTTGTCACCTTTGGCTTTTGGCTTGCTTAGTTGGGGACATTGGGGACGTTCCTTGTAGTATATGTCCTCTGAATCATCTGTCACAAATGTCTCCATGCTACAAGGAACGCTCCCTGCGCAAGCAGGTTGTCACGTTGGTTATGTTGACGGAAGGTAGCCTTTTTTTCAGGTGCTGCGTCATATCATTACGCCAGCTGCACTCATGGTACGGCAGTAAAGTTTCTTGATTATTACGCAGGAATGAGAGTATAGTTCCCAGCCATATCAGCCTAGAAAATCGCAACTTTACATTTTCCGTCGGTCTTAGTGCACGATGTAACTACAGAAGAGTCAAGTTTTAAATAGGAAAAATATCGAAACTCTTTGGTCATTTTTTTTGAGAAATGCTAATGGTCTTGTCCACTTCAATGATGTATGCTAAGCTATGCTAAAAGTGGTACCGCCAGAACCGGAGATCGGCTGAATGGATTCAAAAACGGTAAAACTCAACACTTTAACTCTGGGGGAGTTGTAAAATGAGCCTATTTCCAAAAAAAGTGGAGTATCCCTTTAAGTTTGACTATGATGGTATTTTCTTCTAGATCTGCTGTACAGCTGAACAAACTATGTTGCATTATTTTCCTGTTATCACTGTAAAGCTGCTTTAAAAATAATCTGTATTATAAAAAGCGCATTTATTTATAAATAAATGAGACTTGATTTGACATGTGAAGCTCATTGAACATTGAAATTGTAATATAACTAGTTGGGGTCATGACAGCTAATTAAAATATTGATTTGTGATCATTTACTGCTCTTAGCTGGAAACTTAAGAAGCTTTAATAAGCTTTTGTGTAAACCAAATATTAATACAAATGTAAGTCTAAAAAAAGAAAAGAAACAGAAACAGGACTGTGAATGAAACTGGATTTTAACTACAAGCCTCCAATTAAGTCGCATCTTATGCAATTGCATTTTTAACAAATTAAGCCATGATTATCATGTTTAAGTGAAACTCACCAATCAGTGGGATTTTATCAGCTGTAGAGGGCAGTGTGTCATTAAGAATCAGCAGCATCACAGAAATAGACAGAAGTAAAGTCACTTTAAAGCTCAGCTTGTCTGATCCACTTGTGTCAATAAAGAAGGAGGTCACATCCAGTACAACGAAGAAAAAAATTGGTAGCATGAAATTGACGAGATACAGTAGAGGTCTCCTCTTGATGGTGATCTGTCATATAAGAACAGAAACAGTTTAACAATTAAAGCAGTGAATCTAAATCAAGAAGCATCAAGTAAGCATGTCAAACTACTGCCATTTAATTCACCAGTGAATGCAAAATGTGGCAAATGTAAAAAAAAAATTACATGATTCAATAAGCTTTGAATCTTCACAGTTATGCACTGTAGCTGAAAAATAAAACCTGAAATTGTAACTGGCATTCCAGTTTCACAGTAATTTCGAGGCAAGGCTGTCATTATTGAACAGAGGTTTCAAAAGGTTTCACATTCATTACTCAGGTAGAAGTATAAATAGGGTTTAAAAAGACTTCTGTAGAAGTTAAAGTATCAACTTAAGCTTTTTACTCAAGTAAAAGTGTAAAAGTACTGGTTTCAAAGCTACTTAAAGTATAAAAGTAATGTAAGGAAAAAAATGCCATTATGGACAAAAGCTTAGGCCACGCCACAGGGGCCTATAGTTCACTCCACCACCTCCTCAAAAAAAAAAATTTCTAAAGGCCATAATGTTATTAAAATGTTAATGTTGAAAAATTTGGGATGCACTAGTCTACCTGTTTCAACCGCATATATGCCCATTGAAAATGAACGCATTTTACTACAATACAAATACATTAAAGAACCATGTATGCGTACTACTGAGCATTGACGTGTTTCATGGAGCGGAAGATATGATGACTAGTTGCTTAGGTACTAGTTGCTAGACTATAGGCATTGTATAGGTATTGTAATGCCTATGGTACTGTAATGATGCAAAAAGTCAAACTTCAGAGGCATGTTATCAATAACCTTTATTGGAATGTAAATGTACATAAGCTTAGCAGGAATCTGTGAGGGCAGCGGACAAGAACATTGGTGTACCCAGGGCAGGCTTAGTAACTATTACCCTTGTATGGTTAATGTCTATATACAATAAACATTAGTGCTGTCAAAATGAATGATTAATCCAAGTGATAAATCCAAAAATTTCAATAACTCATAATCCTGATTGATACCTTCCTGATATGTACTATGCTCAATTATATAGTATAGCTAATGGCAACAATGTCACATTGCAGGTGCGATGGATCGCGTACAAACCAATAGGGTGTCGGAATGGTATATGTTTATACTTCTCATCCAACCACAATAAAATTCACTCTATCCGTATGGCGCGCTTTATCTGGATAGGTTTTTTTTTTTTTTTTTTTTTTAACGATGACAAGCCGGAATGAAAACAAGCCAAAATGAAATAGTAACGAGGCTATTTTTAAAATGTAAGGATAGAAAGTACAGAAAATTGCGTGAAAATGTAAGGAGTAAAAGTAAAAAGTCAGCTGAAAAATAATTACTCCAGTAAAGTATAGATACCCAAAATGTCTACTTAAGTAAGGTAACGTATTTGTACTTCGTTACACATTTGGCACATGTGGAATGATGTCTTCTTTTATTCTCAGTTGATCTAATCTAAGGCTGTGTCTGAAGTCAATCGTAGTTCTTGTGTTTCTGCTCGTCTCTTTTTCTGTTCTATTCTTTCCTTCAGTGATTATGCTTGTTAACATGCTTATTAAGGCTGAGATGACTCAATATTTAATATACACAGATATATACACAGACTAAAATGGCCCTTTCAATCAGATTAACAGAAATCTGCTTTCTGTGTCATGGTTTTCTAGACTCTAGACTAAATCACATGCTTATTGTAGTACATCAGATTTGAATTGAAATGTTCATGGAAAGATAAATCTATAATTGTATTATTTGAATACAATTATATAATGTGTTAGATCAGGGGTAGGCAAGTTCGGTCCTAGAGAGCCACTGTCCTGCAGAATTTAGTTCCAACCCTAATCAAACACACCTGAACAAGCTAATCAATGTCTTCAGGATTACTAAGGCTATAGGCAGGTGAGGTTTTTCTCAGTGTTGGAGCCAAACTCTGCAGGACAGCGGCTCTCTAGAACCGAACTTGCCTACCCCTGTTTTAGATAATAGCAATAAATTATTTTCTAAGATATTTTTTGCTCTTTCCCTTTAAGGGTTCAAATAAAGAAAAAAAACAGAAATCATTTATGTATTTTGGCACATATTTTGCTATTTGGTTTGATAATTTTTACTTAAAGGGTTAGTTCGCCCATTTAAGACATGCAGTTGTATGGAATCCTTACCAGCACTATAGTGCATACACACTGACCCACTCTGCTGTCACCTGTAGAGTTCTGGCCGCTGGAAGTTTTTCAAGAAAGTACTCCCGGTTAGTTTCCGGGGCCTCAAAACTGTGCGTTTTTACGTGAAAAAATGATTTGCATTTCAAAGCTTGATTAATTTAACACACAAAAAAACACGCCGGTCAAAATTCATACCTCAGTTTTAATCGGCACTATTTTCTTTCCATTTCTATCAATCCGCGCTGCTGTCAACGTCAACAGTGCGCACGTTCCGATCAGCTGTTGATAGCGCGACTCGCTGACAACATGTCTGACTGCGAAACTTCTGATGATGAAACCAATTTTAGCACAAGGTCAGACGGAACAGATGAGGATGAAAGTAATTTTAGCACAACGCCAAAGGGATACCTTTATGAAACGGAGTATACCGATGCCGAACTTCAACAGATGGAGATAGAACGGGATTTGTACCCGTATCCCTATATACTGTTTTTATATTAGATATCTTTTCACGTGTTTTCCACTGGAGTCTAAACATCAGCTTGTTTACCGTACAGTTTACACATGGGATCATAAAGTTAGTAAATAGAGCTTACCCGTGGTACTGGTACAGCAAAACTATTTAAAATCAGTTTTTTTCTTTTTCCTCCTCGGTTGGGGATACAATCGTCTTCGCTGAAGTGAGCACTGCACACACGTTAATCCTTGATTCTGGATATTTTAGCTCCCGCAGAGTAGCCGATGGCAACCAGCCAAAGCTGTCTCGTAGCTATATCCGAAACAGGAAAACTATGGAATCTGAACGGTCATCCCGGCATATTCTTGTGGTCACAGCCTGGGAATTTACAAGTTCGCACCATCGTTCATTTTCTACTTTTTACGTCGTTTCGTAATCGATTGTGTAAACACTATGGAACAGCTGATCGGAACGTGCGCACTGTTGACGTTGACAGCAGCGCAGATTGATAGAAATGGAAATAAAATAGAGCCGATTAAAACTGAGGTACGAATTTTGACCGGCGTGTTTTTTGTGTGTTAAATTAATCAAGCTTTGAAACGCAAATAATTTTTTCACGTAAAAACGCACAGTTTTGAGGCCCCGGAAACTAATCGGGAGTGCTTTCTTGAAAAACTTCCAGCGGCCAGAACTCTGAGCAGGGAGGTGACTACAGAGTGGGTCAGTGTGTATGCACTATAGTGCTGGTAAGGATTCCATACAACTTCATGTCTTAAATGGGCGAACTAACCCTTTAATGCTCTACACTGTGCTCTGTACCTGAAATATCAGCTGATGCTTGACACCCCATATGAAAGTGAGGTTAGAGGAAGTCATATCTATACTGAGGAGCTCCCACTCTCCCTGGGCCTGAAAGGTCTCCTTCGACTCTTGGGTCAGCCATTCTGAACCATAGAGTGAATTCATTACAAGCTCATTTACTGTGGGAACAGAATTATATTCATTAAAATTAAAGTCAAACTGTTTATAAATCATGTTATCTTCCATTTATGTGTTTGTCAACATTGATTCATGGGTTTCAGATGTACCTGAATGCGCTGAAGATAGAAGTGTTAGATTGCAGCTTTGGATATCAAAGGGAAACCTGTACAAGTTCATCTTACAGGCCGTGGTCAGAGTTAAAACGTCAGATGTGACTGTGAAGCCATAGCTGGTCAACTGCACATACGGGAAATCATTTGTTCCAAACTCTGTCTTGATGCTAAATGGATAAAATAATAATAATGCATTCTGGGTTATATTTGTTGTTTTTGAGAGAATAGCCTACAGGAATATACTGTAAATTAACAGCGTTTAAAGTCGACACTCAGAGTCTGTGTTCCAAATCAAATATGCAGAATCACTGAAGGACAGAAAACAAGAACAGGAAAAAAAGAGAAACACAAGAACTGTGTGATAACAGTTTACAAATCAGTTTAACATTATTTATTTCATACATCTACAAAAGTTCTTGTTGAGAATTAACAGATATTTAGTTGTTAATGTTATGAAAATAATAAAGTTTGTAGTCACCATGATGGTGATCATGTTTGCTTTAGTTGGTGTGTTGACCATAGACTTTATAAATTTAATGTGATTCTGACAACTGTATCTGTGAGTATGTTTATAACTTTTTATTATTGGAAGAAAAAGTTAAGAGAAATATGTTCAGGTGTTTATAGTTTTTCTGATTATGTCATAATCATTCTGATTGTGTTTTATTCTCTGATCTCATCATGCATATGTAATTTGAATTTATGTTTAAGTTAATAAATATTTGTTAATCTACAGCATGAAATTCAACAATGTATCTTCAACCAGTTATTCTGAAGGATATTAAAATCATCTTATGCATTAAAACATTTTGATCTCCTGCTTGACTCAGACACACACAGACATTAACAATCAGCATTTGAATCTCAACAATGGTGACAATCAAAAGTTTCATGTCGCAATGCATGCTGGGTTCCAGAATAGTATAAAACTCCCAGCATGGACTGCTGCATAAAAAAAAATACTACCATTGTTGAGAGACATTTCCTGATTTTAGATATCCCTGTGTTTCTGCAAAGAGTCTAGTTATGTCTCTTTGGTTGTGCATGATGTGTTAAAGTGTTTAATTTTAACTCATTGCTGTAGTTTCACAGCGGTGTTAATGTAACACTTATGATACAGGATTAAACTCTGAAGAAGATTAGTGTATGAACAGGCTATATGATGATTTTGTCATCTTAATGAATATAACAAATTACATTCAGATACCATGTGTGTGCAAATATGTGTGGCCTACAAAAACACAGTTCAAGCAACAAAAAGAAAATTAATGTTAAATAGAAAAGCGTCAGCATCCCAACTAAAGCAAACACTGATCTTCATAATGGTAACTTCAAACCAAACATTTTCAATTAAACAACATGTTCTGTAGATGTATGACAGAAATAAAGCCATACTGGTTAATAATAAGTGTAATAATGTGTAATGGCTGGAAGTCAGTTGTAGTTCTTGTGTTTCTCTATTTTCTGCTCATGTGTTCCTCATTTAATTCAGTGATTCTCCTTGTTAACAGCAGGTGTTCATTAGCCTGACTACGTCAGACTTCCTACTTCCGCTAATTTCATTTCGCTCCTGTAGTCAGTCTGAGATAGCAGCCTATCTTTCTGTTTTCCACCGGCCTGAAAACAGCCTGGCCAATCAACGAACAGAGGGCGGGCTGAAAGCCGTGACGTAGTCGGTAAGCGCCGTGTTTAAGATTAGGTCAGGGAAATCGAAAACGACCGCTGATATGGAGACGCGGATGCAATTCGCTCTGTTGTGGAGAATATTCCCGGCATTAGCAAACTGAAGCCCGAACACGAAGAGTGTGTATTAAACATTTTGAATGGAGGTGATGTTGTGGCCCTACTCCCTTTGGGAAAAGTTTAATTTATCAACTATTACCGATCGTCAGCGAGAGACTGGGGAGCCTTTTGACAGGTCAGTGTCTCTTTTCTTTTCCAGGTCTTAAATACCGTAAAACTTCAAATAATAGCCCGGGCTTTTATTTGCCCAAATCGTCGAACTGCACCGGCTTGTACTTGAGATAGGCGTCTAACTTATATGAGACATGCCTTTATAGTTGAGATGTTGTTCATTGAGATGTTGTTCCTAGAGTCTATAATCTCTAAAAATCTCCAAATGCTCCACGTGAAACCGCGGTCTTCCGACCTCTTACTATCTTGTTGATTGATTTTTATGAATATGCGCGAGGGAGAGAGAGCAAGACAGCGCTCGTGTTGTTTGTAGACATGGGAGTGCACGCGCGCGGCCGGGGTTCTCTCTCTCTCTCTCTCTCTCTCTCTCTCTCTCTCTCTCTCTCTGCTCGTTTGTGCCCTGTCAAGCGCAGCAGTCATTCTATTACATCACTCACAGATCAAAAAAGTCGTTTACAGCCATGTTCACTCGGGTATTTCGCTCGCATCATCAAGTGTTTACAGTGGAAGTTCGATCATAGATTTGAGTTCGATGCATGATGTCTGTGGTTCGATGCGGCTGTGTCGGCGCATAACATGCGTCATAAACAAACTTATCTGATTGGCTTACGGGTAACCAATGATTTTAAACTTCAGTACGCGCCCCCTAGCGAGAGAGAAAACACTTCTCTATTATGCTATCCCAGACTCTGTGTACGAAGCAAAGTGAAGTAGCAGAGTCTGGTATTACCAGGCTAGGTGTTCATCACTAATGCTCAACAATCATTTAATTAATCACTTATTTATCTCACTGTAACACTGCGTCAATGTTAGTTTTTACACTTTGTAGTTTGGATTTTCCTGTGGGCTTGAAAGGGTTAACAGTGTAAGATAAAAAGACACACCCACAAAATGTATTTTAACAGTAATAAACTGTAAGTTATAAAACAGGTTTATACTGGCAACACTGTTGCCAGTAGTTTACTGTAAGATTTTGTTCTTTTGTGCTGAAGAGTAGAGCCTGTGCTTCAGTCCAGGAGAAGATATACAATCATTGATATGTTACGTGTTGCTTTATTTGCAACCGCATGTTGCGGTGACTGTGTATTGGAATTATTTTTATGTACAATATTTTGTTAGTGGTTTGAAATTAAATAAGTACATGGTAATACTTTACTCACATTATTTGTGCATTATAAATTTTAGTTAATACATTTAAATGACAGTTGGTAAATTTAATGCAGTCGGTTTCTGCAAGTGAAATTAGTTAATTCGAATTTAATTTTTTACAATTAACAGTAAATTACTGGCAACAGTTATTTTTACATACAAGGCATTTTTACAGAAACATACTGTAGAATACAGTAAAGAACAATTAACAGTAAATTTGCCAGTATTTTACCAAGGTTTTACAGTGTGGGCTACATTATGCAGTGAGTGGTTGCCTTGCTTCATGTTCATCACCATTCAACAGACGTAGGTCGGGGGTGCATAAAATCATTGTATTTGCGTTATTTTCCATAACTAATTAATTCAATTAATATGTAAAATCAAGGGATTGGACACCCCTGCTATTATTGAAAGAGAGCAAAATATAAAAGTTCTGAAAAGTATTTTTTTTTTTTTTTACCTTTCTACAATTCCAATGTCTGGAGTCCAAAACCTGTCTTTTGGGGCTGCTAGTGTCACTATTCCACAAAATTTATCTTCATCCCAGTCCATATTCTCATTTGCCCAAGCCTGGAAAGTTAAGAATATAAAGTTCAAATTTATTCTAAGGATGAGATGCTTGATATTTTCATGATAATCAGTTAAAACTTTGTGAAATATGAAGGAAATTTGGCTTTGAAAACACTTACACTTATCATTTTGACCTGTGTCGAGAAGCTCTGGTCTTTTTCATTCTGTAGATAAAAATGATGGTGTTGAGGGCATGCTACACCTGCTTGACATTCATAATGACCCAAATGAGAAGGTAAAGCATGCTGGACTCATACCACATCTATGATGGAGGTCACATACAGGTCCACATAAACATGGGTAACAGGGCCCCAGGGTAAAGGCCGCATGTGGGTCGTCTGAACGTTCTTGTCCAGGCCGAGATGTTCAAAAAGTGCCTTATAAGCTGCAGCATGTTCTATATCACTGCAGTTTTCAGCAGCAGAAACCCACACTGTGGAAATGAGACTTTCTGTTACACTCTCAGTAAAAAAAGGTACGAAAGCTGTCACTGGGGCTGTACCTTTTCAAAAGGTACACTTTAGTACCTAAAGGGTGCATATTGGTACCTTAATGGTACATATTAGCACCTAAAATCAGAGGTGGGTAATTCAGGGGTCAAAGAGTAAAAGTCCTGCCATATGTTTATTCCACCCATGAACTCAGTCAGCTGATTTCACTAATAAGTTCTATCTCCTGTGTGAATTATCAAACCCAGGTGATTGGAACAAAATACTGAGGAGGACTTTTACTTTCTGAACCTGGACTTTACACCTCTGCATAGCAATGCCACATGTCAGCCAAGAGCAAAGAAATAAACCAGAACTGGACCTTATCGTAGCCAAAACATATGTGTATATTAAATATGGAGTAATTTCAGCAACAGCCTTAAATGAAATCAACTGGAAGAGAAAAGAAACATTAAATCTGTGAAGATCTCAACAGAGGAGAATAAACAACTCCACAAGCAGTATTACCAGCTTCACTTATTACTAACCAGACTGACTTTATTTCTTTCAGACGAATAAAACTGAATAAAAAAGTTTTATTGAGAATTAACAGAGGTTTAACTCTGTTTCATTTTAAGTCACCATAACAGTGATTCGTGTTTCCATTAGTTGGGCTCTTAACTCTTTTCATATATATTTTGTCTTTTTTAGCTGCTGTGACAGTGTGTTTGTTAAACACATCAGCAACAGCAAAGGAAGCTAAAGTGATATAAGTTCAGGTGATGATGGTTACGTGTTGATGGTTTTATAATCATCATGAAGTAGACTGATTTACTGAGGTTTTTATAATCTAACAATTATCTTGTTCCACTAATATATTCACATCACAAACCCTATTACTGCAGCATGAGATCCAGCAATGTAACAATCAGTTTAGACATATTACCAAAAATGAATAAAAAAAAATTAACCAACGTTGACACACACAGATATCAACAATCAGCACATGAATCTCAACAATGGTGACAATCACAAATATTTAGATAAACAGATTAATTCAGAACATCACTGAAAAGCTACTAAATCACAACAAAAACAACAGAAAAAAATAATAGCAAATATTTAGAATCAAACAAAATTATAGGACAATTCAGCATAATTTATTCATGTTGCAATGCATGCTGGGAGTTTTGTACTATGGTGGTATCCAGCATGCATTGCAGCACACTAGTACTTTTGATTGTCACCATTGTTGAGACTCATACGCCGATTGTTGATGTCTGTGTGTGTCATTATAAACTGACTTTTTTGTGCTCATGTTCGTTAAGGTCTTCTAACTTATTGTTATAATATTGCTTGATCTCATCCTGTAGTAACACAAGGTATGTGATGTGAAAAAATGTAACAACATAATTGTTAGATTAAAATACTTCAGTGAATCAGTCGGTTTCATGAGGATTATAAAACCATCAACAAATAACCATCATAACTTGATCTCATTTCACTTTAGCTTTCGTTGCTGCTCCAAATGTGTTTGATAAACACACTGTCGCAGCAGCTAAAAAAAACAAAATATATAATAAGAGTTAAGAGCCCAACTAATGGAAACACGAATCACTGTTATGGTGACTTAAAATGGAAAACAGAGTTAAAACCCTGTTAATTCTCAATAAAACTTCTGTAGACGTCTGACAGAAATAAAGTCAGTCTGATTAGTAATAAGTGAAGCTGGTAATGCTGTTTGTGGAGTTGTTTATTATTGGCTACAATAAGGTCCAGTTCTGGTTTATTTATTTGCTCTTGGCTGACATGTGGCATTGCTATGCAGAGGTGTAAAGTCCAGGTTCAGAAAGTAAAAGTCCTCCTCAGTATTTTGTTCCAATCGCCTGGATTTGCTAATTCAGACAGGAGACATAACTAATTAGTGAAATCAGCTGACTGAGTTCATGGGTGGAATAAACATATGGCAGGACTTTTACTCTTTGACCCCTGAATTACCCACCTCTGATTTTAGGTGCTAATATGTACCATTAAGGTACCGATATGCACCCTTTAGGTACTAAAGTGTACCTTTTGAAAAGGTACAGCCCCAGTGACAGCTTTTGTACCTTTTTTTCTGAGAGTCTACATACCAGAATATTTTCCCCAAGAAACAATGGCTAATGTTACATGCAATTAAGCTCTGTCTAGGCTCTGCCCCGGTAGGCTATGGTTTGTGTCGACTGTCGAGCCATTTATTAGTCTGGCTGTTTGATGAGAAAGAGATTAAATGTAGTTGCAATAAACTCAGTCATCTGATACAGTTGCACAGATTATTTTTTGTGCGGAGCTCAGTAAGAACTGATGACCGCACGGCTTGATCTTTGGTTGACCAATCAGCAGAAAGGGGCTTTTTATTCCCGCCCATCTAGAGATTGAATATTCATCCTGTTTATCCATTTTTTTTTATTTTTTTTTTTTGGTTTTCCATTTGGCGGATAAGAACAAAGTGTAATGAAAATAAAAATTAAAATTAAAAAAAATATTTGTTTATTTATGTTCATGAGAAGGGTCGAATATGTGATTAATTAATGGTTTCTTTGTTTTTCCGTTTAGAAGACAAAAAACGAGAAAACAAATTCTTTATTTCAAAAATGTGACATATTGGATATATGACAGTGAAAGACAAAATGTATTTCTTCAGTTTTAATACTTAAGATAATACAGTTAATACAAGGGTTCTAATGTTAGATGGATTTAAGTGTCTTCTAAAAGATGCCTGAAGGTGGCACTGGAGCGATGAGGAACTTATACGTTCTGTGGAAAAAGTTCAATGCAATTAAAGAAAGCGCCAGAACGCTGCAGACTCTTATAATACCTGGGACACAGTCAACGACTAGCTGAAATATTCTAGGAATGACTGAACACAACACACTTACAGACTGTTTCCAACGACTGCAGCAGATTTTAAACACTGACTGTGAGCTACAGACTGAACACTTGAGATATTCCTAAATGTTCAGCGATGATGCGTGTCCAGTTTAAAAGAGATTGAGGTTTCAATCTTATTTTATTCTCAATTAAATCGATGTAGAGTTTCCAATAGTATAGAGTTCAAAATTCACAATATTCTTAGAAATTCGATGTGTAAGTTCAACCTATATTTCTCGTGTTTTTTTTGTTTGTTGTTTTTTCACGTTGAGCTGTATTAAATGTTAAATTGAGTTTGTTCAATGCATTTTGCTCTTGTGGAAAAGCTGAAACATGAAATTGTGTGTTCTTTTAGGATTAACACTCATTCTGTTTAAAAAAAGTGTACTCTTTTGTGTACAAAAGTATCACTTCTGTTAGGACCACTATCGTTGAATACAATAGACAATTAGCATACAGTTTGGATTGGCGGTGTGGTTCTGTTCTGGAAAATAACTCCCTGCGCATCCATGCATCCATGCAGACGTGGATCAGCTGAGAGTCACTGATGCGAGCTTCAGTAACGTGATCTGACAGAAATTACGCTACGCTTGATTATAAGGGAAAAAACAGCATCTCATTAATCACTATTAATTTGTTATTCCATTGAATCAATGATGTTTTTTTGCATTTTTAAAAGCAATTCTGATTTCTCTTGGTGTAGAAGCAATATATCCTAAATAATAAGTGTTAAATACATTTAAATGTTGAGTGAACACATATTGTGTTGGTAAGACTAATACATTAACTAATAATAATGAATTTAACCTCACTTGTAAAGTGTTTTTAATTGGAATTTAGTTTGTTTTTAAAAAATGTACTTACAGACTGAGGTAGCAGCAAACATTAGCCAGAGTACATACATGCTCAATAGATCCCAAGTGCCTCAAATGCTTCGCTAAAGGATGAGGATTCACTCTTGAGCAGATATTGGCCATATGGTCATATTTAAGCACTGTGAGAAACATGCACCACCTCCCAAATACGGTCAAAATATTTTATTTACTATAGAGAATCAATAACCTTGACATAACACCCGGGGACTCGCATCACAGACAGGAATTATAATGCCTTAAACATATAAAAAGTCAAATATTTGTCCAAATACACGACTATACTTAAAACAATCATCTTTGGAGCCTTTCTACATGTAATATAAGATGACACCCCTGCAGGGAGAGAAAAGCTACCGCTCACAGATGACCAAATGACCAAAGCTATTATGTGTTGTTTATTCATATTGCTACAGGGCAACAGACCTGTCAGTTTAATATAATACAGGGGTTTTCAAAGTCAAAGAAATCTGAAATTACACAATGACCCTCCCTTATTATTAATTACAAGGGGGATGGCATGAGGACTGTGAGGGGACGGCAACACATATGATATCATAATAACATCTATACTAAATCTATACTATTATTAAAGACAAAACAGTCACACAAAATCATCGAGATCCAAACAACAATGGCCCATGTGAAGGATTAGCGATCCAGTTTAAATGTGTCTTTTGATGTTTTTTGATTAAAGTTGAAAAAGTCCATCTTGTAACTTCACTGAAAGTAAAGGGTTTGATGAAACAGGCAACAGAAACACACGTGTCAAATTGTACAAATTAATTTAAAAAGAAAATGAATTGCTTTTAGGGGATACACTTTAACATTTATCTTAAAGGTATATGTGACCACCCTGCATTTAGTTGGGTCACGTGGATATTGGATTGTTCGTATATTTCTTTCTTTCTTCTTTTTACATTTATTTCTGTTTACATGTATATATACGTTTTATCATTAATTAGATTGGTGTATTGTAATGAGTTTAAATTGGGCAGCTCAGCTGCATTTTCTGAATTCTGGGTGGCAGTTGAGAGAGTTGAGTTGCCGTGAGTGACGGCATCCTCAGACAACAGAGAGGATCTTGTAAACAACCACTAAAGGCACGTTCACACCAAGCACGATAACTATAAGGATAACGATAAAGATAACTATATATGCTTCCACACCAACGACCGATAACGGTCTTTTTATTCTAAGCACAGGCGCACGCGCGCTGCGGTTTTCAAAGTAGCGAAAATGGATGACCTGCTGCTGCTTTACGTTACAAAAAAAACATCAGAAGAAAAACAGGCGCTTTTGGGTACACGATATCCTTAAGAGTTGGGAGAATCCAAATTTTATTATAATTGTTGTTTACAACATGTCATTGAATATGTTTTTGCTGTTCTTATTGCCTTTACACATCTTTGCCAGCAGATGTCCTCAGCCAGCATGCTATGTCCCGAGCGCATCTAAACCTCTTTTACTGTCTGATCCAAACAGTGAATCTAGCAAGTCTAGTGTAATCGATAATCTAACAGTGAATTTAGCTGACAAAGTCAATGATGGGATAAAAACATCGCCTAGTCAACACCTTTATGTATACAACACCTTTTTTACTGCAACTTCAGCAATGTTGTCAAAACTAGCGCTGGATAGTACCTGAGGTAGCCTAACTTAATTTTGTTACACTATGCTAAACTGCATAATATGTCATCGTTAATACTTCTCACTATTTATTCCCAGGATACGACTGATTGCTTTCCATATATCCATCTTTTTTAACGTATCCTTGAAAAGGGGGTTTGACTTGTCAAACAGTGGAGGATTTTTTTGTACCTCGACGATTAACTTCTCTGCAATTTCATCTGCCATTTTAAATGCGCGCGACCTTTAAATTAGAATGGATTCTGATTGGCTGTCAGTGTTTTATCGTTCGACAGATGTAAAAAATCGTTCTGAAAGTGATCCTAACGATTTCGTTCCTCATATCTTTATAGTTGTGGTGTGAACTCTGTTATTCTTTAATATGGAGAACGATTTTTAGAATTATATCTTTATCGTTATCTTTATAGTTAATCGTGCTTGGTGTGAACGGGCCTTAACTCTCTCTCTCTCTAATTTACTGTTAAGGTTAGTAAAATTTATTAATCTTTATATCAAACTGTTATTTATATGTTTAGTAATTACATAATTTGTTTCAATTGATTTTTTATTTTATTTTTAATTTAAAAATACTTTCGTCATAAAGAAGTCAGTTCATGCATACTTACCTGAGTTGAGCCAGTTGTGTAGAAAAGAATTAGACCATGTTTGTACATATGGTTAAGATTTCTGTCTTGATTTTTTCATTTACTGTGATCTGGTTAAAGTATCTATATGTTTTATTTATTTCAATGTTTTTATGAATCCTCTGATTCAAAGTGTCTTTATGACTCTGAAGTACAATGTTTAAACTCATCTCTCTCTCTCTCTCTCTCTCTCTCTCTCTCTCTCTCTCTCTCTCTCTCTCTCTCTCTCTCTCTCTCTCTCTCTCTCTCTCTCTCTCTCTCTCTCTCTCTCTCTCTCTCTCTCTCTCTCTCTCTCTCTCTCTCTCTCTCTTAATTACAGCTTTTACTGCAAGTTTTTAAACTGCAGTCCTCCCGACTGCCTGGGACCTGTAACATATAGTTCACGTAAAAATTAAAATTCTTTCATCATTTACTCACCCTCAAGTTGTTCCAAATATCAAATATGTCTTTCTTCTTTTAAACATAAAAAAAAGTATTCTGAGAAATTTCTCAGTTTTTTCCCCCCATCCATACAATTGAAGGCATTTGCATGGGAACAGTTTGGTTACCAACATTCTTCAAGATATTATCTTTTGTGTTCAACAGAAGAAAGAAACCCTAAAGTTTTGAAACACCATGATGGTGAACTAACACTTTAACCTATTTTCAGGATTATTGAAAATAATTTTTAAGGGTCATGTATGACTCTGCAATCTCTACACCTGAACTAAAGTAATTTAAAGTTTATTTTTTTATTTGACAAGTAATCTTGTATTGTGTGATAATGAGCAGTGATGACATAACACACTTGTAATATCTAAGCACTTTTCTGCATCTTTATGCTTGGCACATAACACAAAAAAATTTTATAACAAAACACTATTGCCAGTAGTTTACTGTAAAATCTTGTTTTTTGGGTCACCATTGTGCTGATGAGTAGAGCCTGTGCTCGAGTCCAGGAGAAGATCTACAAACATTGATAATACACTGTATGTTGCTTTACTTAAAAGGCAGTGACTGTATAGTTGCTGGTCCAGTGGAAATCTCTTTATGGACAAACGTTTTTTTGTGGTTTCAAATGAAATAAGTTCAACGTGAAACTTTGCTCACGTTATCATGCATTATACATTTTAATTAATTTAAGGCAGTCTGTTTCTGCATGAGAATTAGTTAACTCGAGTTTTAGTGCATTTTTACAGTAAAATACTGTAGATTAGCAGTAAATTACTGGCAACAGTTTTGCCAGTATTTTACTGTAAAAAGACTGGTAAGGTCTAACAGTGCATGTAAAGCAAAATTACATGGCAAAAAATAACAATTTGAGTGTTTTTATATGTATTTACTGTATATTTATTGATGTTGATTTTTTTTATTATTATTATCATTATTTTTAAAATCATTCTGTGTACCTTATTGGGACAGTACATTCTCCACAGATACAAAGCAAAATCCCCAGTGTTAAATTAACACTGAAAAGGTGTGAATTATATAAACTCTGAGCAGAGTGTTAAATGAACACTGAAGCAGTGTTAAAGTTAATGAGATAATTAAGTGAATGATTGAGTGATGATTAAGCATTATTGAAGACACCTGATGTTAACAAGCAGAATCACTGAAGGAGAAAACAGGAATTTGTAAGTCACCATTATGGTGATCAGTGTTTGGTTTAGTTGGGCTCTTGACCCTTAATTCATTAACTTTAGGTTTTGTTTGGCTGCTGTATGTGAGTTATAACAGCCAGATGAACAAATAGAAAAGGTGATCTGATGGTGTTGGGTGTGTTTAAACTTAATCATTAATTGACCTGGATCGCTGAACTCATCAAGAGCACAAATTCTGAGTTAAATTTACCTTATGGATTTTAGCAGCACAGCCATTTTAAAACATACAATTTTTAGCCTTCTCAAAGAAATCCAAACGATCAAATAAAAAAAAAAATTCCAAAAAATATTTTATGTAGGCACACACAGACATCAATAATTAGCGTAAAAATCTCAGCAATGGTGACAAACAGATCATCTCTGAGCATAAGCTCATTATTTATTCATGCAGCAATGCATGATGGGAGCCATGGATGAATTTTGATTGGTGGCGCCCAGAATAAACTGCAACATGCTTTATAATTGTCACCATTGTTGAGATTCACAGGCTAATTATTGATGTCTGTGTTTCTTAAAAAAACTTGTTTAAGAGAAACTTTTAAGAAGTTATTTTGATTACATTGTAAACATTAAAAATATTGTGCTGTACAAGGTCACTCAAATGATTGTGAAATAATGATTATGTTAAAACACAACCATCATCATTAGATCACCTTTTCTATTTGTTCATCTGGCTGTTATAACACATGTACTGCAGCCAAACAAAACCTAAAGTTAAAGAATTAAGGGTCAAGAGCCCAACTAAAGCAAACACTAATCACCATAATGGTGACTTACAATTTCCTGTTTTATCTGTGATTCTGCTTGTTAACATCAGGTGTCTTCAATAATGCTCAATCATCACTCAATTATTCACTTAATTATCTCCACTGCTTCAGTGTTCATTTAACACTCTGCTCAGAGTTTATATAATTCACACTTTTCAGTGTTGATTTCACACTGGGGATTTTGCTGTGTATACACAAATCCGGCGAAACACGGAAGTAAAGCAGCGCCGCCATTACTGCGTGCCTTGCTGCTAGCGGAAGTAGCGTTGGTCCCATAGGTGGCTGTAGCAGATATTAGCTGTACGAAATGTTATTTCTATGTAGTCTTTTAGTACGTATGCTGTCCAGTGATGCCGGGAAGAGCGTGTTGTGTGGTTGGCTGTTTTAACAACAAATAAAACCGTTTGTGAGTTCCCTGGTGCGGGCGTGGGCGGTAATGCACTCACTCTGTGTGTGAATTCTGTATGCTGGTAAATCATCTAATTATAACAAACAAAGTGTATATATTATGAAAGAATCATTGTGCAGTCAGCTTCATTGATAATAACAGAGATGTGTGAGATTGCGATGAACTGATGTCAGCTTTTTAGGAATTATTAAGGGAGCTCGCACTTTGCCCGCATTCAGTCATGCCAAACTATGCACGCAGTAGCCTGCTTGCTTTATGTTAAATTAACAGTGGTTTGTGTTGTAAGGGGTATACAGTTAAAGACCCAGAACCAGATATGAAGAATGAAGACCCAGAGTCAGAATTATAAAAAATTAAAGAAAATATTTACTGAAGATAGTTTGCAGTTTCATCAGCAGAAGTCAGCTTCAATACTCGCACAGGAGTTCGTAGGCCGCCCCCCTTACAGTTACAAACATCACAGCAGTTATACGATTTCCAAGGTCTAAGCTACGTCATTGCTTACAGGATGAATGATTCTCATTGGCTATGAAATAGATAAACACAGTAATTTTCCACACATATACAGATAGACTGAAGCATATCTCCATCGATTATGCAGCTGAAGTTAGGCACGTCATGACCTTCCAGGTTGCAGATTTGGGTTGCTGGGCGCCAGCATGTCCAGGACAACAACTCAGTCAATCTCCAATAATGCCAGTGGTTCCTTAACCTGTAACCAAGAAGACTAACACACACACCGACACACAGCTTTTCCAAGGTTGGATTTGGTTAGGCTCTCACTATAAACAGGAGTGTCCTCTCAAAACATCAAGATAATGCGTTCTTTCTCTAAAGGATAGCTAAACTTTAGTCTAACTGGAAAGAAAGGCTTTAACAAAGAAATGGCCCCTTAAACTATTGGCTTCAATGACCCCTATATGTTTTAACACATTGAAGACCTTTCTCAAACACAAAACAAGTCCCTATTTCATTTCTGGAAGCTGGGTTAAATAAGCAAGCACTGCATTCAGATATCAAATACAGACATTAAAGAGTACATGAAAAGAACATTTCAGTAATCACACTGGTAACTTATATAAATAAAGTAAAATCTCCAGAGAAGTCATTCAACTCATTTGATATTTAGAAGGAAAAATATTGATTAATACCTTAATTATAATCAATCATTACATATACATTGAAGCAGCAGTGGATTCCAATCCACCCCCTTCAGTGTGTTAATGCTTTAATAACAAATAATTTATCAGGAGCATTTATGCTGATGTGTATGGTGGCGACACGTAGGCTAACTTGAAACTATTTGGAGGTACAGAAAAAAAGTCTATTTGCGGGCAGGAGAAAGTAAAGTAGTTGCAGGGCTCTCAAGTGTCACGCATTGAGCGTGACAGTCACTAATTTCGGTCTTTTGTCAAGCTCTCCTGCCACACATTGTATTTCTCACGCTGAAAATCTATTTGTATGCCGCAGCGCCCAAAATGTCTCCTCTGCAGGAATCAAGCGCGTCTCGAGAAAGTTCGCGCAGTCATGTCCTCATATAGGCAAATAAACAGAGCGTCACGCGTGCTTCAGCACGTGTGTGTGTGTGTGTTAAATGAACTGCGCATCGACTGCACCATTCATTCACACAGAACACGTAGGATTCTTATTTAAATAGTATTATTACAAAACAATGATAGGGGAAACACTGATTTATTTGCAACTTGTGAAGCTTGTGAACATATTAGCAGCACAGCTAGTAATGACAGCGTTCGGTTTTATTGTTCAACAAACTGAAGCAGTGTTAAAGTTAATGAGATAATTAAGTGAGTAATTGAGTGACGATTGAGCATTATTGAAGACACCTGATGTTAACAAGCAGAATCTCTGAAGGAGAAAACCGTTATTTTTAAGTCACCATTATGGTGATCAGTGTTTGGTTTAGTTGGGCTCTTGACCCTTAAATAATTAATTTTAGATTTTATTTGGCTGCTGTATGTGAATTATAACAGCCAGATGAACAAATAGAAAAGGTGATCTGATGGTCTTGGTTGTGTTTTAACATAATCAATATTTCACAATCAATTGACCTGAATCACTGAACTCATATAGAGCCTAATTTAAAACAGAGTTAGGTTTACTTTATTAATTATAGCAGCAGTGACCTTGTACAGCATAATATTTTTAACGTTTACAATGTAATCAAAATAATTTCTTAAAATTTATCTTATACAATTTTTTACATTTTTTTAAGACACACAGATATCAATAATTAGCCTGTGAATCTCATCAATGGTGACAACTATAAAGCATGTTGCAGTGCATTCTGGGTGCCACCAATCAAAACTCATTCATGGCTCCCATCATGCATTGCTGCATGAATAAATAATGAGCTTATGTTCAGAGGTGATCTGTTTGTCACCATTGCTGAGATTTATACGCTAATTCTTGATGTCTGTGTGTGCCTGCATAAAATATTTTTTGGAAATTTTATTTTTTTATTTGATCATTAGGATTTCATTTAAAAGGCTAAAAATGGTATGTTCTAAAATGGTTTAAAAACCCACAAGGTAAATTTAACTCAGAATTTGTGCTCTTGATGAATTCAGCGATTCAGGTTAATGATTATGTTCAAACACAACCAACACCATCAGATCACCTTTTCTATTTGTTCATCTGGCTGTTATAACTCACATACAGCAGCCAAACTAAATCTAAAGTTAATGATTTAAGGGTCAAGAGCCCAACTAAACCAAACACTGATCTCCATAATGGTGACTTAGAAATTACCGTTTTCTCCTTCAGAGATTCTGCTTGTTAACATCAGGTGTCTTCAATAATGCTCAATCATCCCTCAATTATTCACTTAATTATCTCATTAACTTTAACACTGCTTCAGTGTTCATTTAACACTCTGCTCAGAGTTTATATAATTCACACTCTCAGTGTTAATTTAACACTTTCAGTGTTAATTTAACACTGGGGATTTTGCTGAGTTGTCATCAATTAATACACGTCTTAATTACATTACATTACATTTAGCTGACGAAAGTAGTAAAGATCAGAAAGCAACTGTCAAAAATGATTTATTGATAGATGGGCATGGCTATCCTTTGATCTTCCCCCACCCCTTCCAGTACCTCCCCTTCCTGCCCCGCCCCTTCCTGTTACCTTTGACCTAGTTCCGCCCCTTCCGGTTCCGCCCCTTCCTGTTACCTTTGACCTAGTTCCGCCCCTTCCTGTTACCTTTGACCTAGTTTCCGCCCCTTCCGGTTAAACTTTCTGTCAAAATGATGGATGGTTACCTTTGACCTAGTTCCGCCCCTTGCGGTTACAGCTTCTGTCAAAATGTTGGTGGGCTACAGTTAGTTGGATCGTTTGAAGTTAGTTTGATCAAGAGAAAATGGGCGTTTTAGATGTGTGACAGTTAGTTTGATCGTTTGAAGTTGGTGTTTTTGTCGGCGCATCCCCTACATATCCCTGAGCTTATCACGGCAGCTGTGAAAGTGATAAGAAAAAATGTGGAAGTTTATCTGTTCTGTAAAAAGAATATAAAATAAAATCTTATTAAAACCTCACGAAAAAGATAAAATAAATGTAGAGCTATTCACTGAACCAAGCATTTCAGTTTAAATAAAATGGAGCCACAAAAAATTGCAAACAGTTAAAAATGTATTAGAGAGTTGAAGAAAAAAAACATACAGCTTATGTAAAACCTCACACAAAAAGTTTAAATAAAATGGATCACAAACTTATTCCAAACAGTTAAAAATGTATTAGAGAGTTGAAGAAAAAAACATACAGCTTATGTAAAACCTCACACAAAAAGTTTAAATAAAATGGATCACAAACTTATTCCAAACAGTTAAAAATGTATTAGAGAGTTGAAGAAAAAACATACAGCTTATGAATCAATTCAAATGTGTGAATGATCTCACTCTGTCTCAAAAACATAGGGAGCGCGCTCTGTCTGTGTGTGTGTGTGTGTGTGTGTGTGTGTGTGTGTGTGTGTGTGTGTGTGTGTGTGTGTGTGTGTGTGTGTGTGTGTGTGTGTGTGTGTGTGTGTGTGTGTGTGTGTGTGTGTGTGTGTCAAAGCAGGAATTTCCCTCCCTCCGCATTGCTGAGGACGTTGGAAGTTAATCTCACACAGAAGTTGAAAAAGCATTATGTTAATTTAAATGAAATGATTATAAAATTTACATTTAGTCATTCACAAATTTGACACTGACTCAAGTTGAAAAACCATGCTGTTCAATTAAAAGTATATAAATTAAACAAAAATAAAATCATCTTACTGTTTCACCATGGTTGAAAAAAACCCACAAGTGTTTCGCCTGAAGTCTTTTCTCTCTGTCACACCAGTGTGTGGCTGGCCTGGTATATGTTTTTGTGACACGTTCCTGAGCCCATTGAAAAGCATTGTGTTCCTTTAAAAGTGTGTAAATTAAAATATATCATATATAAAATAAATAGTTTACTAATTTAACTAAAGTTGAAAAGCATGTTGTTCATTTAAAATCTTACTAAATTACTGAAGTTGAAAATCATGCCGTTCATTAAAAATGATTATCACATAGATGTCCATATTGACCATTTAAAGTTGAGAAGAAATATTTCCAAGTATCTCTCTCTCCCACCAGCGTTTGACAGTCAGAGGGGTGTGTTCAGTGATCAGAATGAGACTGTGAATGTTTTGCTAAATTTATTTCATAGTGTATAAGCATTAAAAGTTTGAAATAGATCTTTTTAAAAATATGATTTTAATTAAATTCAATGAATTCATAAAAAACAAATATGCTATATTGATGGTCTCTGGGGAAAACTTGACTATATTTTTTTATTTATCAGGGTGCATGTAAAGAACTTTGAAATTTGCGGCTCTCACAAGTTATCTCACACATTGTGTGAAATGTTTAATAATTCCTCAAGTAGTATCTGTGAGAAAATCCCCACATAGGCCTATCTGTAGTGAGAGAGCAACAATGAAGACTTTTAGAATCTGTGATGCCTCAGGCCGAGCACCATTGATAGCCTGCTTATAAGCTCCTTCCTCCGATCACCAGCACATCTTCAGAGAAATACGTTACTTTTACAATAATGTTAGCTTCAGGATATAGGGTGACAGAGCAGATGAGCCTCTGTGCATCATGTAATGTTAGTCTGCTAACGCCTTTCCAGAGCCAAAGTTTTGTTCGTACTAAATTTATTTCAAAGCATAATCGTAAAAGTTTAAATATGATCTTTTAAAAATGAAAAGATTGTTTAAATTAAATCTTTACAGTTTTAATACATTCATATCTTTTAGAAGATTACTGTAATGATTTTTGTTTAACGGTGACCTAAAGTATAATTGTTATTAATATAGCCATAATGATTTTTGTACTGTAACAGCATATTCTCCCCCGTACACCTAAACACGACCATCACAGAAAACTGCATTTTTACATTGTTTTTTACATACTGTTTTGCACTCTCACACACTAAGTTGGTTCCATAAAATCAAATAAAGTATATAACTCAATTTATAATGACAAAATGTATTCAAATGATTTAACCTTAGTTTTAGCTAAATTAATATATATATATAAAATTATAAAATATAAAAACTCCTTACATTTTCATAGAACTGAAGAAGTAGTAGAAACTAACAATAAAAAAACAAATAGTTTAAGATGTCATAAACAAAAACCCTCCCAGATCCTTCAGGGATAAACTACAGGGTGAGATGAAGCTTCACACCCTCACAGAGACGAGAGGAGTGACAGGCCAGATGTATGAGGTGCCATGTAGGATTTAAATCAAACTTCGCTTATCAATACATACATAACACACGTGCATATACACCTATAAAGTACCCGCATATACATGTATACTATTGGATGTTCAAAATACATATATGAAATACACGTGCACACTAATATGAAATCCATACCACTACATATTATGTTAGTAATGAATGCATATACACGTGTGAATAACTTGCATAGGAGCCATTCCACCGAATGGGTGACATTTGCTTGTTTTAACTCTCCAAATTAAACTTGATTTTTTTTAATCTTTTTTCAACACTGAATCTAATACTACACATATTTAACTATTCAAAATGTGTATTGGTCAATCTCAGCCAACTTTTTTTTTTTTACAAGGTTTAAGCAGAAGATGGACACATATTTTCTCAGTCCTGTTACCGAAACTCATGGGCCATTTAAAAAGCATGTTTAAAAGCATGTCAATTAATTCCTTTGTTTTCCCCACAAGAAAGTGTTTATTTTAAAGAAATTGTTGGTTATATGTTCAAATAATTGATATTTGTGAAAAAAATCACTATATATTAAGGCAAGGTGTATTTTAATAAAAAAACACAAAGCCATTTTTTCATTTTAAAGAAGACCAAACCCTCAAGTTTATAATTGTTTTAATAATTTAATTTATTAAACTATTGTATAAATGATGGACCAAACAAAACTGATAAAAACACAGGTTTAACTTTATTTTTTTAGAAAAAAAAAAAAATAGTAACAGGAATGAACACTTTGTAACAGGAATGAACACATTGTAACAGGAATGAGCGTCCATATGTGTGCGTATTAGAGAGAGTCTACATGACTGTATGTGCATAAGATTTGTGTGTTGAAGTGATGTACTATGTGCTAGAAGTACTTCACAGAGAAGAAGGTGGAAAGAGAAAGAAGGAGAGAGAGAAGAAGAGAGATGCAGGGAGAAAGAGAGGGTTGCGGGTGTGTTTCGCTCCTTCCATTGCAATATGTCATAGGTGGGTGTTTCTGGCACCAGTATAGTATGGGTTTTCTCCATTTTCTACAAAATATAAGAAAGACAAAGACACAACGTTTAAGTTACCTCGTGGTGGACTGGCTTCCTGGAAGTATGGTGTTCACATTATAAAACTAATGCTAATGTCTACAATATAAGTAATTGCAACCTTAAAACTCATAATTCAGGTGAATTTATATAAACTAATATTTACAGTATTAAATCAACAAAACAGAGGACTCTACTCACTCCTGTTACTTTAACTCACTCCTGTTATTTTTCATATAAGCAACCGGAGTTTTTAAGCAAAAAGTTATCAAATACATGCCATATGGTCACATAGAATACATGCCAACAGCATGAGGACACTGATCAATTTCTAGTGCTTTACCAAAAGTTCATATTTTTAAAATAAACAAATAAAATCTAAGAAATAATTTAGGTAACAGGACAGTATGTTGAGATTTACCTTCTCAGTCATAGTTACAATTTCATCAAATATACAGAAATCAAAATGAGAGGACTTACTTATGGTCTTCCCAATGCCATCAGAAGATCCAGATGAATCAACTTCCTGTTGAAAATGTGTCTTGTGGAATATTCCAAGTTTTTCAGAGGGGGGGATGTGTTAGTGTAACAGGACTGAGTGAAAAGCCGGGGACACGACTAAAATTTGTATTTTATCTAAAATATTAGATAAAATATTTTTTTCTCATGAAAAAAAAAACATTTTAAAGCATAGATTGGATATAAAGTCACACAACAATGCAAACAAGTTAAGATTTCTGAAGGATTTTAATCATCATATTTCATGGTAAATTTTAGAGATAGAGAGTGGGGGCATGCAGAAAATGCTATTTTTTTGTGTTCTATGTAGTTTTTATTAATGTTTTTAATTATACATTTTAAATTTGTAGTTAGCTTAATGTGCAGGGCATTTTGCTTAATAATAAAATGTCTTTTAGAGTTAAATTTCATGCAATTTTATACATTTAATGTCCTGGGGACAGAAATGTCACCCTTTTGGTGGAATGGCTCATATACATATAAACTTGACGCACGCATACACCTATAAATACTCGCATATACATATAAACTTCCATGCATACACCTATAAACACTCGCACATACATATAAACGTCCATGCATATACACATATAAACACTCGCACATACATATAAACTCCCATGCATATACACCTATAAACACTCGCACATACATATAAACGTCCATGCATATACACATATAAACACTCGCACATACATATAAACTTCCATGCATATACACCTATAAACACTCGCACATACATATAAACGTCCATGCATATACACCTATAAACACTCGCACATACATATAAACGTCCATGCATATACACCTATAAACACTCGCACATACATATAAACTTCCATGCATATACACCTATAAACACTCGCACATACATATAAACGTCCATGCATATACACATATAAACACTCGCACATACATATAAACTTCCATGCATATACACCTATAAACACTCGCACATACATATAAACGTCCATGCATATACACCTATAAACACTCGCACATACATATAAACGTCCATGCATATACACCTATAAACACTCGCACATACATATAAACGTCCATGCATATACACCTATAAACACTCGCACATACATATAAACTTCCATGCATATACACCTATAAACACTCGCACATACATATAAACGTCCATGCATATACACCTATAAACACTCGCACATACATATAAACGTCCATGCATATACACCTATAAACACTCGCACATACATATAAACTTCCATGCATATACACATATAAACACTCGCACATACATATAAACGTCCATGCATATACACCTATAAACACTCGCACATACATATAAACTTCCATGCATATACACATATAAACACTCGCACATACATATAAACGTCCATGCATATACACCTATAAACACTCGCACATACATATAAACTTCCATGCATATACACATATAAACACTCGCACATACATATAAACGTCCATGCATATACACCTATAAACACTCGCACATACATATAAACTTCCATGCATATACACCTATAAACACTCGCACATACATATAAACGTCCATGCATATACACCTATAAACACTCGCACATACATATAAACGTCCATGCATATACACCTATAAACACTCGCACATACATATAAACGTCCATGCATATACACATATAAACACTCGCACATACATATAAACGTCCATGCATATACACCTATAAACACTTGCACATACATATAAACGTCCATGCATATACACCTATAAACACTCGCACATACATATAAACGTACATGCATATACACCTATAAACACTCGCACATACATATAAACGTCCATGCATATACACATATAAACACTCGCACATACATATAAACGTCCATGCATATACACATATAAACACTCGCACATACATATAAACGTCCATGCATATACACCTATAAACACTCGCACATACATATAAACTTCCATGCATATACACCTATAAAGACTCGCATATACATATAAACTTCCATGCATACACCTATAAACACTCGCACATACATATAAACGTCCATGCATATACACATATAAACACTCGCACATACATATAAACTCCCATGCATATACACCTATAAACACTCGCACATACATATAAACGTCCATGCATATACACATATAAACACTCGCACATACATATAAACTTCCATGCATATACACCTATAAACACTCGCACATACATATAAACGTCCATGCATATACACATATAAACACTCGCACATACATATAAACTTCCATGCATATACACCTATAAACACTCGCACATACATATAAACGTCCATGCATATACACCTATAAACACTCGCACATACATATAAACGTCCATGCATATACACATATAAACACTCGCACATACATATAAACGTCCATGCATATACACCTATAAACACTCGCACATACATATAAACGTCCATGCATATACACATATAAACACTCGCACATACATATAAACGTCCATGCATATACACCTATAAACACTCGCACATACATATAAACTTCCATGCATATACACCTATAAACACTCGCACATACATATAAACGTCCATGCATATACACCTATAAACACTCGCACATACATATAAACATCCATGCATATAGACCTATAAACACTCGCATATACATATAACCGTCCATGCATATACACATATAAACACCCGCACATACATATAAACGTCCATGCATATACACCTATAAACACTCGCACATACATATAAACGTCCATGCATATACACCTATAAACACTCGCATATACATATAAACTTCCATGCATATACACCTATAAACACTCGCACATACATATAAACTTCCATGCATATACACATATAAACACTCGCACATACATATAAACTTCCATGCATATACACCTATAAACACTCGCACATACATATAAACGTCCATGCATATACACCTATAAACACTCGCACATACATATAAACTTCCATGCATATACACCTATAAACACTCGCACATACATATAAACGTCCATGCATATACACCTATAAACACTCGCATATACATATAAACTTCCATGCATATACACCTATAAACACTCGCACATACATATAAACTTCCATGCATATACACATATAAACACTCGCACATACATATAAACTTCCATGCATATACACATATAAACACTCGCACGTACATATAAACGTCCATGCATATACACCTATAAACACTCGCACATACATATAAACTTCCATGCATATACACCTATAAACACTGGCACATACATATAAACGTCCATGCATATACACCTATAAACACTCGCACATACATATAAGCTTCCATGCATATACACCTATAAACACTCGCACATACATATAAACTTCCATGCATATACACCTATAAACACTCGCACATACATATAAACTTCCATGCATATACACCTATAAACACTCGCACATACATATAAACTTCCATGCATATACACCTATAAACACTCGCACATACATATAAACGTCCATGCATATACACCTATAAACACTCGCACATACATATAAACGTCCATGCATATACACATATAAACACTCGCACATACATATAAACGTCCATGCATATACACCTATAAACACTCGCACATACATATAAACGTCCATGCATATACACCTATAAACACTCGCACATACATATAAACGTCCATGCATATACACCTATAAACACTCGCATATACATATAAACGTCCATGCATATACACCTATAAACACTCGCACATACATATAAACGTCCATGCATATACACCTATAAACACTCGCACATACATATAAACTTCCATGCATATACACATATAAACACTCGCATATACATATAAACGTCCATGCATATACACCTATAAACACTCGCACATACATATAAACGTCCATGCATATACACATATAAACACTCGCACATACATATAAACTCCCATGCATATACACCTATATACACTCGCACATACATATAAACGTCCATGCATATACACATATAAACACTCGCACATACATATAAACTTCCATGCATATACACCTATAAACACTCGCACATACATATAAACGTCCATGCATATACACCTATAAACACTCGCACATACATATAAACGTCCATGCATATACACCTATAAACACTCGCACATACATATAAACTTCCATGCATATACACCTATAAACACTCGCACATACATATAAACTTCCATGCATATACACCTATAAACACTCGCACATACATATAAACGTCCATGCATATACACCTATAAACACTCGCACATACATATAAACGTCCATGCATATACACCTATAAACACTCGCACATACATATAAACTTCCATCCATATACACATATAAACACTCGCACATACATATAAACGTCCATGCATATACACCTATAAACACTCGCACATACATATAAACTTCCATGCATATACACATATAAACACTCGCACATACATATAAACGTCCATGCATATACACCTATAAACACTCGCACATACATATAAACTTCCATGCATATACACATATAAACACTCGCACATACATATAAACGTCCATGCATATACACCTATAAACACTCGCACATACATATAAACTTCCATGCATATACACCTATAAACACTCGCACATACATATAAACGTCCATGCATATACACCTATAAACACTCGCACATACATATAAACGTCCATGCATATACACCTATAAACACTCGCACATACATATAAACGTCCATGCATATACACATATAAACACTCGCACATACATATAAACGTCCATGCATATACACCTATAAACACTCGCACATACATATAAACGTCCATGCATATACACCTATAAACACTCGCACATACATATAAACGTACATGCATATACACCTATAAACACTCGCACATACATATAAACGTCCATGCATATACACATATAAACACTCGCACATACATATAAACGTCCATGCATATACACATATAAACACTCGCACATACATATAAACGTCCATGCATATACACCTATAAACACTCGCACATACATATAAACTTCCATGCATATACACCTATAAAGACTCGCATATACATATAAACTTCCATGCATACACCTATAAACACTCGCACATACATATAAACGTCCATGCATATACACATATAAACACTCGCACATACATATAAACTCCCATGCATATACACCTATAAACACTCGCACATACATATAAACGTCCATGCATATACACATATAAACACTCGCACATACATATAAACTTCCATGCATATACACCTATAAACACTCGCACATACATATAAACGTCCATGCATATACACATATAAACACTCGCACATACATATAAACTTCCATGCATATACACCTATAAACACTCGCAAATACATATAAACGTCCATGCATATACACCTATAAACACTCGCACATACATATAAACGTCCATGCATATACACATATAAACACTCGCACATACATATAAACGTCCATGCATATACACCTATAAACACTCGCACATACATATAAACGTCCATGCATATACACATATAAACACTCGCACATACATATAAACGTCCATGCATATACACCTATAAACACTCGCACATACATATAAACTTCCATGCATATACACATATAAACACTCGCACATACATATAAACGTCCATGCATATACACCTATAAACACTCGCACATACATATAAACGTCCATGCATATACACATATAAACACTCGCACATACATATAAACGTCCATGCATATACACCTATAAACACTCGCACATACATATAAACTTCCATGCATATACACCTATAAACACTCGCACATACATATAAACGTCCATGCATATACACCTATAAACACTCGCACATACATATAAACGTCCATGCATATAGACCTATAAACACTCGCATATACATATAACCGTCCATGCATATACACATATAAACACCCGCACATACATATAAACGTCCATGCATATACACCTATAAACACTCGCACATACATATAAACGTCCATGCATATACACCTATAAACACTCGCATATACATATAAACTTCCATGCATATACACCTATAAACACTCGCACATACATATAAACTTCCATGCATATACACATATAAACACTCGCACATACATATAAACTTCCATGCATATACACCTATAAACACTCGCACATACATATAAACGTCCATGCATATACACCTATAAACACTCGCACATACATATAAACTTCCATGCATATACACCTATAAACACTCGCACATACATATAAACGTCCATGCATATACACCTATAAACACTCGCATATACATATAAACTTCCATGCATATACACCTATAAACACTCGCACATACATATAAACTTCCATGCATATACACATATAAACACTCGCACATACATATAAACTTCCATGCATATACACATATAAACACTCGCACGTACATATAAACGTCCATGCATATACACCTATAAACACTCGCACATACATATAAACTTCCATGCATATACACCTATAAACACTGGCACATACATATAAACGTCCATGCATATACACCTATAAACACTCGCACATACATATAAGCTTCCATGCATATACACCTATAAACACTCGCACATACATATAAACTTCCATGCATATACACCTATAAACACTCGCACATACATATAAACTTCCATGCATATACACCTATAAACACTCGCACATACATATAAACTTCCATGCATATACACCTATAAACACTCGCACATACATATAAACGTCCATGCATATACACCTATAAACACTCGCACATACATATAAACGTCCATGCATATACACATATAAACACTCGCACATACATATAAACGTCCATGCATATACACCTATAAACACTCGCACATACATATAAACGTCCATGCATATACACCTATAAACACTCGCACATACATATAAACGTCCATGCATATACACCTATAAACACTCGCATATACATATAAACGTCCATGCATATACACCTATAAACACTCGCACATACATATAAACGTCCATGCATATACACCTATAAACACTCGCACATACATATAAACTTCCATGCATATACACATATAAACACTCGCATATACATATAAACGTCCATGCATATACACCTATAAACACTCGCACATACATATAAACGTCCATGCATATACACATATAAACACTCGCACATACATATAAACTCCCATGCATATACACCTATAAACACTCGCACATACATATAAACGTCCATGCATATACACATATAAACACTCGCACATACATATAAACTTCCATGCATATACACCTATAAACACTCGCACATACATATAAACGTCCATGCATATACACCTATAAACACTCGCACATACATATAAACGTCCATGCATATACACCTATAAACACTCGCACATACATATAAACTTCCATGCATATACACCTATAAACACTCGCACATACATATAAACTTCCATGCATATACACCTATAAACACTCGCACATACATATAAACGTCCATGCATATACACCTATAAACACTCGCACATACATATAAACGTCCATGCATATACACCTATAAACACTCGCACATACATATAAACTTCCATGCATATACACATATAAACACTCGCACATACATATAAACGTCCATGCATATACACCTATAAACACTCGCACATACATATAAACTTCCATGCATATACACATATAAACACTCGCACATACATATAAACGTCCATGCATATACACCTATAAACACTCGCACATACATATAAACTTCCATGCATATACACATATAAACACTCGCACATACATATAAACGTCCATGCATATACACCTATAAACACTCGCACATACATATAAACTTCCATGCATATACACCTATAAACACTCGCACATACATATAAACGTCCATGCATATACACCTATAAACACTCGCACATACATATAAACGTCCATGCATATACACCTATAAACACTCGCACATACATATAAACGTCCATGCATATACACATATAAACACTCGCACATACATATAAACGTCCATGCATATACACCTATAAACACTCGCACATACATATAAACGTCCATGCATATACACCTATAAACACTCGCACATACATATAAACGTACATGCATATACACCTATAAACACTCGCACATACATATAAACGTCCATGCATATACACATATAAACACTCGCACATACATATAAACGTCCATGCATATACACATATAAACACTCGCACATACATATAAACGTCCATGCATATACACCTATAAACACTCGCACATACATATAAACTTCCATGCATATACACCTATAAAGACTCGCATATACATATAAACTTCCATGCATACACCTATAAACACTCGCACATACATATAAACGTCCATGCATATACACATATAAACACTCGCACATACATATAAACTCCCATGCATATACACCTATAAACACTCGCACATACATATAAACGTCCATGCATATACACATATAAACACTCGCACATACATATAAACTTCCATGCATATACACCTATAAACACTCGCACATACATATAAACGTCCATGCATATACACATATAAACACTCGCACATACATATAAACGTCCATGCATATACACCTATAAACACTCGCATATACATATAAACTTCCATGCATATACACCTATAAACACTCGCACATACATATAAACGTCCATGCATATACACATATAAACACTCGCACATACATATAAACGTCCATGCATATACACCTATAAACACTCGCACATACATATAAACGTCCATGCATATACACATATAAACACTCGCACATACATATAAACTTCCATGCATATACACCTATAAACACTCGCATATACATATAAACTTCCATGCATATACACCTATAAACACTCGCACATACATATAAACGTCCATGCATATACACCTATAAACACTCGCACATACATATAAACGTCCATGCATATACACCTATAAACACTCGCACATACATATAAACTTCCATGCATATACACCTATAAACACTCGCACATACATATAAACGTCCATGCATATACACCTATAAACACTCGCATATACATATAAACTTCCATGCATATACACCTATAAACACTCGCACATACATATAAACTTCCATGCATATACACATATAAACACTCGCACATACATATAAACTTCCATGCATATACACATATAAACACTCGCACGTACATATAAACGTCCATGCATATACACCTATAAACACTCGCACATACATATAAACGTCCATGCATATACACCTATAAACACTCGCATATACATATAAACTTCCATGCATATACACCTATAAACACTCGCACATACATATAAACTTCCATGCATATACACATATAAACACTCGCACATACATATAAACGTCCATGCATATACACCTATAAACACTCGCACATACATATAAACGTCCATGCATATACACATATAAACACTCGCACATACATATAAACGTCCATGCATATACACCTATAAACACTCGCACATACATATAAACTTCCATGCATATACACCTATAAACACTCGCACATACATATAAACGTCCATGCATATACACCTATAAACACTCGCACATACATATAAACGTCCATGCATATAGACCTATAAACACTCGCATATACATATAACCGTCCATGCATATACACATATAAACACTCGCACATACATATAAACGTCCATGCATATACACCTATAAACACTCGCACATACATATAAACGTCCATGCATATACACCTATAAACACTCGCATATACATATAAACTTCCATGCATATACACCTATAAACACTCGCACATACATATAAACTTCCATGCATATACACATATAAACACTCGCACATACATATAAACTTCCATGCATATACACCTATAAACACTCGCACATACATATAAACGTCCATGCATATACACCTATAAACACTCGCACATACATATAAACTTCCATGCATATACACCTATAAACACTCGCACATACATATAAACGTCCATGCATATACACCTATAAACACTCGCATATACATATAAACTTCCATGCATATACACCTATAAACACTCGCACATACATATAAACTTCCATGCATATACACATATAAACACTCGCACATACATATAAACTTCCATGCATATACACATATAAACACTCGCACGTACATATAAACGTCCATGCATATACACCTATAAACACTCGCACATACATATAAACTTCCATGCATATACACCTATAAACACTGGCACATACATATAAACGTCCATGCATATACACCTATAAACACTCGCACATACATATAAGCTTCCATGCATATACACCTATAAACACTCGCACATACATATAAACTTCCATGCATATACACCTATAAACACTCGCACATACATATAAACTTCCATGCATATACACCTATAAACACTCGCACATACATATAAACTTCCATGCATATACACCTATAAACACTCGCACATACATATAAACGTCCATGCATATACACCTATAAACACTCGCACATACATATAAACGTCCATGCATATACACATATAAACACTCGCACATACATATAAACGTCCATGCATATACACCTATAAACACTCGCACATACATATAAACGTCCATGCATATACACCTATAAACACTCGCACATACATATAAACGTCCATGCATATACACCTATAAACACTCGCATATACATATAAACGTCCATGCATATACACCTATAAACACTCGCACATACATATAAACGTCCATGCATATACACCTATAAACACTCGCATATACATATAAACTTCCATGCATATACACCTATAAACACTCGCACATACATATAAACGTCCATGCATATACATATATAAACACTCGCAAATACATATAAACCCGATGCGCGCATACACATCCATAAAACACTGGCGCATACAAAATAAAACGTGGATGCATGCTTTAGTTGTGTATATATGTATATGCGAGTGATTTCATAAGTGGATGTGCGTGAACTTTTCAGTGCAACCGGAAGGCATTTCAGTGCAACCGGAACGCTTTTCAGTGTAAAAGGAAGTCATTTGTGCGTTCACGGAACAATATCACGGAACAGTAATAATACAGGGCTAAGATTATCATAAATAAACAAGACTTTGACGCATATCCAAGTGTTTGTGTGGAGTGTAGAGGCGCGGGCGCGGACACTTGCATTTTTTTATCAACAGTGGAAACAACTTAAAATAGGCTACTCTATCATTTCTGGTCATACAGAAAATAATACATCATTCGCAACTACTTTTATTTGTGCAAAAACGAATGGACGCATAAGTACACGGACCCAAGACTAACTTTTTCTACAAATACATTATTTGAAATATTTAATAATATAAGGTCCGTGTACTTTTGCGTCCACTAGTTTTTCTTGTTTTAACCCGTAATTGAAAAACGAAAAATGAACGGTTGTTAGGCTATTTTTAATACTGTAGGCCCTATGCAAAAAAAATAATATTGACGTGTTTTCAGATTTTTGTTTATGTAAATAGTGCAATGAAAAGAAAAGAAAACATACATAGGCATATGATTCAAATGTTCACTTACATCTTACCTTGATTCGATTTTGTAGGCTAGTGTATTCTTTTTATTATGTAGCATAAATTGACAATATAAATGATGAATATGAATATGGTAAATATATATTTCAACCCGTATTATGGAGGGAAAAAAACCTCCATCTGTGGGAAAAAAACAAAACAATCCGTGGCGACGGTTGTGCACTCCGCCCCTTCAGTTTATAAACTGTAGCCTACTCACAATATTGTTAATGTGTAAACATAAATGTATTTAAAAAAAAAATTGTAAAAAAAAAATACACAATTTTATTTTTGTAAACTCACAATAACAAGAAAACTTTGTGCTTTTGTAAAATAAAAGAAAACAATCAGGCGGGCTTTCATGATCTCCGTGACCTGGAGGCGGAGCGCGTCTCAAAAATGAACTGAAACAAAATATAGCCTACCTATACAAAGCTTGCAATGTCCACTTTTAAACGAACAAATTCGAATATAATTTCCAGGTTCTAATTTGGCCTTAGAAAACCAGTAAAATCCAAATTTTTTCCATATTAATTTGTGAATATTTCAAATATTTAATAAAGGGGAAAAAAGTCATAAAAAAAAATCTGAAAATACGTCAATATTTTTTAAAAAAAAAATTGCGCAGCATTTGGTGTGTAGGGCCTACAGTTCAAATTCAAATTTTGGTGCTCAACTTTGCGTTTTAAAAATAGCCTAACAACCGTTCATTTTTCATTTTTCAATTACGGGTATTACTTTTAGGTCCATTCGTTTTTTCACAAATAAAAGTAGTTGAGAATGATGTATTATTATTTTCTGTATGACTAGAAATTATAGAGTAGGCTAGCCTATTTTAAGTTGTTTCCACTGTTGATAAAAAAAAATGCAAGTGTCCGCGCCCGCGCCCGCACCTCCACACTCCACACAAACACTTGGATATGTGTCAAAATCTTGTTTATTTATGATAATCTTAGCCCTGAAGTATTATTACTGTCTAACCTGTATTAAGACTGACATTTGCGAATTGCTTTGTTCCTTTTTTTTGATAAAAGCGGCTTCTAAATATAGCTTAAATGTAGCCTACTAATAATAATGATAATTATTATTATTTGTGTTTATAATTATAACTATAAATGAGTTCACTGAAGACAGTAATATGTTAATCATAAAAAAAAATGTATGAATGTTTTATTTTTATATAATAAAACCTAACCTTGTGTTTGTGTTATATTTGTTTTTATATGTGAAGTCTTTTTTTTGCTTATACTATTATACTGATCTTTTTCCTCCCAAAAATGGAGTTTTAGAAAATTGAAGAAATTATCCATTTTAAAAAAGGAAGTTTAAACACAATGGAAAGCATCCCTTATAAACAGGTGGTCTGGTTGAATCATCGTGGGCACGATTTTTTAAACCGAGGGAACAGTTTAAGAATTTGTGAGTACAGTTTATAAACTGAGGGGACGGACTGCACAACCGTCGCCACGGATTGTTTTTTTTCCCCCACAGGAGACTTTCCGGGCTCCGTACTATATAAAACCCAGTTGAATATAAAAATGTGCTGTTCAAATGCTCCTCATCGGTAGCTGTCACAGTTGCTAGGCGACAAGAACAATCATCCGTCATTTTTTTAAATAAAAATGCTGTCGTAACCGGCGCACAATGACTTATGGGGTGGGATCGGGTAGGATAAGCCACGGGCGTCGCTTTTGAATCAGGAGGTGTTTCTCAATGTCAAGGAAGGATCCTCGGAAGCCGTTATTTCGAGGATGCTACGTCATCGACATCCGTCGAAGGACTGTTCCAATGTCGAGGATCCTCAGAATTTCAACCAAGGACTGAGTCCTTCGTTCGAAAAATATCCCATACACAGGAAAGGATGCATATGTGTAGCCTTCGCGCTCTCAAATCACCCACAATCCTATGCGCCAGCTTTGCTATCTTGTCCAAAAAATAAAAAATGTCAGACGTTAGCGGAGTCGGAGCAATAACGGGGCAATATGCTTTTAAATGTAAGTATTCACGTTACCATACATTTGTTATAACCGTAGTACATATAAGTAAAGTTTAACGTTTAAATGCCAGTACAAATTACTACCGTATTGATATTACAAATTATACAAATTACGTTATTGATGGTTAACTGAACCAGACCTGTCATTTAAAAATTGTTAGCTTGGTTGCCGTCACCGGCATTTCTTTTATAAATAACTAGTCAAGTTGTTCAAAATAATTTAACATGGTTAGCAGAAGAGAATTATTTTAAAAGCATTTAAAATCGTACTGACCCCAAACTTTTGAACGGTAGTGTACATCACAACTTTTTGAATTTTTGCAGCGCCAAAAGTGGACCTTTTCAGTGACGTAATGACGTGCACTTGCTAGCCTGTTCCATTTACGTGTTCTCCGAATGCTAAAGAGGAGCCTCGCCTAGCCTCTGAAGGAAATGACTTGGAAGGATCAATCCTGCTAAGGAAGTATCCTTGACATTGAGAAACGGCTAGGGTAGCCTTCGTCGCGCCGCAATGACGCAACCGGCCTTTGAATACAGCCTTCGAAGGATGCGAAATTGAATTGGGACAGTCTTCATCGCGCCGTGGTGACGCAATCGGTCTTCAAATGCGGCCTTCCAAGATGCAGCCTTTGAATTTGGGACATCCTTCGTCGCGCCGCTGTGACGCAATCGGCCTTCAAATCGGCCTTATTTTAAAAACAAACACTTGAAATTACATCAGCGTGATGAAAACTACAGTAAATGACAGAAACTATCTTTGGAAAAAAGATATGTGAAGTGTAATTTAATTGTTTAGTTGGTCTCACGTCCCATTGAATAACATGGGGAGGCGGGGTTTATGAGCTATACTAGGACCGGTCACCGGGGGGCGATCGAGACGCTTTGGCTTCACTTTTCAGGGCTTGTGCGGCACGCTTGGTTGGAAGTGATTAATATTACAAAGATAATTTTATCCTTGAATATTCCTTTTGATGGAAGAATGATTTTGCTACACGTATATATCCAAAAAACATTAAGCTAAATCGCCAGCAGCGTAAATTTATAGATTTTGCTATACTACAAGCTAAAAGAATGTTAGCTCTTAGCTGGAAAAGGTCTAATCCATCAGATATTGGAGCTTAGATTACTTCCATGGCACAGTGTATGGCCCTGGAAAAAATAACATATTTTATTAAAAACAAAATAGATGTATATGAGGAAATTTGGAAGCTGTTTGAGTACTACATTAACAACAATAATATTGGTAATTTATTACAGGAGGTGTAACTATGTATTATATTTTTGTTTATTTAAAAAAAATAATAATATAGTGTCACATTTATAGTTACATTTCTTGCTGGAAAGTAATATATATCTGGTTTCTGGGTTCCTTGCAATGTCTGTTTTGCATTTAGATTGACTCTTGTCTGACACTTAGACAAGAGAGTGAGTTCTCTCATTGGGGTGGGAAATAAGTGTGACAATCTGGAAAAGTGTTTTTCTGTTAAATGTCTTGTATAATCAAAAATAATAAACACATTGTTCAAAAAAAAAATAATGTTATTGTTCTATGAATGTTTTGAGAGCATTATGTTATGTTCTTGTAATATTTTCTGTAGCTAATTTTATTTTTGTTACCAGAATGTTCTCCTAAAAGGTAGGATAACACTCTCTAAGAACATTTTAAACATGTTTAGTGATAACATTGATAGAATATTATCCCCTAACATTCTTATACAGTTTTACCGGGAAGTTTTCCAGCAGACACGGGACTGAACCTCTTAAAAGAGCTTTAGATGTCTAAGTTTGTTTGAAAGTAATAGTTTGGTTTGGTCACCATTGTGGAGGTCAGTGTTTGCTTTATGTCACAGTGTCTGATTTTTTCCCTGGGTTCTTTCCCTGATCGTCACATTTCCTCATGTATTACATTTCCCATCATCCTGTTCTGTCACTCATCACTGATCATTACACACAGCTGTTCCCACTCACATTGTTTGCACTCGTCTATTTATACCCTGTCTGTTTCTGTGTTAGTTGTCAAGTCCTTGCTTAATGTCTGTTTGCACTTCAGAGTTCTTGTCTTGTTTTGTTTCTTGCTTATGGACTGCTTTATGGATTTTGAACCTTTGCCTGGCTAACGATGAATATGGATTACCCTAAATAAACACTGCATTTGGATCTTACCTTTTTGTGTGCATCACGTGACAGAAGGACTCGACCATGTATAGATCCAGCAGTTCGGGAATCAATAACCGTCTTCCTATGAATGGGGGAGGAAGGGGACCACGGAGAGGAGGTTCGCAAACCTGGGAGGAAGCGCCCCGGTTAAACATCTTTCAATGTTTTGCTTTATGGGCCCATCAGACTGAGGAAGCTGCGGCGGCAAGATCTCCAGTGACAACTTCCGTTAGAGATGGTGAGTCGTTCGAGGGGACTCGTCTGGCCAAGTTCTCCGGAACTCGGGGAGGTTGCAGGTGAGGAGGTGGTCGACAAATTCCACGACACCGTCCTCCGCCCTGCCATGTTCCTGATCCGGAGCCGCTGGTCTGGTCCAGCACAAGACCCTCGTCGCAGGTTCCGCCCAGCACGAGGCCATCACCACGGGTTCCGTCCAGCACAAAGCCCTCTTCGCTGGTTCCGCCCAGCACAAGGCCATCACCGCAGGTCCCGTCCAGCCCAGAGACTTCTTCACCGCAGGTCCCGTCTGCCCAGTCAGAGACTGTTGACGTCCCGTCTGCCCAGTCAGAGACTGTTCACGTCCCGTCTGCCCGGTCAGAGACTGTTCACGTCCCATCTGCCCAGTCAGAGACTGTTCACGTTCCGTCTGCCTTCATGGACCTGGACTATCTGGAGCGTCTGGCTCGGATCCTGGACATGCCCGTGTCTCCTGTTCCAGAGCCAGAGCCAGTGTCTCCTGTTCCAGAGCCGGAGCCAGTGCACGTTCCAGAGCCGGAGGCAGAGCCAGTGCCCGTTCCAGAGCCGGAGGTAGAGCCATTGTCTGTTCCAGAGCCGGAGGCAGAGCCAGTGCCCGTTCCAGAGGCGGAGGCAGAGCCAGTGCCCATTCCAGAGCCGGATGCAGAGCCAGTACCCGTTCCAGAGCCGGAGGCAGAGCCAGTGCCGTCTGCCTTCATGGACCTGGACTATCTGGAGCGTCTGGCTCGGCTCCTGGACATGTCTGTGTCTGCTGTTCCAGGGCCGGAGCCAGTGTCTGTTCCAGAGCCGGAGCCAGTGTCTGCTGTTCCAGAGCCGGAGGCAGAGCCAGTGCCTGTTCCAGAGCCGGAGGCAGAACCAAGGCCTGTTCCAGAGCTGGAGCCAATGTCTGTTCCAGAGCCAGCGCCTGTTCCAGAGCCAGAGCCAGTGTTTGTTTCTGTGTTTGTGTCTGTTCTTGTGACTGTTACAGTTCTTGTGTATGTTCCTGAGCCGGTGTCTGTTCCTGAGCCGGTGTCTGCTGTACCTGAGCCGATGTCTGCTGTACCTGAGCCAGTGTCTGCTGTACCTGAGCCGGTGTCTGCTGTACCTGAGCTGGTGTCTGCTGTACCTGAGCCGGTGTCTGCTGTACCTGAGCCGATGTCTGCTGCGCCTGAGTCACGGGCGCCTGAGTGCCGAGCGCCTGAGTCACTGCCCTGGCCGCCCGAGGGGTCTACTCCGCCCTGGCCGCCCGAGGGGTCTGCTCCGCCCTGGCCGCCCGAGGGGTCTGCACCTCCCTGGCCGCCCGAGGGGTCTTCACCGCCCTGGCCGCCCGAGGGGTTTTCACCGCCCTGGCCGCCCGAGGGGTCTTCACCGCCCTGGTCGCCCTATGCACTCTGTGTTTGGCCCTGGTTCCCGGTTAAGCCCTCACCCCTTGTTCCTGTCTCCCTTCACGGACCTGGCCCACCATCCCTCCCCCTGATCCTCCACCGTTCCACCTCCCTCCTGAACTCTTGTGGCGTGTTTTAGTGTTGTCGTGGAGCGTCTGGTAGCTGCTCATTAGGGGGGGGCCAGGTCCGTTAAGGGAGACAGGAACAAGGGGTGAGGGCTTAACCGGGAACCAGGGCCAAACACAGAGTGCATCGGGCGACCAGGGCGGTGAAGACCTGTTAATTTTCAATAAAAACTTCTGTAGAAGTCTGACAGAAATAAAGTCAGTCTGGTTAGTAATAGGTGAAGCTGGTAATGCTGTTTGTGGAGTTTTTTAATCGTCCTCTGCTGAGATCTTCACAGATTGAATGTCTTCTTTTATCTTCAGGTGATTTCATATAAGGCTGTGTCTGAAGTCAGTTGTAGTTCTTGTGTTTCTGCTCGTCCCTTTTTCTATTCTCGTCTTTCCTTCAGTGATTCTGCTTGTTAACAGGCTTATTAAAGTTGAGATGACTCCATATTTAATATACACAGATTTTGTGGCTCAGATGAAGTCCAGTTCTGGTTTATTTATTTGCTCTTGGCTGACATGTGGCATTGCTATGGCCTGCTTTTGGCCCAGATCTGGCAAACAGGAGTGGGCCACCCAAGTGCCGTAATTCCAAGCTGCACGTGGGCCAGATCCGCATCCCACAAGTGCCAGATCTTGGCCGAAACAATGTTGCTATCTGGGTATCACACTACAGTAACCATAAACATAATAAATACATAAACGCCCTATCGGCCGCTGGACCGTACGTCAACGGCGCTGCCATATTGCAGAGGGCAACTTTCCCTTACCTCTCATTACGGGAACTGAGAAAAACGCGGACGCGTTGACGTATCGCAGCAACGTTCCAAAGCGGCTGTTAGGGCGTCTATGTATTTATTATGTCTATGACAGTAACTGACTTGAGGCCCACAGAGAAGGAAATGAATAGTTTAAATAAAGTTTTTTTTTGTTTTTTTTTCGCACAAAAAGTATTCTCGTCTTTTGATAAACTTAAGATTGAGCCACTGTAGTCACTTGGGCTATTTTAACGATGTCTTTAATAACTTTTCGAGGCCGGCAAGTTCAATTCCTGAAGAAGCCTATGAACTAGTTAGGAGGAGTGATCCAGCTCTCAGATTTCATCAAAAATATCTTAATTCGTGTTCCGAAGATGAACGAAGGTCTTACGGGGTTGGAACAACATGAGGGTGAGTAAATACTGGCAGAATTTTCATTTTTGGATGAACTATCCCTTTAAGGATGATTCAAGAAATATAAACTGAATCCACTTCTAAATATGCAATTGTCATTCATTTCTCAAGTTATTTATTTTCTTCTTCACTCGTGCATCACCAAAGCATATTTTGGTAATGCACTTAAATTATTGATTTTAATACTTATTATCTGATCTTTTAATCAAATTTTTTTTTTTACAAAATATATGTTTAATTTCTGTAACAACGTATTCCATATTTAGGCTTTGAGGGTTTACTTAAGAATATTACTCACAAGCTCCGTTTCCTAGCCAGGGTTACAGCAGCATGGATAAAAGCAGGGAGCGCAGCGATAAACCCACAAAACAAAACCATATGCCGACATCCTCCACGACTTCACGATATCTCAAGCTAACTCTAACCCACTAACTCTACATGAACAACTATTACACCCAAACTTCCTTTTAAAAACAGATTATGGCAACATAATGTATTAAATGTAAGATGCTAAATTAGTTATATCCAAAGATGTATTTGTGTTGGCTTTACCAGTTGTGCATCTAAGCAGGTCATTAACAGCGTGTGTCATCACTATTGGCCAATCATCTCTTGTGAAGTGATTTAATTAACCACCTGGATAATTCCTCATTTAACATTACAAAGAGAAAATCATTCTCTGCTATATATGCATTGATCATGTTTGGCTGTATATTATGAATATAAAATATTTATAAATGAAGACAAAAATAGCATTACATGTAATATTCACAAAGTGTTATCCTTTATTGTGTACATATACCGTATATTGCACATACATGTTCCCATAAAAATGTGAATGTATGTTCACATACATATATACATACACATTCACGTTATGAGTTACAACAGATTTCTAGTTTTTCTAGTTCCCAGCATGCTTTGCTTTTGACTGGTTAAGGAGAGTAAATGTTAAAATGAAGTGTTATTTAATGTGTTTTGCTCAATATTAATGCAGGTGTAGATCTCTTAGTGTTTAGTGCTCTATTATTTTATTAATTTAAAAGGTTTTCTGGTATTTCTGAGTTTTTGGGGTTATCATTGTGCTGAAGAGTAGAGCCTGCGGTTCTGCTAACAATTGGCCGGAGACCAATAAAACTAAAGTTACTTTATATATATATATATATAAATATAAAGTAACTTTAGTTTTATTGGTCTCCATAAATAATATATATGTATTGTCTGTTCACTCCTCACAGTGATAGTTTCTTGGATAAATACTTTAATGCATGTAGGTGTACTAGTGCTGTTGTCAACTAGCTTGAAAATATGAAACATTTATAAATAATTAAAAAAATATAAGACATATGTAACATTATATATTTATCTATAAATGTGTGTTTATGTTGCATGAGTAAATATATCTGCAATATATTACACATGCAGTGGCATATCTGATCACATGTACATCTATATATTATGAAGTGTATTACTGAATATAAAATTACATACATTATGATATATTAGTAAATATATTGTCACATATATTTCAATATATGAAAAGCGGCAATTCCTAAGTATTATTCAATATATTGTAATATATACACAATATATTATTCTGTATTTTTCAAAAATACAGTTAAACCATTGACTATTAATTTTCGTTCCGTAAGGGTTAAAACACACCGGAAAGGCCGGACAATCTTCTCTTTATTTAGTGAAGTAACAATGCAAAGATGAAGTAAATTGTTGTATTACAAATGTATTAAATGTTTCATTTAGGTTCCAATACAATAGTATATTTAAAATGAGAAAGTTTAGTAGACTGAATTTAGCATTTGAGGTATAAATGAAGTGAGTCAGACTACCGAGACTATCACTCTTTGTCTTTAATGGCTCCCTGTCCCAGTCATTGAATAGTCCGGCTGATTGGATAATCACCTTTGCATTTGAAACACACCTTTATGCTGATGAGATCAGGGCTGGGGAATTTCCGGTAATGGGCTGACACTGACGGGATGTACTTCATTTACATGCTTTGTTCAGATTGTCTCCACATCTATGTAAATCCCTCCCCCTTGAAAGGTATAAACTCTACTGTGCTGAGCTATTGAGTTTGACTACAGCGACGCACAGCAAAGTCCTCAATAAAGAGTAACTTCTGCTTGAAAGATATCCCAACGTCTCCTGGTCTCTGAAGAAAAAGTTTCTCCAGCATAATCTAACATGTCCCGTGAAATCCAACCAGACAACTCTAATTATAAACCATTACCCAAAGCTTTATACATAACTGCACTATTGATAGTAGACAATTGTCTACTTTTGCGAAATTTTGCTAACAATTTGCCAGTGTGACCGCATCTTTAAATTGAAATCTTCTGTTTTATTCACAATGGATGATCATAGTGATGATAGTGAACCAAGACATTTCTGTATGCGCACTGCAGTAAATAATAAATATACACATTGGATTGTTGATGGACATACACTTGTTAATGCTGATGGTGAGGATTACAGTGCCACGGTTCATGGATCCATGTGTTCATTTTGCCTATCTGTCGGGTCTGGGGTCTGTGTGTGTGGTGCTTGTTTGTTGCTTAGGAACCAGCTGATCACTCAAATCAGTCTCCATCTGCAGCTAGTCTACTGCTTGTTAAGCTGCCTATATCTAGTGAGAGTGTATATTGGCTTGTGTTGGTACGTCACTCTTGTTTGTTCTCTCACCTAGTTCCTGTGTCAGAGTTTTCCTAGCGGAGTTATTTCCTCCTTTATTTCCTCCTGAAGTAATGAGTGGTAGACCAATCATGAAAGACTTGGCATCTGACGAATCAAAGCAGAGCAGACCAATCACAACAGACTTGGTCATCTGACCAATCAGAGCAGAGTAGACCAGTCACAACAGACTGGGTCATCTGACCAATCAGATCAGAGTCGAGTAGGATTGTGAGGCATTAAGAGAAACTGAATCTGCGGACGAGTAGTTTGAGAAACATTAAAAAATGCGGTGATGTGCAATATATATTATGAGAAAATTAAGCTTGACTTTTGATGCATGAACCCTGTTATAGGAGACCTCAAAAACAAAATTACAAACTATAATAGGGGCACTTCAAACTCTATATAAACTATGAATTAATGCACACAATATTGTGTGTTATCTCATGTACTGTATTTAAGACATCACTGGAACCCAAAGCTTCCCAAGCACAGACAGAAACACAATAATGGTGATTATGTAAAGAACAAAGAAGGCCACATCTATGATTCTTGCCACTCTGGTCCAGCAGAGGCATCTCTGCATCTCGTTCTGATCTCTAACTGAGTCTGGAGGGCTCTGCAGATCTCTCACGCCGTCTATTAGAGGAAATTCAAAGCATGGCCATAGATTAATTTTATAATTATTGTGGTCAGTATCATCTCACATACAATTCTTTGATTAGGATTTGCTGATAGCTCTGTTGACTCTTACCATCTTGTCCACTAACAGCAGCTGTAGTTTCCACTAGTGATCTGCTCTCAGCTCCTCTAGCCATCAGAAAATTCACAAGGATGGTTTCCACAATGCTGATGCCAATGAGACAGAAAATCCCAGTGCAATAAACCCCTGTGAAAACATCAAAATGTTAATGCAACAGCTGAAATGACTCTGAAATTACACCCCTGTTGTTGATGCTAAAATTGTGTGTACGACTTTGGGTATGTCTTTTTATCTTACACTGTTTACTCTTTCAACTCCACAGGAAAATCCTGTAGTGTCCACACTATAACGAGTAAAAGTAACATTGACGCAGTGTTGCAGTGAGATAATTATGTGAATCTGTAAGTGATTTTTGAGCATTAGTGATGAACACCTGCAGTTAACAAGCAGAATCACTGAAGGAAAGAGGAACAACAAGAAACAGAAAAAGACAAGAGACGAGCATAAATACAAGAACTACAACCGACTTCCAGCCATTACACATTATTATACTTATTATTAACCAGTGAGTTTATTTCTGTAATGCATCTACAGAAGTTCTTATTGAGATGTTTAATTGAAAATGTTTGGTCTTACATCACATTTAAGAAGATCAGTGTTGTTATACCACACACACACAGCAAGATTTCCAACAGCAATCAGTTGTAATGAAGAACTTCTTTAAGCACATCATACTCAAGAAAACAGAGCTAACCTAACATTTAGACACACTCAGATATAAAAAAAATCAGCACATGAATCTCAACAATGGTGGCAATAAAAAATGCTGCAGTGCATGCTGGGAGTTTTATACTCTCCTGGAACCCAGCATGCATTGCGACATGAAACTTTTGATTGTCACCATTGTTGAGATTCATCTGCTGATTGTTAATGTCTGTGTGTGTCTGATTCATTTAGAAAGTCAGAATGTTTTATGCCCTGTATGATTCTAATATCCTTCAAAATAACTGATTTCTGAAATATTGTGCTGTATTTCTCATGCTGTAGTATTACAGAGATAAAATAATCAATACAATTTAAATACCCATAAAAATCAAAGATTAGATACAGGATGAGATCAGAGAAATCCATGTTGATTAGGGCATCATCACAACAGCCAAAAACACCTGATGAATTCTCATCCTCTTGACTTTTTCTTACCATAATCAATATGTTTTACCAACTCACAGTTACAGCAGCAAAAGAAAAAACGAATTAAAAAAGTCAAGGTTCAAGAGCCCAACTAAAGCGCCATAATGGTGACTACACCCTTTATTATTTTCAATAAAATATCAACATTTAATGTGGGTTAATTCTCAACAAGTACTTTTGTACATTTATGAAAGAAATAATGTTAAACTGGTTTGTCACTCAGTGTGGCTGGACGTCAGTTCTAGTTCTTGTGTTTCTGCTCGTCTCTTATCTTTTTTCTGTTCTTGTCCTTCAGTGATTCTGCTTATCAGGTGTTCATCAGTGTCTGAATTGACTCACTTCTCTTCATTCAATCTGTCAAGTGGACTATATTAGAGAATTAATGTAGGGAATAGTGAATGAGGGTATAGGGTGTGATTTTGAACACAGCCACTGAGTGTCGACTTTGAGCGCTACCAATTCACAGTATTTTCCTGTTGGTTATTATCTGGAAAATCAGAGAAATAGAAAATTATAAAATATTACCCAGAATGCATTGTTTTCTATGGTATATTTTAAATGGAAAATGGTATGATACTGTCAGAATTTGGCTTTTTTTTTACTGCAAGGTTTAACAGTGTAGGCTAGGAGCTGTTTACACGACAGTGACGTTTTGGGTGGCTGAAAACGCAAACTTTTGAAAACGGGTTTCAAAGTCTAAGGTTTTTAAAACGGTCTCCATGTGAACAACAAAAACGGAAATCTGTGAAAACGATGACGTTATGCACATGCATATTACATGTTCAGTTTATACAGCATAGGTTTTCAATTGTGCTCATGTAGGGCCACAAGTTTATATCCAACTGGCTTCAGCGTTTGATTTGAAAGGAATCCTGAATCTGTATTTGCTGCTTCAGTTGTGTTTGATATGAGATTTGAGATGTTTGAGATACTGTATCCTCCTTTTTTTTTTTTAGCTATTTTCTTTTAATGTGTGAGAGACATCTGATTAATTACGTTGGCTCTTAACTCTGAGACAGGATTGAAGACCTTTGGTCTATTGTTTTTCATCGCCAACTAATTGCCTGGCAGCAGAATACAGCGTTTTTAGTCGCTTTCGCCGATCCGCATGAATGGGGATAGTTTTGACAATGTCTGTATGCGGAAAACTCAAAGGAAACACTTCGAAGTTTCCTCAGTTTCTTTGTCCAATATAGTTTGTGGTAAAGTGAGTGTAGTTGTTCTCCTTGTTAACTGAAAGACTGTTTGACTCCCTTTGTGCGCTTTCTTTGTACAGCCACATAAGTTTACACAGTGCACGTTTTTTGTTTATGTTTGAGATACTGTATCCTCCTTATTTTTCCATGTGGAATTAAGCTATTTTCTTTTGACCCCAAGTGAATTTGCACAAACTGAGAAAGTCAAAAAGTGTTAGGTTGTGCCCGACTCTCCCCTTTCCCCAAAGTCGCACAGCTGGTGTTGTATTTCTTTTGAAGTATGCATTTGTGCATACTCTTTTTAATAACACAACACAAAAATGGATTTGCAAGCATTCAACAATAAATCCCTAAATTCACAGATATATTTTATTTATTAGGAGAATACTGTTGTCTTGACTTGAGCAGTTATAGGATTGCATTATTAACAACATGACAATCGTGTCCATGTTAGACTCACCAATCAGAGGGATTTTATCAGCTGTAGAGGGCAGTATGTCATTAAGAATCAGCAACAACACAGAAATAGACAGAAGTAAAGTCACTTTAAAGCTCAGCTTGTCTGATCCACTTGTGCCCATGAAGAAGGAGGTCACATCCAGCACTATGAAGAAAAATACTGGTAGGATAATGTTGATGAAATACAGAAAAGGTTTCCTCTTGATGGTGATCTGTCATGAAGAGAAAGAGTAGCTACTATTAATTTCATGGTGAAAACACATCAAATTTCACCAATCAAATAAAAAAAGAAATTTGACATTTCATTTTTATTGCAATCATGAGACTAACAAAAGTAACATTCCTTTTTCTAATGATCCACCAATGCGTGATGTACAGTGAGGATAGTCTGCTGTCAGCACAATAGGATTAAACAGCCTGCTGGAACATTTGATTTCTGATCTGATGGAATCAACCAACTGTTATTGCTCAAGTTAAAGGAAACGTAAGCATATGGATCCATAGGATAATTTTGCCACTGTCCATTTACACAGCAAACATTTTAATGAACTCTACTCCGAGCACATATGGCCCCACTCTACAGAGAGTTAAAGTAAAACCTGCTTGCACTACACGTCATTACCCCCTCCTACCCTGTGAGTCTCGAGCCCCGGGATGCCTCTGTTGTTTACAAGAAAACGATAGAGTAAAAACTTTCCCACGTGCTGCGCTGGGAAGGCTCGCTTGCGGGGATTCCTGCTGACGTCATTAAATGGAGGTTCAAACTAAAGTCCTAACACCACTGGCCACAAGCTCTGTGACAATAGGATGAAGCTAGAGCCAAAGTCTTTGAGTGTGAGTTCACGCCACATTTTTGACATCTTCAGTCTTCAGTTATACCTACTTAAAAATATGCTTGTGCTCTGTACCTGATATATCAGCTGATCCATGTCATCCCACACAATGGTGGCTTGAGCTGTAGAGATATTTATGTTGAGGAGTTCCCACTCTCCCTGGGATTTAAAGGATTCCTTGGAGTCAAACGTAACGCCCTCTGCATCATTGAGTGAATCTATTACAAGATTCTTTTCTTTGGGAACAAATATAATTTTTATTATTATTTATTATTAAGCCAAACGATTCAAAATAATAATTTAATTTATGTGTTTGTTTGTCAACACTGATTCATGGTTTTCAGATGTACTTGAATATGATGAAGACTGAAGCGTTATACTGCAGCTTTGGATGTCGAAGGGAAACCTGTAGAGATCCATCTTACAGGCCGTAGTCAGAGATAAAACGTCAGATGTGAGTAAAAAACCCCAATAGCGCAACTGCACATTTGGTGACTCCTTTGTTCCAAACTCTGTCTTGATGCTAAATGGATAAAAAAAGTTAATATGAAATATTATTAAAGACAAGATGATTAGAGGTATTCAAAATAAAGGAGAGGAGGATTTAACAACTCCACAAACAGCTTTAATAGCTTCACTTATTATTAAAAAAACTTTTGAACAGGGTGAAGATGTGTACATTTGTATTTTGTTTAAAGATCTTATTTTTTCATTTAGTACTGTCATTCAAAAGTTACAGAAGATACTTACATGTTTCCCAGAATAATTTATAATTATCTTCAAATTTAAAACATGTACACCCCTCGGCTCCTAATGCATCATAATTCCTTCTTGATCATCAGTGGATGTTTTCATCTTTTGTAATAATTGTGTACGAGTCCCTCAATTGCCCTCAGTGTGAGAAGATGGATCTCAAAACCATGCATTCACTCCTGGAAAGGGTTTAAATATGCAAAAGATGCTGAAAAACTGAAGAATTTGCAGGACCTGAAGGATTTTTCTGAAGAACACTGGGCAGTGGGACTCAAGAACAACCACCAGAAAAAAAATACAAAAATAAAGCAGTTGTGGATCATCCAGGTAACGACACAGAAATATGTAAACTTTTTAACGGGCTCATTTTTTATAAATCTAGTTATTATTTTGTTTTGTGGACTATATGTAAACATATTTTATGTCAAATATCTTATTCAGGACAGTACTAAATAAAAAACAACAATGTGCAATTTCTATGATATCTCTTATTTTTGTTAAAATTATTAACATTTAGCAGATTCTAAATAAAATAAAAACAATGTACAATTTCAATGATAACTCTTAATTTTGTTTAAAATTATTAACATTTACTAGATTCTGCAAAGTGTATGTAAACGTTGTTAGTATAATGTTTATAAATGACTAACGAAAGTGTTATGAGTGCATTTTGGTTATCAGATGTTCGTAAGGTGATCACTCAGGGTTGCTGTTGATAGTGTTACCTATCAGGTTAACTGAGATTAATTTGAAAAAAAAAAGTTGTCCACAAAGGCATCTGATTGCTTTTTTTTATTAAAAAGTATTTTATTTATGTAAATAATATCTACAAAATTTTATCATTTGCTAAATTAAAGTTTGTACAATTTAATTTAGGTGTACTGTGAACATACCTCTAAAATGCTATCAATCATTTCAGACCTTTCATTAAGTGAGACAAATGGGCTAAATGAAAAGTTCTGACAGAAGTATTTTTATACCTTTCTACTATTCCAATGTCCGGACTCCAAAACACATTTTTGGAGAATGCAAGTGTTCCAATTCCACAAAAGTCATTTGGATTCCATGAAAATTTTGAGTCCCTCCAAACCTGCAAAATTATAATTATGGAGTTCACAGTGATTATAAGAGTGAGATGTTTGAAAATCCAAAAAAATCTCTGATCATACATTTTTTTTAACTAAAACCTTATGAAATAAGAGGGAAATAAAGCACTCACAATTATCAATTTGATCTGTGTTGAGATGCTCTGGGCTTTTTCATTCTGTAGATAAAAAGAAGTGAGTGATGAAATGAATTTAAAAACAACTGTGCTAATTTGAATTAGCATGAGATAGGTTGCCTATATGGACTGAATGAAGAATGAAGAGACTTTTATTTTATATATATATAAAACGGTTATGTCCGGTCGAACGATGTATTAATTAACTTGCTGCCTTGTTGCTGCTGTTGCTCTTGAGTTGGTTTGCGTCTGTAAGCTTTGTACATCTTTCTGTTTTGAATCATTATTTACTATCATTCCCTGTTGTTTACATTGCTAAATATAACTTACTCAACATCACATATTAACCTGACATTGCTAGCTTCAATCTAAATCGTTGCTAGCACAACACGCTAGTAATTCGCTAACCTGTTAGGCAGGCTGACGGAGAAGATTTCAGAACAAGAGACAGGCATCCAAACTTTAATTGAGGTTAATTGAAAGAGTTTAAGGGCTTTAGATACTACTTTAGATGCGATTAGCTTAGAGAACACTGAACATAGTTCGGTTCCAGCTGAAGTAGAGCCCGTGCAGCAGGTCAATTGGGTGACGGTGAGACGGTGTAGTCGCGGGACAAAACACCGCTCTTCAGTTCCGATTGCAACATCAAACAGATTCTCCCCACTCAGTGAAACACCCACTGAGAACCCTGTTGAATGTGCCCTAGTTATTGGCGATTCTATTACACGAAACGTGAAAATAGGGACCCCAGCCAACATAGTCACATGTTTGCCAGGAGCCAGAGCGCCTGACATCAAAGCAAATTTTAAAGTGCTTGCTAATGCTAATCGTAAATTCTCTAAGATTATTATTCACGTCGGCACTAGTGATGTTCGACTTCGCCAGTCGGAGATCACTAAAATTAACGTTAAAGAGGTGTGTGAACTCGCAAGTACAATGTCAGGCACTGTAATTTGCTCTGGCCCCCTTCCTGTTCAAAGGAGTGGTGAGATAGTTAGAAGATTGTCCTCACTCAATGGCTGGCTGTCTATGTGGTGCCCGCAAAATAATATACAATTCATAGACAATTGGAAAAGTTTTGGGGCAGACTTGGCCTGTTGAAAAGAGATGGTATTCTTCCCTCCTGCACAGCAAAATCCCCAGTGTACATATGTACACTCTTGGTGTACATATAGGTCCAACTACAGGGTGTTAAAAATGAACACTGAAGCAGTGTTGAAGTTAATGAGATAATTAAGTGATTAATTAAGTGATGATTGGCCATTAGTGGTGACACCTGATGTTAATAAGAAGAATCATTGAAGGAAAGAGAAACAACAAGAACAGAAAAAAGAGAAACACAAGAAATACTGACTTCGAGCCATTACACATTATTGTACTTATAATTACCAGTGTATTTCTGTCATACATCTACACACATTCTTATTTATATTGAACAGAAGTTTAGATGGTAATGCTTTATGGAATGTTTCGTTTCATGTCACCGTTATGGCGATCAGTGTTTGCTTTAGTTCGGCTCTGGGCTCTTTGCCACTTAACATTAATTGTGACCCTGTCTGTGAAAACCCAGCTAAAGTCATTTTTTTGTGATTCACTGTTTTCTACATAAAATCATCCTATCTAATGTAAAGAACATTCTGTGAAAATATAACCTTGATATCTGTAATATTGACTGAGTAAGGCTCAGAAAATCATGTTTTTGAGAAATTCCAATTTTAAAAAAAGCTTATTTTTAAAGCTGCAACACATTTGATCCATAATTATCCTCCATATGTGCCATATACCCTTTTTAGTGATATATGACACATTTTGGGGAAAATTCTTAAAAGTTTTGTAAAACAGGCCTATTTATTATGATGCGCATGTTCAAAAAGCTAAAAGCATAAAAACATTGAAACGAATGGGGCCACCACAAGAGCTTGATTGTAGCAATTACAATGTCAATTCAGTTGAATGATTTGTATAACTTTATTAGTAAAATGAAATATCAGTGAAAATATAATATCAATAATATATCAATTAATTAACATATAACATTTCGACAGAAAATCTTATTCTCTTACTGGGCCACGGTGTAACATTGAGTAAATCTGGAGTAAAAAATAAATAAATATTCAAGGAATAGTTCACCCAAAAATTAGAATTCTGTCATTATTTACTCAGCCTCATGTTGTTCCAAACCTGTATGAGTTTCTTTCTTCTGCTGAACACAAAATAAGACATTTTAAAGAATGCTGGTAACCAGACAGTTGGCGGCACCCATTGACTTCCATAAGAAAAAACACTATGGAAGTCAATGGGTGCTGCCAACTGTCTGGTTACCAGCATTCTTTAAAATGTCTTATTTTGTGTTAAACAGAAGAAAGAAACTCATACAGGTTTGGAACAACATGAGGCTGAGTAAATAATGACAGAATTCAAATTTTTGGGTGAACTATCCCTTTAACAGGTCAGTCTCAAATTTTGTATAAATTCTAAAATTGTCTAGATGCGAAATATTTAATAATCTCAGATTCTATTCACAAAAGTATTCAATTTTTTCATTAAAAAGTCTAAAATTAATATTTAAATTAGAAATAAGAGTATGTACATAAGCAGCTCCATTTAGAGACTACAAAGTCAATTAAGTTAAGCCAGTTTCATTTTTTTGACAAGACCATGTGGGATCTTTTTTGGACTTCCAAGACCACGGGTGTGGGGTGGAGCAGGAGTCAGCACCTCTGCATAGACAGCGTTGTTGTTTTCGTCACTCTGAACCTTGTTCTGTATTGTTGGATTAGGGAATACCAGATCTTTACATCTTTCGGCCACAAATTCCCGAATCTCGTTGAAGAGGTACATTTTCCTCTCGTTGCTAAGTCCTTCTGGTACCAGAGTGGCAGGTTTCTCACAAGGCACGTCATCTGGGTCACACTTCAGCAGCTTGTATGTGACTGGCTCTGACTGTGAAAGGATCTTGCACATTACACTTCCATCTCTTCTGCATTCAATGTGATGGAGTGGCTTGATTGATGGCAGCTTTTTGAAAAACTGTAACAGGTAGGAATTCCAGCCATACATGGGGACAATAACATTGCCCATCTCATCACCACAAAGTTGGGGAATCAGCACACCACTTGGAGAAGCCTGCCGCACAACATTCTCAATATCAGCCAAGCAGTCCACCTTTGAATTCCTGTACTTGCGCTTGAACAGAACAAACATGGAGTCGGGAGCAAACTTTGTATGACCAGCCACCATGAATGAAAGAGTGATCCTCTGATGCTTACCCGTTACAACGCGCCAAAGAAGGTATTGAACCAGTGCATTGTTTTTATTTTCTCCTGAGCAATTGTCTGCATGTAAGTGCAAGTGGGTCTCCTTCAAACCATAGTTCTCAAAAAAGTAGTCCAGGAGACTGATCACACAGTTGGCCCCTTTGCCAGTGATGCTTGCCTCATCTAGAAGGAAGATCACCATCTGTGGAAGCCCTTCTGTTACAACGCCGAACACAGCACACTTGCGAGGAGTCTTGAAGAAGATGGGTCCTGGCTGCATGGGGTTGTGGGGATAATGCAGCTGTTGAGCAAAGTCAAAGCTGTAATGAACCTGAAAAATAATATCCAAATGTTTACTCAATTTGTCAATACAGGTTAGAAAAATCAAAATCAATTAAAAAACAGATGAGTGCCCTCATGTTAGTGCTTAATGGCAGAGATGGAAGACATCACAAGATTGCAGGTAATTTTTTTTAATAGCTGATTGATAACTTAACTATTTTAGTAACCGTAGTGTAGTATACAGTAGTGTAAATAATGTAAAATGTAAATAGTACTTTCAATAGCTTTCAGTAATGTACTAACTTTTATTATTCAACCACAGTTGTGACTTCAAGTATGTCCATGCATTCAATATGTGAATTACTAATAGACTGATAGAAAAGGAAATTATAGAAAAAAATACCTCAAAATCATTTGATGAATTTGCTACACTGTTCCCAGGCTCCAGCAGCTTGGAGACACCCTTCTCAGCTAAAACTCTGCGGCACTCCTGGACCTTGCTGTTGTAGAATGAACGTTCTGTTGTGGCCTGCCACAGATGTTCCTCTGCTTTCACTAGTGCTTCTGTTTTCTCCTCCAAGTCTTTCTTTGAGGCCTTTACCAATAAAGCACTGTTCTTTTGGCAGGTCCAGCATAGATCTGACATCGGTTTCATTGGCAACACGTTTGGCACATACTGCTGCCAGAGACGGTAAAATGTGCGTTCACTCACAGCTCGATGACCACTGACCTCACAAGAATCGCTGTACAGTTTGTGGACGGCAACTTTGCTGACAGAAGAGGGCAGTAGCTTTAGGTCGTCCCTTTTGTATCCTGGAATTCTGCCAGGAAGCAGCACTGCATTTTCTTCTGCATAATTGTGGATAAATGTCACAACTCTCTCAATGTCATTTACATCCAAGGCATGCTTAGGCAACTTGCCCTTATTTCCATGCATCCTAGGGGTCACACCATTCTCTAAATAATGCTGGACCAATGCAGCTAGGCGATCCTTGAACACCGCATGCATATACATAAAAGTGTCACGACAGATTTTCTGCCCCTCATAGTAGTAATCTAAACGACGACGTTTACGCACAGTCTGTGATCCTTTTTTTGATTTAGCGGTTTCTTCCCCACAGTGCAAGTGACTTCGTATTTGAGCTAAAACTACCATGTCGAGTACAGTATTGTCCATCTCCAAATGACTCATCCTGAGTGACAGCAACTCTCCCTCCTTGAAAAATGAAGAACACTTTTCAGCATTGAAATACTTGCAGTTGCAAGAGAAACCTATTTTAAGTTTCACATCTGGACTTCCAGCATTAGAAGCAAATTCTTCTTGTTGGTGTTCCCTCTTCAGATTCGCCAGACTAATAGCTTGAGGTTCAATCACCAAAACTGGCTCGTCCTCATCATCATGTTGGTCACTGCCTGAAAAAATCCACATTTAAAATGGATAATGAAGCATTTTATATGAAAATATCAGACTGGATCAGATTAATTGAGGGGAGGGCATAGGGACAAAAAACAGGTATGGCTATATGGCCATGGCTTCAATTCAGAGTGTAATCAAACAAATAAACATCATGTCATAAACGTAATTAATTTAAACTGACTCAATTCCAATCAGCAAATGTAATAAACATTTAAATCCACTATTTTTGCCACAGGATGAATTATGTGATAGCATTAACTTACATTGGCTGAACACTGACAGTATATTACATATTCAGCTTTAAAAAACATTATAATGACAAAAACTTACCGTCAAATTCCTCGTCAGTTTCGTCCAAGAATGTGTCCTGTTCATCCTCACCATCATCCTCCAGAAAATAATCCGCAATAAAACCGCTTAAATCACAATTTGGGGCAATTCCACCGAGATTAATGTCTAACAAGCTGTTTAAGCAATCAGGTATTTTGCGTTCCTTCTCATGCTTCGGTGCTGCATTGTCAGATGTCAAAACGACGCAGTTAACAGTTACTCCAGCAAACGAATTATATATTATATTATTGACACTTATATGATACAAATGAAATTAATATAATTGGCAAAATACTGAGCTACAAAACAAATAAACTGTTCTTAAGTTAAATGTTTGCCGATGAAACGAAAAATCTCCTCAGACATCTGAACCCGGCTGAAGTCGCATTTTTTTTTTTTTCATTGTGTTGACCTGATTGCCGCTCGTGCAGATTGATATTAAGGTCTGTTTACTTTTTCTAATAGAAAATAAGTCGAAAAGAAGTTCCTGAACTGAATGATATAAGAATCAGCAGGTGTTGTTGCGCCGAAAAATAAACCCGGAGACAATTGAAATCAATGTTTAGAAAGCCCGCGTCCGTTTTTTTTTTGTTGCGCAAAAGTATAACGTAGTGTCAATAAAATCATTAATTTTAGTATTTATCATGTTATAAATGAAAATTTGAGTATTGCATCTGAAAACCCTTGGTATAATCTATCATTTACAGCAATAAACACACATGACCTATTTTTGTCATTGCTATGGCTATGACTACTTTGACGCTCTTTTACTCATAATTAGATTCTGCGACTTTAGCCGGGGTTTCACAGGCTGGGTCACAATTTTTCTCTGGCTGCTCCTACTCTGTGTTTATAAAGCACATGTGTTACTGCAAGAGAAACCATGACATGGGCTGTGTTTCCCGAAAGCATTGTAAGCCTAATTTGATCGTACAGGTATTTTGTTGCTATCGTTCTACGATCAAGTTAGGCTTAAAATGCTTTTGGGAATCACAGCCCAGGTCATGATGGTGATGTTTAAATTATAATCCTGTAGTGTCCTGATTCACTCAACTAGCATTATAAATTGAATATACTAAGGTTCTATTCATTACAGTAGCTAATTCCAGCAGTGCTTTAATAATCTGAAGGTTTTAAAATCCAACACAGATATCACAAATCTACATATGAATCTCAACAATGGTGACAATCACACGAAATGTTCATATTGCAGTGCATGATGGGAGCCACCAATCAATTGTCACCATTGTTGTGATTCATATGCTGATTCTTGATGTTTGTGTGTCTAAACACAAGACTCCAGTGCACAAAGATTTTTCAAAATTGTTCATATTGCTGTTTGATATCAAACTGTAGAATCTCAGGGCTACAATCACCAATGCTAAAACAAAAAATCAGTCAAAGATTCAGACTCTGAATGACATCAGTGAATCAGGTCACTACGTGATGATAATGTCATCATCACAGCATATTGTTAGCAGGTTTTCTCATGCAATAACAAATGTGCTTTATAAACACAATGTTGGAGCAGCCAGAGAAAAACTAAAAATAAAAAATGAAAAGGTTCAAGAGCCAAACACTGACCACCATAATGGTGGCTTGAAATTAAAATTTCCATAAAACATTGCCATCTAAACTTCTGTTGATTCTCAATAACTTTTGTAGATGTATGACAGAAATAAAGTCACACTGGTTAATAATAAGTGCAATAATGTGTAAAGGCTCGAAGTCAGTAGTTCTTGTGTTTCTCTTTTTTTCGTTCTTGTTGTTTCTCTTTCCTTCAATGATTCTGCTTATTAACATCAGGTGTCACCACTACTGGCCAATCATCACTTAATTAAGCACTTAATTATGTCATTAACTTCAACACTGCTTCAGTGTTCATTTTTAACACCCTGTAGTTGGACCTATATGTACACCAGGAGTGTTAATTTAACACTGGGGATTTTGCTGTGTGAGATGGTGCTGCTCTTCTCTCTAGTAATATGGCACATAGTCTTAGAGCTCAAACATGACATTCTGGGGCTCGGGTCAGGAAGCAGACAAACTGACTAAACCGACCGTCTGCTCGCCATCTCACGTCATTAGGAATTAGGAAATACAAAAAACTTCCAAACCCATCTAAGAGTAAAAATTTTATTGATGTTCAACAAATAAAAAACAGATCTAATACAAATGAACAAAGGATAAAGCTTTGGTTGCTGAATATTCGATCCCTTTCTTCAGAAGCACTACTGTTAATGATATGATTACAGACTATAACCTAGATGTGCTGGGTTTGACAGAAACCTGGCTAAAACCAGACGATTACATTACTTTAAATGAGTCCACCCCCCAAGATTACGGTTATAAACATGAACCTCGTCTGAAAGGGGGAGGTGTTGCTGTAATTTATAGTAATATTTTCAGAATTACTAAGAAGTCTAGTTTCAAATATAATTGTTTTGAAGTATTGGTGCTTAATGTAAAAATATATAGTGCAAATGATAAATCACATTTAAGATTTGCGCTGGCTACTGTATACAGAACACAAGGGCACCATACAGACTTTATCAATGAATTTGCTGACTTTCTATCAGAGTTAGTACTGGCTGCAGATAAAGTCCTTATTGTTGGTAATTGTAATATACATGTAGATAATGAAAAAGATACATCGGGATTGGCATTTAAAGACATTCTTAACTCTATTGGAGTTAGACAACACGTTTCAGGACCTACTCATTGTCGTAATCATACTCTAGATCTAATATTATCACATTGAATCAATGTGGATGCCGTGGAAATTCTGCAGCAGAGCAATGACATCTCAGATCATTATCTAGTCTCATGTAAACTTCATTTAGCCAAGGCTGCAAAGCTGACTCCGTGTTACAAATATGTTAGACCCATCACTTCTGCCACTAAAAGTTGCTTTATCAATAATCTTCCTGATCAGTTTTATCCTCTCAGCATCCCAGATAGCTTAGAATAACTCGATATTGCGACAGAAACTTTTAACTCTCTCTTTTCCAGCACTTTAGACACAGTTGCTCCTTTGCGCTTAAAGAAGATTAAAGAAAATAGTCCAACGCCATGGTACAACGAGCACACTCAGGCCCTTAAGAGAGCAGCCAGAAAAATGGAGCGCAACTGGAAGAAAACAAATCTAGAGGTATTTTGCATTTCATGGAAAGAGAGCATCATTGCATACAGAGAGGCATTAAAAGCTGCTAGATCTGCTTATTTTTCAACCCTTTTAGAAGAAAATAAACAAAACCCTAGGTATTTATTTGGAACAGTGGCTACATTAACGAAAAATAAAGCTTCTAGCCCAGACGTTTCCAAGCAGCACAGCAGTAATGACTTTATGAACTTCTTTACTTACAAGATTGATAATATCAGGGATAAAATTATAACTATGCAACCGTCTACTACAGTATTGCATCAGGCAGTGCATTGTAGTCTCACTGATGAAACATTTGATTAATTCATTGCTATAGGAGAGGAAGAATTTTCTAAACTCGTTAAATCATCTAAATCGACAACATGTATGTTAGACCCTAGCTAGACTAAGCTACTAAAAGAGATGCTTCCAGAAGTCATAGATCTTAATATCATTAATTCATCTTTGTCACTAGGATATGTACCAAAAACTTTTATACTGGCTATGATTAAACCACTTGTTAAAAAAACGCAACTTGATCCTACAGAATTAGTCAATTACAGGCCGATTTCGAATCAGCCTTTTCTGTCAAAGATACTAGAAGACTTCCGCTTCCGGCCGAATGGAGTGAGCAGCGAAGTTAGGCAGCTCTGCAAAAGTTTCAATAATTTAAATATCCTGGGTCAACAAACATCACTCTTTATCAGCAATTCACCTATAAAAATAATTTAGGACAATATTGGAATGAAGGGTGCTCAGAGATACACACACAAAACTCTACAAGCCACACCTGCATCGGGGGACACTGCTCTGGCCAACGATGCATCTGCTAACAAGGCCTCAACCGGCACTGCAAATGCTATTGCAGCACAGGCTAACAAAACCCCCGCTGACACCTTTCCAGCTAGTGAAACTCCGGTCTGCTCACAAGGCGAAGGCGTAATGGCGGAAGAAGAAACACTTCTCTCTGTGGGAATATTTCGAAGCGAACTACGTGCCTACCGCGAAAATGTAAAGAATGATATTAAAGTGGAAATCGAGATTATGCATCTTGATATATACGCAAAGACATCTCATCGCTACGGGATGAAGCTAAAGCGGACATTAACACGCTCCGAAACGAAATCTCACAGAAAATAGAAACACTGCATAGGGCCCACACTGACACACAGAGAGAGATGGAAAGATCTCTCTGTGATGTTTCGGACAAAATAACCACCATGGACAAAGCACACGCAACCTTACAGAAAGACTACAACAAACTGCAGGAGAATTACATGGACATGAAGAACAGAAGTTGCAGGCAAAACCTACGTGTGGTGAGAATTAGCGAAGATACTGAGGCAGGGAACCCAAGCCGCTTCATAGCGGAGTTTTTTTCAGAAGTGCTCGGCGAAGAAAAATTTGAATCACCAATTCACCAACACCAACCTTGCCCCTAAACCCCGTGCAGGAGAGCGCCCAAGAGTGATGATAGCTCGCCTACATTACTACACTGACAGGGAGAAGATTCTGCAGCTATCCAGGAGCAAACACTGCGTCAAAAGGGGTGTATACGGGAGAATTCAGACAATGAATATGCCCGCTAAATGTGCTGTTTGGCAGGGATCTTTGGAACTTTGTTATGCGTACCTATAAATGTCCGCAAAGGCCCGAAAACAGGAACTTGTCTGCCCACATGCTGTTAATTGATGGCTTGGCTTTGTAAATGCTAATTTGTTTTGGTACTGGCAGCTCAAGATTGCCCCTATTCCCCTGCCCCCCTCATTAGTATTCAGGAAAGGTGATTAGGCTGAGAGCGGAGTAGAGATGTTACTCCTTTACGTCGGGACAATGTGGCTATTCAAACTCTGAGTCCGAACGAAAACAGACTGGTGTATATGGTAAATGCAAGTTTGAAGAGGATATTTGAAAAGCTGGAGACGATGGACAAGAGGTTGGCTAAGTTGGAGGCTGACATCAATGAGCTCAAAGAGGCAAAAGAGGAGCCTGCTTCAAAGAAATTAAAGAGAGCTGGGAATAATTCTGTTGCGGTAAGTTATTTTCTGACTGTCACAAACATTTGGCGGTGTCCGCTTAACTTTGTGTGCTTTATTTATTAATGTATTTAAATTGAGCCCTCATATTATGTTGGATTTTTACAGGAAACTGTACGGAGATTGCACAACGGGGAAAACAACATACACAAATATGACCCACTGAAAAGGTATATCTTTAAAACTATTGTTTCATAACAGTCCTTTCTTCTAAATTATATTTTTAATCAACCTTCTTTAATTACTGCTCCACAGTCTATCCTCCCCCCACAACCTCGAGGTCACAACCTATCTTTTTAATGGCGTCTCCATGGCTGTACCGAACGTAGATCCTGCTGTTGTTAAAGGTAAGTCACAAGAGAATGTCCCAAGGCTACAACTATTTAACTGTATAGATTAGTTAGTTATAAATAAACACATTCTCCCCCCTCACTATTTCCCTCTCTCTAGCATCCTGCAAGACGTATTTTGAAACTGTTAAAAGGGGTTACAGGATGGCCCAAGATGAGAACAAAAACAAGATGGAGGACAGCAGGATCATTGTGCGCATGAGACAAAGAAAAAGAAGAGTAAGTATAAATAAATATAAATCTCAGTAAAAGACTCAGCCTGGGAGAGGCTCCCATCCCAACCCATTTTATATTTTCAGTGGTTTAATTACTTTTTCCCCTCCTATTTTGCAGCTGCTGAGCAGCAGGACTGGCGTTCTCCAGACAGAGGAAGAGGCAGCTATCTGGAAGACTGCAACAGTTGACCACATGTCTGAAGAGGAGGATGCCGTCTTAGATGGAAAGTCAGTGTGGGTTGTTCGGCCTCGGATCAGAGTTGGTGCAGATCGAGTCACGGTGGAGACATCAGAAGCTGGCCTGTGAATTATTTTAGTATTACGCATCTAAATATTATTCTATAGTATAATTTGAATATTCTGTTGTTTTTTTTATATTTAGTATTATTTATATTATATAGTATTATTTATAGATTGTATTAGATACAATTCTATATAGTTTTTCTATATATATACTGCATTTACATATTCCATACAATTCCATATTGTTATCTATTTATAAATTGTATTATTTAAATATTGTACTATTTATATATTCTAAAGTATTTGTATATTATATTGTTTTCTATATATTATACACAGGCCTTATATATTATATGGGGTTATATATTGTATGACTAATAGTAAAGTGTATTCTGTGCTAACGTATTTTTATTTATAGAATTTTGACTGTGTGTATATATATGTCATGGGCCCAGTGTCATTTACAAATAATAAAAATAACAAACTCAACTTTGTCTATCTGATTGTCTTGACATTATAGCCATGAACACCAATGATAATAAATATTAATAATGAGTAATAATAAACCCAAAAGAGGCCATAAACTGGACCAATAGTTTGGGGGTTTAGAGGAGGGACAAAGCATTGAGCAGCCAATCCAATGTAAGCTCTGACCAATTGAAGGAGGCCACTGCCTTGTGTCCCAAAGGTGTGAAATGCTAATATTCCCTTGCATTGCCCCCGACCGGGGGATTATTCACCATGGTAACTGATGGCCCTTAGTGGCTCCCTGCTGTGCCCCAAACTCTGGTACATATCCAGGAGTATTCGGGATTATGTGACAGGACAGCAAACTCCCGTACACACACGTTTATTTGTGGAGTACACAGGAGTACTCAGGAGTTTTACATGCCCGATTACAGCTCTTTTCACGCAGTGAAAGGCAATCTATTCTATACAAAGGATCACCTGTACATATCTTTCCGGATATGAGTCCAGAGGTCAGCAAGCTGCGAGCTTCTTTCAACCCGGTTAAGGTGAAACTACGCAATGCTGGAATACCCTACAGCAGGGGTCAGCAACAGGCGGCCCGTGGGCCAAAACTGGCCCGCCAGCAATTATATCTGGCCCGCGCCCACAGCCAGATTATTTTGATAGTGGCTGATTCTGAAACAGATCTGTCATGACAGCAACAGTTACTCACAATCAATTCGTCTTTAGTGATTTGCCTTCAAAATAAAAGTACAAGAACGTTTTTGCAGCAATGTTTTATTTTGATATGAATTGAGAACTTTTAATTTGAAAAGTTCTAAAAAGATTTTAAAAAGAGTCTGTGGATCGCTTCGTTGCAGATAACACACACGGCTTTGCATTCACAAAACTAGGTAGGATGAACGCATAGTTGTCTTATTCTTCTTTGTAGCCTATGCCCCATTTTCGCTGTCAACTTTCATATTTAGACTCTTTGATAGTGCCATTTTCTCTCACCAGCTAGCTCAAATGTTAACATCATTCTGCACACAACATAATAGTGTACCTCCAGCATGCAAACAATTAAAAAAAATGCAGTTTAGTACTTGAGGATGCCAAGGAATAATTCTGAGTCTAAAATTAGGCTACGTCAAATAATTGTTACAATAAGTTAGGCTCCATTGTGTAACACGTAAATTAAAATTATACACATTTATTATTCACAATAAAAAAAGACGAAAGAGGAAATAAAAGTTTGTTAAGAGCATGACTCAAACATGTCATTAATGGGCTTATTCAAGTCCTCTTTTATTTTTTTTATTTTTTTTATCCATTCTGCATCTCCCACATATGTCTGTGTGGCAAGTTGGTGATTGAAGATACTTGCCAGGTTACGTGTCACTACTGTTTTATTAATTTATCCAGTGTAAAACCCGGACACCGACACACACATGTAGCTTTTTGTTAATGACTGACCTACAGGATTTAACACAGAGTAAAAGGTCCTTTCACACCGAGTCCGGATGCGAAAAACGCAGAAAATCTAAAAAAATGAATTTTTTTATGACTGAAGAAAGTTTTGGAGGCAGTGTGTAATTGACACAACGTGAGGTCGTATTTATTTTTTAACATGCAAAGATTTGGAACGAGAATTTCGGACTTATTGTGCAAAGACCTTAACAGCTCACTACCAGTTACAAAAGACATTGTAACAGTCAGTCACAGGCAGTTCTAGTTGCATTTTTCATCAATTAATTTCTTAAATTATCCTTTAACTAATGTTCTGGTCCACCATCTAGTGGCGAACATTTTTTTTTGGCCCGTTGCCATACTTACATGCCGACCCTTGCCCTACAGTCTGTACTACCTGGCAAAGTTGATCATAACGATCAACCAAACACCAAACACTCATTCACTGACCCACGGGCAGCCGAAAACTTTATCAAAACCCAGGCCTCAACTACACAGGTTGAAGAGGATTAAAGGTATTTGAGTATTCCTTTCAACATACAATTGTAATGCCACCAGAGAAAACACATTAAAGACACTTCTCTTTTGCCTGTACCACATGATTTAGAGGATATTGGAGTAATGTTGATTTGACAAGAAAAATGAGGTGTTGACAGGTGGATCAACTGGAGGTGTGGGTGTGTGTGTATAAGCATATAAATATATATACGTGTGTGTATGTAGGTATATATATATACGTATATTTATTTTATTGTATTTTATTTATTTATTCTCCTACCCCTCAGGTTTTGTTTATAACAAGGTTGGGTAATTATTATAATTATTAGCAATATGTTTTGTTTTTTTTCTCTCTGTGTATTGGACAACAATCGGATTTAAATTTCATGTTTAGGAAATGGGTAAGGAGTTAAAGTTAATTACTACATTTGATTTGTGTTTACTTTTATTCAATAAGAGTGGGCCACAACTACAAGTGATTTGACCCACTAGTATATAGTATACAACTTAAGGAGTTAAGTGGTAAGTCAAGAGTCCATGGACTTAGGGATCTTTATGAAGATCATGTTTGTTTTTTGTTTTTACCTTAGCACGTTTAGCTTAGGGATGTTGGGAAAGTTCATATGTTCAGACTTTGTTCTACTTCAGAGGATGTCATACAAAATAGTTTTCACTGCCAGGCATTAATTAAATATGACCAAGGTAAACACCATGTCGGCTAAAACAATTCCGCACAACTTGTGACTTGGAATTGCAAAGGGCTTAATGGAGCCATACAACGGAGTAATATTTTAACACATTTGAAAAAAATAGTCATGGATATTGGCTTTCTACAAGAAACACACTTGAAAAATCAAGATCACAACAGATTACGCAATAAATGGATTGGACAGATATTTCATTCTAACTTCGGTGCAAAGAGTAGGGGAACAGCAATATTATTTAAGAAAACAGTGCCGTTTATCGCTTCAAAGATAATACCGGACTCTCAAGGCAGATTCATCATTGTCACTGGTAAACTTTATGATAATTTGATCACATTAGTAAATGTATATGCTCCCAACGTTGATGATGAACAATTTATAAACTCATTGTTATCAAAAATACCCGACATGGACTCTCATCAACTGATAATTGGGGGAGATTTTAATTTAGTGCTTGATTCTGACCTGGATAGGTCATCACATAGACCGGCTACTGTGACAAAAATGGTAAAAAGTGTTGAGAAATTCATGAAAACTTATAAAATAATAGATCCATGGAGTACCCTGCACCCCAACACACGGCAATATTCGTATTACTCCCCAGTTAATCAGACTTATACCAGAATAGATTACTTTTTAATAGATGGTTAACTCCTTCAACAAATGAAACATTGCAATTATAAAGGCAAGGCAAGGCAAGTTTATTTATATAGCACATATACACAATGGTAATTCAAAGTGCTTTACATAGAAGATATTAAAATAATCAAAAGAAATCAGAATAATTAAAACAGTTTAGAATAAAAGATAAAATACAGAAATAATCAAATGAATTCAGAATAATTAAAACATAAAATAAAATACAGTACAAACAGTCGGACGAACAGTGGTACAGTGCTCATTCAGTAAATGCACAGCTAAACAGATGTGTTTTGAGTCTGGATTTGAATGTGACTACTGTAGGAGCACATCTGATCTCTTCTGGAAGCTGTTCCAGCTGCGGCTAGCATAGTAGCTAAAGGCGGACTCGCCATGCTTAGATTGAACCCTTGGTATTTCTAGCTGATGTGATCCTAATGATCTGAGTGATCTGTTTGGTTTATATTCAGTGAGCATATCTGCAATGTATTGAGGTCCTAGGCCATTGAATGATTTATATACCAGTAATAATACTTTAAAATCAATCCTAAATGTAACTGGCAGCCAGTGTCAAGACCTGAGGACTGGTGTGATATGTTCATATTTTCTGGTTCTGCTCAGAATCCTAGCAGCAGCGTTCTGTATGAGCTGCAACTGTCTTATGGTCTTTTTGGGAAGGCCAGTGAGAAGTCCATTACAATAATCCACCCTACTGGTGATAAAAGCATGCACAAGTTTTTCTAAGTCTTGACTGGAAACAAAGCATCTAATTCTTGCAATATTTTTCAGGTGACAATATGCTGATTTAGTTATTGCTTTGACATGACTACTGAAACTAAGGTCTGACTCCAGAAACACACCAAGATTCCTGACTTGATTTTTAGTTGTTTGACCCCTAGACTGAAGGTATGCGTTCACCTTGAGAACTTCATTTTTGTTTCCAAACGCAATGACTTCAGTTTTGTCTTTGTTTAACTGAAGAAAGTTTTGGCACATCCAATTGTTTACTTCATCAATGCATTGGCAAAGGGAGTCAATGGGGCTGCAATCGTTAGGCGATAGGGATAAGTAGAGCTGTGTGTCGTCTGCATAGCTATGGTAAGCGATTTGGTTATTTCTCATTATTTGGCTCATTGGGAGCATGTACAGGTTGAATAGGAGTGGCACGAGAATTGAGCCTTGAAGGACTCCGCATGTCATGGGTGTCCACTCAGACTTATGGTCTCCGATACTCACATAATAACCTCTGCCTCCTAAGTATGACCTGAACCATTTTAGGACTATCCCAGAAAGCCCGACCCAGTTTTCCAGCCTGTCAAGAAGTATGTTGTGATCGACAGTGTAAAATGCAGCACTAAGGTCGAGTAGTACCAGCACTGATAATTTGCTTGTATCAGTATTTAAGCGAATATCGTTTAATATCTTTATGAGCGCTGTCTCTGTGCTGTGATGCGGAAACCGGATTGAAAATTGTCAAAGTATCCATTCGAGCTAAAGAATTTGTTCAGCTGATTGAAGACAACTTTTTCAATGATCTTGCCTATGAAAGGAAGATTTCAGATTGGTCTATAGTTGTTTAATATGGTCTTATCCAGATTTCTCTTTTTCAAGAGGGGCTTGACAACTGCAGTTTTCAGGGAGTTATGAAAACTCCCAGAGAGAAGTTAGGCATTTACCACTTCTAGGAGATCTGCTTCTGCTTGTGGCAGCAGTGGCTCAGTGGTTTATGTAGGTTGTCTAAAAACCAAAAGGTTGGTGGTTCGATCCCTGGTTCGACCTGACCAAGTGTTGAGGTGTCCATGAGCAAGACACCTAACCCCAGCTGCTCCTGACGAGCTGGATGGTGCCTTACATGGCTGACACTGCCGTCGCTGTGTGAATGGGTGAATGTGAGGCAAATATGTAAAGCACTTTGGTGGCCATTGGGTCTGTGAAAGCGCTATATAAATGCAGTCCATTTACCATTCAAGCTTTGTAACACATTTTTGAAAAAAGATGTGGGAAGTGCGTCAAGGGCGCAGGTTGATGTTTTTAGGTGCTGTACAGTTTCTTCCAAAATTATGCTTTCAATTTCTTCGAAATCAGACATAGTGACTACTTTCTCAGGCTGTTGTCTGATCTGCCTGACCCCAGCACAACTCAAGGATGAGCTGATCATCTTTCTGATATTATTGATTTTCTCAGAGAAGAAAGAAGCAAACTCACTGCACTTGCTCTCTGAGAGCATTTCACTGGGAATCTGGCTTGGGGGGTTTGTCAGTCTCTCTACAGTAGCAAAAAGAGTGCGCGTGTTGTTTATATTGCTGTTTATAATATTCGAGAAGAAAGTCTGTCTAGCTTTGCCTAGTTCCTTATTGAAAGCATGGATGCTGTCTTTGTAGATGTTATAATTGACTACAAGTTTTGTTTTCCGCCACATGCGCTCTGCTTTTCTGCATTGTCTTTTCATATTTTGCACTGCTGTTGAGTTTCTCCAAGGTGCTTTTTGTCTGCCACTCTTCTTCCTGACTTTCACAGGAGCAATATCATCAATTACACTCTTAACTTTTGAGTTAAAAGAATCAAGGAGAACATCAACAGAGTCAGCAGATATGCTTGGTGTTAAAGATATAGCATTCATAAATAGTACACTAGTGTTCTAATTTAAGCATCTCTTCTTGACAGACACAGATCTAGCTTCAATGGCAGGAGAGATCAATATATCAAAGAAAATGCAAAAAATGATCAGACAGTGCTACATCCTTATTAACAATTGATGAAATGTTTAGACCCTTACTGATAAGTAAATCTAGAGTGTGTCCACGATTATGTGTGGGTCCATGTACATGCTGAGTCAGATCAAAAGTTTTTAAAACAGTTTTGATTTCTTTTGCCATATTGGTTTCTGCATTATCTATGTGAATGTTAAAATCTCCAGCAATGGCAAAGCAGTCAAACTCTGAGGAAATTGTTGATAACAGTTCTGTAAAGTCCTCAGCAAAAGCTGGAGAGTATTTTGGAGGCCTGTAAACAATGATAAGTAAAATGCGTGGAGCACCTTTTAACACAATACCCAGATATTCGAAAGACGGGTAATTCCCAAATGATATTTGCTTACATTGATAGACATCTTTATAAAAAGCAACTAAACCTCCGCCTCTTCTGACAGCTCTGCAGACACTCATAAAAGTAAAGTTAGGAGGGGCTGTTTCATTGAGGACTGTTGCACTGCAGCTGTCTTCTAGCCAAGTTTCATTTAGGAAAAATAAAATCCAGGTTGTATGTGGTTATTAAGTCGTTGACTAGAAGTGATTTATTTTTAAGTGAGCGGATGTTTAAAAGTGCTAACTTAACAGTCTAACTTTTTGTCCCCACAGCAATCTCAGTTTGTCGTGTAATAGGCACCAGATTAGATGGGTTTGCTGTACGGCTTTTGAAGGCCTTAGACTTCCTATAATGTAATTGAACAGCAATAGAGAAAGATACAGGCACACTGGGTTCCCGCTTGTTCTGTAAACATTTGAGAAAGTTATTGTTATCATAGCGGGGACCCAACACATAACACTGAGAGCTGGTATCAGTTGTTTTTGGTTCACCTCGAGCCGCTGGAGGAGGGTGTGGGCCCTGGCGTTGTGGCAGAGGCCGAAGAGCTCTCACAGGGGGAGGGGGGGGGGGGGGGAGTGCGAGCTGGGCCCGCAGGCTTTGGTGGTTGCAGGGCCTGGCGTTTTTTGGTTGGTATCTGGGGGCTCGCAGCAAAAGAGTGGGATAGTCTAGTTCCAGCATACACCAGTTGTTCCATTTTCTCTGAGAAGCACAGAAGTGGAGATGCTGGAGAGAAGGATAACGTGTCCGGTGAGAGGGGCTGTTGCTCTGGTGTTATTGGAGGCTGTAATATGCTGTCCTGGTTTCCCTGGTTGTTTTCCAGAAAGTCGTCCTTGGGTGCTGAATCTTGGAGCAGTTCTAGTATGTCACAGTCTGTCCTGGGCCGGCGCGTCCATATAGGCGATCTAGGCCATTGCCTTTAGCGGCGCTTTTGTAAGGGCGGCAAAATGTGTGCCAACAGGGAATGAGCAATTCACAAAATAGGTTATTTATATGATTTACTGAGCTGCCGCCGCACCGCAGCGCCGGTGCGCCCCTGCTCTCACGAGTCATGACTGGGTGATGGGAAGTTCGGATCATTTTACTGACTCTCTTGAGTCATTCGAGTCATCATGAGACCGCTACCGCTAGCACAGCTAACGTTATGGAACATCCCGAGAGCAGATGCTAACATCAGCCTGCTTTCAAATCTACCGTCAAGTCCACTATCACCAGGTCAGGAGGAGATTGCTTACTCAGCCAGTGAAATTACTCCACAAGAAACAGCAAATATCAGCAGTATCATCGGACCTCAGACAGCTGACCAAATAAGTGTACACAGTGAGGATAATTTTAATGATCCCAGTAATTGGCCAACAACAGTAAACCAAGGACTTAGAGACATTTTAATTGAGAGAGGACCATATCAAGTGAAAGGAATTGATTTTCCCTCAGTCAGTGCACACAGAAAGTTTTCTGTGTGTCATTATAGACGGACATTGACAAACGGAGAAAATCTGGAAAGGCCCTGGCTAGTTTATTCAGTGAGTATGGATGTTACGTTTTGCTTCTGCTGTAAACTTTTTTGTGGAAGCGAGAGAAAATCAGCTCTTGGAAGAGATGGTGTTAAAGACTGGAAGAATCTGTAAGCATCCTTAGCAACCATGAAAAATCAACTGAACATATTGAAAGTTTTCATAAATGGAAAGAGTTGGACATAAGATTGGTCTCGCAAAACACCATAGATGCACAAATCAGCGGAAACTTGCTGCGGAGACAACAAACTGGCAAAATGTGTTGCAGCGGTTGATTAGTCTCATCAGAGTGATGGTTATGCAAAACCTGCCATTCCGTGGTAGCACAGATAGATCATTTGAGCATAAAAATGGCACTTTCCTGAAACTAGTGGAGATGATAGGTCTTTTTGACAGCGTTATGGCTGAACACATTAGGAGAGTGAGTTCAAAAGAAACACACGTCCACTATTTAGGCAAAGATATTCAAAATGAAATCATAACAATGCTAGCATCCCAGATTCAGCAGGAAATTCTCACGATGCGGAGGTCAGCTAAATACTTCTCTGTCATTTTAGATTGTACTCCCGATGTTAGCAGAAGAGAACAGATGACCGCGATTGTACGTTTTGTTACAACACAGGGAGGAAGTGTGGAGATCAGGGAACATTTCTTGGAATTCACGGAGATAACTGATTGTACAGGAGCCGGCATGACTGAGGTCCTTATTAAGAAACTTAGGGAGCTGGATATTGTTATAATGGACATGAGAGGTCAAGGCTACGATAATGGATCAAACATGAGAGGTAAGCATAGTGGTGTGCAAAAAAGAGTGCTTGACATAAACCCAAGGGCATTTTATGTACCTTGCCGTGCCCACTCTCTTAACTTGGTAGTTAATGACGCAGCCGCATGTTGTCTGCAGTCTGTCGACTTCTTTTCAACTATCCAGGAGGTTTATAACTTTTTCTCTGCTTCCACCTCTCGCTGGAACATGTTAAAACAGCACATAGGTGAGCGTGGCCTCACAGTCATGCCTTTAAGTAACACGAGATGGGAAAGTCGGGTCGATGCGCTCAAACCCATCCGACATCAGTTGGGGGATGTATATGTTGCGCTGCTGTCACTGGCAGAAGATGAAAGTCTAACTGGCACATGTGGAGCTAAAACTAGATGTGAAGCCAGAGGCATTGCAGCCAAGATCAAAACCTACCCGTTCATATGCTCCATCATAACGTGGTATGACATTTTATATGAGATAAATGTGACCAGCAAAATACTACAGACAACGAGTCTTGATGTACCTCGTGCGGTGGCACAGCTGAACTTGACAAAACGATTCCTGGTGGACTATCGCACAGACAGCAGTTTTGAGAGAGTGCTGTCCAATGCAAGAGTTTTGGCGGAGGATTTGGAAACAGAGGCCAGCTTTCCTCCACAAAGTGCAGTGCGACCACGAAAGAGGAAAAAAATGTTTCACTATGAAGGAGAGGATGAGGCAGTGATGGATCCACAACAGGATTACAGAGTGTTTTTTTTAACAGAATACTGGACTGTTCTATTAATGCTCTTGAAGAGCGTTTTTCTCTACTCCAGGAGCACGGTAACATATTTGGGGTGTTGTATGACATTGCATCCATCAAGGAGAAAAACGCTACTGTCGTTCTCCAAGAATGTACAGCGCTGGAAAAAGCCCTGACACACGGCGACTCCAGAGATGTTGATGGACAAGAGCTTTTTACGGAGTTGACTGCTTTGAATAGACGTTTACCAGCTGGAACTAAACCCCTTGACGCACTCAAGTTCACATGTGATAACAGGATGGAATCAGTTTTTCCAATGCTTTTGTAGCATTACGAGTGCTTCTCACCCTTCCTGTTACAGTGGCTTCAGGAGAACGCAGTTTCTCAAAGTTGAAACTAATAAAAAACTACTTTCGCAGTACAATGAAACAAGACAGACTTAATGGACTGGCAACAATCTCCATAGAACATGAACTGGCTCAGAGAATCTAAATAAAGGATGCAGTTAAGAGCTTTGCTGTGATGAAGGCCCGCCATGCGCGCTTCTGAAGCGTAAGTTAAGCTTTATTTGCTCTTTAGTCGTTATTTAAGATGCTGAACCTGCTGATGATATAATGTGCTTGCGGACATTTCATTTGAGTGTGTTTTACGCACATAAGAAAGTGGTGTAAAGAGATTTGCCAGCAACAGTAATTTAAGGAGGTGAAATGTGATTATTTGGAAAATTCCTATCATGACTGCTTAAAGAAAAATGCCAGCCGGCATTTGCCTCCTGCATAAACTTTAATATTGTTGACATTTTGGGCACACGTGCGTCGCGCACTATATTTCCGTTATATGTAGGCCTATGGCTTATTGGTCTTTGTGTGTTGTTGCTGGTTTTGCGTTATATGTATATGGCATGTTGGTCTTTTTTGCAGCCATGTATTAAGCCCAAGCAACCGTGAAAACCTGTTTGTTGCTCTTGCTGGGAGCGGTCCACTGATGAATGTCTGAACTTTCAGTCTTTAGAACTGAACTTTCAGAACTGAACTTTCAGAACTGAACTTTCAGTCCTTTAGCACTCTTGAACCAAGTTTGTTTGGGTGGTGGCCATCCTGTTGAAACAGTTGCCTCTGACTCCAGAAAATCTTGAAGTTGTCAATGAAGTTCACTCCTTTTATATTGCAGGTTTTTTGCAGCCATGTATTAAGCCCAAGCAACCGTGAAAACCTGTTTGTTCCTCTTGCTGGGAGTGGTCCACTGATGAATGTCTGAACTTTCAGTCTTTTAAGTGTTTCAAAAAGTTCATTGAAATCCTTTTTAAGGAGTTCCGACTGCCCTTTATGAATATCATTCTTCCTCACATGAATGAGTCGATTTGCAGTCTTATGTTTCATCAGAATGTTCTGATGTTCCCTGTTTACATCAGATGTTGTTGCTTGTGGAAGGCAGCATCTAGTTGTATCCCTGCTATTAATGTTTCTGATTATGGAGTCGCCCACTATCAGAGTCCTGGGCCAGGCTGCGCTGTGAGCTGAGTGCCGCTGTCTGCTCGACCTTGACCCCCATTTAGCATCAGTGATAGCTACAGGCTGATTCAGTCTGTGTTCGATCACATTCATCAAATTTGGGGATTCCTCATTCATTAATACTTCAAATCTGTTCTCAAGATGTATAGGCGGTGGTAGGAGACCAGTGTTTGCAATCCTTGTCAGAGCCGTATCTGGGGTAGAGGATGCTACTGCGGCAATATGTGATCAATCTGATGTCTCGAGTGCCTTTGGGTCTCGCTCCCTGTTTGCAGTGGTGGAAAGAGTACTGAAAAAACATACTCAAGTAAAAGTACCATTACATTCCAAAAAATGTAGTGTGAGTAGAGTAAAAAGTACTTGTCCAAAAAACTACTTGAGTAAGAGTAAAAAAGTAGCTTATTTAAAAGTACTCATGAGTAGTGAGTAGTGAGTACTGAGCTGCGGATTCTACGCCTTATACTAAACACTGTGCACTACAATTTATAAATTAAAAAAAATGCACATACTGTAATTCACATTATAATTTGTTCTTTGTCAGAAGGATTGAAGAATATATATCATCCATCTTTTTAAAATGCATCAAATCAGTACACTCATCACCATTTAAATCATATTATTTGGGGGGGAAAAGCATTTCAAATTAGGCGAAAAGAAACTGGGCCTGAGCATGCTATTGTTGCACATAAAATATCAATATTCATAACTGTGCAAAGAATTCAAAAACCTTTAGAAACTCATGATAGTTCAGCATCACACACCATGAGATGGGTTAAATAGAGAAATTAAAAAATACCCAATTTCTCTCCAAAACGGTACCAATGTTAGTGTTTTGATAAATGAGAATCACTAATATTATCAGATTACCTCACCTTATGCACTGAAAAAGGCTAAGATAGTGAGCTAACATTAATTACACACTATAATTCCATGCTATTAAATATGTTAGAATTTAAACGTAAATGCACATTGTTCTAGAAGGGTGGCATCATCCCTTACATTTTACACGGCTACATTTACTCACATTGTAATGCTGCTGATAATATAATTTGTAAGGAAAATTGTGCATTAAATAGGGAAGTTATATCCAGGAAACTTTTACAAAAGAAACAAACAAACACACACACACACACACACACGAATGTCTCTTTGTAGTCTCGGCGAAGCTGTTTTATCAGCAGCATCCACACACAAAAAAACAAAAGTTCAACATGAAAAATGTTTTTGCGCAAGTGCACTTGCCAAATGAAGACGGATTGTTTAATGGATCAATCAAAAAACGTTGTTTATTAACGAGCTGTAACGTTAGTCACAGATGGACAGAAATGCAGTTCAAGTTAACGGCATGGTTCATAGACTGCACTGATTCTGTCTCTGGCGGCATGGCGAGTGCGAGACGCGGCAGTGCACAGATCGTGACGCGCGTCTCTCTATAATATGATTGTGAAGTAAATGGGAGCGGGAATTCAACGCATTATGAACTCGTCACGCAATACCCCCAACCTACAAATGTTAGGCCATGTAGACAGGCCAGCCTATATAAATATCATATTAAGCAGAAATGTGAAATGTACCTTTAGCATATTAGAGGAAGACGCTGATATCTGGATTGAATTGATGCGTGAAGAATGCACTTCCACAGCAGTCATGAGTAACAGCAGAATCAGAATCAGAATCAGAAAGAGCTTTATTGCCAAGTGTGCTTGCACACACAAGGAATTTGTTTTGGTACTGAGGCTTCCAGTGGACATATACAAATACAAATACAACATGAAACATAATACTACAAATTATAAGAATAAAAAATAAAAATATAAATATATGAGAATAAAACTATCACAGTTGGGTTTAGTCAGAATAGACATTTTCAGATTTACAGATTATGAACCTATTTACAGTGTTTTGAATATTATAAATAAATAAATCTACATATAAGTATCACCTGAGTTGTGGGATATTGCACTAAACAGTGGGAGCATTGCACTTACAGGCATATGCCTTGGGAGGAGTGTTAACTGTTCAGGAGGGAAATGGCCTGTGGGAAGAAACTGTTCCTGTGCCGAGATGTTCTTGTGGCCAGTGATCTGAGTCTCCGTCTTGACGGTAACAGTTCAAACAGGTGGTGTCCAGGGTGAGTGGAGTCTGTGATGATTTTACCTGCTCTCTTCCTCACTCTGGAAGAGTACAGGTCCTGGAGGTTTGGCAGGGGGGCACCAATGATCCTCTCCGCAGTCCGGACTGTCCGTTGTAGTCTCCTGATGTCTGATTTGGTAGCTGAACCAAACCAGACAGTGATGGAAGCGCACAAGACAGACTCAATGACGGCTGAGTAGAACTGAATCAGCAGATCCTGTGGCAGGTTGAACTTCCTCAGCTGGCGAAGGAAGTACAGTCTCTGCTGGGCCTTTTTCACAGTGGAGTCAATGTGATTGTCCCACTTCAGGTCCTGAGAGATGATAGTGCCCAGGAACCTGAATGACTCCACTGCTTCCACAGTGCTGTTCATGATGGTGAGTGGGGGGAGTGCTGGGCTGTTCCTCCTGAAGTCCACAATCATCTCCACTGTTTTGAGCGTGTTCAGCTCAAGGTTGTTATAACTGCACCAGGCAGCCAGCTGTTCAACCTCCAGTCTGTAAGCAGACTCGTCACCGTTTCGGATGAGACCGATGACAGTGGTGTCGTCTGCAAATTTCAGGAGCTTGACAGTGGGGTCTTTAGAAGTGCAGTCATTAGTGTACAGGGAGAAGAGCAGTGGGGAGAGAACGCACCCTTGGGGAGCACCAGTGCTGATTGTGAGTGTCTTGGATGTGTGTTTCCCCAGTCTCACTCGCTGCTGCCGGTCCGTCAGGAAGCTGGTGATCCACTGACAGATCGAGGATGGTATGGAGAGCTGGGTCAGTTTGGCTGTGAGAAGACCAGGCATGATGGTATTGAAGGCCGAACTGAAGTCCACAAAGAGGATCCTTGCATAAGTCCCTGGTCTGTCGAGATGTTGCAGGATATAATGCAGTCCCATGTTGACTGCATCATCCACAGACCTGTTTGCTCTGTAAGCAAACTGAAAGGGATCCAGCAGGGGTCCAGTGATGTCCTTCAGGTGGGCCAGCACCAGTCTTTCAAACGACTTCATGACCACAGACGTGAGAGCGACAGGTCTGTAGTCATTAAGTCCAGTGATTTTGGGTTTTTTGGGGACAGGAATGATAGTGGAGCGTTTGAAGCAGCAGGGAACTTCACACTGCTCCAATGATCTGTTGAAGATCTGCGTGAAGACCGGGGCCAGTTGGTCAGCGCAGGCTTTTAAACAAGCAGATGAGATGCCGTCTGGGCCTGAGGCTTTCCTAGTCTTCTGTTTTTTGAAGACTCGGCTCACATCCTCCACACAGACCTTAAGCTCAGGTTGGATGGCAGGAGGGGGGAGTGATAATTGGAGTACAGGAGGTGATGCTGAATGTGTCAAGTGCAGATCAGACCGGGTGTGTGGTGTGAATGAGGGCTTTTCAAACCGGCAGTAAAATGAATTTAAATCGTCAGCCAGGTGTTGATTGTCCACAGATCGAGGGGATGGTGACTTGTAGTTGGTGATGTTCCTCAGGCCATTCCAGACTGATGATGGGTCGTTGGATGAAACTGGTTTTTCAGTTTATCAGAGTAGTTCCTTTTAGCAACTCTGATCTCCTTTGTCAATCTGTTTCTGGCCTGGTTATACAAGATTTTATCCCCACTTCTGTAAGCATCCTCTTTGGCATGACGAAGGTGTTTGAGTTTCCCAGTAAACCATGGTTTATCATTAGTGAATGATAAGAATGTCCTGGTAGGAATGCATGTATCCTCACAGAAACTTATATATGATGTTACAGTATCTGTGAGCTCATCCAGATCATTGGTAGCAGCTTCAAAAACAGTCCAATCAGTGCAATCAAAGCAGGCCTGTAGATTCTGCTCTGCTTCATTAGTCCATCTTTTTACAGTCCTTATTCCAGGTTTAGCAGATTTCAGTTTCTGCCTGTAGGTCGGTATGAGATGAACCAAACAGTGATCAGAGAGCCCCAAAGCTGCCCGTGGGACGGAGTGATATGCATTTCTTATTGTGGTGTAACAGTGGTCCAGTATATTACTGTCTCTGGTGGGACATGTAACGTGCTGTCTGTATTTTGGTAGTTCACGGGAAAGATTTGCTTTGTCAAAATCCCCAAGAATGATTAAAAGAGAGTCTGGGTACCTTTGTTCCGTTTCAGATATTTGTTCAGCCAGCTGTTGTAGCGCCGCTCTCACGCACGCGTCTGGAGGGATGTAAACATTCACGAGAATGAAAAAGGAAAATTCCCGAGGCGAGTAGAAGGGTTTACAGTTTATGAAATGTGCCTCTAAATTAGGAGAGCACATCTTCTTCAGTGTTGTTACATCTGAACACCAACTTTCGTTAATGTAGAAACACAATCCACCACCTCTCGTTTTCCCCGTTAGCTCCGCGATGCGATCCGCTCGGAACAGCTGGAAGCCCGGCAGATGTATTGCGTTGTCCGGTATGGCTTCACTCAGCCAGGTTTCAGTGAAGCACAAAGCAGCAGAGTTTAAAAAATCCTTGTTAGTGTGGGTGAGGAGAAGAAGTTCATCCGTTTTGTTAGGAAGGGATCGGAGATTCGCGAGATGAATACTGGGGAGTGCAGTGCGCAGGCCGCGCTCGCGGAGTTTAACCAGCGCGCCGGCTCGCTTCCCGCGTTTGCGTCTGAAAGCGCGTTTGAACAACACCGCTGCCCCTCCGACGAGAATGTCCAGCAAAACGTCCGAATAATCAAAAACTGTAGAAAAGGTTTCTGGTGTGTGTTTCCTAATGTCCAGTAGTTCGTCTTTGGTGAAACTGATAGGAAAAGAATGACTAAACGCAGAACAAACGAACAAAAACAACACAATAGCTGGAGAGCTCCACACCGAGGCAGCCATCCGCGGCGCCATCTTGGATTGTGGAATCCATCTTGGAGCAGGAATAGGCGGTTAAAGTTTTCTATGCACAATTTGATTTGATGACAGTCATGAGACCGATTACTCAATCCAATCACGTTGATGGATAAAAATAAAATGAAATTAGGCTAAAACAAGCATATGTAACGAGTAATTACCACAAACAGAAGGAAAATAGCGGAGAAAAAGTACCGATACATCACTCAAAATGTACTCAAGTAAAAGTAAAATTACACAATTTTTAAACAACTCAAAAAAGTAGCATTTCTGAAAAAACTACTTAATTACAGTAACGTGAGTATTTGTAATTCGTTACTTCACACCCCTGCCTGTTTGTGCCATCGATGGAGCAATCTAGAAATGCACTGCAGCTAAAGCCATATGTGTGACCATTTTATATTTAAAATCTGAAAATGATAAGTCTAAAACTCTGTATTTAGTTAAATGTTTTTCAAGCTCATGTCAAATTACTTTATTTTGATTAGACTCTAAAATGCAAACTGATGTTTAGTCATCTTCTGAGCAGAGGTGGAAAGTAACGAATTACATTTACTCGCGTTACTGTAATTGAATAGTTTTTTTGGGTACTTCTACTTTTTTAAGTAGTTTTTAAAATCTGTAATTTTACTTTTACTTAAGTATGTTTTGTTTGAAGTATTGTAATTTGCTACATTTTAAAACATATCCGTTACTGAGTAAAAAAAAAAATAATACAAAAAAAAATGCTTTGGGTGAAATCATTGCGCTCGGGAAACTACAGCATTGATGATTGAAGGGCGGGAGAACAGACGCGCTAAAATCACAAAACCATATGGAGAAGGTGACGGACAACTTAGACAGACAGTGACTACGTTTACATGCAGCCAAATTTCGGGTTATGGTCGGGTTAAGGTCACTATTCGGGTTTCTGAAACATTAGGGATAACCCGTTTACATGCGTGAGCAGAGAGAGTTACTCCTGTGTACATGGAATTGCAATATCCCGATGTAAACGCGACGCGCGGTTAGCGTCTGGACGTACGGACAACCTTAAGACGCAATATGCGTCATTTCCGATTCTTCTTCCTGTATCCAAAGACAACAACAACAGCAGCACGCGGATAATGAATAATTCGGGGCAGATAGCGATCGCCTTTGTTTGCGCTTTGGTGCTGGTAACGTTACTGACCTCGCTCCAAAAGTATGCTGTGCTGCGTCTCGCCATGTTTACTTCCGGTATACTGCACGCGGGGTTTTGTATGCGCCGAGAAGTTTCTCTACTCAAAAGACCAAGATTCCTTGCGAATAGAACATGCGCAGAACACACATCACTATGGGGATATGCCGATGCACGTTTACATGACCAAAAATTCGGGTTAGAAAAGGGGTACCCCAGGTATAATATCCCGGTTTTTAAAATCCGGGATATGAGCATATTCGGGTTTTTGCCGGTGTTTACATGGCCGTTCAAAACCGGGTTATTGCTAATATCCCGGTTTTGAACGGGTTATTGGCTGCATGTAAACGTAGTCAGTGACTAAAACGAAAAGGATATAGATTCATGGATGATTCTACCACTTTCATTAGCAGGCCGAATAAATATTATTTGAATGAATGTTCTGCCTAAGTTTCTGTTCTTGTTCCAGTGTATTCCTATTTGGATAGCCAAGGCATTTTTTAATATTCTCTCATGTCATATTTTATATGGAACGGAAAAATGGACTTTTTATTTAAGGGTCAAGAGCCCAACTAAACCAAACACTGATCACCATAATGGTGACTTAAAAATAACGGTTTTTCTCCTTCAGAGATTCTGCTTGTTAACATCAGGTGTCTTCAATAATGCTTAATCGTCACTCAATTACTCACTTAATTTTCTCATTAACTTTAACACTGATTCAGTGTTCATTTAACACTCTGCTCATAGTTTATATAATGCACACTTTTCAGTGTTAATTTAACACTGGGGATTTTGCTGTGTATAGGCAACGCCATCTGGGTCAAGAACACTTATCAGTAACCGTACTGTCTCCCTCTTCACCGTAAATTCTTTCTGAATACATGCTAAGTGCATCATTCTGTATACAATCATTTAGCTGATCCAGTGATTTCATCAGATATAAAGCTGGTTAACTCCATCCAGCCTGAAAAGTGTTTTCGCCTGTAAAGTCTATTCTGGCACAGAATACTTTTGGAACGTTCTAAGACAACTGGTAATGCCATGCTGGTAGATTAGCACCTGTAAAATTTCCTTTTGTTGAAAGCCCAAATAAAAGTAAAAAGCTATATTTAGATCCATGAGCGCATTTACTAAAAGAAAAAGAAAAAAAAACTTCTTCGGAAGACTATAGGCTTATCTCATAATTTTGACTTTATTCTCAAAATATTACGACTGTTGTGAAGAGGCGGAGTCAGGATGATCCATTTGCAGCATTTATTAGAATGGTCAAAACAGGCAGGGTAAAACAGTGGCAAACAACTCAAAGCAGGCAAGGCTGAGACAAAACCAGGTAGACAGGCAAAGGGTTGAGGCAGGCAGAGAGAATCAGAGTCCAGTAAACAGTCCGGGGTCAGGACAGGCAGAGAAGGGTCAGCAACGAAAAACAATCCAAGGGTCAAACACAGAAATCAAACTCAGGAAATAACGCTCATAAATGATGGCCAGGGCAGATCAAGACTTCGCACTGAATGAGTGTGTGAATGATGCTTATATGAGTGTTTGTGAATGAGGTGCAGGTGTGAGTGCAATCAGTCCCAGGTATGAGGGATGATGGGAATTGGAGTTCGATGAGTGAAGTTAATATTTCGGAGACGGTTCCCTCCGGTGGTGAAGAGGAGGTGGTGCGGGAGCCTGCTCCATTACAACGACTTTATTCTCAAAATATTATGATTTTATTATCAAAATATTTTGACTTTAATCTCGAAATGTTTCGTCTTTAATCTCGAAATATTTATACTTTAATCTCGAAATATTAAAACTTTAATCTCAGAATATTTAGACTTTATTCTTGAAATATTTAGACTGTATTCTACTAATGTTAGATTTTTTTTTCTTTTCTTTTTTTACATTGCAGTTCAGGGCTTCCGTATATTTCAAGTAGGCTACAAATATCTAAAAATTCTTAAATTAAAATCAAATGATCTGCCAGTGGGGTAAGAAAAATAACCTTAATGCAAACGGAAACAAAGTAAGAAAAGTATTTTTTTGCAGTGGAGGTACATTTATTCATTGTGCATATTTCATACAAGATCTTGTAGATGAAGAGTCTGCATTAATTCTTAGGCCTTTACATAATTTACGTTTTTTTTTTTTGTGCCACTCACATGCATATTTTTTTGAGCGGTACAATTGCGACCTCTGGAAGTAACCTAATAATTATAATTCCCTTTAGGATTTCCAATGTGGTTGGATGCATTGATGAAACGCATTGCCTATTCCCATCATCGCACCTTCTGAAAATGAAGCAGATTACTGTATGTAATGAATATATATACCATAAGCACCACCACTGTTAAATAAACACAAATTATTCAAAATCTACTAGGCCATCTTTATTTCCTACAAATACAAAAACAACAGTTAATCTTCTTTTTTCTTTTTTTTGGACTGCTTTACATCCCATAATGACCCGAATGAGAAAATAAATCATGCTGTACTCATACCACATCTATGATGGAGGACACATATAGGTCCACATAAGTGACAATAGTAGTGGTCCATGGCACCTGGGGTCGTGTGCGAGTCATCTGAGTGTTGGTCTCGTCCAAACCGAGATGTTGAATAAGTGCCTCATGAGCTTCAGCATAAGCTGTACTATTGCAGATTTCCTCATCAGCGTCAGACACCCAACCTGTGAAGACTTTTTGTTATGAAGTGCAATTTTTATTTTTTTTAGTTACTGTTTCTAGTTACACATCCCTGTACCATACATTGTAAAAAAACAAAATAAGTACAGTCAACGTTTAAGTGTTTGTCATCTCAACTTAAATTACATTAAACTGACTTAAAAAAAATTAGTTTAATCTTGTACAACTTATAGAAAAAAGTAGAAAATTGCTCAATTAATTTTGATGAGTTAAAACAAAGTAAAAACATGTTGTCATAACTTAATAGTCATATAATTTTTTTACAGTGAAGTCAATTCGCTGTACAATATGTTTATATTGTTACAAATAATTGTTATAAACATGATTTGTCCTTTCAAGTGCAAAAAGATTTGAAAGAGAACTCAATTGTTCTCTTTCAAATCTTTTTGCACTTGAAAGGACAAATCATGTTTATAACAATTATTTGTAACAATATAAACATAAAACAAAATAACATACATTACAACATAAAATAACAATTATGTCAAACGTCTGTCTTTGCAAGTATTCTCATAAATACGGTTGATTATGTCTTACATCTATTGTCTAGATCAGCAGTTGAGCTAATGGTTTGTCAGACCTTGACTTAAGCAGTTTATTTCTCACACTTTAATATAGCTCCTAACTTAATAAAACAAGCTGTGTTAATACTATGATGAATATTTACATTGAGACTTTATGCAGGTGTGAGGTGCTTTATCTAAATGAAACGCATACACCTCTCTTGCTTTTGCTCACATGCACTGCCAAGCACAGTTTTTTCTTTAAATATTCATTTTTATAATCACACAGACACAGACACACACAGACACACACACACACACACACACACACACACACACACACACACACACACACACACACACACACACACACGCACACACGCACACACACACACACACACACACACACACACACACACACAAACTAATGTTCACAAACACAACGAACTTCTATCGTAAAAACAATATTCAAAAGTATTTACTTACTGATTGAGGCCAGAAAAAACAACAGTAGATACATGGCCACTAAAGAGTTGTAAAGTGTTGAGAAACTGTAGAATGAAGATTCACTCCAGAACAGATGTCTGTCGTTTGGTCAAATGCACTCTGTGTAAGAAACGTGCATCTCACCATATATATTTTGTAAAAAATAATTAAAAAAATGTTTATGATAATTCAGTTAGGGTCGGCAAATAACTCCTGGGGACACACATGAAGGGGATTATAATGCTTTAAAAGTATTAATGGTCAAATATTTTGTGTAAACATAAAACTTAAATTAGAACAATCCTCTTAGGAACAATCCAACTGTAATATGAGATGATATTCCTCAGGGACAAAATGTAAATTTAAATTTGTTAAATATACTTTTTTTTTAAATCTACCAAACAGTGCACTCCCAGAGTGCATTGCGACATGAATGAATTAAGCAATTGCTTTGTTTTGCCTTTTTTTTTTATGTGTGTGTGTGCGTTTCATTTTACACCCTGTAATGTGCACACTGAGCAGTGTTCATTTCACATGTGGGGCCTACATGGAAACTGGCTGGGGCCCACAGCTGTGTTGGCTGGGTTGTGATCGTATTGTTCATGTTGTTACAAATAATACCTAAAGACTGTTGTAGAAATTTTAATAGTCATTGATCCCAAACAGATATCATAAGAGAGAGAACCTATTCAATGTATAAAAATATATGTGTGTACGTGCTTGTGGGTGACTTTTCAGGAACATATGGGACAGGACCTCTGACCTTAGAGACGGTCAGTTTTGGCCAGTTTATTTCAGTACCAGTTTGTGTCTTTAAGTAGAAACTGAACAGCAGTAAGGACCTTATCTGAGTGGGTGAAAGGTACAGCGGGTGAGGAGGAACCTTGAAAACAGTATAAAGGCTGTCTCATATCTTCCTGTTGTGTGTCACTCTCTTGCACAGCGTAACTTCTGTGTACTAGACTGGACCTATTCTTGCAAGAATAAATACTTTTCTTTTTTATTAATTTGACTCTGAGTGTTTCTTACGCAGTGATGATGTTTAACAGGATTTTTGCCACAACAAGACACAGAGTATGTGACATATTTAATGTCAAATATACTGTATAATCACACTGTTAAAAAAACAACTTTATTTTGATGGTCCCTTTTGTACATTCTGTTGACTGTGAGTAACTTTGAAACTACATGTCGATGCTCCCAACAGACTGATGAACAAAGAGAAAAGGTGATTTGCTGGTGTTGGTTATGATTTAACATAGTTTAATTGTTATTATTATTTGACCTGAATCAGTGAACGCATATAGAGCTTAATTTCTGAGTTAGATTTACTTTATTGATTGTAGCAGCACTGTCCTTTTACAGCATAATGTTTTTAGCTTTTTCAATGTATTCTAAAGAATGTCTTTTTTCTGTTACAAAAACTATATGTAAAACCCTTTTTTTTTTTAGACAAACAGACATCAAGAATCAGCCTGTGAATCTCAACAATGGTGATAATTATAAAGTATGTTGCAGTGCATTGTGGTGTGCATCTCCGAGATTAGGCTCTATATGAGTTCAGTGATTCAGTTCAAATGATGCTGATGTAACATTATGAAACTGTACTTTAGTAACATTACTTGTTTCCTTTCAACAGGTATCTTAAAGGATTCAAGGAGAGGAAGAAAGACTGATATACCAAAAAAAAAATAATCTCAGTTTATTATCACCAATGGCATGGTTAAAAATGTTGAATGTTGGCAAATAATACTATCCAGCGGCACACAAATGGCCAACAGCAAGGCCTCGCTATCACACAGAAACACAGTGCAACAAACACCTCAATCTCAGTTAGCACAGCACCACAAATAGGAAAAACTCTGTACACAGCAAGCTCGGAACTGGATAGTACATATGAAACCACACCAACTCTACACTAAAGGCTAGCTTTGGGCAAGTGCTGCACAATGTTATAATACCGTTTGCCAGACAAGAAAAAATCCAACAACCATCCCTTCAGAAAAAGAAAGAAAAGAACAAACAAAACAAATAAACAAAATGTACAATAACCCTTGGAGGTACAGTATAATTCTTAAAATTACAAGAGGGGAAAAAGCGGCAATTACACCCAGAAGCACTCTGTTTCTGCAACAAATCGCAAACATACCATAAGCACACATAGCATAAAACCAACTGCACAAGTCTCTTTCCATTTGTATTGTCCTTCCCTGGGTTACAAAATAGTGTTTCACACTGTATAATATCCCACCTACAACATACCACACAGAATAAATACATAACATCTGTTTTTACCCACAGCAATAATTCACCACGTTTAAGCCGAAAAGGCACAAACAAATAGCACAGTCTCTCCCACATTAATGTATTAAATTACATAATTACATCAATGTACCTTGCACTAAGGATCCCCGCTCGGCTACTAGGTTTCCCGTTTGTGACCAAAAAGACTAAGAACGAGGAAGATAGCTCTGTTAAAGTGCGTCCTCGATTACCGAGCTTCCTAACTTGCACGCAACAGTCAATTAAAAACAAGGTGCTTACCGTTCCTGTTTACAACGACGAACAGCAATATGTCGCCAGGGTAAATGAAAAGCTCTCGTTGCTCCAGCTCACCGCTGAGAACAAGGAGAGAGACAGTGTGTGACTTAACTACATCACTTCAAGGCATCATGCTTGGTGTATAAAATGTCGCCGTTAATAGGCGCTTACCGTCCCTGCGTCTCGGCTGAGAACAAAGGAGATGAGCCTGCCGGATAAATGAATTACTCTCGTCCCACTTTTAAATGTCGCACTTGACGCACGCTGACTAGGCCAACCAAACAAACAATTCATCAACCAATTCATGTCAGGGGGATGGTGATATAGGGTGCACCAATGGTAGAGCATCAGATCCACCTCACTGACGAGGTCCCCATTAGGCAGAGATACCGTCGACTGCCCCCTTCCCAGTACGATCAAGTCAAAGCCCATATCCAGCAGCTGTTGGAGACCAGAATTGTGAAACCTAGTTCTACTCCCTACTTGTCGCCTAGAGTTATCGTGCAAAAGAAAGGGGGAGACCTTAGACTCTGTGTTGACTACCGGCTCTTGAATGCAAAGACGAGGAAGGACGCTTATCCACTCCCCCCCATAGATGAGTCCTTGGATGCACTGACTGGAGCAAAGTGGTTTTCAACGTTTGATCTTGCCAGTGGTTACAACCAAGTGCCAGTTGCTGAAGTGGATAAAGCTAAGACAGCATTTTGTACACCGTTAGGACTCTTTGAGTTTAATCGTATGCCGTTTGGCCTTTGTAACTCACCGAGTACGTTCCAGAGGTTGATGGAGAGGATCTTTGGAGATCAAAGTTTTCAATCACTACGAAACTTTATCTAGACGATATCATCATCTTTTCGACCTCTTTTGACGAACACTTGAAATGCTTGGAACTCGTCTTTAAACGTCTGCACAGTAACCGCCTCAAGTTAAAACCATCTAAGTGCCACTTCTTTCAAAGAGAGGTAAAATATCTGGGGCATGTCGTTTCTGCCTCAGGAGTAGCCACGGATCCGGATAAAGTCAAAACAGTAGCAGAGTGGAAACAGCCGACTACTACAAAGGAACTAAGATCTTTTCTGGGGTTCGCATCGTTTTGCCAGTAGAGACTTGCGGCCGACCGAGAGAAATATGTCCAACTATAGCTCCCGTAAGCTAGAGCTTCTAGCCCTTAAATGGCTATAACCAGCAAGTTTAGGGAGTATCTCCTAGGTGCAAAGTTTGTGATCTTCACAGACAATAACCCATTAAGTTATTTACAGACGGCTAAGTTAGGGGCTACAGAACATCGTTGGGCCTCGGAGTTAGCAATGTTTGACTTAGAAATCAGATATCGCCCAGGCTCTGCGAACAGAAATGTGGATGCACTTTCCAGGCTGCCAGCCCCTGTTTCCATCGCTTCAGTGGCCCCAGGCCTAGAGATCCCCTTAGCCCCCTCAAGTGGTAGTGACTGTAGGACCCAAACCTGGTGCCAAGAGATCAGTGCCTTACCAATCCGACAGAAGGCTGATTTGCAAGCACTACAGGTAGAGGTTCTGCCATTGGGCCATTCATCCATTTTTGGAAACAAGGAGCAGTCCCAACGAAATCAGAACGGATGCTACTGCGCCTAGAGGCTCAGAAACTGCTTAAGCAGTGGCCAAGGATTCGGTGCCGGGATGGGGTGTTGTACCGCTGCGTTCGGCTCCCAGGCTACAGTAGAGAGACGTTTCAGCTCATCTTGCCACAGTGCCTAAAACAGGAAGTCTTGAGAGGTCTTCATGATGACCATGGACATCAAGGCCAACACAGTAGCTAAATTACTCACAGAGGGTTAGTTCTATCGTTATGGGGTGCCCAAGCGGCTCCACAGTGACCAGGGCAGAAGCTTTGAGGGAGATCTTATGAAACAGTTGTGTCAGTTGTACCATATCGCTAAGAGCAGAACGACATCGTATCATCCGGAGGGCAACGGGCAGTGCGAGAGATTTAATCGCACGTTACACAATCTACTCCGCTCTTTGCCCCAGGATCAGAAACGTAAATGGCCCCAAGCACTTCCCCATGTTCTTTTTGCTTACAACACCACTCAGCATGCGTCAACTGGATATTCACCCTTCGAACTGATGTTTGGACAGAAAGTGCGACTGCCGGTGGATTTTTTTTTTGGGCAGTACTGAAGAGGAAACTGTCCCTGGGCACCCTCACGATTGGATGATACAACATCAGCATGACCTCAGGGCAATTCACACACATGCACGGGACCACTTAACTCTCTCAGCAGAGCATCGAAATCAGCAGGTCACCCCGTCAGCGAGCCAGCCACTTGCCCCTGGCACATTAGTCCACAGGAGGACTGGCAAATGTGTCCAATAGGACGGAGGACCACACGGGCATTGATGTTTACGTCACCCCCACAATGGAGATTGAGCAAGGTTTCCCCTCAAACCCCGACATTGTGGTAAGGCGCTCAGTAAGGGCTACAGCAGGTCAACATAGTGTAACCAGATTAAGTAGGCTATCTATACCTACTCCCTTCCTACAGAGGGAGTTTGTTGCAGGCTAACCTCCTTTGCATAGTTTTCAACGCAGGTGCTATGGGGGTGGTTGGAACTAGGAAGTAGATAAACCGGGTTGATGAATTGTTTGTTTGGTTGGCCTAGTCAGTGCGCGTCAAGTGCGACATTTAAAAGTGGGACGAGAGTAATTCATTTATCCGGCGGGCTCATCGCCTTTGTTCTCAGCCGAGACGCAGGGACGGTAAGCGCCCATTATCGGTGACATTTTATACACCAAGCATTATGCCTTTAACTGATGTAGTTAAGTCACACGCTAACGTCTCTCTTCTTGTTCTCAGCGGTGAGCTGGAGCAACGAGAGCTTTTCATTTACACTGGCGACATATTGCTGTTCGTCGTTGTAAACAGGAATGGTAAGCACCTTGTTTTTAATTGACTGTTGCGTGCAAGTTAGGAAGCTCGGTAATCGAGGACGCACTTTAACAGAGCTATCTTCCTCATTCTTAGTCTCTTTGGTCACAAACGGGAAACCTAGTAGCCGAGCGGGGATCCTTAGTGCAAGGTACATTAATGTAATTATGTAATTTAATACATTAATGTGGGAGAGACTGTGCTATTTGTTTGTGCCTTTTCTGCTTAAACGTGGTGAATTATTGCTGTGGGTAAAAACAGATGTTTATGTATTTATTCTGTGTGGTATGTTGTAGGTGGGATATTATACAGTGTGAAACACTATTTTGTAACCCAGGAAATGACAATACAAATGGAAAGAGACCTGTGCAGTTGGTTTTATGCTATGTGTGCTTATGGTATGTTTGCGATTTGTTGCAGAAACAGAGTGCTTCTGGGTGTAATTGCCGGTTTTTTCCCCTCTTGTAATTTTAAAAAATTATACTGTACCTCCAAGGTTTATTGTACATTTTGTTTATTTGTTTTGTTTTTTCTTTCTTTTTTTTTCTGAAGGGATGGTTGTTGGTTTTTTTCTTGTCTGGCAAACGGTATTATAACATTGTGCAGCACTTGCCCAAAGCTAGCCTTTAGTGTAGAGTTGGTGTGGTTTCATATGTACTATCCAGTTCCGAGCTTGCTGTGTACAGAGTTTTTCCTATTTGTGGTGCTGTGCTAACTGAGATTGAGGTGTTTGTTGCACTGTGTTTCTGTGTGATAGCGAGGCCTTGCTGTTGGCCATTTGTGTGCCGCTGGATAGTATTATTTGCCAACATTCAACATTTTTAACCATGCCATTGGTGATAATAAACTGAGATTATTTTTTTGGGTATATCAGTCTTTCTTCCTCTCCTTGAATCCTTCAAGATACCTGTTGAAAGGAAAAAAGTAATGTTACTAAAGTACAGTTTCATAATGTTACATATGCAAAGGAGGTTAGCTTGCAACAAACTCCCTCTGTAGGAAGGGAGTAGGTATAGATAGCCTACTTAATCTGGTTACATCCACCCCAGCTTTGAGAGCTCGCCATCCCGGTGAGGATATTCCCCGTTCTAATTATCCCCATGGTCTAAATGTTACTAACAAGAGAGCAGGGGTTGTAGGTCTACCCTCAATTGAATTAGTTTGGCCAACATTCCCACGGACATTTCTAGGCAGATGGAATCCCTTACGAAACAAAAATATATTGCAGTATATTGGAAAATATCATGTGATATATTAGGCAATATATTTCCATATATGGGATTTAATATTTATATTTTCCAATATATTGCAATATATGCATAGACCATATATGTATATATATTGATACATATAAAACAAATATATTGCAATCAAGACCAAAAAAGTCACTATATTTCTACATATAATAGTTTGTCTTTATATGCTTTAATATACTGCAATATATGTGCTATATATATATATATATATATATATATACTGTAGTTTTACGGAATTTGACTGTTTTATTTTGCAGATTTTTCATTTATATTTATATAATATTACATAATAATTAATAGATTAGCATTTATCCCTTACGGAACAAAAATATACTGCAAAATATAATGCGATATATAACATAATACATTTCCATATATTGGAAACAAGTGCTTATATTTTCAATATACTGAAATATATGCATTGATCATGTATGTATGGCTATGTATTAATACATATAAAATATGTATTAATGAAAACAAAAATAGTATTACATGTAATATGCACAGTTTTATCCTATATTTTGTACATTATTGCACATACATGTTCCCATATTCATGTTAATGTATATTCACATTCATGAAATTAGTTACAACATATTTCTAGTTCCCAGCATGCTTTGCTTCTGACTGGTAAAGGAGAGCAAATGTTAAAATTAAGTGTTATTTAATGTGTTTTGCTCAATATTAATATAGTGGGAGATCTGTTAGTGTTTCGTGTTCTATTATTTTGGAATTTAAAATGTTTTCTGGTATGTCTGAGTTTTTGGTGTCACCATTGTGCTGAAGTGTAGACCCTGTGGTTATGTTGACAATTGGCTTAAGACCATTGAGAGTAAACTATAATTACTATATTTTAATAATAATGACTTGAAGCACGAAGGGTTGGGCGATATATCGCACGATATTGTTATGTGCATCTCATATCGCATCAATATCGAAATTCAGATCATAATTTATTCATATCGCAATGCATGATGGGAGCCATTAATGAGTATGTCATGCGATATATCGCCCAGCCCTAATATATATATTTCCATATAATTTTACATATATTTCAAATATATTCTACCATATATTAAACATAAATGTGGCACTATATCTTTACATATATTATCAATACATTTTCCCATATAAATCGGAATACATTATGGTGGTTATTTATAAATATAAAATTGCATATATTTTATGATATATAAACACATATATTATATATTCATGTTCAATATATTGCAATATATGGAAAGCGGCAATCATTTGTATATTTTGCAATATATTGCAATATATTACATGAATATATAATATATTGTATAATACATTTATCATTAAAATATTATTCCATGTATTTCCAATATATAATATATTGGAAAATAATATATTACAATATATTTCAAGTAATATATTGGTAAATATATTTTCCTTTCGTAAGGGATGGGTTACTATGTTGACCTGCTGTAGCCTTGCTGAGCGCCTTACCACAATGTCGGGGTTTGAGGGGAAACCTTGCTCAATCTCCATTGTGGGGGTGACGTAAACATCAATGCGCGTGTGGTCCTCCGTCCTATTGGACACATTTGCCATCGGCCCAGGGGGGCTAGGTGGAGTTAGATGGTATTCGGGAGGCGCACCACTGTTATTCTCCATGTTAATCCATGGTTCCATCAGCACGATCCCATCTTCAGAATCACCATCCTCTGCCGATCGCAAGCTACTTATTCCCGACTTCTCCGGGTTTTGACTGTCCTGTACCCTGTGAAGTATTGTGGAGGGGTTCAGGTCTGCCTGTGCCTTAGTTGGAATAACTCGAAGCTCTGATCTATGCATGTTCTTTTCTGGCCCCGTCCCTTCCAGTGGGCGGATCTTGTACACTCTCCCATCCTGGTCTAAGGCCTCTTGTACTCGATACACTGTAGCATCCCAGAAGTCTTGAATCTTATGGCGGCCCAAAGGATGATTCCTCCTGTGGACTAATGTGCCAGGGGCAAGTGGCTGGCTCGCTGACGGGGTGACCTGCTGATTTCGACGCTCTGTTGAGAGAGTTAAGTTGTCCCGTGCATGTGTGAATTGCCCTGAGGTCATGCTGATGTTGTATCATCCAATCGTGAGGGTGCCCAGGGCCAGTTTCCTCTTCAGTACTGCTAAAAAAAAAATCTACCGGCAGTCGCACTTTCTGTCCAAACATCAGTTCGAAGGGTGAATATCCAGTTGACGCATGCTGAGTGGTGTTGTAAGCAAAAAGAACATGGGGAAGTGCTTGGGGCCATTTACGTTTCTGGTCCTGGGGCAACGAGCGGAGTAGATCGTGTAACGTGCGATTAAATCTCTCGCACTGTCCGTTGCGCTCCGGATGATACGATGTCGTTCTGCTCTTAGCGATATGGTACAACTGACACAACTGTTTCATCAGATCTCCCTCAAAGTTTCTGCCCTGGTCACTGTGGAGCCGCTTGGGCACCCCATAACGATAGAACCAACCCTCTGTGAATAATTTAGCTACTGTGCTGGCCTTCTGGTCACGGGCTGGGTATGCCTGCGTGAACTTTGAGAATACGTCTGTCGCGATCAGAACCTGTTCACGCCCATCTGTTGCCTTCTCCAAAGTGGTGAAATCGATGGCTACAACTTCTAGAGGTCTGGACGCAGTCAGGTTCCCCGGAATAGTTCTCACCTGTGGGCGGACAGCTTTTGCCACGATGCAACGACCACACTCTTGACAGTAGTTCTCGATCTCTCGAGACATACCAGGCCAAAAACATCTTTCTCTAACGAGGCGGGTTGTGCGTTCTATACCTTGATTTCCATGGTCATCATGAAGACCTCTCAAGACTTCCTGTTTTAGTCACTGTGGCAAGATGAGCTGAAACGTCTCTCTACTGTAGCCTGGGAGCCGAACGCAGCGGTACAACACCCCATCTCGGCACCGAATCCTTGGCCACTGCTTAAGCAGTTTCTGAGCCTCTAGGGTCATTAGCATCCGTTCTGATTTCGTTGGGACTGCTCCTTGTTTCCAAAAATGGATGAATGGCCCAATGGCAGGATCCTCCACCTGTAGTGCTTGCAAATCAGCCTTCTGTCGGATTGGTAAGGCACTGATCTCTTTGCACCAGGTTTGGGTCTTACAGTCACTAACACTCGAGGGGGATAAGGGGACCTCTAGGCCTGGGGCCACTGAAGCAATGGAAACAGGGGCTGGCAGCCTGGAAAGTGCATCCACATTTCTGTTCGCAGAGCCTGGGCGATATCTGATTTCAAAGTCAAACATTGCTAGCTCCGAGGCCCAACGATGTTCTGTAGCCCCTAACTTAGCCGTCTGTAAATAACTTAATGGGTTATTGTCGTTGAAGACCACAAACTTTGCACCTAGGAGATACTCCCTAAACTTGCTGGTTATAGCCCATTTAAGGGCTAGAAGCTCTAGCTTACGGGAGCTATAGTTGGACATATTTCTCTCGCTCGGCCGCAAGCCTCTACTGGCAAAAGCAATGGGCTTCCTACGTCCATCTTGCTCTTGGGCTAGGACGGCTCCGAGCCCAGCATGGCTTGCATCAACTTCCAAGATGAACGGTTTTGTGAAGTCAGCATATGCTAAGACGGGGGCGCTGATCAGACAGTTTTTAGAGTCTGAAAACTCTGCTGGCACTCTGGGGTCCAGCCGTCTCCTAGTATGTTGGTCCGGGACTTAGGCCTATTAGAGCCTGTCTCCACCTGAGCAACCAGTCTATGCAGCGGGATAGCCATCTTTGCAAAGCCCTCCACAAACCGACGGTAATACGATGCGAACCCCAGAAATGATCTTAGCTCCTTTGTAGTAGTCGGCTGTTTCCACTCTGCTACTGTTTTGACTTTATCCGGATCCGTGGCCACTCCCGAGGCAGAAACGACATGCCCCAGATATTTTACCTCTCTTTGAAAGAAGTGGCACTTAGATGGTTTTAACTTGAGGCGGTTACTGTGCAGACGGTTAAAGACGAGTTCCAAGCGTTTCAAGTGTTCGTCAAAAGAGGTCGAAAAGATGATGATATCGTCTAGATAAAGAAGTAGTGATTGAAAACTTTGATGTCCAAAGATCCTCTCAATCAACCTCTGGAACGTACTCGGTGAGTTACAAAGGCCAAACGGCATTCGATTAAACTCAAAGAGTCCAAACGGTGAACAAAATGCTGTCTTAGCCTTATCCACTTCAGCAACTGGCACTTGGTTGTAACTAGGGGTGCGCCGATCCGATACTCAGTATCGGTATTGCTCCGAAACTTCCAATGTTTGCCGGATCGGGTATCGCCAGATGAGACCATCCAAATCCGATCCGATATTGTAGCCTACGAATGTTATTGTTATACAACACAAAGGCACCAAAACATTATAAAGCACTATAATCTTTTCGTGTACTATATTCCAAGTTTTCTGAAGCCATTATATATAGTTTAATGTGAGGTACAGATTTAAATCGTTAAATTAATCTTCACCTAAGTGCATCCCTCTGCTGCGGCTGTCAGTCATTCTCAGCACTCAAACAGCGCGTCGCGCTCGGGTAAAACAGTCAACACGATGAAACTCTCTCCAAGATGAGTCAATGTTCCTATTATTATAGTGTAGATCTGTAGATAAAGGTCTATGGTTTGCATAAAGGGACTTTAACGTGCTGGAGTTTCACATGTTACTTTCTACCGGGTGTCTGTTAGATCACAACACAACTGATCAGTGATAACAACACTGGAGTAGAGAGCGATATAATTGCTCCTCACGCGCACATTAACTGAAATTTAAAACTGTTAAAAGGCTCAAACTAATGAATAAATAAAGAAATATATGTATATCTTACTTTTGTGCTTTGAACTTTTCAATGCGAAGCGCTGCGCGCCATGACTCCATGTTGCTTCGAGCGCATCATTCTGCGCACGGGATGCGCATAAGGTTTCGTGCCGCTCTGAATTGGAGCCTTTCATATTACTGTACTTTTGCGCAATGGCAGTTTATCGATAGCCTTAGTTGTTCTGTCCAATCTATCATATGTTGCTGCTTCATTAAAAAGTTGTGCTTAAAATTTTAAAATAAATGTCTTTTAATTATATAGTAGGCTATATATTTTGTCTGTATTGTTTTACAAAGTAAGGAAAATAATGTTTAAGTCAAGCTTTGATGCCTTTAACAGAAGAATAATCACAGTCTCTTCCCCACAGTGAGACATACAGATACAGTTTATTAGGTAATTTGGCACTGTTTTTTTTATTATTATTTTAGCATTGGATTGGATCGGTATCGGCCAATACTGAGTCCCAGGTATCGGAATCGCAATCGGAGGCAAAAAAGGCGGATCGTGCCACCCCTAGTTGTAACCTCTGGCAAGATCTAACGTTGAAAACCACTTTGCTACAGTCAGTGCATCCAAGGACTCATCTATGCGGGGGAGTGGATAAGCGTCCTTCCTCGTCTTTGCATTCAAGAGCCGGTAGTCAACACAGAGTCTAAGGTCTCCCCCTTTCTTTTGCACGATAAATATAGGCGACGAGTAGGGACTAGAACTAGGTTTCACTATTCCGGTCTCCAACAGCTGCTGGATATGGGCTTTGACTTGATCGTACTGGGAAGGGGGCAGTCGACGGTATCTCTGCCTAATGGGGACCTCATCAGTGAGGTGGATCTGATGCTCTACCAAGTTGGTGCACCCTATATCACCATCCCCCTGACTGAAAACATTGCTGTGTTTCTGCAATAGCACCTTTACTTGATGTTCCTGATCTGCAGATAGGGTTGGCCAAGACGTGTTAGAAAAATCAATTGGGGGAGTGGCTTTCATCTCCGCTGACTGGACTACGGCAACCTGTTCTCCACTACACCCTTCCACAATGTTCACTGAACACCCTAAAGACATTACCTGAACAATATGGAGTGCACCCAAAATGGTGTGCGGTTGCAGCCACACATCTTGCAAACTCACATTAGTGACCGGTATTTCTACCACCCCGTTCTTCACTGCTAGTAGCGCCTTAGAGATCAAAATACCCATTGGCAACTGGATTTCCTCTGTGGGTGGCTCCAATAGCACAGAGTGGAGAGAAAGGTTAGCAGCACTAGGACAAACTATAGGGATAAGTTTTAGAGACCCGGCAGGAATGCCTGCTGCAGAAATCTGAACTCTGGCCTTGCCTAAACATCCTTTGCTGTGGAGGTTCTCAATGGACTGGCATGTGATGAAAGCCTGCCGCCATACCCTGCTGTCTTTATCCATAGGGGAGACCTGTGCTGAGGTTTACGGTACGTCGGCGAACAATTCTTTATAAAAGCTCTGAATGATGTTCATACCTTATAAACCGGGAACTGCACGCTTCTGTTGTTGAGTAAAAGGATCAGTTGGATCACGCACTACTAAAATACCCATACTAGGGGAGGTTTTACCCAACACTGTCACATCCAGTTCAAGGTAACCTGAGTATGGTATTTCATATCCATTGGCTGCTCGTAATTGGAGCCAACTACAGGGTTTAAGGGACTCCTCACGTGATTGAAAATTTTCCCAAAAAAATGTTTCCGTTATTGTGGAGACCATAGAGCCTGTGTCCAGCAAACATGCAACTGCTTTTCCCCCCATCCAGACATGAACCACTGGACACTGGCCTAAGAGATGGGGCATACTATCAAAAACCGAGTGACAAGAGCCTAATTGAGCCCCCCTTGGTGTTTGGCTCTCCACACCAGAGGGCGCTAGTTTTCCTGCGGCTGCGGAGGAGCGTGTGATTCCACTAGCTGATTTTGAGCTACAGCCCTCTCCCCCCCCCCCCCCCCCCCCCCCCCCCGGTTTGCTACATTAGTCAAATTGGGATCGATACGACAGTATTTGGCAATGTGACCTGCTCTGTTGCAGCGATTGCAAATCAGCTTACCATCGGAATGAAACCGGTATGTTTTGGACTGGTCTCCTACACTCCTTGAGTTAGCCTGGGGGCGAGATGAATTTACTTGTGACAAAATGGCATCTAATTGGGCCTGCTGACGCCGTAGACATTCCTTTAGCTCTATCATTTCAGTGTTGGTCGCCGAGATTGCGTTAGAATCTGCACCCCGACTTCCCCCAACCGATACGTGAGTATCAAAAGAAAAAGCTCTAGGTCTAGTCTTCGTTCCTTGTTTCCCCTCATCCCCCCATTTGATGGCTATGCTACGGAGTGTAACAAAACTCATATCAGGGTCCAATGCAAGCCGTCTTTTTAGCTCCCTTCTCAGCATGTCATCATATACATTTTCAGCGAACTGGTCCCGCAGCACTAAGTCATGATTTAGAATTCCCCCAGGTGTCTTTTTTATTACAGCATCCATTAAAGATTTTAAAACATGAGAAAAAATCCTGTAAGGACTCCCCCTCCTTCTGGTGTCGTTGAAAGAAACACAACTGTGCGGCCACATAGGACTGAGAACAGCTGAAATTTTCAGTAAGAATCTTAAAAATCTTTTCAGCTGTATCTCTATCTGAAGTTTCATGAAACTCAACCTCTGCTTTTGCCCCCCCATCAAGATGATCATAAAGGAACAACACCTTTTCAGCATTAGATATAGGCCTGGCCTCGAGGCATCTATGAACCTCAGTGACCCATTGATCTAAGGTGACTAGGTCAACAGACAGTTTACCAGTAAATTTAGAACATTTACGCTCTCGTGGGACATAAACATAACGTGCAGGAATCGAAGTAGCCCCAGATGCACTACTAGATGTAGACTGCAGGATCAGTAGAGGCAGATCTTTGACATTCTTCGCTACAATTTGTCTAAATATCAAAAATGTGTGAGATTGGAGAAATCAAAATACCTATCGAACATAATCAGTAGTAACTCCCATAAACCTTCTGTACTGTTTAGCACCATTAATAGTGTTTTGAATACCCCGCAAGCGGCATGCTTAGAACCCTCTGCTGAACTGTGTGAACAATTTTTCTACTTTTTTATTGATAAAATTGATGAAATTAGATCGAATATAGTATCTTCTTTGACTTTCCAACCTATTGTTGTTGAGCACGTAGCTGTCCTGAATCAGTTTGCGTCGGTGTCTCTTACTTCATTGAGGGAGATTTTTGACAAAATGAAATTATCTACTTGTTGCACAGACATTGTTCCTTCACGACTATTAAAGGATTCATTTGAAGCTATTAGCTCGTCGGTCCTTGCTATTATTAACAGTAGTCTGGCTACAGGAGTTGTACCCAAATCGTTTAAGCATGCAGTGGTGGAACCGGTTATTAAGAAATCTAATCTGGACCCATCACTTCTTGCAAATTTTAGACCGATCTCTAAACTTTCATTTTTGTCGAAATTACTCGAAAAGGTTGTATTTGAACAGTTAAATGCATTTTTAAATTTAAATGGTATCCATGAAGTGTTCCAGTCTGGTTTTAAGTCTCTTCATAGTACAGAAACTGCATTGCTGAGGGTGTCAAATGATCTATTACTCACTACGGACTCAGGAAATTGCGCGATTTTATTATTACTGGATCTTTCAGCTGCATTTGATACCTTAGACCATGGGATTTTAGTCTCACGTCTGGAAGAATGTGTTGGCATCGAGGGTAATGTGTTGGCTTGGTTTAAGTCGTATTTGTCCGAAAGAAGTTTTTCAGTTCGCATTGGAGAATTTGTCTCCTCAACGGCTCCTCTCACATCTGGCGTCCCCCAGGGTTCCATTTTGGGGCCTATGTTGTTCGCCTTATATTTATTGCCCCTGGGTCATATTTTTAGGAAATTTGGAATATCGTTTCATATCTATGCTGATGACACCCAGATTTACCTGCCTCTGAATAGAAAAGACACTTGTACGTTAGCGCCTTTACTGCAGTGTCTTGAGGAAATTAAGGCCTGGATGGCAAAAAATTTCTTATGTTTTAATGAAAACAAAACAGAGGTAATACTCTTTACCCCTGGAGGTACTTATGAATCGCAAAATTTTGATCTAGCTGAGTTGAATCCATTAGTGAAGTCCTATGTCAAAAATTTAGGTTTCACTATGGATTGTGATTTTAAACTGGACAAACAGATTAACTTGGTAGTTAAATCGAGTTTTTTCCAGTTGAGACAGCTCACCAAGGTGAAATCATTTCTGTCTTCCAGAGACTTTCAAAAACTCCTCCATATTTTCATTTCATCACGTCTAGATTATTGTAATGGCCTTTACATAGGCATTAGTCAGGCCTCTCTCTCTAGGCTGCAGAGGGTCCAGAATGCTGCAGCTCGCTTGCTGACAGGTACACGAAAGCGAGAACATATTAAACCTGTTTTGTCCTCTCTTCACTGGTTACCAGTATCTTTTAGAATTAAATTCAAAATTTTGATGTTTGTATTTAAATCACTTCATGGCCTCGCTCCCAGGTATATGACGGAACTGATTAGGCAGTACGCTCCGTCAAGAGCGCTTAGGTCCGCTGACCATTTGCTTTTAGTAGTCCCGCGTGTGAAACTGAAAACCAAGTGTGAAAGAGCATTTTCAGTGGCTGGACCGAAGTTGTGGAATAGTTTGCCCCTGTTCATTAGGCAGTCTCAAACCATTACTATTTTTAAATCGAATCTTAAAACTTATTATTACAGCTTGGCATTTGACGCCGTGTGAGAGTTCTGTTTTATTCTTTTATTGTTTTATTGTTCTACTGTTTTTTATTTTTTGTATTTTGGTCATGTTGGTTTGATTGCACAAGTATGTTTGTGTACAGCACTTTGCTAAACGCTTGTTGTTTTTAAAAAGTGCTATATAAATAAACTTTGACTTTGAGTAGAGGCAGATGTTATACGAGACTCACTGTTAGAAGTAGAAGCATTAGTATGCCTGTTTCTGTCCTGTCTGTGTGCTTTCAATTGTTCATTTTCAGCCTGAAGCTGTCGAATTTGGTCCATTAGCTCATGCAGTTCCATCATACCAAGTGGAGAAGACATTGCCTCAGCCGATCTTCAATGAACACTTGCTGACGAGTCTCCAACCACGTTCTCCTTGAAGATGGTGAACTGCCGCTTTTCTCCTCCAACAAAACAACCTTATACCTCCAAGTATCACAATAATATGTTAATGAAACATGAAAAAAAAAGGAGAAAAAAAATTATATGTAACCAGCCTTAGAATCCTGCCGACTACGCCAGATGTAACATTATGAAACTGTACTTTAGTAACATTACTTGTTTCCTTTCAACGGGCATCTTAAAGGATTCAAGGAGAGGAAGAAAGACTGATATACCAAAAAAATTAATCTCAGATTATTATCACCAATGGCATGGTTAAAAATGTTGAATGTTGGCAAATAATACTATCCAGCGGCACACAAATGGCCAACAGCAAGGCCTCGCTATCACACAGAAACACAGTGCAACAAACACCTCAATCTCAGTTAGCACAGCACCACAAATAGGAAAAACTCTGTACACAGCAAGCTCGGATTTGGATAGTACATATGAAACCACACCAACTCTACACTAAAGGCTAGCTTTGGGCAAGTGCTGTACAATGTTGTAATACCGTTTGCCAGACAAGAAAAAAAACAACAACCATCCCTTCAGAAAAAGAAAGAAAAGAACAAACAAAACAAATAAACAAAATGCACACTAACCCTTGGAGGTACAGTATAATTCTTAAAATTACAAGAGGGGAAAAAGCGGCAATTACACCCAGAAGCACTCCGTTTCTGCAACAAATCGCAAACATACCATAAGCACACATAGCATAAAACCAACTGCACAAGTCTCTGTCTTCCATTTGTATTGTCCTTCCCTGGGTTACAAAATAGTGTTTCACACTGTATAATATCCCACCTACAACGTACCACACAGAATAAATACATAACATCTGTTTTTACCCACAGCAATAATTCACCACGTTTAAGCAGAAAAGGCACAAACAAATAGCACAGTCTCTCCCACATTAATGTATTAAATTACATAATTACATTAATGTACCTTGCACTATGGATCCCCGCTCGGCTACTAGGTTTCCTGTTTGTGACCAAAGAGACTAAGAACGAGGAAGATAGCTCTGTTAAAGTGCGTCCTCGATTACCGAGCTTCCTAACTTGCACGCAACAGTCAAGTAAAAACAAGGTGCTTACCGTTCCTGTTTACAACGACGAACAGCAATATGTCGCCAGTGTAAATGAAAAGCTCTCGTTGCTCCAGCTCACCGCTGAGAACAAGAAGAGAGACATTAGCGTGTGACTTAACTACATCAGTTCAAGGCATCATGCTTGGTGTATAAAATGTCGCCGATAATAGGCGCTTACCGTCCCTGCGTCTCGGCTGAGAACAAAGGCGATGAGCCCGCCGGATAAATTAATTACTTTCGTCCCACTTTTAAATGTCGCACTTGACGCGCGCTGACTAGGCCAACCAAACAAACAATTCATCAACCCGGTGCGCTGCTTTTATCTACTTCCTAGTTCCAACCACCCCCATAGCACCTGCGTGGAATACTCCCTCTGTAGGAGTAGTATAGTAGGTATAGATAGCCTACTTAATCTGGTTACACTTATGTCAAAACACAACCAACACCATCAAATCACCTTTTCTCTTTGTTCATCTGGGTGTTATAACTCAGTTACAGCAGCCAAACTAAATCTAATGAATAATAAAATTTAAGGTTGAAGAGTGGTGGCAGTCTGACACTGAAGCTTTGATACGTGCTTCAAACCATTAACTACATTTCCATTTGAACTACTCCGAAGGTTGCTTTGGTACGGAAACAGCAACTGCTTCATGACGGATCCACCGCTGGAAAGATCAGAAGACCCACTGCTGTACTGGATAAATCACAGAAATGTGTACCCTCACCTTTTTATACTGGCTAAACAGTTTTTATGCACGCCGACGTCATCCATTCCCTCTGAATGAATATTCTTTAAATGTGCAGAGGTTGTGAGCAAAAAAAGACTCAGACTCAGTCGAAAAAGTGTGGAAAAAATATTGTTACTTAATAAAAGATCTTTTGAGTGTTCCCTATCCCAAATACCCCCTGGTCATATTTACACAAGCACACACAACTTGTGCAATATTTTGTGCACTAGATTTATTTCACTCGTCTTAAAGCCTCCTGTCCACCATCTAGCTGGGATAATTTAGATGCAGCCTTGGCACTTGCAGGCGAGGTCACTGTTACTAAATCTTTGAGTAATGAACCCATTTTCATAACAATTCTTCTAAGTGGTTCAGTGCTTCACCAAAACTTAATTTGCCCATCACTAGTGAAGAGCCCAACTAACACTGATCACCATAACGGTGACATAAAACATATTAAAACATATTTTCTCCTTTGGTGATTCTGCTTGTTAACATCAGGTGTCTTCAATAATGCTCAACCATCACTCAATTATTCACTTAATTATCTCATTAACTTTAACACTGCTTCAGTCTTCATTTAACATTTCAACACTTTAACACTCTTGAGTGCAGAGCCAAATAAACTCCTAGAGTGTTTGCTGTGTAACATGATACTGAAAGAATGATTGTTCACAACAGAGAACTTGCCAGAATGTTGATCAAAGTTACACTTTTGAGTCAAAAAGTTCAAAACAAAGTTTTAGATGATTAAACTCTCTCTGTCTCTCTGGTATATTTTTCCCTCAGAATGTCTTCATCTGACTGATGTTTGGATATTTTTCAGTTTACCTGCCAGGCACGGTGCCAGAGTTTCACTAAAGATGCCCTGGAAGTCTCTGCATTCGTGTTTGAACACAGACACAATACCTTGAAATTTGAGAGTATCAGTTGAATTCAATTTAATTCCTCCCATTATCTGTTTTTTTCCTATGAACTTGCTGTGAACAACAAACCTTTTGTCATTTACCTTGGTAGGATAGGATTATATATTTATTTATTTATAATATTTACCCGAGCAGGTCTAGTGGAATATGTTTGTATAGCTTTAACACAATGCCAACATCGTGACAGCATTGTGCATTTATTATAGTGGTGATCTCCCTGAAGCAATGCAGATTCTCTTTATCTTCCCTGAACCTGAATGACCAAACCACTACATTACATTAAACTGACAATAAAAATTAGCTGAATATTGAATAACTTATAAAAAAAAAAGTTGAAAATTGCTTAATTTATTTTGATAAGTTAAAGCAAAGTAAAAACATATGTTGTCATAACTTTTTGTTCATATAATTTTCTACAGTGTTGATCCTAAAGAGATGCTGGGGAACCAGGTGCAAAAGCACTTCCACAAAACATCTACTGTATATGCTGAAAACTGAGACATTTCTTGGAGTCCTTTTGCATTGGACCCAGTCAACACGTTGATCTCACAGTGATCTCTCCATGTGATCACAATATGAGCTCATCCCAGCTAGAAATGTTATTAGACGTAGACTCCAACATCACTCAGACGTCAAAGTTTGGTTGAAAATTAAAATCGGGTTGACGTCTAAACATTTGATGTCAGGCTCCGAAGTCATTAAACAACTCCACAAACATAATTTCCAGCTTCACTTTACTAACCAAATTTACTTCTGTCATATTTGTACAAAGTCCTTATTGAGATTAACAGAGGTTTAGATGTTGATGATTTATTGAAATGAATAATTTGGTTTGATGTCACTATTATGGTGATCAGTGTTTGCTTGAGTTGGGCAGTTTGACTCTATATGATTTAATGTTAGTTTTTCTCTGGCTGCTGAAACTGATTATGTCAAGAACAGTAATGCTGGGGCTACACCAAAATATATTTAAAATCTTATATATCTAAATTAAAAATGAAAATCCACAAACATGAGGACAAAAAATCCTTGATTTAACAGTTTTGCTCCTATAGTGTGTGGTGTTAGCCTGGCATGCCAGACACAGGAGCAAATGAAAATTAAGTCATTAATTACTCACCCCCATGCTGTACCAACCCCGTAAGACCTTCGTTCATCTTCGGAACACAAATGAAGATATTTTTGATTAAATCTGAGAGGTGGATCACTGCTACATAGGCTGCCTAAGGGAATGAAACTTGACGGCCCAGAAAGTCATTGAAGAAAATGTTTAAATATTCCATGTGCCTACAGTGGCTCAACTATAAGTTTATCAAGCGACGAGACTACTTTTTTTCCGAAAAAACCCCCCATAAATAACGACTTTATTCGACTATTCCTTTTCTTCCTTGTGGGCCTGAGGCGAGAGTTCAAGAGATTTCCACGACGCATGCGCGAGAACTGAACAAGAAGTATTAGAAGAACGTCCTCTTCTCAGTTCTCGCGCATGCGTCGTGGAAATCTCTTGAACTCTTGTCTCAGGCCCACAAGGAAGAAAAGGAATAGTCGAATAAAGTCGTTATTTTTGTTTTTTTCCCCGCACAAAAAGTATTCTCGTCGCTTGATAAACTTATAGTTGAGCCACTGTAGTCACATTGAATATTTAAACATTTTCTTCAATGACTTTCTGGGCCGTCAAGTTTCATTCCCTTAGGCAGCCTATGTAGCAGTGATCCACCTCTCAGAGTTAATCAAATATCTTCATTTGTGTTCCGAAGATGAACGAAGGTCTTACGGGGTTGGTACAGCATGGGGGTGACTAATTAATGACTTAATTTTCATTTTTGGGGGAACTAACCCTTTAAGCTGGAGGAATCAGATTATATACTAACAGCTATGCTTCAGTAAAACATTGTATATACATTATGCAATTGTATATTTTTTTTTTACAGTTGTTGAAACTGATTGCTTTAATTTCTCAAACATGTTTTTTCAAAGTTGTAAGTGTCATAACCCGGCTCAAAGGGCATGACAAATGCGGAGAGGACACAGAAGATTGCCAAAAGTAAACATATTTATTATAACAACTTAAACAATTAAACTGATAATTAACCATGTTAGTCAGTGGCATCAGTGGTGTAAATGTGGATGGGTGACTAAAGTTTGGGTGTTGAAGAGGGATAACAAAACAAAACAAAGATGTGCTGCTGCTGGCAGAAGTGGGACAAGATAAGAGAGAGCGAGAGCAAAAGGGCCGGAGTATTTATCCTCCCACAGCATCTGGCGCAGGTGCTCCCAATCTGGCTAACGGGTGCTGATACCTTCAGAGACAAAAGGAAAACAGTAAACTGCCCAACACCACACAGTTAAAAACCCAACTAGGCAGGGCCGTCACACACCTTAAAGTCGGTGTCCGCCAAAAACGACCGACCAAGCAGTAACACCTAACAAAACTACTCAACATATCTAAATAATCTTCTGTAAAGATTATTCTTTAAGATTATTTTATAAAATCTTCTTTACTTTCTGTAAAGCTGCTTTGAAACAATATGTATTGTGAAAAGCGCTATACAAATAAATTTGAATTTAATTAATCTAAATTACATCAATATAACACAAAAAAGAGACATGACCTCTGACCCGGCAACTTCGCCTGCAAACTTCCAAACTTATCATCGGCAACCCCGATACCTTAGAAGCAGATTAAGAGAATACATATAGAAAAAACAGATATATGACAGAACAAGAGGCAACAACAACTTTGAAGCTCATACTAAACCCCATCAATGCAGAGGAGCACGAGAAAGTGGATCTGCAACAATACTCTCTGACCCCTTTATGTATCTAATGTCCAGGTTATAAGCCTGGAGAAACAATGACCACCGGGTCAATCTCTGGTTGGGACATCGGCCCTCCTTCTGCTACATAGACATCGAAATGTTGTAAAGCCCAAATAAGTGACAATGCCTCCTTCTCAATCACAGAATAGTTACTCTGGTAACTGTTAAACTTTCTAGAGAAGAAACTAACTGGCCTAACCAAACCCTGGTCAAGTGAAACTAGCACCTAACGCATCCACTTGAAGCATAAAAGCTCGATCAAAACAAGGAGCTGCTAAGACAGGAGCAAAACACAACAGCAGTTTCACATTATCAAAGGCTTGTTGACAAGCAGTTCGGTGAGGGGAAACACCACAGTGGAGAAGTTTTTGCAAAAACCTCTATAATAACCCTCTAAACCTAAAAACCTCTGAAGTTCCTTCTTTTGTGGTGGGTTGTGGATACTCCGCTATTGCCTTGACTTTAGCCTGGACTGTAATGCAGAGACATTCAAAAAACCAATGTTGGGACAACAATGCAGCTTTATTTAACTGCAGATAGGCTACTTTGTGTATATAGGCCTTTATCTGAAATTTAACCTAATCAATACAAATTTTAACTAAACCAAACATCAATTTAACGTACTAATGTCATGAGGTTGGAGGAACGAACCCAAATGCAGACGATATGCAGACTAACAGGGATTTATTGAGGCACAAAACAGAAAACAAAAACCCACGAGGGGGCAAAACAGGACAGATGGGGCAGTACAACTAGACTAAGACAGGAAATAAACTAGGACTAGATACTGACTGTTAAAGACAAGATGAAGAAAACAAACAGCTACATAAACTCACAATTCTTATTACAATATTCAGACAAAGTACTCACAGGACTCTCACAAAGAGTAACACGCACAGGTTAACAATGTACCGACACAGGACAGCAAACACAAGGGGATTAAAAAGGGAGACACTAATGACAAATACAGGTGAAGCTGACTAGACAAGGACAGGTGAAACTGAATAGACAATAATGACGAGATGAGGATAACAAGGGGGCGGGGTAACGTAACGAGACAACACAAGCACATGGCCCAAGCAATTGGCCATGCGCTTGTACACAAAACACGGGTCTGTCATGATCCAGGCTCAAGACCAGAGGAAATCAAGGACAAGAAGGCCGGATCATGACAACTAAAGTAGTTAATAGACTTCAGTCCCTGCCTTTTTAAATAAAGCAACATGCAGCATATCATCACGGAGGGGTTTGTTTGCGATACATATGCTGTCTATATAATAGACTGTAAAACGCTGTTTTTAATGGTTATACCTTTTACAGTCTATGGTTATATCATGACAGTGTGAGATGCGGGAGCTGCTGAACTTCTCCAGATCGAGAGGAGGCGCTGATGCCTCGAGTTAAGACTCAGTCTGTTCTCACAGAAGAAGACATGGCGTCACGACTTTTCATAAACACTCTCAGGTGAAGAAGATATGGAGAATTTGAGCTGATTTCAACTCAGACATGGTTTTAGGTAAGATCGTGTTGCTGTTATTTTTTTGTAACATGTGTGTCTTTATCACTTCCAGTGACTTCGCCTTTACTGTCACTCAACATTCGTGTGAATTATTGCAGGCATTTACCAACTGCATAACCAGTCACTCCCCCTTACATGCTTTACTCTATCAGTGAGTACTTTATCATTTCTGCCTGTTGAGCCTCTAATACTCTTATATACACCACACTAACATCAACTATTTTATTCATTTGTATTAATTTAAGATTAATAAACAAGCGCCAGAAAGGATCTATGAGCTGAACTGCATCGACATTTGATGTCATTTGACAGGTTGTTTTTGCACCTTTATTTATCTATCTTTTCGTCACATTAACACATTAATCTGACATTAGACTTTGCTGTCATTATTATACAATATATTTATACCTAAATTTACATATTGAAATATATTTTTAAAATACATTTTACATTAGTATCTATTTTTTAGGGCTGGGCAAGGATTAATCGCATCAAAAATAAAAGTTTGTGTTTACATAGTATTATGTGTGTGCACTGTGTATAATTATTTTGTATTTATAAATACACACACATGCATACTTTTATTTTGTATGCGATTAATCACGATTAATCTTTTCACAGCCCTAATAAATATATATAAATTCAAATATTTCTTAAATATATACATGCATATGTGTATATTTATACAAAGTACACACACATATATTACGTAAACACAAACTTTTATTTTGGATGCGATTAATCGTTGCCCAGCCTCTACTATTTTCATAAAATTTGTTGCATTGACAAAATGAACGAATGAACAAGATTTTAGGTTCAAATCTGTTATCCTTAAAAAAAATCACAATATTTCAATAGCTTAAAAAACTGTTTGTTTAAATTGTCCTATGCCGAAACTAAGAACAAATATTGCATTTAGCCTCTCAATTGATATGAATTCATTAAACAAACCACGTCATGCATATTTATCACACAAGTATTAGAAGTGCTGTACTAGTGCTATGATTGATGTTGTACAGCATGCTTGAATCACGTTGTTCTCTCAGCCTGACGGATAGTTGCGATGGAAATAATGGCAGTGAACCTGCCGTCGAGCTCCAGTCTTCCCCCGTCTCCGTGTGCCGAGGACTCGGGCTTCCCGCTGGCCTCTCTGGACAGCGAAGACTACGTGTTTGTGGAAGCTCGGCATGCCAACAAGGTGCTGGAGGGCTTGAACAGCTTACGGCTCAACAAGGCCTTCTGTGACGTGACCCTGTGCTGTGGAGGACAGGAGTTTCCCTGTCACCGCATCGTCCTCGCCTCCTTCAGCTCATATTTCCAGGTAATGACAAACCAGCATCAATTTTGATTAATTACCCCAGAAAACAGGACATAATGTCTTATGCCATTTCACTCATCTAGTAAATGCATCTTGATTTAAGAAGAGGTTACAAACACTAAGTAAGAAAAGCATGTTTTGCAGTGTGAAGTCTAGCTAGTTGTTGACTGAAATAGTAGCCAGTACCAAATCTGGCAAAACTGTAGCAAATATTTTCAGATATTTAACATTTAGCAAGCAATATGACCTCTTTGTTTCACACATTTTGCAGTTTTTAAGTGCATTCCATGTCATTCTGCAAATTAACCCAAAATCAGCAGAGAAAATGCAACAACATCAAAAAAAACTGGTATCTGAAATTAAATTGTAATGTTAAATGTGCGATTATTTCACAAATAATTTGTTCAAACCCTGAGACATAAAAGAGCCTGAAACATAGTTTAATCGGTGGATGTAAGTGGACAATTAAGTTAAATACCTTCCTTGGATTAAGTTAAAACATGCAATGTAACAACAATAATTTTTTTTACATTGATAAATAATTAAATGTTTACAAGACACAGTTTTCTACTAAAACCAGAAAACTTTTAGTGCTTTTTGGCTCCTCATTTGCGTTTTAGGTGCGGAAATTGCAAACTTTTGATAATGAGTTTTTGTTACATAATGTTTCTAACAATACTGTTATAGACTCTGTTTAAACTACAAAAACATGACTCTGATTATATTTATAGGTGTGAGTGATATGACCAAAATCATAAATTGCTGTATTAATGGTTTTATATGACTGTATAGTTGTTTTTGCTGAAAGGTTACACCGTTGTCGTGTAAATGAACGGCCAAAACGCTTAAAGTTTTACGTTTTTAGTTGAAAACGGTGTCGTGTAAACAGCCCCTAAGTCTGGCGTCAGTGCAGAAACATCATTGGACATTTGAGTTAAAAACGACATTTATAAAACAGGTTTCAGTTCCACTCGAATCACTCCTTTCAGTCAGACATTAGGAATATGCTATACATTAAGACTCTTGTGAATGGATGGATGAAGCCCCTGATGAACGTTTAAAGGTGCAGTCTGTAAGAATGACAACTAGTGGTTGAAATCGGTACTGCAGTCCAAATGGAGACCGTCGTTTCCCCGCTTCCTGCTCCTCTGACTCGATGCTCACGTGGGTTACCAGTTTGAGACGCGCAACAGGAACAAGCGCAAATGACAACGAAAGCTGAGGGGACTTACATACTGTTGATGAGTTGATTTAACCGCGTTTTATTACGTTTTTTGGATGGATACTGAGGCTTTTTAGGTTGGGTAGAATCTGCGACCTTTCTTCGTTGGCTGCAATACGCTGTGTTTTTTGCTAACTGGCATCCCCGGGTGTCGAAATACTATTGGGTGAACTGGTGGTGAGCGGGATCACACACACCAAAAAAAAAACACACATTCAGACACGGAACGCACATTTCACAGTAAAATAACTGTCTGTAGAAGTGTTTATCAGAGAAACGAGTACATGTTTCCTCAATAAATGCAAACAAATGATGGTGTTTTTATGCTTTAGTAGAGTGAAAAAGTTTCATAGCGCACCTTTAAAGCTGTGTTGTGTTGTCGGCACAGGCCATGTTCTCCACCGATCTGATGGAGTCGCGCCAGGAACGTGTGGCCATCAACGGGGTGGAGCCGCAGATGATCGGGATGCTGGTGAACTACGCATACACGGCGGAGGTGGTGATCTCCAAGGCTAACGTGCAGGCGCTGCTAGCGGCCGCTAACCTGCTGGATGTGCTAGCGGTGCGCGAGGCCTGCTGCCGCTTCATGGAGCGCCAGATGGACGAGATCAACTGCGTGGGCATCCACTGCTTCGCCGAGGCGCACTCGTGCCGGGAGCTGGAGCGGCGCAGCATGGAGTACATCCAGCAGCACTTCAGCAGCGTCTGCCAACAGGTCAGACTTCACACACTCACTCTTCAGAACTCACACAAAGGATAGTTAGCCCATGATTTACTCGCCCTCAAGCCATTATAGGTGTATAGGACATTCTTCTTTTAGACAAATACAATCAGAGTTATATTAAAAAATGTCCTGGCTCTTCCAAGCTTTATAATGGCAGTGAATGGCTGTTTATGTTTGAAGTCCATAAAAGTGCATCTTTCCATCATAAAAGTGCATCTATCCATCATAAAAGTGCATCTGTCCATCATAAAAGTGCATCTCTTCATCATAGGGACAGTTGATGAGTTGATTTATCCGCGTTTTATTACGTTTTTTGGATGGATACTGAGGCTTTTTAGGTTGGGTAGAATCTGCGACCTTTCTTCGCTGGCTGCAATACCCTGTGTTTTCTGCTAACTGGCATACTATGGATATACATCTTCAATCTCTCTTTCTCACCCTACAGGAGGAGTTTCTTTCTCTTTGTGCCGATAAACTGACCGAGATCATTTCCAGTGACGATCTGAACGTGCCGAAAGAGGAGACGGTGTTTGAGGCGGCCATCGTTTGGCTGGAGAAAAGCTCCTCGCGCAGACAGAGCTTCGAGAAGGTCAGTCATAAGTCATATTGATATCTTCCTGACCAGTGCTAGATCTCCATGGGCTTTTAGTAATGCCATAACATTTACGGGGCAGCAACAATAGACTTTGAGGATGCTACATTTATTTGGACACTCGGGATATGACATCAGACTCTGCGACATCTTATTTAAAACATAGATTCATCATAATAATAATAAATAAAAAATATGCAACTGCACTTCCCTCCAATATTACAAATTCACAGGCAATCAGACGATCTCAAAACATAGTTGATGTTTAAAGGGATAGTTCACTCAAAAGTTTTGTCATTATTTACTCAGCCACATATTATTCCAAACCCATAAAACTTTAAAAATATCTTCATTTGTGTTTATGAAACCTGAGATCTAAAAGTCCATTCCACTACAACATTGAAAAGGTTCATAAAACATCATAAAAGTAATCCAAATTTGCTTTGAGCTTCCGTTTACCATATTTGATGTGCTTCTATGTACTGCGTTGATCATTGTTTAAATGTGAATAAAAGCCTAAATTCAGTCTGTGTTTCTTCAGGAGACTCGGATTAAACCGCTCGAGTCAAGCGTGTACTTCTGTGATGTGTTTATAGCTTTTCAAACTGTGAAAGTTTTGAGGGAATGGACTTCCAATGGAAAGGGGGAAAATGTCAAAATGTCCTGCCATGTTATTATTTCAGCTTATTACAGCCTTAAAAATACAGTCTTTATCGACATCGATGGTTCCATGAATAATCTATGAAGAACATCAATGGAACCTTTCCATTGCACAAAAGATTTTTAGAATGGAATGAAAGTTCTATAGATTGTTCTTCACATATTTTATGAACTTGTCACTGAAACGTTCTTTCAATATTTTCTTTTCTTTTAAGAGTGTTGGATAAAAAGTGTTTTATATATAGGAAATAACCTGTTCTTTGAGGCTAGGTGTTTGTGTATCCTGATCTCAGCAGATGTTTGGGATTAGCCGCCTTTGTGTGTTTGATGAACTAAGCCTGTGAAAGGTCACATGCTCTTTACAGGCTATGATTATGAAGAGAACAGTCTCTTCGCAGCGCTGCGTGAGGAAAGCAAAACTAGCCCTGATTGGATGGGATCGGATTGCTGTGTTTGCATATCGCTGTTGCTATGCAGTTATTTAAAGACGAGACCTCATGAGAAAAGCTCACTGCATATCTCACGGGAATGAATGCAGTTCTGAATACAGGAATGATTTTAGGTTGCAATTAGTGGCATTTTCTAAGACGAGCATCATAATCGCAGTTAATCATAATGTGGTCATAAAACAATTGTTTACCCGAAAATTAAAATTCTGTCATCATTTACTCACCAAACCCAGACAACATTTCATTAATCTTTGAAACGCAAATGAAGACGTTATTAATGAAAACCTGAGAGATTTCTGTCCCTCCATTGAAACTTTGACACTTTAAAAAGTTCATAAAGACATTGTAAAAGTAGCCTAATTGTTTGGCTTAATCTAAGTGTTTAATCGTGAAGAGACACGATTTATATATATAATTTAACTTAATTAATTGTATTAATTTATAATCATTGATCAGTGTGTACATCAGATACGGTAATCAGAAGTTCAGACATGCTTGTTTCATGCGTTTTAATCATATTTTGTGCTTGATAGTCTGATCAAATGACGAGGGAAAAAGATACAAATACAGATGAAATGACTTCATCACACAGGACATGGTTGAGGAGATCAAGCGCATTGCATTATGGGATACAGTAGTCTATAGTGGATGGGATCACATGTAGTGATGCACCGGAATACTTTTTTTTTTTTTTACCGACACACGCAAACTGAAAATAAAGTTTTCATTTAGCTGAAAACCGAAAATAAAGAGTATTTGATAACACTTTACAGTAAGGTACGTTAGTTAATCTATTAAATAACATGAGCAATAGATTTGTTACTGTATTTGTTAATCTTTGTTAATGTTAGTTAATAAAAATACAGATGTTCATGTCAGTTCACAGTGCATTAAATAATGTTAACCAGATTTGAATAATGTATTAAAACATGTTGGAATTAACATTAACCGAGATTAATAAATGCTGTATAAGTGCTGTTCATTATTATTTCATGCTAACTAATGTTCTAAACTAATGATCCGTATTATAAAGCGTTACCGTTTATTTAATAACCAATTAATGAAAAACATTATAATGTATTGAGGATATTTTAAGCTCTGAAACTTGCGGGATGTTTTAATGGTACAAAAGGACATAAATATCAGAAGATCAAGACAAATGTGATTCCTCATGTCTTCACCCGTTCAGTGGCTTTCCTGAGGGAACATCACATGACATATTGTTTACAAGCTGTTTTATTGTGTGTTTCTCAGGTTCATCACTGAACTCGTGTGTGTGTGTGTGTGTGTGTGTGTGTGTGTGTGTGTGTGTGTGTGTGTGTGTGTGTGTGTTTCTCAGGTT